>NC_141992.1:146297473-147497473 GCF_049901715.1 Pseudonaja textilis | reverse complement strand
TACATTTCTATTAAAACTATCTAAATATGGAAGGTAAAAGAGGGAAAGGAAAAGTGTTGAGTTAATTCTGCAGTAAATGACTCTAAAGACAAAGGATTCTCTTTGGCTTTCAGTCTCTGTGCATTAGTTGTAAATTTATTTGCAACTCCTTTGCATAATTCCTGTACATAATTTGCATGCATGATATGAGCTTGTGATAAATGAACATTCATTTTGCAACGTCTGTCAATGAAGATGAGATGGTATATGATTTATAGCTCAGCACAAATGGCCTTTCAAAATATATGGGGAAAGAAATTGGGTGGATGATTTCTCTGAATTCCTCCATAACAAATAGAAATTCTTCAACAATTTCTTAAGGGCAGAACTACCCCATCAGGGATGACAGCAGCTCTGCTATAAAAAAAAAAAAAAAAAAAAAAAACGAGAGAGGGGAAGTCCCTCAGGATATCTACTTTTGGGATTTAATTGAATCTTGGAAAACAGAGAAGCTTCTGAATACAGGAGAGATGAAAGTACAGAGAAATACAAAAGACTCAAGCAAATCTCTTCATCACCTCATAATTAAATTAATGCAAAAGTGATCCTAAATTGCTTAGATGTGCTTGGAGTAAAACATGGTTGTAGTTGTACTTGTGATATTCAGTGTGCCAAAACTGACAGATCCCTACTGTAGCCAAGGAGGCACTGGTACTACTAGCAAATAATGTAACGGTGTTGAGAGGTTCTGAAGATGAACAAATCATGGTTATAGTATCCAGAAGTTAGGCATGTCTCAAAATGGAGTGATTAGTAAATGCCTCAACAGTGACCAATATGGAAGATGGGTATATGATGTCTTCTTTCTTATACAATATATTTATGGATTAAAGTATAAGGAATGTGTGGGATAATGTTAGAAGTGTGTTAGTCAAGGACGTAAATAGTGTAGTTTTGAATGCAGACAATGAATTATTGTTGGCTGAGAACATAAATAATTTGCAGCAAATGTTGTGATAAAAGGAGGAATGTCAAACTGAAAATTAATGTTTCAAAGACCAAGATAGTTATGTCTGAAAAAAATAGACTGTTGCAAGTCAAAGCTGAAAAGAGAAGAAGAAGAAGAAGAAGAAGAAGAAGAAGAAGAAGAAGAAGAAGAAGAAGAAGAAGAAGAAGAAGAAGAAGAAGAAGAAGAAGAAGAAGAAGAAGAAGAAGAAGAAGAAGAAGAAAGTGAATTTTATAAAGAGTTGGCAGGGAGATGTAATAGCACTACCAATAGCACTTAGATATCATTCCATAGTTCTTTACAGCCCTCTCTAAGTGGTTTGCAGAGTCAGCATATTGCCCCCAACAATCTGAGTCCTCATTTTACTGACCTCGGAAGGATGGAAGGCTAAATGAACCTTGAGCCAATGAGGATCAAATTCAGTGAGCTGAATTAGCCTGCAATACTGTATTCTAACCATCACATCACCACAGCTCCTCCATTGTGTCACTGTAGCTTCCAATGAGTGTGCATGTTGCTGAGGTCAAAATGGGACCCATTTTGACCAGCAGGGTGCTTCAGGAGGATGTCTAGGCCAAAAATGGGCCACGTGGGGGCTACATGTAGCTCCTCTGTGTCCCATTTTCAGTAGCAGAGGCATCATAGGCCAGTTCTTTGCTATTTCCAGGCTGGCCCCATAGGCTGGATCTAAGCACCCCATGAGCTGGATTCGGTGCACGGGCCTTGAGTTTGACATCTCTGCTTTAGAGTGACTGAGTTTGAGTGAGACTTTCGGAATGAGATTCATGGATATGTTGAAGAAATAGAGTTGGCATTAGCAAGATGGAGTTTAGTGATCAGCTGGAGGCAGAAATGCTGCCACAAATCAGTTGTTGTGAATTGGTGGGAAACTCAGGAGCTTTCTATATATCATTTGGCACAAAACTTTTCAGAACCATTGGAAATAACACTATGAATAAACAGTACGGATTGTACCAAAGGCATGTGTCTGGTTATTCCTGCCTTAATCCTTTAATGCAGAGGTCTCCAAACCTGGCAACTTTAAGACTTGTGGACTTCAACTCCCAGAATTCCTCATTCTGGGAGTTTATTTTATTTATTTATTTATTTGGTTTGTCAATTGCTTACAAGATAATAGGTATAAGTAAAAACATAGTTATGAAGACATGGATTCATATAAGAAAAATAAAAAATAAAAGAAACAATAGGACAGGGACGGTAGGCACATTGGTGCACTTATGCATGCCCCCTACAGACCTCTTAGGAAAGGGGTGAGGTTAATCGTAGACAGTCTAAGGTTAAAGTTTTTGGGGTTTGTGGAAGAAACCACAGAGTCAGGTAGAGTATTCCAGACATTGACCACTCTGTTGCTGAAGTCGTATTTCCTGCAATCAAGTTTGGTGCAATTAACCTTGAGTTTGTACCTATTGTTTGCTCTTGTGTTGTTATGATTGAAGCTGAAGTATTCATTGACAGGTAAGACATTGCAATGTATGATTTTATATACTATACTTAGATCGGACTGAAGGCAGCATAGTTCTAGGTTTTCTAGGTCTAGAATTTCAAGTCTGGTGGCATAAGGTATTCTGCAACGAGTAGAGGAGTGGAGAACTATTCTTGTGAAATATTTCTGGATTTTCTCAACTGTGTTAAAACTGTGTTTTAACTGTGTTAAAAGTTGAAGTCCACAAGTCTTAAAGTTGCCAAATTTGGAGACCCCTGCTTTAATGTATGCAATAGCAGCAGAATAGGATTGGAAAGACAATTCTCAGCTAAGTCTATTTGAGTTAACATTTATCAATTATTGGAGAAGGTGGGAAACTGTTGTTCTGCTGGAACAGAACAAAAGTGTGTGATCACCCCACCCCCACCCCCACCCCCCACCCCCAGGATTTTTACCCCAATTTCAAGGAAACTTGCTTGGAGCACTCTCACGTTTTGTTAGAGAAGATAGTCTGTAGCTGAACCAAAAGTTTTCATGTTGGTTTGTGAAAAGTGTAAAAGCCTCTTTATTATTAAAAGTCAGGCAATGTATGACCTTCTGTAAGCATTTTCCCTGATGAGCTCCCTTAATGCATCCCTTTCCTTGTTAACGCTCATATAATTGCTGTCATTGCCCAAGGAGAGAGCCATCAAAGTAGTCAGCTCATAAAGTTTATACTGATTTGAACTATCCTGTTCAAGATAAAAAGGGAAAGATAGATTATATGTCTGTATGTGCTTCTGTTTGTATATCTGTAGAATTATGCATAGGATTATAGGGTTGTGTGTGTGTGTGTGTACACACACACACACACACACACACTCATATCCTTGCCAAATCCAGTAATTTCAGTAAAACCTTTTGGTACAGAAAAATACACTGAGTTGCTAAATTAGCACTGTGCTGAAGGTTGTCCTGGCCCCTTTTTCTTTTCTGGCTCCTCACCCTAGGAAGCAGTAGGAAAATGTTCCTTTTTTCCCCTATTCTTTCTTATTTGGCACATTGGTAATGATTTCCTAGCATTCCTATCATCAACTTTGATACTTTTAATTTGCTAAATTCCCCATTACCTGCTCGATGAAGTCAGACCTTATTTCTCTTTCCCTTTCACTCCTTATCAAAGAAGCTGAGATGTCTTCTGTTATATTCAGACTAAGAACACATGAAAAAAAAAAAATCTAGCCCCACTAGGAAAAGCTGTTTTGTTTTTTTGTCTCTCCTTCTCTCTCACCTTCCTTCTCTTCTTCCTCAACTATAAATTGCTTTCTCCTTTCACAAAATGGAAACTTTTCTTTCTTCATTTTTTAGCTCCAGGTAAGGTGCTGTCCTTTAGCATGTATGCCTTTGAATGCCTCCTTGGTGTGGGAAGACTCTTGGTACTATTATTGGACAAGAATGTGTTTTTCTCTCTTCTCCCCCCCCCCCTTTTTTTTTGAAGTCCTCACCCTCTTGCCTTTGTAGAACTCTTGTTCTTGTCCCATTTTTAATTGTCCCGTTTCCCCCTTATGTAGCTGAAATCTATTTACACTCTATTACATTGACTCTCAAACCCACCTCCACCAACCCTTGGCTTGTGTTGTGTTTCTTGGAATTCAAACTTTGGTATCCTCTTATTGAACTGAGTCTATTAAGGCAAACCCTACTCAGGATACCCATTTACACAGTAGTTTTAAGCACATGTGAGCAGCTGCTTAAATGCTGGATTTATTTCCAGCCAGTTATGCCCAGTATGCAAATATCAGAGAATGAAAATCCTTGACATCAGGATAGCATTATAAATCTGGATCCACTTCTGCTCCCACATAAAAATGTCATTTTAAAGAGGTCTTGTTTTAGAGAAAATTTGGCAGGAGCACTTCATAGCAAAAATCTGTGACTTTAAATCTTTATGCTTGGCACTGTTTGCTTATTTTGCATAATTGTGTAAAGCAAATGCCCTTATATACAAGGACTTGGTATCAAACTGCAGGTCAGCTGAGTGATCTGTACAGTTTATGTTTTAGTTCATAGCCCATAACTGCCATCATTATTTTTCTATGGCACAATAGACATGTCAGTGGGAGGAGATTCAACGAACTGTGTGAAGCAAACCTGTATAATGTTGTAGTTCTCCCTCTAAAGACATCCCCAGAAGTGAGAGAAAGAGCAATGAAAAGAAAATGCTAATTAATGCTCCAATTAAATATATAGCAATCAAGTTGTATTAAAGTCAGTCGATCCTAGGGGAGAGCCTCTGCCTGTGTGAGTTGTGTTAAGTGTGAAAAAGACCTTCAAAACTTGATATGCTGCCAAATCTTATTCATATTGATCAGCATCTGCCCCCTTCCAACACTGAAAGTTCATTTGATGTTTGTTTTGCAAAGTTTCCCAGGAAATGAGAAAGCAAAATGTAGCCACGAGCACTGCCATTGTCAAAAATCTTTGAAGACTACATAACTGCAGCAACGTGCTTTTCTCTAATTTTGGGGAAGTGGTTCTCTCCCTGTTACAACTTGGTTAATTTTAGACCTTTCTGCCTTCATCCCCCCCACCATATAAATAGAAAGGTGTGTTGTGTTGCCTGATCAATATCATCATCTCATTCACCCTTTGCCCACCATCTCCTTTCTGTAAAGAAGGAAAGTATAAGGAAGGTAAAGAAGCAGTTAATCTGGCAAGACATCTTGCTCTTGGAAGCTCATGACTTTGTGGAAGATCTTTTTTAGGTCTTCTATGACATGGTTGATACACACATATATAACATTTACCAAGCAACATTTTAGTGTCTCTAAAAGAACAAGTGACTATGGAAGCTCAAAATACAATCAGTGATTAGTGGCAGAGGGAAGCCGATCAAACACTGAAGACTCCTCCATCTGCCCAGAATACCTGCATAGGAGAGTTGCCTACAAAATAAAGAAATCTATTGAGAATATATATCCTCAGCAATAAATAAATAAATGGGCTTTTTCTATTTTCTTGTGACAATGAAGCTCGGAGCTGTAAAATATCAAACCATCTCAAGGTGTTGTTAGAAAATTTTATTTTGTGATCGAATGAGAGTGCTTGTGATTACATGCTTATTCAAACTATACATGTCCATTAGCGTGTTAAAACAAACTTATTTTTATTTATCAAAGCAGCTAGCCAGTTGCCTCTAAAATGCTTTCAGTCATGAAATGGAAATGTACCTGACTTCTGAGAAAGAAATAGCAAACTCAAGACTAAAAGCAGAGTCAATGCACCAAAGGAAGACTTTGGTGAGTAGACTGATTCTTCATAATTTATCTCTCTCTTAAGTCATCTCAAGAAGGGAACTTGAGATTATCCACAAGTGCTCCATTAAGTGGCTCCTCACAAAGAGACTGCAAGACTACGGTCTGCAATGGGTGTAGAACTCTGGTAGATGAGGGAAGAACTATGTTGCTCAAACCACAATCATACTTTCAAAAGGACACTGGGTTCCCACACTGGTGGCACACTGGTTAGAATGCAGTATTGCTAACTCTGCCTTACAGCCTGGAGATCCATCCTGACAGAGGTCAAGGTTAGCTCAACATTCCATCTTTCCATTTTACCAACCTTCCAGACTATTGGGAGTAATATGCTGACTTTGTAAACTGCCCATAGAGTCCTGTAAAAACTATAGGGCAGTGTATAAGTGCTATTGCTATTCCTATACTCCTTTTGTGGTTACGTTTGGAATTACTTGTTAATTGTATTTTAGATATTTGGATTAACAAATAAAAACACTGGGTGAATTTCCTTCAATCCTTAATGAAAGATGTTTAGTGATTTGTTTATAGATAAGAGATGGGATATGGGAAGAAAAGATTATTTGTTGTACTTTCAGAAGCTGAAGTAGTTTATACTGTACTTGTTATGATAAAGGAGGAAATAATTTCTTTATGTGTTTATTTTCTTTTTCTATACTATATTCAAAGTTTTATTTCTTTTTTCTATTTTTTTAAAGTTTTTATTGGTTTTTAAAAACAAACATAAACAAACAAAACATAAAAACATCAAACCATCTTCCATATATGTACATACAGTGTGCCGGTTGGTTTACAAATTGTTTTGTGCTTCCATTTCGTAGTCTTCAATTACAATTACATTGCATATAATCTCGTATTTTCAATCAAAAATTAAATACCTTAGTATCATTATTAATCAATCATTTGACTATACTTTTAAAAATCTATTTTTGTTTCTATATTTCCATTATGCACTTTCTATATTTTTTTACAGTTTATGTTAGTTTTTATGTTTATGATTGTAATTTTTAATAAAACCATTTAAAAAGAAAGGAAATGAAGATATATCCCTCTCATCTATTTTCCAGCCTGTAAGACTGGGGGTTTGGAAACATGCTGCTTGAGATAATATTGAGTATTCAAGACCAGCACTCCTCAATATTGATGTCCTTCATGAATTCACCTAATCCTCTTTTAAAACCATTAAAGTTAGTGACCCTCAGCATGTGTTGGGATAATGAATTCTACAAATGAATTAAACACTGTCCCAATGAGATTTGGATCATTTAGCTTGCTAGATATTCTGACAGATAATCTGATCACCCTAAGTGACCTTTTAATTAACTTTCTGTCAAAAACCTGACACATTTATAAATTTCCATTCTATCATGTTTTACTGATTCTCAACTAAATGGCACAATTTTCTAGGTGTAGCTAGTGTTCATATCCTCTATTTTTATCGTTAATTATTTTAAATATTCCCTAACTTAGTTGATTTTAAAAACAGTATGCTTGACAGAATAAACCAAATCTAGTACATAGTACATTTGATTGATTGATTGATTGATTGATTGATTATGTGTCATCATGTCAATGTTGATTCTTAGCAACCACGTAGATCTTCTCTAGAATAATCTGTCCACTCATCATGCTTTGGGTAAGTCTTTTCTTTACTTTTTCCAGGGTTAGGAACTTTTTTTTTTTAAATAATTTTTTTTTTAAATTTTTTAATAACAAGCATAAGCATACATAACAAAATAAACATAAACATAACACAAAAAACATAAAAATATCCTTCTTCATAAATTTACATACAGTGCATCGATTGGTTTACCACTTTTTTTTGTGCATCCATTTCCTAGTCACTAGTATAATTATATTACATAATAGCTCATATTATCAATCAATAATTGTATAACCTAATATCATCACTAAAAAAAAATCATTTATAATTTTGTTAATTCATATTTTAACGAGATAACTATAATTTGCTTAATTTATTTTGCAATAAATCATAAGATCATACCAAATCTACCTTGATAATGTTTTATAAAGATAATATCAAGAAAAAAATTTTTTTTTTATGCTAAATCGAATATTCTATCATGTTTTATTATCTAACCATTGATAAAAAAGATCCCAACGTGGCGGAGCCACGTTGCTGCAATACAGCTGCAATCTTGGGGCTCTGAGATTGCAGCTGATATCTTCGCCCCTGGTCGGTCCTAATGGACCTAAACCGTCCCGTAGAGACGGTGATAGTAAGGGGCGCGTTCTGCTGATCCCAGGGACATCGGCGGAGAGGCAGCCTTTTGGCTGCTGAAGCTGTGACAGCTCTGGAAGGAAGAGGCTGAATGAGAACGTGCATCGGCTGGTGAGAATTTTTTTTTTTCTCGGGAACTCAAGGACACTCTAAAGTGAGAAGAATCCTGTAAGACTTTGGACAAAAACTGATGGAACTGATTTAGCGGCGATTTCTTAAAGAAAATGTCAAATTGAGGCTTGGCTTTTTACTTTTACTTTTGCTTTCATTGAACTTCCATTGTGATCTTGTAACTGTAACTAGACTGGTTTTTCCTTTTATATTCATCTAATTTTTCTTTCTTTTTTCCCCCTTTTGATTGTTAATAGTTTTTTTTAGAATAGAGGCTCCCTTTAGTAATTTTTCTTTTTTAAAATACATATATATACATGTATATTTCCCTCTTTTTACTAGGCTTTTTTGGGAAAGAAGGGAGAGTGGATTAAAGAAACTTTGTAACACTGCCAACTAGAGGCTTGAAGATACTTTATTGAAAGTTGAAAGAGCTGTGAAGGAATCCTTTCTCAAGGACACTGGAACTTGATTAGATAGAGGGAAGAACACCGGAGATTGTTTTAACAGGTGTTCTTTGGAACTTCTATTATTGAGTACTGGAAGTTTGGCTTTGGAATTTGTGGAGAAGCCATAATAAGAGCCTTGGATAACTAAATAAGATGCAGTGTGCTTTCTTTCTTATCTTTCTTTAGCTGTTCCATCCCTCCTCCTCAACCCCACAGTATTTTGTAATATTTGTATATCTATTTTCTTTTTCTTTTGTTTGACTTTATTTTTAATTTTTAAACTTACTTTTTTTAAAGGGAAAGCCTCAGAATAGCTTTTCTTTTTCTTTTTGCTTATTGGGATTCTTGCCTTTTCTATTTTCTATTTTCATGTTTTTTATTTATTTTTATGGTTATTTTTTTTTTTTTTTGAGACCCTACAATTGGACTAGGGTGTGAAGAACCTGAAGAATTCTTTCTTTTTCCTTTTCTTTTTTTTTTTTTTTTTGATCATTGCTTTTTAATATTATTGGGTCTTACTCTCTTTTTCTTTTTTACTATTCTTAATTTTTATTTTTGAATCATAATTGGCCATCTTATAATAGGATTAAGGTTTAGAAGAACCTGAAGAATCTCCTCCTTTTTTTTTCTTTTTAATCTTCTTTTTCTCCTTCTCTTTTTAATCCTGGACTCTTTATTTTTTATTGGCTTTTTTTTAAATGTTGTTCTTCTTCCCAATTGGATTATAATTGGCTACCCTATTGATTGGATTAAAGGAGCTTAAAGATCTTGAGTTATTCAAATGAGTAAGAAAACTTTACCTTCTGGCAGTTCAACTTCTGCTCCTGCTTCTCCATCAACTGGAGGATGACTATCAATAATGGCGAAGCAAGATAAAGTACAAATGGATCTAGCGACGATTATACAAGGAATACAAGAACTCAAAACAAGCATTGACCTAAGAACAGAGAGTATTGAACAAAGAATTGCAAAGACTGATGAAAAAATTGAAAACTTTCAACAGATGATGGCAAAACAGGAGGAGAGACTCCAAAAAATTGAGGAGAAAGATAAACAAAGAGATGAGACAATTGGAAATATTGTTAGCAAATTAACAACGGTGCAACAAGATATAACTGGGATGTTGAAGTGGGAGATGGATAGGTCAGAATTTTATCTCAGATTTCAAAATATTGAGGAAGAAAAAGGACAGGATTTGGCAGCTGTAATGATAGAAATTCTGGCTGGAGCTTTGGAGATAACAGAGGAAAAGATGATGGACGGAGTAGATGAGATATATCGTGTTTTCACAAGATATGCAATGAGGAATAAGCTACCAAGGGAGATCCATGTCAGATTTACTAAAAAGACTATTAAAACACAAATATTACAAGTCGCAAGAGATAAGGGGCTGAAATATAAAGGTAAAGAGATTATGGTTTTAAAACAAGTCCCCAGAAGAGTGAGAGAGATGAGAAGAGAATATCGATTCTTGACCAAAAAATTATTGGAAAAAGACATGAATTATAGATGGTTGATCCCAGAAGGATTAATGTTTATATGGCAAGACACATATAGACTTGAAACCAGAGATTTTTTTATTGGGAATCTTACCTGATATATATAATAAAAATTTGAAGTATTTGATTGTAAATATATTAACAGCGGCTAGGATTGTATTTGCTAAGAACTGGAAGAGTGAGAAAACTCCATCAGAAGAAGAAATTATTAAGAAAATATTGGATTGTGCTGAAATGAGTAAATTGACATTTGAAATCAGAGAACAAGAAGATAAACAATTTTATGAAGTCAGGGTTAGGAACTTTTTAAGAGAGCTCATTCTTTACACAATAGGTCTGAAATATGAATTAGTCATTTGTGTTTCAAGTAAAATCTCTGGATTGATTTGTTCTGTGATCCATTTGTTTGTTTATTTGTTTTTGTCTTTTCATGGTGTTTTTAGAAATCATCTCCAACACCCAAGTTCAAAACCATCAATATTCTGACTGGGTTTTTTTAGCTGTTGTCATTAACCTGATCTATATATTCAGTCTGAAGTATTATTTTGAAAGTGCTCCTTAGCACCAAGGTGTTATGGCTTTCTAATTGTCCTAAAGACATTGTGCAGCTTGACCTGGTCAACACAACCACAGACTTTTCTATAATCTGTGAAATATGCACAGCAATCTCAACCTTTTTCAAAGCCAGCTTCAGCATCTGGCATCTCTCCATGTAAAGATCTAATCCAGAGGTCTCCAAACTTGGCAAACTTCAAGACTTGGCAACTTGGCAACTTTAAGACTTGTGGACTTCAACTCCCAGAATTCTCCAGCCAGCATAGCTGGTTGAGGAATTCTGGGAGTTGAAGTCCATAAGTCTTAAAGTTGCCAAGTTTGGGGACCCCTGATCTAATCTGTTGGATAATCCTAAACATTATTTTACTATATGTGAATATATAACAGAATTAGTAAGTAAATATAATGTTGTTAGAAACACATTTGAACAAAAAAAATCTAGTTTAGTTTACAAAAAGTAATACATGTTTGCAATAAATATTATGAAGGAATGTAATTATGTCTCAAGAGTAAATTCTATATATTACAAATGCTATTCCTTTCTTGAATGATTATATTCAAGACAATTGTATCTGTGAATGGTATTTGGTAAAGTTTTGAAACCAATTAAAAATGTAGCCCTCTTGGGTCATGTTCTCTATGTGGCATTTAATAGTATACTTCTGTATGCTACTAAATGCTAGATATATGTTTATCAACATATTATAGGAAAACTGTTTCACATCTCCTCATAGTAGTCTTATTCAGGCACTGAATTGTTCAAATGGGGCAACTATGTAAGCAAGCCTACAACTCTGCCTTGATCTCTCTCCTGTTTCCTCCTATTCAGATGTGGGGGATGAAGGTGCATTTATGCTTGACTTTTCATTAATTCAAGCCTGATTGGCATTCAAGCTGGGAATCTTTTCTATTTGTTCCCTGAACTATGAAGAGAGCTGTACTTACATTTAAGCCAAGCAAACATATGGCATGCACTTCTTTTACATACCAGGAGGCTGCTTGTGTAAAGATGGCAAGGTTGTGTGCACAGCCCTGTCCTTCTCCCATTTCATCCCTTCAGACATATGTTTTCTTCTAACTTAAATTAACTTGATAATTTAAGCCCTTGTACTTCTCCCTTGAATATGTCATATTAGAATGGGAAATCTGAGACTGATTTATAACCTTGCCTTCATCTGTGATTTAAAACTCTATATGATCAGCATTTAAAATAATGATGCATTTCAATCAAGAAAAAAACAACAAATGGCAAGCTGATGGACATATTCATAATGCTTTGATTCAGTTTGACCTTGTTCTTTGATGAACAAAGGCCAAAATCAAATCAGGACAATTTTTTTTTCACTGAATATATTACTGCAAGTGTGTGTACATGTGTATAAAATAATAGGAGCAATTAAAAAAGAAAAACAACAACAAGAAGAAAAAACTGAATTGAAAAGAATAACCATTGACAAAAGAAAGTATTAAAAAAAACATTGGAAGTGTGTGTACATATTTATCTGTGCAAAAAACAGGCAAGATCTGAAGAAAAAAACTCAATTTAGCTAACAATATTCAATATTTCTATCAAGATTTATATTTGCACAGATGAAAATTAGAAAAAAGCATTGTTAACAGAGCCCAGCACTATTTCTAAATAATGTACAAAGTCAGAGTTGATGGAATAAGCTTTCTATTTCAAATCTTCCTGCCAATGTCTGAAAGGAGAAGGTATCAGGGAAGTAGAAAATTGAACATGAATTAGAACAAATCAAGATGGAGCTAGATCAATGATGCCATTGATCACTTCCCACTTTAACATTCCAGAAAAAAAGGCAGGATCAGCATGTGTTGCCTGGTTATTGCAGTAGACATTTACAATAAGTTAAGAACTTTGCAAACTTGAGAGCAATATACAATATAAAATAGCCACAGCATTTCCCAAATACTTTTGGTCACAAGATGTACAGTTTCTTCTGTTGGGTACATTTCAAATTAGATGGTCATACTTTCCATGATCTTTTAAAGACTAGCAATATTTCTCGCAGGAAACTCACAGATGCCTAGTTTACCAGCAGTTGAGTTTCTAAAACAGGAATTATTTCATTTCCTTCATTTTGTTATGTCTTTAATACTGATGACGAGCATGAATATAAGAATGAACGAATGACAGGAAAAATAGCACCACACCGTTGTGCAGGACTACAATCTTGCTTGTCATTTGTACCTGAAGGTCACAATTGACACCAATAAACAATGCCACTTTCTTCACTGCATAGTTGTCATTCATATATGGATTCATATATGGATTCACCAAACAAATGTGACTAACTACTGAAAAAAAATGAACAGTATCTTAGTGGCATTGTGTATTATTCCTATATTTTTGTGAACTTGCAAATGTTATGTATGAAGTTGTATATAAAGATGTTATGTCTCCTCTTGGAAATTCAAACAAACAAACACAAAGCAGCCATTTCACAATCAAATCAAACTGAAGGAAATAACAAGATAACAGCTGGCAGAAACTGTTAGGACTCCCCTTCAAAATTCAAACAAACAGAGAGCTCTTTGCAGTAACGTCCTCATTCAAAATAGTCATTTTGTTTCTGGCGAAAGGCACCAGCTCAGCTGTGTCCTTTTATACCCATTAAGGCAACGTGCTAATTAACTGGCTTGCCCTTCAGATTAACGTTTCCTGGTTCTGACGTCAATCCACGATCTAACAGTCATCAGAGTCAAATCTCCCAACAGGACCGATCCTTCCAATCACAACACTATCCCCCACCGCAGGGCCCTTCCCCCGAGTCTGATGATTAACTTGACGATGTTTCGTTGACAACCCCACTCTGTCTCCCACAGCCAATGGAGGCGTCGCTCGTTCCAATTGTCTCAGGTGGTCTACACATTGGAGACTTGGAAAAGAAATACCGTTCTGCGATCAAGTCACCAATGGATTGTGCAAACGCAACCAGGACATTCCAAGCACCAAAGGGAGATGAAGGTTCGAGGTGATATAAAAACTTATCGCCTCCTCATGATCCCCAATGATCATACGCACTGGCTGGGTGGCGAAACGAATGGGCCCAGACTTGAGCTCACGCCCATCCACGGTTTCCACCTTAATGGGTGGATGTACAGCAACCAATGGGATCCCATAGTGCGTAGCAAAAGCTCGGTTCATAAAGCTGGTTGTAGCCCCTGAGTCCACCAATGCAACAGCAGGAATTCCCTCCTTCTGTGACTGTAGAAAAATTCGAGTGTCCAAAAGTAAATGCCGAGGAGGGCCAGGATTTACTTCAGCAATTTGAGGTGGGGGTGTGAAATGTGTCTGACCTAGGGTTTCCTTGAGATCAGGTCTACCCTGTTTTCCTGACGAGCCAAGAGTGGTTTCAGGTACGGATCTGCGGGTCCCTCTCCGTTTGCAGGAATTAACAAAATGTCCCAGACCCCCGCAATAAAGGCACAAGCCTTCCTGGAACCTTCTTGAACGTTCTCGCACCGTTAAGCGAGGGCGGAGTGCGCCTAACTCCATCGGCTCCTCAACATTAACCGTGGGTTGTGCACAAGAAAACGAAGATGGTTCCATACCGAGCCGTTTGCGTCCACGTTGCTGTAAACGAGCTTCAATTCGTAAGCACTGAACTATCAATGCATCCAAAGTTAAAGCCCTCTCTGCATGGACCAGCTCATCTTTGATGACATCAGACAAGCCTTCCTGGAATGCAGCCATATGAGCCGGTTCATTCCAGTTGGAGTCCAAACACAGGAAACGAAATTCTGCAACGTATTCCTGCAGGGAACGTTTCCCCTGATTTATGTCCCATAACCGTCTTTCCACAGTTTGTATCTTAATTGGGTTCTCAAACATCACTCTCATTTGTTGAAGAAAACCCTGGAAATCATTCAACAACGGGCTATCTTGAACTAACAAGGGAGTAGCCCAATTAGCAGCCTGCCCGGTTAATAAACTGATCATAAATCCTACTTTAGACCGGTCAGTTGGAAAGTTTTCAGGCCTCAAGGACATAAATAATTGACACTGCCCCAGAAATGCCGGAAACATGTCCATTTGTCCTGAAAATTTCTCCGGCATGGATACTGGGCTTTTCCTCTCAGGAGGGGCAGGGGGAACAACAGCAGGGCTTGGTAAGCTGGAAACATAATTCAGCAATTGTGTTACCTGATTCTGAAGCGTCACATTGCTTTGCAGTAGCTGATTAATTTGTTGTTGTTGCTGCTCTACCAAACGCTGCAGTTGATTTGAATCCATCTTGCTTTAAAGATGGTTTGTTTTGGCCAGAAACAATAATGTTATGTCTCCTCTTGGAAATTCAAACAAACAAACACAAAGCAGCCGTTTCACAATCAAATCAAACTGAAGGAAATAACAAGATAACAGCTGGCAGAAACTGTTAGGACTCCCCTTCAAAATTCAAACAAACAGAGAGCTCTTTGCAGTAACTTCCTCATTCAAAATAGTCATTTTGTTTCTGGCGAAAGGCACCAGCTCAGCTGTGTCCTTTTATACCCATTAAGGCAACGTGCTAATTAACTGGCTTGCCCTTCAGATTAACGTTTCCTGGTTCTGACGTCAATCCATGATCTAACAGTCATCAGAGTCAAATCTCCCAAGAGGACCGATCCTTCCAATCACAACATAAAGAGATGGCAATCTAGTCTTTACTTTCCCTTATTAGAACTTTATAAGTCTATTTCTTTATTCAGAGATGTGTAATGATGTGGGGCATGGTAGCTAAACTTAAGTTATGAACAGAAAATCAAAGGCTGCATTCCAACAAGTGGGTATAGGCAGAAAAATAAGTGGGTATAGGCAGAGTCAGGACCTAAATTAAGCCTGTTTAAATTAATAGGATACAGTTAATATGATTATTCCCCATATATTTAATCACTTTCAAATTCTGCAACACTAAAAATATTACAATTGATAGTCATGATTTCAGGGGTTCTGAAGTCAGCTCCAAAAGTCAGTCTCAGGGGAGCTGAAGGTTGTGCACCCTGGTTTTAAATACTCTTTAAAAATGGGATGATAAAGAATTGAAAGAGGTGCTGAAGGCACACATAGACAGAAACCATTTCTTTCGGTGCATCTCAATGTTAGTTTAATGGCTAAACTGTCCCCCAATGAATAATTTATCACAGAATTAGAATATCAAAAGCAGCATTCTTGGAGGTTTTGAAAGGACAGTGCATGCTTAGGAAGCAATCTTGTTAGACACTTCATTTTCATTGTAGAGACTTTAATTCCATACAGAGATGCAAGAAGCAACATTTTTCTCATTTATTCCCTGGTGGTTTGCTCAATCTGTTTTGATATAATAGCACAGTGGGTAATGATAGAATTTTGTGGCAGCTGCACTTTCATATGCTCCTATACACTTTCATGGTCAAAATGGCTGAAAATTGTATTGATAGATGCACACCTCTACAATTCAGATGTGCACTGAATGGCTCTGTTAATCCCAGGAAAGCATTCTAAGACACTGTGGTAAAGTCAGATAATCCATCTATTTTTAACTACTAGTCAAGATTTCCATAATAAACAGGATCAATCCCCTTTCAGTTTTGTCAGCTCAGATATTATGAATATATTTCTCTTAGCCCTTGTCAAAAATTGCTTCTGATGTTTTCTTTTCTTTTTTTCATTCTCATTCAATTGGATGGAAGAAAGGCGTTGCATCATTTTTTGGTTCTTGTTTTTGAGTGACAGACTACACATTCTCATAAAGTACCTAGAAAGTCCTCTCTTCCACTATCCAATCTTCTCCTCAGCAATCTATAGCCATCCTGTCTTCCTATCATTCAATTCAACCCAACAGAAGACCTCATGAAGAAACTCTTCTACTCAGATCAACAGGTTAAGAAAATTGCAGAGTAATAAACAAACATTAGAAGTAACAGAAAACAACCACAACAATGCTAGAATTTTTTGTCTACAACCATAAAATGAGTTAAAATGTACCTAATGTTATTCTAAAAACATCCTGTGGAAAGCACATTGAAATAATATATTTATTTCTTTGTATATTTATGTGCACAAACACAGCTTGCTATTTATAGATTAGTAAAATTGCTGGTGGAATCAAATGTACAGATTGACCCTTGCTTATATGTGTACTTAATTAGTGGATATAAGTTGGATGTATTCAGTGAAAGAGTTCACATAGGACACCCAACCATCTCATGGCATTAGATTTGGGGTTTACATGTTATGCAAAACCAACTCCCGAAGTTGATAAATCCTGCTTTATGGTTGAGGTATTCTATGAAACCCACAAAAATGTAGCTTATTCAGAAGTCACACGTACACAAAGTTTGAAGCAAATTTCAACTTAATGATATGCATGAAACTGGTAGATGATTGAAATGTGTTTGTGTGATACAGTTTGCATTAATTTATTCTATGGAGGAACAAATCAATCACTATTTTTGGCACCGATTAACTTTCTGGCCTGGTTTTGTCAGACTTTCCTTTTATCTTCTCTCTCTATGTGTGACATCTGTCCCCTTTACTACATTTGACAAATCAAACACTGATTTACACTATGTGTAATCAATCTGGTAGCCTTTAATGTGTCACCAGGCCTTTTGGCTACCTTTAAGTAAATTATTTCCCAAGAAACAATCTTGCAACAGGAGGGATGCTTTGTGTATACCCGTAAGTCTTGCTAAGAGAATTCCTTTAATCATTTTCTGAAGTAGCATGGGATGTTCAAGACTATAATACAAATAGTTAGTGTTTATTTATTTACCGTTCTGTGGATTTTTATCACCTCAGTGGGAGACATAGTGGTAGGGGAGCAAGATTTCCTTCAAGATTTCCTTGTACACTTTCCCACTTCTCAGCTCTATTAACTTAATTAAGAAAATGCAATTAAAGGGATCATGCCTATTAAACATTTATTTTGAGCATACTAATGGGGTCTTTGAAGGGCCTTTATCTCCCTAAAATCTTCCTTTTGTATGATTTTACTAATGATATTTGTAATCCCTGCCTTAACAGAACATTTGTTCTTATGGCTACAAAGTTGAACAAAGGACCCTGCCTCGCTAATTGACCCCAGGATGTTCCATAATTATACTGCATATCTCTGCAGTCATTTGCTGTATGTCTGTGCACTCACTGGCTAAGTATTTTGAATGTTCTTAAATCCACTTAGGAATGTACCAGCATCCCACTGTTTACTCCAAATGGGTTCACAGTGGGCCACTGAGAATGAAGATGGAAGCATCATTATACTTGGTGAACCTCAAAGCCTGCAAGTGTAACGAGAATAAATGGTTGGAAACTTATGTATCTAAAAGATTAAAGCACAAATACTAAACACACCAGAACATTGTTCAGTAGGGTTTGAGCATACTTAATGGCATTAAATTTGAATTGGCAATGAGAAAAGCAAAATATAATATGGAAGATGAAATGAAATAGTTTGTTGATCAGAATCTTGAATGAAAAGAGCCAAATAGGAGTCAAGGATACATTACCTTCATACAAAGTATTCTGATGATTGATTGATTGATTGATGATAACAGTCAGTCAATATAATAAAAGCCATGGTAATAAAGCAAAACCTAGAAATATTAAAACAGCTGTCCCCAATTAAATTTAATTATTATGGTTAGTCATACAGTCAGCCAATATTTAGATGGTAACATTTTTATCCAACTATTGAGTTCTTCCCATGAGCCTGGGATAGGTGGATGTTGTTGCTTGATCACGTTAAAGATATTGTCACAGAATGTAAGTTGGTTCAAGTAAAGATGTCTTCTGAAATTGACAGTGATTTTGTCATCCCGGATGGTGCTGAAGGGGAGCTTCAGATCTTTTGGGATAACACCCAAAAGTGCCTATTACTCTCTTTGCCTGTCATTTTACTTCTATTTGCAGGTCTTTCTATTTTGCAATTCTCTCCAGTTCTTTTTCTTCTGTTATGCTGTTCAGGTAATGCAATGTCCGTTATCAAGACTTTTTGCCTTTCCTACTCATAATTGTTATGACTTATATGTTATATGACAGATACTTGTCTGTTTGAATTCTGAAGTTCCAGAGCATGTTAGCTTCTTTATTTTGTATGACTTTCTCTAGTGTGCTTGAGCTTGTCAGCTTGAAGGATGCTCAGGTATTTGTAGTGACCATCAATATTCAGACTCCCTATTTTGGTGGGAGTAACACATTTGTCCAGTCCAAAGACCACTCTGATATCTTGGCTGTCTGTATGGTCAGTATTGAGCAGTGATTCTAGTTCAGATGGTATTTTCCTATATGGCTTCAGTTCATTCATGCAAAGGAGTTCAGATAGTTTGGCAGATGCATTTGGTGTTTGATGGCCATGTCTTTTCTGAAAGATATGGGTGGGAGGGCACAGCAGCAGATGAACTGTCCAACTGTCCAAATTGAATGTCTTGTAAGCGGTTGCCAAGAGGTTTCAATCCAGGCAGAATTTTCTTAAACTGGCTTAAAATCAAGTCAACATGAATACATAACAGGAAGAGCTTAGAAGTGCAGTACAGATATACCTCAGGTTGGATCAAATGCCCAGATTTAAACTAACTTATTTCATTCATCCATGTGTTATGAATACCTAAATTGAGTGATAACAATTTCTATACTTGTTTTTTTCAAATTTAGTCTAAATTTTTGTACAGAACATAATACTTAATAAGGAGAACCCCATATTTTTATACAGAAGCAACATTGCTGAAATCATTGCACAGCACAGCTACTTGACACAAATGTCAATTACTGTACACACATTTCATATGGAATGTGAAACTGTCATTAACTGCTAAGGAATCCATGAATACAATAGTCATTTTTGTCTGATTGTTCCCTTATCTGATTATCCACCTTGTTCTTTTGGGGTTACAGTTGACCACTCATCAACTGCCAAACTGCTTACTTTCAGAAATGAAGCCCAGGGTAAGTTCTATTTGGGAACTCCTTCTTCATAACAGATGCCTTCCCAAACTTACAAAGTACTATTGTGGAAAAGGCAGCTTGAGACTTTTTCATTCTCTTGACGATGAGCGATACAAGTGATTTTCCTTAATTATTTAAAATAAAGATAAATCAATATAAAATAAATCTAGGAAATTTTCTCCCTGTAGAATGAATATTACATCTAGAATAGATGCAGCACAATCCTTATTAGATTATTATTAGAGTTTATTAGAGCTTTGAGTATACCCTGAATATAGTAAAAAAATCTTTAATATTCATTACATTATATGTATTCCCTTTTTTTTTAGAAAAAAGAAACCTCTTGTGTTAATATCTATGGTATTGGTATGCTAGAAATGCATAAGAGCTAGAGACAATTTCCTTTCATTTCTCCTTCAGAAAAAAAAAATGTGGTCAGCTCACATGAAATAATCTCTTGTCATTAAAATTTGACTGGCTCTGATGCTTGTAATTTTTACACATAAGGCAGGGGAAGCAATCTTTGGGGATGGCTACACACTTCAATATTTTGAGAGCATGTTACACAAAGTAAGTAGCATGACAAGAGATTTACCATTCACAAATTATATTCCATGCTAGGTTTTGCCCACCAATGCCAGAAAATAAATTTGACCAATTGTCCCCATCCCCTTAGACTGTTCTTTACAACTCTAATTTACCTTGTCTGGTAAGTGAGCACATTTCCAAAGAAATCACTGAGCTGCCACTACCTGCCATTTTTTTTTTTTTTTGGTAAGAAAACCTCTGGAGCCCAAGATGGGTTCACTGATATGCTTTTAAATATTGGTGATGCTAGAAGCTTGTGATTTACTAAAAGCATTGGTTTTGTTTTGTTTTGTTTTAAAAGAGGAACCAAAAAAAAATCAACATTGGATGGATCACAGAATCTTATGGACATCAAGGGCAGTGCCCTCAGGGTCTTTGGGCATCATATTGCTTTCCACTGTTCTAAACTGAAGACCTGAATTTGTTCCTTTGTTTTTGCTGGCATGGTTAAACAGATTTCAGAGGTTCCTGAAATATTGTCATTTCTAAAAAAATATTGTAATTGTTCTAACTTTACCTGATTGTGTTTCTCTAATATTGATACAAAAAAAATTTTAAAGCAGGAAAAAATTGGATGGTTTGTAATGTTTCATTCTATATAGAGCTTGCTGTATAGTCATTACAAAAATTTAATCCAATTTAATTTCATTTGCTCAATTTACAGCAACAGCAAAGTTTTTCCAACCATGCATGTTTTATTCCAATTTCATAAAACCCAACAGTGGGTATTTATATGGGAAGATTAAGGATCTCCCCACTCATCAGTACCATAACACAAAGGTTACTTTGGAATTTATCTCTTTCAAATGACTTTCCATGAATATATTTGATTGATTATGCTGCTCTACTACTAATATTTTATTTTGTAATTTCAAAAACTGTGTGCAGAATATAATTTAATGTATTATTCAACTTATTTAAATGATAAAATATGATTATAATCTTGTATGACTGAATTTTTATATTTGTTATATCTGGTGTAGGCTACCTTTGTTGGACTGATCCAGCATGTAGGCTTGCAAATATACAACTAAAAATTGCCCACATCTATCTTCCATATGGAAGAGAAGAAAAAGAAAATGAAAATGAAAATGGAGGAGAAGGAGACATTCTGGCCCAAATTTCAGAAAAATAATATGAACTGAGGTGTAATCAAAGGGTTAAAATAATTAGGAAATCACTTATGTACTTGCTACATGACTTTTTTTTTCTTTTAAAAAATTAGCAAACCAAAACCAATTATGTAGTTGTTATGCACAACTGTGTCCTTCCTTTTCTTCTTCTTTTCTTTTGAGAAAAGCATGTTTTTCTGTATTAGCAGGAAATTGCTTGCCACCCAAAGGAGGAAATGAGTGGTGAATGGAACAACTCTGTCTGTTGGAGTTTACTTTTGATAGCAAATGGCTAATCTGATAAATGTGGCAGCTGTTAACATTAGCAGAATGTGCCCAGTATAAAATCCTGTTTTATTTTATGATGTATTGCATTATGCTTGCCCACAGCTTTCAAATATTGAAATGTAGAAAACATGAAATGCACAAAATGATTTTTGACATCTTCAAAATTGTACATAAAATGTAAGTGTGTGTGTGTGTTTGTGTGTGTTCTATAGACCAGGGGTCCCCAAATCCTGGACCAGCACCAGTCCACGGCATGCTAGAAACTGGGCCACTCAAACAAGCGAAGCCTCATATGTGGGATGCATGCAGCACGCAAATCCACATCCCCTCTGGTCTGTGGAAAAAGCTGTCTCCATAGAGCCACTCCCTAGTGCCAAAAAGGTTGGGGGCCACTGGTACAGGCTGCAGATAGGTTAGAAAAAGGAAGTCCTTAATAGATATAGTCTATGTCATGCCCCCATCAGAGCCTGAATCTCCGGAGGAAGATGAGCCAGAACTAGAGCCAACAAAGATCGAGGGGGGACTTCGTTGACTTTGAAGGAATGTGGAGAGGAGCAGGCTGAGGCAGGCCAGGGCCTTTCAGAATTGGGATGGCTTGTAGACAGGAAGGAATGGGGCAGGAGGACCAAGAGAGGCTAAGCAGTGAACATGAGAGACAGCATTCAGGTGATGAGCAAGAGCCACCCCCTCCTGACTCTCAAGCATGGAGAGTAGAGAGAAGGCAGGAACAGCACAGGCTGACAGGACAACTTGGGAGGAGACGGCCCTACCCATCTTCACAAGACTCACCTGGGGACTGAGACTTAAGGAGACACTGTGAGGAAGGGTGCTTGTCAGGAACAAATGATGAATTAATGGAGTGTTGGTTCCATTGCTGACGTTTTAGGTTTCTTGGAGTTCTTGCTTTCTTTCTTGCTTCATGGATTAATTGCCTTGTTTGTTTGCTTCCTGGACTCATTGACTTATTCTCTTGCCCTGTTGGATTTCTTGTTTTGCAGCCATTGTGCTCACAGTGTTATGCTGAACTACTTGCAGCCGTAGGCTGCTGGAGGTGTGTGTGTGTGTGTGTGAGAGAGAGAGAGTGAGTGAGTGAGTGAGTGAGTGAGTGAGTGAGTGTGATCACTTTTCTCTGAGACTTAAAGAAATGTGAAAGCATTGGGGGAAAATTAGAGCAATAAAGAGGTGGTTTGAACTATCAGCTGACTGGGTTGGCCCTGTGCCATGCTCTGGGTCATCACAGTCTGTTTCTGCCATAAGTAAAGGAGACATCCCACTACAGCTCAGCAAACAAGGACCATATACAGTATGTGCAGTATCAGATCATAAAAGGTGATGTGCTTAGTTTTATATAAGCAAAAAATGAAAATCTGCTTCTGTCCCAGAAAAGTGCATCTTTACTGCCAGTGGTGAGATGCTGTTGATGTAACAACTGGTTCACTAATCATGTGCTGCGCACGCATGCACAGCATTCAGAATTACTTATCTTAGATGTTACTTTGGGGAAGTAACACAGCTGAGGCATGGCAATCTGCTCTGCTGTGTGAATCAGCTGAGCAAATATAGGTGAGCATAGCACAGGGGCAGGCGGGTGAGCCCACATGATTGTTGGAGTGAACCAGTTCTGAGCTAGCTGATCATTGGAGCTAGAGGTTCAACCAAACCAGTCCGAACCAGCGGAATCACACCCCTGCTTACTGCAAATGCTGAAGGTGCAGAATTCTCAAAGTGTATTCATACTCACTCTGTCTTGTTTTGTTTTGCTTTTGTTTTGCATTAATGCACTGAAAAAAATATAATCAAGGACTCTTTTAAAATGCAACCAAGCACAAGAAATGAAAGCATGAGAAGTTTGATTTTTTTTTTTTAGTCTGAAACTTCCCGAAAGCTTAAATCATATCCCTATTATTCTAGTGAGACTTGATTCACATTAAAATTCTGACCTGTTTTAGGCTTGTAATGAGCCTAAAATAACTGCCAGCTTGCAGTGCTGGAATTAATGATAATGAAATCTAACACAAGATGAATTTCCATATTGCTCAAATGATTCCATCTCAGATGTGTACTGATTCTCTTTTAGCAATGACTGTTTCTATTCAATCTCTGTTCCTCTTTTGAATTGTTTCTGGTTGCTTAATGAATATTTGGGGAGTTGGCTATAGTGTTCTTAATTATACCAGAGACTAAGTATAATGAATTATTTTGGACCCAAAGTTAGCTGGTTAATCTATTTCTGATGGAACTAGAGATTAAACACAAATAGTTCACATCTCTTTTTATTCATTTTAATTTTTCTCTCTTTGGTTCAGTTTACTGTGAACAACCATTCCTAAATAAATAAATTTTGAGTCATGCCTGTGGTCATTATTCAGGTGTTGAATTTTTTTTTTTTTTTGGTGGTAAGTCACTTTTCTACTGGTATTTCACAGGATAGAGGCACAGTGTTTTATTTATTTATGTCCTGTAAGTCATCCCTCAGTGATGTTTAAATGCATGTCAACAACAATAAGCTTATGGAGGTGCTGAATAAAAATGAATTTGAAGATTGTTCTCCAGGAGATCTGATAAACAACAGGATAAGAGGTCATGGTGATGTAGAAGTCAATCTTCATATAAATACAAAATTAATTTATGCACCTAAATTTGATTTTGGAGAATGAGTTTTAAAAGGCTTAAATGAACATTGACATTATATTAGTATGCTGGGCAGATCCTCCTTCCTTCCCTCTCTTTCCAAAGCTATAAATAGTGATAGATTTTAATTTTTGACAGCCAGAAGAGTCCCTAAGGCTCTACAGAGATAATAAAAAAGCACCACTGAAAGAAAAATGGAAAAGAACAAATGAAGAACATTCCAGCTCATCATAAAACAAATCTGAAAAATTTTGTCACTTTCACATAGTCCTTGACTTATGATTGGTCATTTAGCAACCATTCAAAATTATGACAAATCCTCCAGAACTACTTACAACCCAATTCCAGTGTTACGACAGCTGCAAATATCCCCATGGTCACATAACTAGATCTGGAGTGCTTGGCAACTGGTTCACCTTTATGGTTGATTGCAGTCTTCTGCAATCATGTGATCTCAATATACATTTATTTTTTGCCAGATTCCAACCTTTTTGAATAGTTTCTGGTAAAAAATAAATCCATAGAAATGCATTGATTTGCTTAAGATCCATGTCATGCCCTTGGTAGAGTTGGACTCTGAGGGAGAGGAGGAACAGCCAACAGGGAGTGGAGGTATGGCTCCAGAGGCTGTGGAGTTGGCTGGGGAAGGGCTGAGACCAGCTGGGCAGTCAGAGGAAGAACCAGGCCCATCCCCTCTCCATCCTAGGACACACAGGGGGAAATGAAGAAGGCAACAACTTGGCTTGTGAGAGAGGAAGCATCAATGATCCTCCTCATTGGTTACAGCTGAAGAGACAAGTATGTAAGAGAGATGGTTAAAACACAGGTTGCCAGAAGCAAACATGTTTTATTTTGGTCTGAAGTTATCTTGCTTGGCGTCCTTCCAACAGACTGTGCCTTGTTATCTCCTTGAATTTGGTAAATACTTCTCCTGTTCCATTGTGGACATTTCATCATTGTAGTTAGGTTTTTTATTTCACCTCTATCTGCTCATTAAATTCAGACTGTATAGCTTTCTTTTGAAGACTATTTTTGAGTACACTTTATCTCCAACTGAAAATTATTGAACAATGGGGCCAAGTTGGAGGCAATAAAGGACATTTATTTACATTTTTGGATTTTGTTATGTTTGTGTTACACTCTGGGTCATCACAATCCATGGCATTGCTTAACAACTACCACATTCACTTAATGATCACAGTGTTTATTTAATTATCAACTACATTTAACAACCCCATAATCCCTTGCGAGGTGGAGTCTGGGCAACTGAATGTAACTAGCAGAGTGTTTTAATGGCTGGATGCCCTTCCTGTTGCCAATGTGGAGTTCTGTTCAGCAGATATATTCTCAGTGTGCCCAGAGAGAGAAATATCTGCCTCTGTCTAGGATTGAACTCACAGCCTCCTGATTGTGAGGCAAGAGCTCCACCTCTAGGCCACTCCACCACTCCACAGTGTTTACTTAATGATTGCCACACAAAAAATAGTAAAATCAAATCTAATCATGTGGGTGCTTCATGAATTATGATGGAAATTCTGGCCTCCATTATGGTTGTAAGTCAAAGAGTACCTTGTATTACAATTCCATTCCACCCCCTCAAAAATATCTCAGCACTCATTTAAGCAAACTTACAGAAACACTGAAGAGGTTTCTGATTGATTGATATTTCCTATTTCTAAATCATACATCTCAGCCTGTGGGTGAGCCTCTGGGCAGTGTATAATATAAGATTACTTTTTTTTCAAATTTAGACTATTGATTTTATAGGTCAAACCATAGTATGTTTAAGCTTAACATTAGCAGTTAGCATGTGGGCATAGCAGTTAAAGACCATTTCTAGCTCTAACTGACCTTTATTTTATTTATTTATTTTATTTTGTCAAAAGCTTACAATACAATAGAAATAAGAATAAACATAAATTTAAACATAAGAAATAGGAACTAGGAATTGGGGATAATAGGACAGGGATGGTAGGCGTGATTGTGCGCTTATGCACGCCCCTTACAGACCTCTCAGGAATGGGGTGAGGTCAATAGAGGTTAGTTTGAGGGTAAAAGAGTGAGGGTTTGAGCAGGTGATAACAGAATCAGGTAGTGAGTTCCAGACCTTGACCACTCTGTTGCTGAAATTGTACTTCCTGCAATCAAATTTGGAGTGGTTTGCATTAAGTTTGTATCTGTTGTGTGCTCTTGTGTTGTTGAGGTTAAAGCTGAAATATTCATTAACTGGTAAAACATTGTAACATAGGATTTTATGTACTATGCTTAAGTCCAATCTTAGCCGGTATAGTTCAAGGTTGTCTAAGCATAGAATCTCAAGTCTGGTGGTGTAGAGTATTCTGTTGTGCACAGAGAAATGTAATACTCTTCTGGTAAAATACTTTTGGACTTGCTCAATTGTATTTATGTCTGATATATAGTGTGGATTCCAGACAGCAGAGCTGAATTCAAGTATTGGTCTAACAAAGTTTTGAATGCCCTAGTTTGCAAATCAGTATTACCAGAGGAGAAGCTTCATAAAATTAAATTTACAACTCTTAAAGCCTTTTTGGAAATACTGTTGCAATGAGCTTTGGCACTTAGGTCATTCGATATGAGAACTCCTAGGTCCTTGACAGAGTGAGAGTCATCAACCAGGTCATAACCGCCTAGCTTATATTTGGTATATAGATTATTATTTTTTTTGCCAATGTGTTGGACAGAGCATTTGTTGGTCGAGATTTGGAGCTGCCAACTGTTAGACCATTTGGACACATAATCAATGTTTTTTTGAAGGACGGTAGAATTGACTGTGGTGTTGAATAGTTTGACATCATCAGCAAAGAGGATGCAGTTGATAATAAGGTGATCACAAAGGTCATTTATATAGAGTGTAAAGAGAGTGGGTCCTAGAATGCACCCTTGGGAGACACTGCTGATAACTGGTGCAGGGTTTGATAGGGTGTTTTCTATTTTTACTATTTGTTGCCTGTTTGACAGGAAGGCAGTAATCCACTACCAGGATCCAGAAATGCCATAAGAATTTAATTTTAATAGTAGTTTGTCATGTACCACTGAGTCAAAGGGTTTGCAGAAGTCAATGTAAATTACATCTATTGCTTTACCCTGGTCAAGTAGTGTAGTCCATATGTTTTTGCAGTGCAGGTTACAAATTGCAGGACAATTTTCTTTTCTGAAACCAAATTGTTTATTGGAGAGTAAGTTGTTGAGTAAGTTGACCTTTGGGGAAATGTAAGATGGCTAGCAGCTGAGGTAAAACCAAACCAAACCAAACCAAATGAGGTTGTGTCTTTTCTTCTGTTCCCACAAGGTACACTAGAATCAGAAGCTGTTTTTCTGCTGCTTGTTTGAGTTAAATTTTTAAAAGTACTACCTCTCAGGGAGCCTGTAAGAATTGAAACATACAAAGGAAGCCCAAGACAACAACAACAACAAATAGTAACAGTAACAGTAACAATATCAATAATAACCATTTACCAAGAGCAGAGGGTGGTCAAGGCCTCCTACAAGTAAAGCAGACTGTAGAAGAAGAAAGACACAGCTTGAATGACTATATCTAGAAAAGTGCAGAGCCAATGATTAAGGAAGTACATAAAGGAGGCCTTTTGAAGACAACCAAATCAAAAGCTGAATACAAAAAAGAAGTAATTGGAAATTGGAAAAGCAAAGCTATGCATGACCAATACCTGAAAAGTATTGAAGGCAAAGCTAACCAAAAGCTTGCTTTGAACTGGCTAAAATCAGGAATGAGTTCTGGAGAATGAAAAAGTCAAGATCTTGTGAGACTTCAGAATTCAGACTGACAGGCACTTGGCCCACAACACACCTGACATTGAAAAGAAAAAAGGTTGGTTCATTGGCATTGCAATACCTGGTGATGCACGAATTGAAGACAAGGAGAAAGAAAAAATCACAAAGTACTGGGACTTACAAATTGAAGTTGAGCGACTTTGGAAAAAGAAATTGTGTGTTATCCCAGTTGTAATTGGAGCCCTTGGAGCAATACATAAAGAGCACCTCGATATTTGGAAATTCTGAGTTTATCAGTCTTGAATACCTTAATTCTACAAAAAACCATTCTACTTGGAACAGCTTATATCCTCCGACACTACCTTAACAGTTCCTAGGTCCTTGGTTAAGACTTGAGCTGCCCCAGAGGCTGTGAATCTCACCAAAGATTAACAACAACAACAGTAATAACAGTAATAACAGTAATAATAAAATAATCACTGGCATGTTTAATCAAGCAACGGTGATAAACCATGGATTAAATTCCTACTTGCCAAGATGCAAAAACTATAATGGTAAAACTGTTCAGTCATGTCTAAATCTATGGCATGATGCTCATCTCCATTTCTTGGCTGAGGGAGCCGGCGTTGTCCAAAGACAATTTCTGTGGTCATGGCTATATACCAAAAGTGTATGGAATGCTATTACCTTCCCACCAAAGTGGTACTTATTAACTTATTCATATCTGCATGCTTTCAAGTTGCTAGGTGAGCAGAAGCCGAGACAAGTAATAGGAGCTCACCCTGTTTTATGGTGCTCTGGTCTCGATTCTGGGCTGTCACCTCTCCAGTTGATAAGCTCAGTGTCTTTAACTGCTGAGCCATTGAGTCCCCTACTATTGCGGAGTGATAGCTAAGTGATGGTGCTCAGAAATTATAATTGTGGATCCAACCATGTCAGAGGGAATGTCTTTCTTTACCTCTGTTCTCTTCAGTTAATACATATGTCACCTCCAAATTCCAAAGAATTTCAATTCTTTCTGTTTATCCACCAGAAAAAAAGATGTTTAATTTCAGCACAAAAAGATCACTCACTTTATTTGAGCTGATTATCTTGTACACTTCTTTTTAAATTAGGTTTGAAAATGCCCTACTTTGAATGTAAGGCATGAACTAAGAATAACATTGTGAATATTTGATTTATTGTGGCATGCTCTGCGATATGCACATATAACATTTTCAAGTTTTTGATTAGATATAATATTTTTCCCAAAGATTACTTGCAAACCATTCTTGAGCATACCTTCAGCTTTCCATTTGTAGTTTGGTGATAGAGTATTCATGTTCTATTACCAATTTCATTCTCAAAATCTGAAACTGTCCAATTACAAATTGTAGCCTATTTGTCACTCACTAATTCTTGTGGTATACCTGTTCTCACAAAACATTCTCTCAGTGTATTGGAGTTGCTGAAGTCATTGGAAACACCTCTGGTTCAACTGAATACACATCTATAACTAAAAACATTGTGCCCATAAATAATTCTGGCTATATGTGAATTCTTCGTCTTGGCAATGGAAGCCATTCCCATAAATGAAATTGTGTTTTATGTCTTCTTTTGGACAGTTGACAAAACTTAAAAATCTGAGCAACTTGTTCCAAGCTGTTCAATTTGTTGGTTGATTTCAACCCAGCAAACAAACTATAAGCAAATTCCTTCATTTTTGCTGCATTAAATGTAGGACCCCAAACTCTCAGTGCCTACACAAGATAACCCTTGTGAAGTTTAAAAGCAGCATGGTGTTGATTATAAACAGATTGTTACTGTATATTTCAGTTATTTTGAGTTATTGCGTAGACATCAGACCATGTTAAGCTTCCCCTATTTTCTCTTTGAACCATCTCAGTGATAGGGAGACTGTCAATCTCTGAGACAGAAAACTTTTCAAAGAATCTTCACCTGGTATGGATTTTTCATATTGTTTCTCTTTAGGTATAAATAAGTCAGATGGTCTGTATTTGCATGATTATGTATTCTTTTGAATTCTGCTTTGTGCAGGAAAAGTCTTCCGTCCTCAAGGAATAATGTCCACCACAGCACTCAAACAGCCACTGTAAGCAGAATTAGTTTTGTGGGAAAAAAGAGAGATAGTAATAGTGGCATGTCACTAAATTCTATTCCATAAATATGACTCTCCCAGATGCTTCCCCATATATGGCACCTCCCCAGATGTCAACTCAGAGGAAGATGAACCAGTTCTAGGCATGTCTGGAGTGATGTTGGTCAATGGCTCCAATCAGTCATCTGAGGGATTTGGCTGAAGCACAACTGCGGCAGGACAGCCCAGGACTTCAGGTGGGGAAAGCATGCAGCTGCAGCCAGTCAGCGATGAGGAAGAGAAACTGCCTTCTACACCTGATCCAAGAGCACGCAGAGAAAAGGCAGGATCAGAGAAGGCCACCCAGATTACTCAGGAAGAGAAAGCCTCACCTTTCCTGATGGGCTGCACCAGAAGCTGGCTATTTAGCACAGCAGACAGATGGAAGTGATGGTGGAAACAACACATTTACTTACTAGCTGTGTGTTTTCTGGTCATTGTGATTCTTGCTTTGCTTTGGATTGACCTTATGCCTTGACTTGGATTGTGCCGTGTGAAATTTTCTTGCCTCGTGAACCCTATTCTATTGTGGGTTTAATTTTGCATGGTGGGTTTATTTTCATTGGAAAACTTTCAAATGCCTTGTGGACTCATTGGACATTACTCTGTGGACTAGAATTGGTCTGCTTATACCTGGACTTAATTTGGACAGTTTGGAGGTTATGGTAAAGGGGGAATATTAATAAACCCACTCTAATCATAGTTACATTTCTTTGTGCGTGAAAAGGACAGCACACCTGGTTGAAGCATATAGTATGTCAAATCTCATTACTTCCTATTTATGCATATATATTTTTTTCTTTGCAACTCTCAGTGAACAGGCTGTGAAAGCTATCAGGCATTCACTGCTGCCTTTCATATGTTATCACGATATGTGAAAAGTGCATGAATGCCATATGGTGAGACACCATGAGCTGATTTCACTGGTAAATGTGAATTTTACAGCAATATGTCATCACCATGCCTGATGTCATTATTTTCTTTGCTTCTGCAAAAACTTGTTCACACTATTTTGTCCACTGCCAAGCACTTCCCATTCATAGTAAAGCGTTTAAAGTGGTAGCATGGCAGCTAAATCTGGCAGGCGTTTGTTCTAGTAATTAGCAAATCCTAAAAAGCAGCAGAGCTGTGACACATATTATGGTCCTAGGCATTTGTGACTTATTCAATTTTCTAGTAGACTTTTGCAGACCCTTGCTTTGACCACAATATGTGTCAATAGGTTTCAAGAAGTCACATGGGTTATGTCCTGCTCAAATGCCTCCGTCTGACAATCTCTGCAATATTGTTTGAGGTTTTGCAGTTAAGCTCCTCTTTGTCTCCAACCACAGCGATATCATTTAAACAGCACTGAGTGCCTGGATAGCCATGTAGCATTTGATCCTTTGGATGTCTGCCAAAGCTTTTACTCTCGTGGCACCTGAACATTTCTATCACAGTTCTCTTAGTGTTGTTATTGGATGTGGCAGAAATTGCCATTGAAGGTTTACTGTTTTCATGTTAGCCATCTTTTATCACAGTGATGGAAAGTTTCACTCCACCACAACTGTCCATCCTTTTCAATTTGAAAAGGCCCATCTGGATGAGTTCCCTTCTAATGCTTCTCCTTGAAATTTTAACGAAGCAGAGTGATCCAGAGAGGCTATAAAAGTAGCCCTCAACTTGGGACCATTCATGTAATGACAATCCAAAGTTACAATGGCTTCAGAAAAATTGACTTACAGCTTGTAATCACACTTACAGCCATCACACTACCCTCCCAACCAAGTGATTGCAATTCAGATGCTTGGCAACTAGTTCTATAGACCCCCTCACAACCTGGACATAAGCTGGTTCAACTTATTTTCTCAAAATAATGCTATAGGGCATTGCACACCAAAACAACTAGGTACAGTTTTCCCTTCATGATAAACAACTAATACCTATAACCCTATCTTATGCCCTGGGATTTCAAACTATCTAGTAAGGCCGCATTACTATTATCCTTCTCATCTTTCCTATTACCTATTTCCTTTGTTATGACTATAATTTTGTTGTTTGCATCTCATGATTTATGTTGATTGCTTTTATTTAATATCCTATGGTTTATGTAGTATCCTATGACTCACTGAGTGTTGTATCTTATGATTTATGATGATTGTATTTTATGATTATGATGATTTGTCACTTGTTGCTTGTATGCATACTAAAAGCTTATGCACCAGAGACAAATTCCTTGTGTGTCAATCACACTTGGCCAATAAAGAATTTCTATTCTATTCTATTCTATTCTATTCTATTCTATTCTATTCTATTCTATTCTATTCCTGTACAATTGGTTGCAGCATCCTACACTGGCAAAAAGCAGCAAAAATGCCCATTAAGGAAGCTGGATTTGCTTAACAATCACATGAATTGTTTAATGACCATGTCATTCATTTAACAGCTGCTTTAAAAAATTTTGTAAAGTTGGATTTGACTTGACGTGTGATCTCAATACTTAGGATGGAAATTCTGCTCCCAACTGTGGTCATAAGTCCAACATTACCTGTCGTTTGTTAAACAGATGACATTGCTTAGCTAAATTCTAAGTGGAAGAATACAATATTTCCTTCTTTAAAAGAAATTTCAGTGTAGAAATGAATTCTTTGTCAGGTCATATGAATGAAAACAGCCTAAGGGGAAAAAAAACTAATCAGGGGGACACTCAGTAGCAATGGTCCTGGTAACAATAGGAAATTTGGTGAGCATGGTATCATGGTAGTGAAATATTAAGACAGGATGATTTCTGCTGACTGCCCTTTATTAATTCAGTGCTTCAATGGTTTTGCATTCCCCAAAGAATCTGATTGTTTCAACTCACTGCTAATTGAACATAGGTAAAGGTACTTAATTTTGTGTATATGAAATCATAAAAATGTACATCCATTTCAATTGCCTTCCAGGTTGATGGATATCGATGTCTCAAACATCTGGAGTGCACTCAATTGAAGATATTTAACATAACATATTAATAACAGTAATACTTAATTTTTATCCTCATTAAGCTTATATGCTTCATTCAGATTTGATATTAGAACAGATGTTCCTCATTTAAGGATATATATGTGTGTGTGTGTGTATGTGTGTGTGTGTGTTCTCCAACCTGCAAAATACTTTTGTTTGTTTTATTTCTAATTTCTGAAAACCACAACCAGAAAAAAATGGGGAAAAATCATATGTAAATGTCTAAATTAACTTTTTTTTCATTGAATTTATGCTTAAAATTCAGCCATAAAGGGAAAGAGAACATTCTATACAGTATTAGATTGTTCGTCCCAATTTATCTTTCCAAATATAATTATACTAATGGTAGATGATTGTGATGATGATGATGATGATGATGATGATGATGCAAATTATCATAACTATTACAGATGGTACTATACTTTTAATATTTATTGATTTAATAAATGATCACTTATACAAAACTCTTCCATCACTTACAAGGGCACCAAGAATTCTCACATTGTGTCATGCCCCCTGTCAGAGTCTGAATCTGAGGAGGAAGACCAACAGCTGAGGGAGTGGGAGTGTGGCTCCATTGACTGTGGAGGAGGCTGGGGAAGGGCAAAGTCCAGCTGGGCAGAGCATAGAACAAAGGAGAGGGAGTTCAAAGGAAGACTCAGGCCCACCCCTTCTTCATCCTAGGGCACACAGGGAGGAACGGAGAAGAGAGCAATGTGGGTTGCATGGCTTATGGGGAGGAAAGGGCCCTGATTCCCTTCATTAGCCACACCTGGGAATGAAAATTTAAAAGAACTGAATGCTGACTGCAGCAGCTGCTGAGAGCCAATGTGACTTTATCTTGTGTTGACTTTGCTTATTTGTGTTCCTGGCATCTTCCCAACCATGTCAGTTTTGCCATGCCTTCACATCTGGAACTCTTGCTCCTGCCCTGCCAAATTAATTACTTCAGTTTGGCTTGATTGGACTTAAAGTTACAGTTTTTGTTGACCATGATTTAGACTTCATTCTCTGCAGTTAAAGGCTGTTCCTGGGAGAGTTTTTCTCCAGCCAGCAGTTAACCTGGACATTAGGGGCAAAATTGGAGCTATTAAAGGGACTCTTATTATCTGACTGTGTTGCCTTTGTGCCACTCCCTGAGTCATCACACATTGCTTATTTTCGAGATAATTCTACAGTCAACTATAGGAAACCATGAGGACAGCAGAATTTTTTTATGATGCAATTCTTCTTAATAATTGTTATGATTAAAGGAACTTAATGCTTGTCAAGCCTTTCAGCAACTCATTTGAGAAAGATCTGTTTAAACAAATGGCAAATATTTGCATCTACTTTAGCAGATGATCCCCTGATGCTTCTCTATTGACAATCTACTTTCATAAAGAGAACAACAACATTCTTGGGTTTTTCCCTCCTGATTTCTAGAGGAACCATATGCTTAAGCATGATACATAAATTTTATAAGAATCTTTATTTCTAACCATCACAGAAATGCATTGAACTCAAATGATGTTCAACCATAAAGCCAAGAAGCCATAAAGTCACAAAATATCCTTGCTCAAAAATCATTCTGACATTCAAGTAATCATATTGGAAATTTTCTCAAACCGATATAAGAAGGAGCACTCCAATATTAGGATTAGCTTTTAATGAGTTTGAAATGTGTTTCGAGTAACTTCCCCATTTGGAGTTAAATTTGACAAGGTTTGCATAGCAGAGAACCATTTTGTCTGCTTTTTTATATTCACTGATCTAGAAATGATCCCTCCTGAATTCTGTGGTGCTTACTGTGGCACTTGCCCACAATGTCATCATTTGATGGCCCCCAGTCTCTTAAAAATGCTTTCAACTTGACCTATGACTCATTGTAGCCAATTTAAAACCCCAAAGAATCTCACATGTGCCAAAGGACATGCCTTCTATTGACCAATTGATAGCCAGATTAATTCCTTTCACATGGTATTTCATGGTTTGATCTGTTGTACAGACCAAAATGAGAGTCAGCTAAAATGGTACCACCCCTACACCCACAATTTAAACAAGATGAGAGATAAAGTTATATTATCTTGGCAAGATGTTGCTTCAGCTGGACCCTTGCAGACAAACATGAGGTCTCAAGAATGAGGAGGCATAAATTTCCAGAATGTGAAAGTGGCCTATCCCCAAAGTCTTCAGAACATAAAAAATGTAATTGAAAAATCTGACTTGCAGTATTTGGTTCTATCATAATCAAACTCCTGAAATCACATGGGAATCATGGGTGTCTTTGTGTAGGTACCTTAAATAATCACAGGTTTATGCAGTTGTATAATTTGTTTCTTTTACATTAAAAAGGTAAACACTTTCCCTGACCAGTCGTGTCTAATTTTGGGGGCTGGTGCTCATCTCCGTTTCCTAGCCAAGGGAGCCAGAGTTTCTGAAGATACTTCTGTGGTAATGTGGCTGGCATGACTATATACTGAGGTTCATGGGATGCATGTGCATGCTTTCGAACTGTTAGGTTGGCAGGAGCTGGGGTCCCATTGGGTGCTTGTGTCTCGAACTGTCAGTTCACCAGCCCAGCATCTTAACTGCACATCTTTTTCATTGCTAGTTTTTTTAAAAGATAAATTCACATAAACAAATGCAAAGATCACTTAGATAATTATTACTCTCTCTTGTAACATTAAAACAATGCTTCATAAAATTTATGGAACTGCTTGTTATCAAGTGATGAATTGCTTATTCAGATATACAGAGTAGGTATCACATATGAGTAATTATCTTTGGAGCAGAATACCTGTCACTGAAGGCTTCTTAGGTATATTTTCCTGTAAACCAAATGAATCAGCCCAAGAGTAGATTTTAGATGACTCTGTAAGTGTTTTGTCTTGTTATGGGGCTTGCTTCCACTATTAAAGCAGTACGTATAAAAGCTGTCTCACATTCACATGTCCATCACTGAACATATGATCACCCCACAGGAGTTATCTGTCACTATATTTTTCTAGTTAAGTGTCTGATTTTCTCTCTCTGGCTGAAAAGATTTACCTACATATTTGTATTCATTTCTCTACACATTTTCACAAGCAATATTTTTGTAGGAAATAAACTTTGTTACCCTAATATGCTATATAATATGCTTAAGGGACATGTTTTATGTGCATCTCTAAGGAATACAAGCCTGAATTTAAGATTATTTTTCACCCACCATAAAAAAAAAGAATAAATTCTTATGTATCATTTAGGTTCCCATCTTGTTACTACAAAATGGTAACTCCACCTGAATCTAATCTTGAGTTCCTCTCTCAATAAAGGTGTACATGGGAAGTACTTAGAACAATGGCTCCTTATGAAAGCAGATTCATTCCTTTGCAGACATACGGGCTTCAATCTCATTAAGTAGCTTCATTGTTTAGAATAGAATAGAATAGAATAGAATAGAATAGAATAGAATAGAATAGAATAGAATAGAATAGAATAGAATAACAGAGTTGGAATGGACCTTGGAGGTCTTGTAGTCCAACCGCCTTCTCAGGTAGGAAGTCCTATATCATTTCAAATAAATGGTTGTCCAATCTCTTCTTTAAAACTTCCAGTGCATTCGCAACTTCTGGAGGTGAGCATCTTCATCACTAGGCCATCACACTACTCCATTTGAAGCTACATTAAATCATATTAATTTGTCTCGCACTTTTCTCTTGAGCAAGGGATGGAAGCAAGTGAAGTTGGATGTCCCACTGTTGCTGGGAGTGCTTTGAAACAGTAAGTTTGATTTGGAAACTTCTACACCAATGTTTCTACTTTAAAATGTATGAACTTTGATTCCCAGAATTCCCCAATCAGCATGATATCCCTTCCTCTATCTCTACAGAGGGAAAAGGAAATGACTTTGAACGACAGGAGGAGGAACCATATCCATAATGGTCAGATAAAAGCAATCTGAGCTCAGGGCAGAAATGTAATTATTACTATTAAATTTACCTGCTGCCCATCTTGCAGTTTGATAAAGTGAGTAAACATCTCAGACAAGCCCCTTCCTAGTGCATTTGAGGATAAAAGGGGAAATGGGGGAAGCATGTTCAGACTTACAGGATTCTGTTACTAAAGCTGTAGAATCAAAGTAGTCTTGATCTACATGGCATTGGTGCTCTTCCATGAAGGGCTGACAATCTTGTACTTCTACAGCCTGTGCAACTTGCTGAAAATTGTCAAGAAAATAAAGCTGATAAAATAGATTGACAGAGAGGGAGAGGGAGAGGGAGGGATTGTTAACAAACTCTTGAAATTAAATGAAAAGAATAGGACAAATGTCAAAAGTGCATAATGTAATGTAATATACCTCTTTACCACTACCCTTTTCTTCTCTTTCTCCATATGTTTAAAATGTCATGTCCAAATGCTACCTTTTGTGGTAAAAATAACTTTTTCTGATGCATTTTTTTTAAAAAATGAACAGTATTTGTTCTGTTGTTTTGTTCTTTTATTAAAGGTCCTGGGCAAAATTGAAAAGTGAGGGAGGGAGAGGAAGGGAGGGAGAGAGAGAGAGAAAGAGAGAGAGAGAGAAAGAGAAATATGAAAGAAATGTATTCTCCCATGGGGCCATGCAGGGGTAACTTTGTAGGTTATCTTGAGTCCCAGGCTTGGTTGAATCTTGCTAAGTGTTGTAATGCAATGGTAGGATTCAATTTTTTTTACTATTAGTTCTGTGAACATGGCTTGGTGGGCGTGGTAGGGGAAGGTTACTGTAAAATCTCCAGTCAGAGGTGGTATTTTCTGATTCTCCGAACTACTCAAAATTTCTGCTACCGGTTCTCCAGAACTGGTCAGAACCTGCTGAATACCACCTTTGCTATTATGGCTTAATGGCTTTGTCTAGGTTTGGATCTGAGTGAGGGCTAATCCTATCACCCTGGAGCTAAACGTCTTTTGTCTTGTAGATAAGATGGCTCAGTCTTTCTGGAGCTATTAACAAAAGTGGGGGCTGCTTTCCAAGACCATGTTTCTCCTTTTCTCATCCAGGGGAAAGTTAGTGGGTGCTAACTTTCTATAGTTCCATCACTTTTCTTATCCCTCTTCAACATAAAAGGTCTTAGGGGCTCCTTGTTGGCAGAGGTATCTGCTCACATATCATTATTTTGCAGATTGTTTGGAATTCAGTTGTTTACTCTCATGTCAGACAGCATTAAGGGAATGTTTGAATGCAGGTACTTTGGCAGCAATAACATTTAAAATTCAAGAAGGAAATTGTTTCAGATGTCAGAAATGTTTGCCAATGGGAAGGGTAAATGCAAGAAATAAGTTAAATGACTCGGCCATTCATGCATTAATGTTGTTACAACATAACACAATTGCTGGAGATAGACTGTTCTCATTATTCTCATTGGAAATAGGAACATTCAACATATTTCCTTTGATACTCTGCCCAAGGAAATCAGTACGCATATCAGTAACTTAGATAAATCAATCTTTCTTTCTTTCTTTCTTTCTTTCTTTCTTTCTTTCTTTCTTTCTTTCTTTCTTTCTTTCTTTCTTTCTTTCTTTCTCTCTCTCTCTCTCTCTCTCTCTCTCTCTCTCTCTCTCTCTCTCTCTCTCTTTCTTTCTTTCTTTCTTTCTTTCTTTCTTTCTTTCTTTCTTTCTTTCCTTCTTCCCATCCTTCCTTCCTTCCTTCCTTGCAGAACTAGGCTTTTGGTTTCTCAGAAGCTAGCATTTTTATTTTTTTCTTTGGTGGTTTTTAACTTAATTTCAAGAGGAGTTAAGGCTACTAACTCTGTATAATTCTTCCTGTCAATCTGCAATTTCCATACTTCTTTTTCTTAATCTAACAAAGGCTCCAGGAAGAATTCCTTAAAATGTTTTCTGTTGCCAATATGAGTTTATAGTAATTTCTTGTTTGAAGTTAAGGATGGGGAACATACAGTAAATAGATTGTTTATTGCTCCAATATCCAATATCCCATTTTTGTATTTTCCCAAGATCACACTGTTGAAATTTGGCAGTAGAACTGCAGTTTTCAGTAGCAAAACTTTGAATTGTTTTGTTAAAGTAGTTTGGCTGTGAATAAGACCATTAAGCTTTTACAAGGTCTATTACCTCTGTTTTGTCTTAAGTTTTTCCAGAATAAAAAGGGTCAGAAGTTTTAACTCAGTTGTCCCCAGAGATGTGCAGATTATGAGACCAGAAAACATATTTTTTAAACATTGCAGCCCTGGACCCCCGTATAGGAGAAAATGTGTTGATGAATGTGAAAGGGTATTTTTGCTGGGTGGGATTTGTTTGTTTATTTTTGCAAAATGGTAAAAAAAATTGCAGACAAAAACTATAGCATTGCCTCCCTTTGCTGCAGAGGAGGATTTATTGTGCAAACATCATGCTTTATTTCAAACAAAATTGAGGCTATCCACTTATTTATAAGGGTTTCTGCATTTATAACTTTTAAAATAATATTTACTATGCAACTTTTTCTGTAGATTTCTTCAGTTTACCTATACAGATTATTGAGTTCTAATGGGTTTTTATGTATTTCATCATTCTGAATTTTATTTACTATTTTTCTGAATTTCATTTATTCTGTGTATCTTATAGAATGCAACTTACAATGCATACATGAATTTTTATGAATTTCTAAACATTTATTTTCCTTTCTCCTTTTTTTTACTAAATGGGTTGAATTATCCACATTTTTATGGATTATCAGAAATGTGGATTATATTTAGCAGTTTTCTCCACTGGCGAACAAACTAAAGTCATTTTCTCCTCAGCCCAAGTATTATGGATCCTTCACTTCCCTAGTTTTGTCATTTTCCTTGCTGGTTGACAGTTTACTATTTATTTATTTATTAATTCTTTGTTATATCTATATTCCATCACAATCATATACAGCCTCTTGGAAGTTCACAACATGAAGACAATAATAAAAATATAAATTAAATGTGACAATAACTCAGTTTTAATCACCACCGACAGTAAAAGAGGGTACTTACTTATGAAAGGATTATGTTCTGAGATACTGTTCTTAAGTCTCTTTTGTTAGTCCAACAAATCTTTAAAAAATCACAATAACCAACCCTCACACTCTCCAAGCAGCAGAAAGTGCCTCAGTTTCTTCTTACCTCCCATTCCCGCCTAGTGGTGGATGAACTCAGGTCCTCTCCAGTATTGATCTATCATGGCTTGGACTACCAGTGCCAGGGTAGCCTAGTCATCCACAGGCTTTTGGGAGCCTTGATGGGGAAGGGCTGCCAGCAGGCAGAGAAGTGATGTGGATAATGATCAGTCTTGACTTTATACAAGGAGCAGAGCAGTAGACGGATCCATGTAATTCCATTCTCCACAAGGATACTGGAAGTATGCTTGGTGGAGTTTTCCAGGGACACAAGGCCCCCAGCCTTTCTCATGCTGCTTCATTCCCCCACCATGATATTCAGGGGAGACATGGATACCAACTCTTCTTCCAGGTGGTTCCAATTTTTTTTCCTCTTCTTGAGGTGATCAGTTGCAGACTTTATGGCCCACAACTCCTGGGATAAAGGAGGCTTCCTACCTTGGTGGCCTTCCTGGGATAAAACAGTCTTCCTGCCTTGGTGGCCTTCTCCCCTCTCCCCTCTCAGAATCATTGGACCTTCTTTCTGGTGTTCCATCAGCCCCACTCCCTCAGATATTGAGTGCAATCATCCATTACCACCTGTGGTAAAGGCTTATTGTGCAACAGTGCTGTCGAGTATAGGTATGCAGTGTGCAGTGTGCCATAAAGTAACATTCTTTCAGCTTCTTCTGGCTTTTAGGTTGGAATTGTACAGAGTTTTGTTCATGCTGGCTAAAGTCTGTAATTTAAAGGTGGTTACATAATGTTTGTAACCATTTTTGTCTAGTTAATGTCCGGTTATATAATGTTTGTAACCAGCATGGAACCACTATAAAACAGTGCTTCTGGGACTCAATCCCTATACTACTGTTGTAAATGCTAGCAACTGGGAACAGGTGTACTACCTCCATCTAGGCCCTAACTTAGGTAATTGATCAGAGCAACCAATGCTGTTTCCGTCGCATGGCTAGACTTTCTTACAGGATATTTGTTACCTCTGCCTTCACCTGTCATTGGTATTTTGTCACATCTTAATTTTGAGTTTGAGGGATGGTTTTTGTCATCAGTTTGTTAGTGGCTGCTGGTTACTGCTATTGTTGTAGAAGGTGGTTTGATTTCTGGGTTCTGGTCTTTGCTCATTGTGTGGCAGCTTGAGCTTTTGAATCAACCACTGTTGCTGCTGTTGTGATTCCAGTCACTCATGGCATGCTGGCTTCTGGTCTCAACAAGCTAGCTAATCCAGTTGCCTCCAAGTTTTGGAGTAAAAGGAAAGAAAAAAGGTTAAACAAGTTCATGCAATTTTCTTGGCAATATTTTTGGTTGCAGTTGCCACCTTCCTTTCAACCTGCCAAAAGTTGCCCAGCTGGTCTATGAATTTCCAATCTGATGCTTTTAATTAACAGAGAGAGAGAGAGAGAGAGAGAGAGAGAGAGAGAGAGAGAGAACAATATAATGCATGTATAATTTAATGTGTAATCTTTACTGTTGGTTTTTTTAAAAAAATGTGAATTATAGGATTTTTTTCCACTCAAAGGTATAATAATTTCATTAACTATCAGTATAGTTCTTATATTGTCTTTAATATTTTTTCTGTGTCTATGCACTTAGAACTAGAAAAAGAAAACAGAAAAATACACAGTATTGTTAGATTGCTTACATTAAACATTCATTCACTTGTCCTCATGAAACACATAAATTTTACCTGCAGGTATATATGTATTCTGTTACTCTAAATTTTCCTAGCAGGTTTGAAAAAGCCAAGCATTTTGATTCTGCTCCCTGTCTTTTCTTTCTATTTTTCTTGCCACCTTGTTTGCTGTTTGTTAGGTTTTCATTTTGCTACACTTAGCCCAACAAAAAACAAACAAACTTTGAAATATCTGCTTTTAGTTGATTAGGCATTGTATGCACAGGAAGTGGCAGTTGCTGGAAATAAAATGTTCTTTTGATGGCTTTCTTGTAATTATATTGTGTCACATGGCATCCATCACAGTTCTTTGAATTGTTTTACTTAAGGTTGTGTCAGCTCTGTTGTGACAACACAGTGCGTTAAATGATAGAATGGAAACACAGGACTGCTTTTTCTTGAAATTGTTTCCTGCCACTTTCCAATTTTAATGGATCATTCTCTTATGCATGAAAAGTGGGCCTAGAGAACATTATTCACATGAGTTCAAGCTAGAAGTCTTTGAATATACTTCGAGCCACCAGTTGGAATTGGTGGGACTTGCCTTTTTTTTTCTGGCAGAGTTAAGAAAATTAACATTTTCTTTTTAGTTAAATGTTTTAGTTTCAAAATATTACATATTTTAGGATGTCAGATGATTTGTAATATGAAACAGAAACACTACCAATTAATAATGCTACTCTGAGGGCATGAGTGCTGAATTTAAACAAACAAACAAACAAACCACCATTTAATCATCAGATGTACATTTAGCAAATTCAACTTGGCATTCTGAGAAACATGATCAAGTGATTCCAGGTATATCTTTCCCGTCCCATTACCTACAACTGGAACCAACTGTTTAGAAAGGGGAAAGACTACTGCAAGGTTATGCTCTATACTCTAAACCAGGGGTCTTCAAACTTGACAGCTTTAAGACTTGTGGACTTCAACTCCCAGAATTCCTCTTCCAGTCATGTTAGTTTAGGAATTCTGGGAGTTGAAGTCCACAAGTCTTAAACTTGCCAAGTTTGAAGACCAGTGGTGGGATTCATTTTTTTTTTTACTACCGGTTCTGTGGGCGTGACTTGGTGGGCATGGCAGGGGAAGGATACTGTAAAATCTCCAGTTAGAGGTGGTATTTCCCGGTTCTCTGAACCACTCAAAATTTCCACTACCGGTTCTCCAGAACTGGTTAGAACCTGCTGAATATCATCTCTGTTGAAGACCCTTACTCTAAACCCTCGTGGGTTCATATAGGTACAATGGTTGAGGATGTCAAAAGCCACCAAGAGATTCAGGACTCAAGGAGGTTATAATCCAAATTACTTGAGGATAGTATTGGGTGTTTCTCCAATTACATCTACATTGGGTCCAGCAAAAAGGGAATATTATGGGTATCATTGATCCCAGAGCAGAACCCAGAAGGAAAGTTTTTGTTACAACCACCCACTGGAACATCATTTTTCCCAAGGTGAGACTGGCCTAATGCTACCAGGCTTTTGGAAGGTCTAACCTTGGATGTGCCATCAGATTTGGGGATCCCAAGAAAGTATGGAGCTCATAAAATAGTTGGATTGTTAGAGTGCATTCTCTGAATTTTTATTATTGCATAGTTTTTAACTTTTAATTGTTTTGATAGGAGATCACAATTTTACATAGATTTTAACTATCTATATATGCTACCCAGATTTACATGCAAGTGAAATGGGCAACCATAAATATTTAGTAAATAGTCCCCTGAAGAAAACAGAAATAGTATCTAGTTTTGATTTGCTTTTGTATTACTTTTTTCTTTCCTTTCCTTTTTCCTTTTTGACGTTTGTATTTTAATCTTTTGAATAAAAAAAGAAAAAAAGAAATGCGCGTGATTTGTTATGCCTTTCTATAGTTTTGTTTTACACATACAATCTTATTCCCATTGTTGTATATCTCTTCAGTTATATATTTGTTGGTGCTTATTTAAAATAGAATTTTATTGCCTCAATGTCGTGAATTATTAAAATGCTTATAGAATGTGAACTTTTAGCTATATCTTTCACAGCATTCAAGGATACGTGGTTTGCATCTTACCTCTTCCCACCTTCCACATAAATGTCACAGAGATAGCTTGTTAGAATACTAATTAGAGAATATGTCTGAAACATCTTCACATTTATGTGAAAAATACCCCATTTCCCCTCCCCCCCTTTTTTTAAAAAACTATTTTATAGTCTTACCTGCTATAAAACAATTTTCTATGATCACACTATCTTTGATCAATGTTAGGAATATAAGTCACCTAACAGGTATTTGGGTTAGAAATATATAAACCAGGATAGACATTTTAATACTGTCTCTTTAAGAGCATGCAATTGGGTGTGGTTTCTCAAACAGCCATAAGATGGAGCCAGAAACCTGGATTGTTTAGTCTGAGTCTCAGAAGAGAATGTAAGTGTATCTCTGTTTCCTTCTGTTGGAAAATATTGCCGTTCTTCCATTTTTCCTAATTGACTGATATTATTGGATTTAATGTAAGTCTGTTACTGAACTGTTCTTGACACTGGACTTTGATATTTGGATTATCCCTGGATTGAAAACTGACTGATTTACTTGTGAATGACTTTGGATTGCTTATTTTGGACTTTGCTTAAACCTTTCTGGAAGTAAAAACCTACATTTACTGTACAGTGTATCTGTGTACTGTGTGTGTATTATTCAAACACTTCTCTCTATACGTCTCCCTGTATGCACTCATTCTCCTAAAGGGGAATTACCTCAACAATCAAGTTTATACATAAGATTTATTAACCTTGGGCTCTTATATTTGGCTTCTTTAAGTGCAAGAAGATTATGCAAAAAAACCAGATACTCACTGGAATTTGCCAGCTTTAATAAAATGATTGTTGGGTTTTCCTTAATAGTTGATGAGATTTTTTTCCCCCTGTCATATTGCATGGAGGCACAGTGGTCAGAATGCAGTATTACAGACTTATTCTGCTGACTGCCAGCAGTTCAATTCTCACTGGCTCAAATTGACTCAGCCTTACATCCTTCCGAGGTGGGTTAAATGGGGACCCAGATTGTTGGGGGCAAGATGCTAATTTTGTAAACTGCTTAGAGATGGCTCTAAAACACTATAAAGTGGTATGTAAGTCTAAGTGCTAAATGCTATTGCTATATACCCAAGATAGGAAGCTGATTTGGGGGATGTACCCCTGCCTGTAAAGGAAAGCAGTGTCGTGGAATCCTTGCTTGATTCAAGCCTCTACTATCAAAGGTTATTCAAACAGAGTTGTTGTTATTGTTGTTTTAACTGTGTATGAGATCTTGGTAAGGCAAATTCTCCTCTGGCACCCTGTGCTCTTTACAGATAAAAGCAGGTTCACACTGAGCACACGTGACAGACGTGACAGGGTCTGGAGATGCCGTGGAGAACGTTCTGCTGCCTGCAACATCCTCCAGCATGACCAGTTTGGCAGTGGGTCAGTAATGGTGTGTGATGGCATTTCTTTAGGGGGCCGCACAGCCCTCCATGTGCTTGCCAGAGGTAGCCTGACTGCCATTAGGTACCAAGATGAGATCCTCAGACCCCTTGTAAGACCATATGCTGGTGCGGTTGGCCCTGGGTTCCTCCTAATGCATGACAATGCTAGGCCTCATGTGGCTGGAATGTGTCAATAGTTCCTGATGAGGTGGCAGATGGTCTCCTGAGGGATCTCCTCCCACACCTGGACTAAAGCAACCCCCAACTCTTGGGCAGTCTGTGGTGCAATGTGGCATTGGTGGATGGAGTGAGACATGATGTCCCAGATGTGCTCAATTGGTTTCAGGTCTGGGGAATGGGCCAGTCCATAGCATCATTGCCTTCTTCTTGCAGGAACAGGGCACCAGTGGTGAATTTGCCAATCTTGGTGTTCTCTGGCAAATGCCAAACATCCTGCAAGGGGGTTGGGCTGTAAGCACAACCCCCACCTGTGGACATCAGGCCCTCATATCACCCTCATGGAGTCTGTTTCTGACTGTTTGAGCAGCCACATACACATTTGTGGCCTGCTGGAGGTCATTTTGCAGGGCTCTGGCAGTGCTCCTCCTGTCCCTCCTTGCACAAAGGCAGAGGTAGTGGTCCTGATACTGGGTTGTTGCCCTCCTACGGCCTCCTCCACATCTCCTGATGTACTGGCCTGTCTCCTGGTAGCGCCTCCATGTTCTGGACACTACGCTGACAGACACAGCAACCCTTCTTGCCACAGCTCGCATTGATGTGCCATCCTGGATGAGCTGCACTACTTGAGCCACTTGTGTAGGTTGTAGACTCTGTCTCATGCTACCACTAGAGTGACAGCACCCCCAGCATTCAAAAGTGACCAAACCACCAGCCAGAAAGCATAGGAACTGAGAAGTGGTCTGTGGTCATCACCTGCAGAACCACTCCTTTATTGGGGATGTCTTGCTAATTGCCTATGCTTTTCACCTTTTGTCTATTCCATTTGCACAACAGCATGTGAAATTGATTGTCAATCAGTGTTGCTACCTAAGTGGATAGTTTGATTTCACAGAAGTGTGATTGACTTGAAGTTACATTGTGTTGTTTAAGTGTTCCCTTTATTTTTTTTGAGCAGTGTATGTTCTTTGTATTTATGTCCCACCATTGGCAAGTTTTAGCTGCTAATAAGTCTCAGCTGTCCCCAGCTACAGCCTTGTGTTTCTGGAAAGCAGTGAGATGGATGGCAGTGTATATTCCAGCTGGGTATGGATGTTTGTCTATGATCAACGAATTATTGACCCAGGCTGTTCACAGAATCCCCTAGCCACATCTAGCACACTGTGACAAGGGGAGAAAGCGAGTGTGTGTGCGTGTCAGATAGCTGTGTAGGTTTCAAAGGGTTAAAAAGTAAATGTCATTTATGAGTGGGCCATAACATATTCATAACCCCTTCAATTTTAGAAATGTTCCCCTTTCCCAAAGGGATTCCTGCTATAGAGAATAAGGAAGGTGTCCTTGATGTAAATATGCAAGAATCATTACCTAGGCAAAGAGGGCTTAAAAATGTTTCAATTTCCTTTGCCTTGGTAACAATTCTTGCACATTTCTGTCAAACTCATCTCATTCTCTACACTTGCTTCCAAAATGTTAATGGTAAAATGCTTATTGAATTTTCTATTGAATGGCACAGATGGACAGAGAATAATAAGAATTTGCAATTTTCTAAATTAGGTACATTTGAACGGAATAAATTAGAAAGATTTTTGTTAAGTTTGGGCAATGAGAGGCTGAACCAGAGCATGAATGCAACAATACTTTATTATAACAATAAAGGGCTGACCGTGCTTGCCACGCCTGGAACTGGCTCGCAGCAATCAGCAACTGGTTGGACCCCGCAGCCTGCTTTTATAGCTGGCTGCTGGGAAGAACCAACCAATGGGTGAAGGGGAAAGGTCGCCCATGCAAAGGGACTGGACCTGAGTGAGAACTCCTAGAGTCCTCAGGACATAACACCCCTTCCCCCCAGATGCGAACATGCATAGTCCTTGAGGTAGACAGGGGGCCTGTGTTGGCGCCCGGAACGGCGCAGCTCGGGAACATTGTCTGTCTGTTCAGGGTCAGTCTGTGATGGTAGAGCCGGCAGAGTGTCACCAACGCGCTCTCCGGCTCGGGCATCCCCGGGACTCGCGGGGTCGGTTACTGGGAACGAGCTCCCGTGGACTGGATCGGGCTGGTCAACCCTCTGGGCGCTGTTGTCCGAGTTCGGGCTATCGGGAACGACTGTAGGTGCGAACTGGTCGTTGGGCATGATGTGGCTGTGAGGCAGATGAGGAGGTTCCCTTTCGTCTGGTGACTCTGGATCCCTGCTGGCAAGGGTGCTGAGGCGCCTCCGCAGTTGGTCTATGTGCCTCCTCCAGACGCGGCCATCCTCCAGCCTGACCCTATACGACCTCGGCCCGGTGATGGCTATGACCTCGCCTGGAATCCATAGTGGGTCCCCAGCGAAGTTCCTCGCGAATACTGGCTCCTGTAACATAAAATGTCTAACCCCCGATGAGGAAGCAAGGGGAGAGTCAGGGCAGTATTGTGGGTGAAGTCTGTCCAATACAGTCCTCAGGCGCCGGCCCATTAGGAGCTCCGCTGGGGACTTATTGGTGACTGAACAAGGGGTTGAGTGCTGGCTCATCAGGAACCGCGAGAGTTTGTGGTGCCAGTCATCCCTGCTGAACCTGGCGAGGGCTTCTTTAGTGGTCCTGACGGCTCTTTCAGCCAACCCATTACTGGCAGGATGAAATGGGGCTGTGAAAATGTGGCGGATACCCAGGTTGGCAGCGAAACGGCTGAACTCGGTCGATGCGAACTGTGGGCCATTGTCGGAGACAATGGAGTCGGGTAGTCCGTGCATTACGAACAGGCGCGTTAACACGTTGGTGATTGCTAGTGTGGTGGTCGTGGATAGCTGCGCTACATCAATCCATTTGGAATAGGCGTCCACGACCACTAGGAACATCTTCCCATGCAAGGGGCCGGCCAGATCGATATGAATTCTAGACCAAGGGGCGCTGGCGCTCTCCCATCTGGTAGGGGTGGCAATGGGGGGAGCAGGACGGGATTCCTGACAGATGTTGCAGGAACTTACCCAATTGACAATGTCCTCGTCGAGCCCCGGCCACCACACGTAGCTGCATGCTAATGCCTTCATTCTCACGATGCCAGGGTGTCCCTCGTGCAACGCCTCCAGGACTCGGGTATGCAGCGAGGTCGGGATGACCACTCGAGTGCCCCATAGTAGACAACCCTGCAAACTGGACAGCTCCTGCATGAGAGTCTTAAAGGGTGTGAATTTGTTTTCAATGTTGCCACCCGGCCACCCCCTCCTCACCCAGTCGAGCACCTGGGCGAGCGTTTGGTCTGCCTTGGTTTTAGCAGCAATGTCAAGGGCAGTGATGGGCAGGTCCAACTGGGTGATCTCGAAAATAGCGTTGACAGGAGCGGGGTCTTCAGCCGGAGCGGGTAAGGGGCAGCGACTGAGAGCGTCGACGTGGGACAGTGTTTTGCCCGGGCGGTGTATAAGTTTGTAGGAGTAGGCTGCTAGGAAGAGTGTCCACCTTGTCATCCTAGGGGAAAGGACCTGAGGGGTCTGTTTGTCCCCAGCCAGTAGGCCCAGGAGGGGCTTGTGGTCCGTAACCAGTTCGAAAAAATGGCCAAAAAGGAATTCGTGAAATTTTTTCATGGCCGCAACAGCTGCTAGGGCTTCCTTGTCGATCTGGCTGTAATTGCGCTCCGTGGCAGAGAGTGTCCTTGAGAAAAAGGCAATGGGAGCCTCGGCGCCATTGGGAAGTCTATGACTAAGGACTGCCCCAATTCCAAAAGGGGATGCATCTGCTGCCAGTACTAAAGGAAGGTTAGGGTCGAATTGGATAAGCACCGCCTCCAACGTGAGTAGTGATTTGACGGCGTTAAACGCCTGGTCTTCTTTGTGCCCCCAGTGCCAAGGTGACTTTTTGTCCAGTAATCTGTGTAGGGGTTCGGCTACTGAGGCTTTGTGGGGCAAGAAGGATGCGTAAAAGTTCAGCAGCCCCAAGAAAGCTTGTAGCTCAGTTTTGGAGGTTGGAGTGGGGGCCTCGTGGATTGCCCTAACCTTGGACTCCAGGGGGTGAATGCCAGAGGCGTCAATTTTATAACCCAGAAAGTCCACCTGTCTAGTGGCAATGGCACATTTTTCTTTTTTCAACTTGAGGCCATGCTGTCTGAACCGCTCTAACACTGCTCGCACTCTCTGGAAGAGTTGGGGTCTGTCCCTGGCCGAGACTAAGATGTCGTCAAGTAGGGTACTACACCAGGGAGGCCCTGTAAAATCCGGCTCCATGAGGGATTGAAAATACCTGGGGCAACACTAACGCCAAATTGGAGACGCTTGCATCGGAAGGCACCCCTGTGAGTGACGATGGTCTGGAGTTCCGCTGTTTGGTTATCAACAGGGAACTGCTGATATGCTTGAGACATGTCCAATTTAGCAAAAACACTGCCTGGCTCGAATGTGTGCAATAAATGCTGAATGACGGGCACAGGGTAAGCGCTAACTTGTAAATATTTATTGATTGTTGTCTTGTAGTCCAAGCAAATTCTCAGGCTACCGTCTTTTTTGAGGGGTGTGACAATGGGCGTCTCCCACTTGGCGAAATCTGTTGGCTCAATGACCCCTTGTTTTAATAGTTTATCCAATTCAGCGTCTAGTTTTGGCCGAATAGCGAATGGGACTCTACGCGGTGGGTGGTCAACTGAGAATGAGATGGGGGTTCCATTATAACACCCCAGCTCCTCGCTGAACACATCTGCGTAATCAGCGAATAAGGAGTCAGTGTCTAAGGTTGAGACAGCATGGACTCCTGTTAGCCCTAGGCCGAGGTGGGGAAACCAATCGAGCCCCAATAAGGTGGGTAGATTGCCGTTAACTACCACTAGAGGTAGGTGACCTTTAAAAGTTCTAAAACTGACAAGGAACTTGCCTCTGCCGATCACAGGAATGGTCTTCCCCTGGTAGTCCTTCAGGCCGAACTGGCATCTTTGAAGCCGGGTAGTAGATAGGCTGGGGAGGAGTCTCTTGAGGGTGTTCCACGAAATTATTGAGAGCGCTGACCCTGTGTCAACCTCCATGTGGCACGGTTTACCTTCTAGGGAAACGGAGAGAGAAATTTTACTAACAGTGTGGCAAGTGCGCTTGGCAAGGCGGTGCGTGCGACAGTTTAATACTTGCCTCTGTGGTCCCGAGTGCGAGGGAGGGTGTCTTTGTGCTGCGCTTTGGGGGCTTGGCAGACTCTCGCGATGTGCCCCCTTTTATGACAGTTGTTGCAGGTGGCTCCCTTAAACTTGCAGGTGGCCCTCTGATGAGATCCCCCACAGGCTAGGCACAGGGTGATGTGCTTGGGTGGACCGGTGTTTTCTTGTTTGGCCCCTACCTGCGGCCGTCTGTCGTTGGCGAGGCGGTGGATGTCGTTTTCATCGTTGAGGGTTTCCTCTGCTACCACCTCCTCGGAGTGGACTGGGAGTGAAGTCAGCTTGGCACTTGGGCCCTGTATTTCGGTGGCTGAGTTCGTTGCCAGCTCGGCTGCCAAGGCCTCCTCGACCGCTTGTGCGAGGTTGAGGTCTTTTTTTGCTAGAAGGCGCCTTTGTAGGTTGAGGTCCTTGACCCCGCAGACTAATTGATCGAGGAGCATGTCCTCCAGGTAGGTTCCAAACCCGCAATGCAGTGCTGCTGTTCTGAGAGCGGCCATATATTGATTGATGGTCTCTTTACTCGATTGCTTCCTCATACGGAAAGTGAACCTCCTGGCGATCTGTGAGGGCCTGGGAGCATAGTGGTTAGTGAGGATCTCAAGCAACTCGGACCACGGAATGTTTTTCAACTCCCTTGGAGCTACGAGCGCTGCGGCAGTATCGTAAACGGTGGCTCCGTAGTAGATTAGGAAATAGGATTTTTTCCGATGCTCTCCCGCATCCGCCAGGCCGACCGCATCGATGTAATGATTGAAGCGGTTCTTATACGATTCCCACTTCTCTTCGTCTGGTTTGAACGCCGGGAATACTGGATTGGAACTCATGGTGCTGGAACCGGCTGAGCTACCTGTGGAAAAAAATCTCTCTGGGACGACGGGCAAGGTTTTAGTGCTCGTGGTATGCAAGTGATTTCAGCTCTGGAGAGGTTTTTCGCTATCCTCTCTCTCTCTCTGGGTTAACCACGTTGGCTGTTAGCCGTTGGTGGTGTCTAGGTTCGCGCCAGTGTGGGCGTTAGTGACTTTGCTACAGCGCTGTGCTGTGTCTCTCTTAGGTTTGAAATTCAAATGACACCCGTTTGAATTTCGCGCCTGATACAGAGCGGCTGCGGCTCGCAGCGCTTCACTTTCCCTGTAGCTGGGCTAACAAGCGGCTACAGACGCTTCTAACTTTCGAACCTGACCGCTTTCTCTGGCTGCGGATCAGCGTTCGCTTTTCTTCGCTTGCTGACCGCTTTCTCTGTCGGTGGATCAGCGTTTGCTCTTTTTGTTGGCTGACCGCTCTCTCTGGCTGCGGATCAGCGTTTCTCTTATCGCCGGCCGATCGCTCTCTCTGGGCTGCGGATCGGCGGCTAGTGACTCAGCGGTTGCATGGTGCTTCTGGTAGCCATCCCACCTTCGTCGCCAGTGTTAAGTTTGGGCAATGAGAGGCTGAACCAGAGCATGAATGCAACAATACTTTATTATAACAATAAAGGGCTGACCGTGCTTGCCACGCCTGGAACTGGCTCGCAGCAATCAGCAACTGGTTGGACCCCGCAGCCTGCTTTTATAGCTGGCTGCTGGGAAGAACCAACCAATGGGTGAAGGGGAAAGGTCGCCCACGCAAAGGGACTGGACCTGAGTGAGAACTCCTAGAGTCCTCAGGACATAACAATTTTAGTAGAAAATTCAGTGGAAAAACTATAAATTTACTGTTTTTTGAGAAATGGAAGGCTGTGCCCATTCTAAAGAAGGAGTCTTAGAGTCTTCTTTTGAGAAGTTGTGTAGACAAATTGAAAGGTAGGGGATAACAGAGAAACATAAAAATACATAAAGGTGGAAACAGAATTAAGGAAAGGTGGCATTCTAACTAAGGTATGTTCAAAGCAGTTAGAAGAATTAGAAGAATTATCATTGTTTGTTGCCAAGCTGAAAGCCAGCCATGTACCTTCAGGGTCTTAAGCTGATTAAAAGTGTTCCTTCAACCCCACCATTGCAAAAATGCTGGAGAATATCTGACTGTTCCGTGCTATAACTACCACTATCATCTATGCAGTCTCTATATGAAAACAAGAATTCTGGTCATTCATTGGAATGATAGACTGACTGGGATTATGGAACAGTTTGTACCACAGCAGTCTGTATTTATGGATATATTTGTTTTTGCTTCTTGTTATAGTGAGAAGCTCATGGATATGAAGCAGCTGACTAGATGCCTACTGGGAAAAGATTCATCTTGAGTCTGACCAGATCTTGTTACAAGTTCATATTTGAGCCTACATAGTGGTAGTTCAGGCAATAAAAAAGAAATATTTGCCTCACCTTATTGTGTCCACCAGATACTATCCAGTAGTCCTTTTTAGAATAGAATAGAATAGAATAGAATAGAATAGAATAGAATAGAATAGAATAGAATAGAATAGAATAGAATAGAATAGAATAGAATAGAATTCTTTATTGGCCATGTGAGATTGGACACACAGGGAATTTGTCTTGGTGCATATGCTCTCAGTGTACATAAAAGAAAAGATACATTTGTCAAGAGTTAAGAATCATAAGGTACAACACTTAATATAGGCATAGGGTACAATAAGCAATCAAATCATACTAGGAAACAGTTCATAAAAAATGTTAGAGTTCAAGCAAAATGATATTTGCCAGGATTCTCTATGAACAAGGGAATTGCAAATGATATGCAAGTGGGGAACAACACTCCAATGCAATCTAATCCAATGTATTGACTGCCACTGCAGCAATCAGATCAAGCAGTCTTGGAAGGCATTTTTGCTGCTTTAGAGCAGGAGAACACTACCTAAACAGCAAACTCAATGGTAGTTTAGGCCCAGTTGCCAGTCAGGCTTCCCATCTCATTATAGGCAGAGTGGAGTCCCTTCATGCCAGCAGACTCTTGTGATCAACAGTAGCTATTCTTTAGGATCAAGTATACAACCCACACCCCATTGGGACATTGTTTCAGAGATATTTCCTTACCTAAACAGAGAAACAGAATGAACACAAGGCAAAACAGCAGTGAGAGCAGGAACAATTTCCAACTTCCTATCAACTTCCTCACTGAGTTTTCTTGTGGGAAGCTGACAGGTAGCATAAACAAATCAATCCTTCCTTCCTTCCTTCCTTCCTTCCTTCCTTCCTTCCTTCCTTCCTTCCTTCCTTCCTTCCTTCCTTCCTTCCTTCCTCCCTCCCTCCCTCCCTCCCTCCCTTCCTTCCTTCCTTCCTTCCTGAGGGATTGCTAGACTGGCTAAGTAATTCTCACAAAATGTTGAAAATGAAGATCATGTGACCATAGAAGCATCCCAACACTGCAGGAGCAGTTAGTATACTGAAGCAGCCACAACTTCCCCAAATTTCATTCACTCGGGAGTTCCAAATTTTGGATGCATTCTGTAAACCAAATTCAAGTACCAAATTCAAAATTCAAAATCTGTTGCCCTATGCACCATTTTATCCATGATAATGAGAGTAGTGTATAGATAGGTTTTTGCAATAAGTATTATGGTAACCTAGCTTGACTGAACCCCTTCAGAATGGAACATGAAACATAAGTGGTTGACTTCTTTCCATTCTATGTATCTGAAATGTTTTTGTTTTTCTGAAATCAGGAAATAGAGAATAGTTAGGCTGAATATGTGCTTTGGGAAAAAAACGGAATCACATTCCCTTACATACTCAGCGAAAGAGACAATGCTGGGTGCTATTGTTTTGCCAAGGAGTATGAAGATTCCATCTTGTAAATTATTAGCTATTCTGGTTGCACCTTCAAATCCCCAATGCTTTGTATAGATAATTGGATTCCACCTGCAGTTGTAGGCATAACAATGAGCAATCAGTCAATTCCATTACAGTGAGAGTGATACTTGAAGGGGCTGTGCCAATGTCATTTGCTTTTTTTTTTAACATACAAATAACATCCATTGTTCCCAATGTGTTCTGGTTATTACATTTTAAATCATTGAGCTAAGAATAGGTTTAGATTTACATGGACTTAAAGGCTTAGCTCTACAAAAATGTAAAAGGGTATGGTGTGTATGTGTTTGTGTGTATGTTCCTTGAGTAACAAAGACACTATTCAAAAAAGGAATAGTTTACTTTCTTCTCTAATACAGGGCATGTACAATAAGTGATAATGTTGGAATTGTAAGTTGGATGTATATGATGATTCAATTATATTTCAGGTTTTCAAGCTGTTTTCAATTTATTCAGAAATGAAAGCAGTCTCAGATACTGGAGAAGAAACATTACTGTTCCAGTTTTCTTTACTTGGGCCATTATTATATTAACAGAATGTTAGAGAATATTAGCATTTGGCATAAATTGATTATAGTTCAACAACACCAGAATTGGACCATGCACATCTTTGAAAGGATGACTCAATTCAGCATGGATTCAAACCAAACATGCTCTCATAATCTTTAAATCAAAATTTTAGAGTATCGAATCAAATTAATTTATTTTATTGATATATCTATCCCACCAAATTCAAATGACTGAGTCGCTTAAAGGATTTAGACACCACAACTAAAACATCAAAAGTCAAATTTGGGGTGTTCAAGTTGCATTGGGGAGGATTTGAAGCAGAGGTGGTATTCAGCAGGTTTTGACCAGTTCTGGAGAACTGGTAGCAGAAATTTTGAGTAGTTCGGAGAACTGGCAAAGACTACCTCTGACTGGCCATGGCCCTGTGTATTCTCTGCCTCCCGAGTCCCAGATGATCAGCTGTGCCTTCTTTTGTTGCCCTACACAGGAGAACGGAGATGGAAAGCAGGTTAATGGGGTGGGGAGGGAATGGAGATTTTACAGTATCCTTCCCCCGCCATGCCCACCAAGCCACGCCCACTAATCCATGCCACACCCACCAAGCAATGTCCACAGAACCAGTAGCAAAAAAATTTGAATCCCACCGCTGGTTTGAAGGTGATCAAAAATAACAAGTTGCCTTCTTCATTTGCAGAATTTTTAACATCCTTGCAAATAAAAGATGATATTCATGTTCCAAAACAATTAACTCCATTGTAAAATACAGCACTGAATCTTCCCTGCACCAAATAATATTGATTGATCTTTGCATTTTGTTTAAATGGAGAAGCAGCTCAAAAATAGAGAGCAAACATATGCAATGCATCCAATGATACAGTCTGCTATGGAAAATTAAGAAGTACAGAGCACAACACTGAGGATAAAAAACAAATCTATCACATTGTTTATTGCTTATTGGGTGCCTATTTTACAAGAAAGAGGGATTCTAAAAAATACAATAGCAATAAATAAATAAATAGAAGTTGAAAGCTATAAGATAGGAAATCCTAGGGATCTAATTTGCTGGCAACCTTTAAGGAGGACAATGCTGGTCCTTGAACTTGCACTTCATTTTATTTCTATTGTTAGACAAAGTGGCCCTTTCATGAAAAAAGCAGAACTGGGAAAGTGTACTGCCAAGGAGATAAAACATTGAGATGATCAGGCTGATTGAGGATGGAATGTCTATCAGCTTATTACTAACTTCAGTGATAGTGCTGGTCATGAACGGGCTTCTATTCATTGGTACACATGAGTGTGCAGAGGAACTTTGTTTTGTAGCAGGGAGGACTGTTAGAGAATTTGGGCCTGAAAGGATTAAGCAAAGAGAAGGATTTGACCCAAGTCATGTTCAACGGACAGAGGGTGGAGATGAATGGATGAAGACTTTAGCCTGCATTTTGTTTGTTAAATTTATTTTCTACACTACAACTCTTTCCATTAGAACAGAATAATCTTTTGGTACACCTCATGCTCAACAAATCCATAGTTCTTCATATACTGATACATTTCCATTTTGGGGGTATATATTGTGAGTCGAAACATCCTTAAATCGTACTGTGTTTCTTAAAATAAGACCAACATAGGACCACTTTGTGAAGCAGCCATGCTCTCTATATGCAAGTGTTGATCACTTATATTTCTAGCATAAATAAATTGATAACCAATTTTTAAAGATAACATTTGCAGAATCCAATCAATGTGATTTTTGCTTGAATTAATCTCATAAAAAAGCACAATATTTTTCAAGAAATGTAAATGTTTCTCAATAAGGGGTATTTCATTTCTTTTTTCTGATCTTTTTACCCACCTCAACAATAATGTTTATTTATTTAAATAAACATTGTGGGCTTAGAATCATCTGGAATACATATTGACAGTTATTTGAAAGACTAAAATTGTGAAATCAAGTAAATTTGAATATACTACTGGCATGCATTTTCAAACAATCTAGCCTCTGATCATCCCTAAGTTCTAAAGAACTGATTTATTTACAGTTTCCAAAAAGTGGTACTATCTCAAAGTATTAATTTACTTTACTTTGTGAATTAGGATTAACTTTTATCACAATATCCTAAAATTATATGTATGTTCTGAATAAGCCTTGTACCCTGTAGTGCTAGGAAAAAGCTGCAAATATCACGTTCCCACAAATAGACTAAGGGCATTTTTTTTAAAGTGAAATTGAATCTCAGTCTTGAATCATATTGCTTCTGAATTTTGAATCATTAATTCAGATTAAATCATGCTGCTTTAAATCCATATTAGTTCTCAAGAGACAATTGCAAACAATTACACCATAGTTATTCTGATGAATCCTTACTAGAATATGAGAGTCTCCTGGATGATATCAGTGGTAGAGGTGAAAAGGGAGGGGGCAATTTACATAAAATTGCTGATCTTATTTTACATTTCATACTGGAGTTTTGGAAGTAGACATAGTACATCTCATATCTTTCATAACATGAAATAGTACCTGTGTAAGTTAGATGAATGTGAGAATGGGTGTACATACAGTCCTACTTCAATATTAGTGTCAAATAATAAATGTTGTCAGAAATACTAAGGAATGCAAGGATGAGACATTTAGAAAACAATATCTAGAGTACTTAAAGCAGCATATCAGAAGACATTTTCTGTATTTTGGGCATCAGAATACTTTTAGACACTGAGTTCATCCATAATAGCTAAGTTCAAGAACAGCTCTCTTTTGCCATTTTATAGTTGACCCTTGTAAACTAATTTATACTGTACAATGAAATTGGCAAGGGATGAACTCAAACTGTGCTACAAAGTTATCAACTTCAACTACTGAAGGCTGAACAGACTCATAAGATGTGAGAATTTGTATACAGTGTCGTATTTTGCAGAACAGCAGAAGTTTTGCAAATTATTTAAAACCATTTATGATGTTATGGCTGCTTCATAGCTGAAATTATTGTCTTGCAAGAAGATGTTTGAATTCAAGGTCCACAAATGCAAACAACAGGGAAATCATTAAAATCTCAGATACAACACTCATTGAACATCCTTTGATAAATAATTCCTATTTTAGAACGTCAAATGGAGAAAGAAAACTTAATACACCTCCATGATTACAGGTAGTCCCCCACTTATAACCATTCATTTAATGATTGTTTGAAGGTGCTACAGTATTGAGAAAAAAGTGACATATGGCTTTTTTTTTTACACTTATGACCCTTGCAGTGACCCCATGGTCACATTTTTGAAATTTGGATGCTTGGCAACTGGTTTGTATTTATGACAATTGCAGTGTCCCAGGGGTCATGTGATCAACTTTTGTGACCTACTGATAAGCAAAGTCAATGAGGAAGCCAGTCACTTAACAACCATATTACTAACTTAACAACTGCAGCCGTTCATTTCAATTGTGGCAGGAAAGGTCATAAAATGGGGGAAAACTCACTTCACTCACTTTGTTTTGCTTAACAAAACAAAACAAAAATTGGGGCTCAATTGTGGTCCCAAGTTAAGGACTACCTATTTGATTTCAAGGAGATAATTAAGACACTCCAGATGTTTTAGGAAGAAGCACAAATGTATTTAAAACTTTGGAGGATGATTATTTGGACTGAAAACCCCCTGATTTGTCTTTGGTGAATATTACATTCTATGCATTGTTTCTTTTTCTATAAGTATATACGTTTTCTATCATCATATAGATTAGTTGATGTAAAAAAACATGCAGTACAAGTAAATGGTCACCCTATCTAATTTCATGCCAGTATACCAGCCCTTCCTTCCTTCCTTGCTTCCTTCCTTCCTTCCTTCCTTCCTTCCTTCCTTCCTTCCTTCCTTCCTTCCTTCCTTCCTTTCCTTCCTTTTTTTTCTTTCTCTTTCTTTCTTCCTCCCTCCCTCCCTCTCCTTCCTTCCTTCCTTCTTTCTTTATTTTCTTTCTTTAAAATATTTTGATTAATTTTTTTTCTTCTCTTGAATGTGTATCAGAGACAATGTTCATATATTTTCTCACATTTTACAGCTTCTTATAGCCTTTACATTTGCACACAAACTGGAAGACTACTTTATTAACATTCACAGTCACATACCTACTGTTGAACTAGAAATATCTCCAAGTAACAATAATTTCATCTAAATATAGTTTAACTCTGATCTGGAATCCATCTAGTGCTGTCCTATCACTAAATCTCCAATGCAACCTGAGATTTAATTGTGAACTCACATGCACAGGCTTCTATTAAAATTCTTGTAAGGAGGAGAGAAGTGCAACATTAAGTTAGGCCAAAACTTTTAATATTTCTGAAGCCTCCTGACTGTTACAGCACTTTCTAGTTCCAAAGTCCAGTTGCATAAGTGTGGAACTTTTACTATAATCAAATCAAAACATTAAACAATGTCATCTTTGTTATCCATTGAACTGCTTGGCCTACCAATTAATTTTAATTTTAAAACTTGAATAGCAAATAAGGATTCTACAAAACAAAGAATTATACTAGTTCAGATTAACATAACAATTCTTTTGAATGATTAGTAGAACTCTTTTTCTTTAGTATTGCATGATCCATTTAATAGGAGATATTAGGAATAGGACTTGGAATCTTTTCTTAAAAAAAAAAAAAGGCATGTGGGCTAGCACTTGATTCTGATCTCTCTCTGTATAAACCAAGGAAGAAGAAAATGTGCTGTATGCTTGCACCCTCTAGAGCAAATTGGCTTCATGCATTTATACCTATTAATAATAAAGGAATCTTGGATAGAAAAGGTTATTCTTTGATAACCTATAAAATAGCTGGTGGTCAAGATAAGCTATGTATAAAGCTTGTTATTAGATATGGCAGATTGTATCATTCCGTATAACCTTTGAATGTTCTTAATAGGAGCTGGGGTAAGCAGCTACATGCTATCAAAAGCTGCTATAAGTGATATTATTACTTCTTGTTATCTGTGAACTGCTGTCTATGATATTATGAAATATGGCAAAACATTTTACATGGCCATTTACATAAGAAATATAACATATGCATTATTCCATAGGCATCTTTAAAAAGAGACATCATGATTCTCTCTTCTTCATCCTGAAGGCCAATCCTGAAAGTTGATAAATGGGAAATATTTATGACTGTGACAGTCACTAATGATGAAACCCAGTTAACTGAAGATAGAAACACATGATCTACCTTTATGGTCCCAGTGTTATTTTGACTTTATCGTACTATTAAAGAAAACAGAGTCGTTTCCATTAGCTGGAATTCTCATTAGCTAGAATTCAATCTCTTCCCTGCATGCAGTATTGAATCCTCAAGGCACATATCGTATCACAGATCTTCTAATGTGAGCTGTAACAATATTTTGCTTGTCTGAAGAGCTTATTGCTGTGCTTTTTTCATCCCTGCATTAATAATGCTGTTGAAATTTTGATTGTAAATTTGGTAAATGTATTTGGATATTTCATCCAACATAGCAAACTTTCTACATGCGAAAGAGATGGTTAAAATATACCATGGAAGATAAATAGTTTAATCATTAATAGATTTCTCTATACTTAACTGTTCCTAAAAATCCATTTAAAATATGTGATTATGTTATCAAAAATAAAATATTTAGTTTATTAGTGGGTTAGTATACCTGCTGTGGTCCGCCGGCAGCCTGCAGAGCTCGCAGCAGAGTCGGACAGTTAGGAGGAACATGGGCCAGTCCGGGAGTCTGGGGAGGGCTTGGACAAGGGATCTGCATCCAACACAGAAATGGGGCCAGGGCCATCTGAGAGTTATATGCTGATTCTGGAGCCTCCAGAATCTGACATCAGTGAGGCAGAGGAATAGGGGGAGCCTGTTCCCAGTGCACGCTTGTGCAGAGTTGCCAGAATGCAAGAACAGTTAAGACAAAAGGGGCAACTCGTGAGTAAGGCTTGGAGATGATTTGCCCTTCCCATAAGACATAAAGGAGGAGCAAAGGGACATGAGCCCTTGCAGGAAGCAACTTTGTTCATTCTGGTCGGTTTAAACTCTGAAGCTCCATGTTGACCTTGTGCTCCATTTGGCCTTGTACAGCTAATTGGCAATTTAGTCATTGGCAACATTTCAAGGGAGATAAAAGTGGGTGCTTATTAGCCTTATCCCCAAAAGACTGTGGCAGACTTCTGTTGGACTATTCACAAACTGTTTAGGACTCATTACAGGCTATGAATGAATATAATTCACAGCTGTTGAAATAAAAAGAGAGTTTTTGAGACTGAGCATGCGATTGTTACTGTTTCAGGATGCCTCGATCAGAACAATATTATACTGCACATAGTAATGATAGTCATATGGATGAATTAAGAAACACTCTCTGAAGACTGATTTCAGTTGAAGGTTTGGTAATTGAAGTAATTTTTTCTTGTATTATTATAAACGAATTTGAAAAGTCAAACATTTACAATACATCTGATTTTCAATTTGAACATTATCAGTCTCTGTAGAACACTACTATGTTAGAAGGAGTCAGATAAAGTGCATAGCTCATTAGAACTTGTATGTCTGACTTGTTCACAGCTGAATTAGAGAAAAAATATAATCTGCTATCTGACAAATGCAATGGATTAATACAATAATTAATTTATAATTAACAGAGTGAATAATTAGAATGGGCAATGTTTGACAAGCTGTAGGCTGCAATTCAGCTCAACCTCCCAATCTTCTAGAATCTAGAAGACCTTGGGAAACCATGTGTTGGTATCATGGGAAAATATGTACAGCCTTGCTTTTTTTTAATCCATTCCAAACTTTATTGCTTTTTTATTTTTTTATTTTTTTTAAATTTAATTCAAATAGCTGTTTTGTGAGATTGTTTTTTTCATAGTTTTATGGTGAGTCTATGGGAATGGAGTAGTTTAACTTTTAGAGATGTCCTATTTCCATTCAAATCCTTAAACCCATGTAAATATTTTAAAAAGAGCTGAAATTAACTCTTAAAATGAGGAGTTGCAATCATTGAGAGATAGGGATGATAAAGGATCAAAAATTTAATCATGTGCCTCTTAGATGTCACCCACGGCCACTAAAATCAATATTGTCCTCCCAGAATGCTAAACAACAACAATAGTGCTCTCTGAACTGTTTTCTTGCAGACATATCATTACCAAACCAAGTTACAGTGCACTGATGTTACCTAGCTGGGTGAAGAAATGTCTAAGGATGGAACCAAGCTCAGAGAGTACCCAGGATCCCAAAATCCAACCCCAAATTACAAATATTATCTTCCATTGATGCAACAAAAATAATCAATCAGGATGAAGCCTATAGGTATTTGAACATTTTATAGTTGGATAACATCAAGCATGGACAAGTTAAAATGTTATTAATAAAGAATATACCCAAAGAGTGAATAAATTGTTAAAGACAAAATTGAACAATGGAAACATGATCAAAACCATCAATACCTGGACCATACTGTGATATTACACATTCTTGGCATTATTCATGGAGCACAAACCTAGTTAAACTTTCCAGTGCAATCTGGAATGTTAGTTTAATTTAAAAATTCAATCAAATAGGCTTTGAACTGAATCTCTGCATTAAAACGTTGCTCACTCCTATTACAGAATATGCTCCCATGTGAAAATGCCAAATTCAGTAATAGCATTTCATCAAGGCTGGAGAAGATGTAATGAAAACTTGGATAGCAATTTCAAATCAGTGTCTACACAGTAGTGAACTAGATGGACTGATGCTCTAATATAATAGATGGATCTTGTGTTATTCCTTTATTCTTATATTGCTTTCTTACTATTATGTGCTTTAATAGAAGTAATATTATTGATATAACCCTCGGTGGCTATATGTTAGATTATATTATTATTTACTTCTACCAACAGTAGTATGCTTATAAACTTAATTCCTGTATTAAATATATGAATATAATCTTTTATGAATAATTTTTAGAAGTATAATAGTACCAACTCCATTATAAACTACTAACTTTAAACCTTTGGCTCATTGGAGATGAACAGTTAATCCACCCTATAATATTTTGTCTGAAAACCATCAAATTCCTTTTTATGGTAATATCAGACTGATCCAGAAGTGATTCAAGGCTGCTTGTTTTGTAAATGCTCAGCATAATAAACAATACTTTTAAAAATAATAATAGCAAACTGCAATTTTAAGCTGCAGCCATGGTACATGGAAAAAATAGATTAGTTGTCAAAAGTATATAGTGTGGGTGACAAAAATAATCACTTATTTTTTGGGTGACAGCACAAAAATTACATTGGGTAGTTTTGTTTATGAACCAAAGCTGCAGTCTTATTAAAGATTCTGTGTATTTAAAGCTATTTCAGAACTCAGAAGCTTATGAAAGAATTGAGGTGGAAAAAATGTCCTCGGGTTTTGTGATATCTTCTACTCATCCTGTCCATTCTTTGGCATCATAATGGAATATGTCTAATCTTGTTCTACTCATATGCTTATGAATGCTGCAAACATTATGAGCCCTGACAAACTCATTTTTGAAAAATGTGGTGTTAAAACTCTTGAATTAAGCTCCTATTTACCTATATAACACAGTGTTCAGCCACCACTCACTCAGAACATGAGGACAATAGTTCTCTACTATATTTCTGAAAAAGATACCCAAAGGCCATCAAAACTAGTCACCATTGTCAGTTCTTTCCTTCCAAACGTTATGTGACCATACTGGATTGTAGTGTGGCAGTAAAGACGCTAATCCAATTCAGGTAATACCTTTAAATGTAAAACTGTGTATAGAATGGAAATCTTGTGCCCTTTCTCAAATTGCAGTCCTCTCACAAGTAAACTCAAGACTCTGTGGCACAGAAAGTTTCTGTGTAATCTTAAACTTAGCCTGCCCTGGTAATATTTCAACTTGCATGAAAGCCTTTTCATACATACTCTACAAAGTTCATCAATGCAAATAATTAAATTATATTTGTGCAAACCAGTTTTCCACTGCTCTTATCAGCACAACAGTACAGAAGGGAAGGACTCCTCACACCTTTTGCATGATAAATTTTAAATCAAGGATATCACTTTAACAGGCTATAAAACATGGATTTCCATCTTTGGCAACTTTAAAACTTGTGGACTTTAACTCTGAGAATTCTGCAGCAAACATGGGGAATTCTAGAAGTTGAAGTCCACAAGTCTTAAAGTTGCAAAGTTTAGAAACCCCTGCTGTAGAAGATCCATAATCTGATTTTCTACCTCTTTAAATATCTTCAAATGCAAGTCAAATAGATTGTGAAAATACTCAAATCAAGACCTGTTGGTGTGGGAATTAGTCCTTTTCCCATACGCTGTTTTCTTGATGGAAAATACTTCTGACCCATGCTGTAATTTCTCCCACTAGATAAAACATAATGGGTAGTGCTTTCAGGGCTTCAATTCACACCATTATTCAATAACTGTGTAGGTCTTCAGAGACCAGGAAGTTGAAGTATTCTAATTGTTTTTAACACAGGCATTGGGGTAGATGAGCACTCGCTATAGCCTTTTATCCCACAGCTGGAATCTGAACCAGAGTTTTGCACTGCTTCCTTTTTAATAAAGTTGCTTCTCAACTTTAACTAAAATGCTTAAGATAAGGCGAGGGGGGGGGAGTCTATCTACATTGTTGAGAATTTAATGTAAGGTTGGAAGGAGCAAAAGTGATGTCCACTCATAGAAGACCACAGAAATGGCTGTCCTGGTTGTCACACAGAAGAATGCTGGAATTACACACACACACACACACACACACACACAATTTATCTAATTAAAATATTTTAATTACAGTCTTAAGAGTTTCTTCTGAATTAAATGAAGTTTTGAGAAGGTCCACATAAATTTACTTTTATTAGTGATGAACATTCATGCATAAATTTATATTATACTATTTTTAACTTGGTTTTATGAGATGAAAAGGCAATAGTTCTAAAGCCTCTGTTTTAAAATCAGGTCATGCATCATAGCCATTTTTTCTGTACATCAGTAGGTATTTGGACATTTATCACATATCCCTTCTCTTGGGGGATCACTAGATATCTAGGACAGCAAAAGTATTTCAATGTCTAAAAAGATAGTGAAGGATTTTTTTTTTCTGTTTCAGTTTAAACTGAGTGAATATAGCCATCTGCTAGACTGAAAAAGGCTTTAAATCAGTTAACCCTAATGATCTTAATGGTTAATATAACTGGAATAATATGATTTAAATTGATCTAGCTCTATAAAACTGAACTGGAAAACTTTTTGTAATCCCAATAGCTAAATCTCCTTCCTTCCTTCCTTCCTTCCTTCCTTCCTTCCTTCCTTCCTTCCTTCCTTCCTTCCTCCCTCCCTCCCTCCCTCCCTCCCTCCCTCCCTTCCTCCCTCCCTCTTTTCCCAATAAATTCTTCTTAATGCAGCTGCTATATAATATTATTGTAAATAATATTTCACTACTCTAAATTGGACATTGCTGTTTCCATGCTTCTCCTGTGTAGAGGCATACTATTGCTCTCATGCAAAAGACAAACTTAAGATATAAGGCAAACTTAAAAAGAAATATTCATTTCTCCTATTTCAATTTAAAAATTCAGTGCACTTAACATTAACAATTTATTTAGAAAAATAACTTATTTATTTTTCTGATCTATTCTTGGAAAGTATCGGATCTTGGAAACATCTTCATTTATCTCAAGGATACCTATTTTTAAATATGCATTCAATTTCCATAATTGAAAATATAACTATATACATGTTATTAAATCTTAGTTGAAAAACATACTTACAGAAACAGTGCTAAAGTAAGTCACATATATTCTAAAATAAAGTCAATTGAATTAATTGGAAATTACTTCTGGATAGATGCACAGAGGTTTCTTGGGATAATTTCAAATGCAGCGGTACCTTGGTTGGTACTCATTGTTAATTGGTTCTAGGAGGCATGATGAGTGCCAAAAGCAATGAATACCAAACATTTTTTCCCATAATGAATAATGTAATGAGTGACAAGACAACTGACATTGAATGAGTTCTAGCTTATGCATTGAGTACCAAACAAATAACAAGTACCAAGACAAAATTTTCCCATCAAAATGCATTGAGTACCAAATTCAATGAGTTTCAAAACAATTGAGTACCAAGGTACCACTGTATTAATTAATTAGTTAATTAAATTGCTATGGTTCATGTGGCACTCCAATCCAACATGACTCCAGAAATGAGTGTCAGGTCCTTGTTGATATAATCTATCCTAAGAATTTATCTTTCTCTTCCTCTTCTTCCTCTTCCATCTTTTGCTTTGTCTCATTTTAAAAAGCATTTTGTATACATAAATAATATAAATTTTCAGATGCTTATATCCAGAGTGGGAAAGGTGTTTCAGATTCAGTGTCCGCACATTTGTTGTACATCTCAGTGGCACGTTTAAAAAGCAACGTTTTTCTTGTTCTAGAAACCATGCATGACAGCTTTGCAATCCCAAGAAATTACAGCTTCTAATGAAGGAAGCATTAAGGAGGTTTGATGGGGCATGCATTCTCCCTAATATGTCCTGAACAATATTTGCACTACTCTATGATTAGTTCACTCCCAAGCCAGGCCAGGCCAGGTCAGAAAAAAGTAGTTTCTTTAAAGCCTCATTGACAGATACAAGTGTACCTATGGCAGATATGATGCACCTTTCTACTTTGGATCCAAATAGTGTTCATTAATAGGTACAGATGCTTGCTGCATTACTTTTTAGGAAATACGCACTACTGTCTACCACAAAATTAACCTTCTTCTCAAAAAGTACACATTGCTATCTAAAGCTGTATCCCTAAAAGACCATTAAATCCAAATTTTAAAAGTAGAATATGCATGGCTGAACAACAATGAAATATTTCTATAAATATCCAAGTTCAAGTTCGCCTTTAAAAGTCTGAGCAGTTATGCAAGTCTTATAAAGCTTCTAAAAATCCTTAAACCTTGGACAGTTTTCAGGAGAAAAAAGAAAGATATATTTTCTTCTCTCTATATTTATCAGGTTCAAAGGTCTCTTGAAATATCTATTTCAACTATAATGTATTCTGTTATTCCTTCTGCTTCACTGTTTTCTTTCTTTCTCATTTCTTTTCCTAAAATATCATGTCAAGAAAATTAAAGGCCAGACTGAGTTACATTCTGAAGCCAATATTCTGTGCAAAGCTTCTGCCTTCACTGATATATTGTGTTTTCATGTTGTCTCACAATTGTACGAGCCATTGACACCTCAAGGAAAAATGATGAGGTAAAAATTACTGCAGCAAGGAACAAAATATTACAAGGGAGGGATGTGGCCATACAACTGCAACTAAGTGTCATCAACTCACCACTGCCCTTGAGTTTTTCTGGATAACTTTTGTACTACCGACAGTTCCTTTCAAAAAACCTGGCTTACAATTAAAGAAGTTGGCACCATTTAGGACTTCCATTTCCTTTCCTTTCGTGTTCTTCTATAGTAATGGGGCTATTCAAGATTCTAACTGCAACATTCACAAAATATAGACATCATATTCATAATTGCCTCCTTTATCTCTGGGTGCCTCCAAGTAGGGAGACAAATTTCCTTTTTTAAAAACATTATTTTTACTTGATTTTTTTTTATTTCAACAATAAATGTCTGTCTGTCTGTCCCCCCCCATGTGTGTGTGTGTGTGTGTGTGTAGGTTAAGAAAAAAGAATACAGAGAATAAAAAGAAAAAAAAGAAAAGAAAACATAGAATTATGACTTTGTCTTTTTAATAATTGCTATCTTATTCTTCCCCCATCCTCACTGGCCCTTTTTAATTCCAAAATCCATACATTATCAATTTAGACTTTTCTTGTTTCAGTAGAAAGTTCATATAATGCTTCCAGCATTATCATTTTGCCATGACAAAATTGGTCAGCTTTGCCAGTTCCATAAACTCTGACAGTTTTATAATCTGAATTTCCCAATTCTCAGCAATTGTCACGCTGATGTGCACATTTGCAGTGTTAAAAGTCCATATCTCTGAAGAGTGTGTTAGGAAAGGCTGACATATATGTTCTCTGTAAGCATTAGATGAAGCCCCTCAAACTTCTCCCAAAATTACTGCCAGTTTGTGTTTTTAATGTGACTGAAGCGGAACGTTATTAAATAGATGCGGGATTATTATATTAACTTAAATTATAACATTTAGATCCTATCCCTTCCCATGATTATTTTAGCACTTCTTTTGGGGGGGAATGAAAACCCTTGTATACTATTCAAAGGACAAGTGTAGCTCTTTGATCCAAAATTGTTGTGCACTATTTTCTTATATACATATCCTTTTTAAAACCAATGTCAAATTCCTCCATGCAGATAAATTACTCACCCAGAAAAATACCTACAAATTTGAAAGAGTTCCTTAGTGGTTAGATAAATTTATTTCAAACTCAACATGCTTCAGATTTGAAATATTTTGTGCAACAGCTCTCTTGTGTACACTTCTGCTAGCAAGCAATCAAATGAACCAACAAAGGTCACCCAGCAAGCATTTAATTCAGACAACATATATCTTCAGTGGGATGTATAATGGCATGATAATGGTACTACCAACTGGGAATTGGACCAAATCGTGTATTTGCATATAAGAACCAGAAATGAGTTATTATAAGGTCAATGTAGTTATACCTGTACAATCATTAAATCACATATTTGTAAATAGGATGACAGAACTGCATAATTAGTTCCTTGATTGCCTGCTCATTGGAAGAGTTCATATATCATTCTGCATCAGAAGTCTGAAAATATGCAAAATGTAATTAAATTGTTAGATAGTATTCCTTATTTGTAGCACCAGCCAGGGACTTTTTACATTTTACTAGACTGACATCACTATAATAACCAGTAAACACTATAGTAGCACCTCATTCTTGTTATGAATTCAGAAATGAGACTACATTAAATAGAATGATGTGCAAATTTTCTAAAGGAAGGAACTATGTACTAAGGGCTTGATAAAGAGGTAAACAAATATCTAAGATGCTTCCTGCGTAGATGCAAATATGTAGTGGGAGCGAGGTTGGGTAAGGAGACAAAATTGCTCTAGGTAGGGGCAGGGCTTCAAGAATGGCTAGGAATTCCTTGGTTTCCTGTTCTTGAAGCTGTTAGATCACACCATAGGGATGTTTGGTTTCCTGCAATTCATTTAGGAATGTAACACAATGTGGTCCTCCCTCTGGAAAGTTTTAGGAGACTGATAACAGAGGATAATGGGATGCATGTGGGATATTGCAGCCAACCTTCATAACCAAGATCTGAAGCTGCCAGTACCATGTGGAGTGAAGTAGGGTGACTGTTCTATTCATTAGATGTTAGAAGTATTATAATCAGATGCGCAACATTTTAAAATTTGTATAGTCCTACTGGCCATGGCCACCTATAAATAGCATGCAAAACATCAGTGGCTACTGATTTATTTCATAACAAAATTCCTAGTCTTGTCTAAAACCTATAAATCTCTAGGTAACCTGCCTGAAACACTGCCCATTTTTAATACAGATCTGTTTCTAGATAAATCTTTGCATCTGTCCTGTCATTTTGATTGATACATTTGGGGGGGATTTGGGGAGCAAAATATTGAATGGCCTGCATTACATACTGGAATCTCTTCAAGAACTTTCCTAGAGTTCCTGTTTGATTACTTCTGATGTACAGGTAAAACAATTACTCAATTGTTCCATTTTTTTAGTTTGTTTACTGCTTTGGACTAAAGGTTGTAGCAATCAACAGGGCAGAACGCAGAAATATGCCTATAAGGGTCACTTGCTTCACAAGGTGGCAGCAGAGGGTCAGTAAGACGCTGTTGCTATGCCTATCTTAGGTTGCAGTTACTCTTGGGACCTTTGAATTAAGTTGATTAAATGGTGCACAATAGTTGCAAAAGGAGGGATATAATTGGAGAAACACTCTGGTCAATATTTGAGAAACTGTGTAAAAAAAATAAATCAAAGTCTGGGAAATTTCTCCTTGAGCCCTGATGTAGCTGTGGGCAGCATTGCTTATGTCTCACTTCCTTGTGAAAGGAAAAAAAGGGGGGGGGAATTTCCTGCCTACTCTTGAAAAGGAAAAAAATGGTAAGAATTATTTGACTGGGCTGTAAATTTCTTCTTGACCACCAGATGGGGATGTAGGCCTCTTTACTTGAGTATGTATTTTTCTCTTTTATTGGGGCGGGGGGAGCCTCGTGGCTATGAAGTTTGCTGATTGTCCAAAGGAATTTATTGCCTACTTCAGATGATGCTGTAAGCTAATAGTTGAGTGTCAGCCGATAGAAGGGAAAAATGCATTAGGAAAAATACTTCAGTAAGTTGCATGCACTGTGGCCATGTTATGCTTTTAATTTTTTAGTAAAGATAGGAGGTGATGAAGAAAGTTAGGCTTTTAAACAAAAGAAATTGCTCCTTGAATTATTCTGTTCAAATAGCTTGCGTGAATCAGCCTTGTGACTTGGGGGAAGGAATGTGCTCCATTGCTTTGAAGACAGTCCTTCACTAATGATTTATGACCCCCAATAAACCAGCAGAGTGGTTGTAAAATAGCTGGAGAGGCCTCCTTTATTACCTCTTGAAGCAGCCGAGAGCATAAGAATACAAAGCCTTTCCTTTTAGCAATACATGCAAGATTTCTCAAACTTTTCTTTGCATTTGGAAAGAGTTTGTAACTGGAGATAGACAGAAATGGGGAATACCTGGCTCCTTCCTTCAATTCCAAACAGGCTGTAAGGTTACTTTGGCCAACAAAGAGAAGACGCAGATTAAGCCAGAGAATAGGATGTAAAGTCTCTTGCGTAAATGGAGAAAGGGAGTGAGTGGGTTACTGGTTCTCTTTGTTTGTAGCATGTCGGGGAATTCCAACCCCTCCCACCATGCAAACAGAACATAAAGAGTTCCGTAGCTCACAGAGAGAGACGGTGGGAAATGCAGGTTTAGATTAACATTGCATATTCACTCCTGGCTTCAATATTATGTTGCTTTATCACAAATCTAAAATTAACAAATTTATTCTGATGGGTTAGGATTCATCTTTTACTTTCTTGTATCTTGTACAGAGGTGGATTCATAAACTGTACAAATGTAGAGAGATAACTCAACAAGATGTCCATAACAAAGAACATTTATTGGTTCATCAGGTATCCTCATAACTCACGTTTGTGATGAAGTTCTTCTTTTATGACCAATCCTTTGTATATCTGCCTTGTAGGTAAAAGATGGTTATCTCCTAACCCATCTCGTAGCAGTAGAAAAACTGCTATCACTTCATGAGTCCAGGCAAGAATGGAGGGAAGCCTCCCCCAATCCCTCGAGGGTCAATTAGTGACCAATCAGGATTACAGATGTGGCCACATGACATGAACTACATTTCCTAGGATACCTTTAACTACATTTACCATGATGCATTCCCTTAAGGGGACAGCTCATAATTCCTAAGTAACTATCCAATTCCCATAGACTGGCTGGGACAGCACAAGCAGCATTTAACTTATCTCAGAAAAATTAAGGAGGATCAGATTGAATTAACACTAAGATCGGAGACTGTTGGGAGCTCTCACACTCTAGATCAGTGGTCGTCAACTGGTGGGCCAGGGACCACTCGTGGTCCACAAGAAAATTTTGGTGGTCCGCAGAAAAATGTCCCCCCCCCCAAGCAATTAATCCAGGCTGTGTGGGAACACAAGACTGTGCTGCCCATATGGCATGTCCACCCACTGGCTCCCACCCTTCAGTGGCAGGGGAGGGAAATCAGCCCCAGGGTGGCTTGCTGACATTGGTGGAAAAGCCGGTCCCATATTCCAGAGCTGCAGTAGTCACAGGATTGGTCCTTTGGTCCTCCTGGAGCAACTGCTCCAATCCATGGCAGGTTGGTGTCCCCGGGTGAAGGAGCAGCTGATCCGGGAGGACCAAATGGCCAGTTCTGTGACTACTGCAGCTCTGGAATATGGGACCGACTTTCTCACCAATATCAGTCAAAATTCGTCAGTCAAAATTCATATTAGTGGTCCATGGGATTTAAAATTATGAGTTTGGTGGTCCTGAGGTCCAAAAGGTTGGCAACCCCTGCTCTACATAACCCTGTAAAGTAAAAAAAATTCCTGAAAAAGGCAATGGAGATTTTATTTTATATTGTTGCTCAGAAAACTGTATGAATATGTGGATGGAGGAGCTGAGATGACTTCTAGGTTCTCTTTACTTTTTTGCATCTTAAATTTTTGGGGTGGGATGAGAGGAGTATATTTGTATCTTATTCATATTTATGTGAATATTTTTTATTCTAGCTTTTTTAATTCATTTATATCATGGATATCAATAATTATCTTCAGCATGCATATTATAGCAAACATGCAAGGTACATTTGTAAACACAAATGTATCATGATGACAACAAGATATCATGATATATCATATAATCATAATATAATAACATAATATCATGATGACAACATCTATAACCTAAACAGGAAAACCTACTCTTGACATTTCTTGGGATCTGAATATGTGTGAGATTTTGTTTAAGCTAAAAGTTGTGGTTAATTGCTGTTGCTATCTTCATAGAATAGAATAGAATAGAATAGAATAGAATAGAATAGAATAGAATAGAATAGAATAGCTTTATTGGCCAAGTGTGATTGGACACACAAGGAATTTGTCTTGGTGTAAATACTCTCAGTATACATAAAGAAAAGATACATTCGTTAAGAATCAAGAATCATAATGTACAACACTTAATGATAGTCATAGGGTACAATCAACAATCAAATCATACTAGGAAACAGTCAATATAAATCGTAAGGATACAAGTGACAAAGTTACAGTCCTACAATCACAACTGGGAGGGGATAGGTGATAAGGAGAGATGAGAAGATTAACAGTAATAGTAGTGCACACTGCGTAAATAGTTGAACAGTGTTGAGGGAATTATTTGTTTAGCAGAGTGATGGCTTTCAGGAAAAAGCTGTTCTTGTGTCTAGCTGTTCTGGTATGCAGTGCTTTATAGTGTCGTTTTGAGGGAAGGAGTTGAAACAGTTCATGTCCGGGATGTGAGGGGTCTGTAAATATTTTCACAGCCCTCTTTTTGGCTCATGCAGAATACAGGTCCTCGATTGAAGGCAGGTTGGTAGTAATTATTTTTTCTGCAGTCCTAATTATCCTCTGAAGTCTGTGTCTGTCCTGTTGGGTTGCAGAACCAAACCAGACAGTTATAGAGGTGCAGATGATAGACTCAATAATTCCTCTGTAAAACTGTATCAGCAGCTCCTTGGGCAGTTTGAGCTTTGTGAGTTGGCGCAGAAAGAACATTTTTTGTTGTGCTTTTTTTATGACGTTTTTGATGTTAGGTGTCCATTTTAGGTCATGTGATATAGTAGAACCTAGAAATTTGAAGGTCTCTACTGTTGATACTGTGTTGTCTAGTATTGTAAGAGGTGGTAGTATGGGAGGGTTTCTTCTAAAGTCTACCACCATTTCTATGGCTTTGAGCGTGTTCAGTTCACAAGGAAAGTTGTCTGTATGCAGATTCATCGTTGTCTCGAATGAGACCAATCATTGCTGTGTCATTAGCAAACTTCAGTATTTTAACAGATGGATCATTTGAGATGCAGTCATTGGTATATAGGGAGAAGAGAAGTGGAGATAGCACACAGCCTTGGGGGAGCCCTGTGCTGATTGTAGATCTGAACAGACAGATCTGTTCAGGAAGTAATTGTGACTACATTGTCACTCTTCTAAATTGCTGATATAGTCCTGCTAAGTGAATTTAGTTATAAAAGATGAAGTCCTGATCTACTTCACTGGACAACTATATAAGTGATGAGAGAAGACTGTATACAGCATTATAGTTATAATCCAATCTAACACTTTTTTCTCTGCAAGGAAGGATACTCCCCCCTCCCGCCCATAGTCATATAAAACTGTACAGTATGTGTGTGTGTCTATGTATATATGTATGTATGTATATATACATAGACCTTGCAATTTTCCTAGCAAGATTTCAGAAATGGCTTGCCATTGCCTGATTCCATGGGCTGGAGAGAGAGTAGATGTTTGGCCCATTGGCTTTGTACTTAAGATAAGACTAGAACAAATAGTTTCCCAGTTTCTAGCTTGGCACCTTAACTACTGCCTGGCTCTTCAAAGATTATTACCAATTCTTAGTCAAAAGTTGATACAACTTAATAATCATCCACAGTTTTGCATACACAGATATATAGTATGCTCATATTTGCTTTTTGTTTAAGGAAATAAATCTCAGATTTGGTTCAACAATTTGAGCTTCATATTTCATTCCTTTTCCAAAAGAAAGGATCCTTTCTCCATTCCTTGTGTCACATCACATCATTGTTAAACCTCATATTGTGCCCAATTGTGTGGTCCAAAATATACATGATGGTGATCATGTGTTGCAATCCAGCTATGCCTGTTCTGTGCCTGTGTGTTTATTGCAGGGCTCAACAAGGAGCAGGTTTGGATCATAACACTGATACTTTGCAGATTTTGACAAACATATATAATGCACATAGAGTTATCATTAACCTGAAGATTTTGACTCCTTCTGCAGACACCTATGCATCACATCCTTTAGTATTATATGCCCTACAAAGGCTTTAGAGCTAAGGTTAACATTTCTTTGATAGAAGAGGAAACTTGGAGTGTAAAAGATATGTCAGTTACTGTGAAACTGAATTTGGGAAATAAAGAGGGAGAGGAGACAAGGGTAGTCTCTTGTGAACTGAAGACTGGACTAAGTCTCTGAAAGATTTGCACTTTACTTCTTTAATGCATTGCACTAATGGTATTGTTTTCTTTAACCAAAGCAAATAAAAGGAGAATTTTCTTTCCAATTAATTATGGATTTTTACTCTTTCACTGACAAATTGATCTTGGTTTTATACACAATTGGATTTTGTCGGAGCCACAAATGATTCAGATTACAAATAAAGAAAGGTGGCCTGAATAGACCTTTAATTAATTCTATTGAACTTTTATTTCAGCAACAATGTACCCTGAAGAAAAAAAAAACAAAATTCTATCTATTTTCAATAAAGTTTTTTAATCTAATTATTTGCTTTAGAGAAAAAAATGGAAATGTCCTTCTTTCTTTTTCTTTTTTTGTCTTCCTTCTTTCCTTCCCTCCTTTTTCCTCCCTCCTACAGGAACTGTAGGAAGAACATGGTTTTATTCATTCAGATTCAACCAATACATTTGTGTGTGGTACAATTTTCTGTGCTTTGATAAACAGCATTTTTAACCAAAAGAATGGATTTCCTGTTGAGATTATGATCCTGCTTAGTTCATGTAGAATTCTAGCTGCCTATTGGAAGAGAAGAAAAATAAATACAATAAAATGGGGAAACAAAGGGAAGAAATTCTGTATCCCACAATATATATTTCACAAACCTCACTTGATATTTCAATGTGTGGTGAAGCACATTTACTTTTAGACTAAAAGAAGGTATAGTCCCTAAGTAAAATAACCTTGTGCCCCAGTTGTGGGATTCAATTTTTTTTACTACCGGTTCTGTGAGCGGGGCTTGGTGGGCATGTCAGGGGAAGGATACTGTAAAATCAGTCAGAGGTGGTATTTGCCGGTTCTCTGAACTACCCAAAATTTCTGCTACCGGTTCTCTAGAACTGGTCAGAACCTGCTGAATACCACTTCTGTCGTGCCCTGTTCCTACTCTGCTATATATACTTCATGACAATAGGACTTTGCAAATATTCATTGATGTACATTTTTTGTTTTATTCCCAGTTCTGTAAATATTTCAGAGGAAAGTAGCCTAGCCTGTTCAGTTATTTTGTTAGCTGTATTATAGAAGAGTGTTTATTGATACTCCCCTAGCAACAAAGGTTGGCTTAAATATAATGCCTATGAAAGTTCCTAGAACATATTAAAGTCAGCACTGGTGGAGCAGTTCCAATAGCACTAAGTCTGAAAACTATACTCTCATCTGGAATTTAGGGAAGAGGGTTTTATAATTACAATACACTGGGAATATCTGAAGGATTTTTTGTTTTGTTTCATACTTTGTACTAAGAGCTGATCCATGGAACTCAATGAGAATTGACACCATTATTCTCATTTGCCTACAATTTAATTATATTGTGGCATAAGCTGCTTTTGATCTTCTTTCATAAATTTGTAAAGCAAGGGGAAAAAATACATGTAACCCTTTGGTCTGTCTCTGTAATTTAGTTTTCCTTTTTGTATCAGCCACAATGCAGTTGCTACAAAAGACAAAGCAAATTAGCCAAAATTACACAAATAATATAGAGGCAGTACCTCTAATCAGGAAGAAAAGCCATCTTAGCCTGTGTTTGGAATCCATGAACCAAGAATGTTTCCTTCTATTCACAATTATGATAGCCTGCAAGTCTCATAGGAACCTTGCCAGATGAGGGTGATGACACATCACTGCTTGCTATCACATTAATTGTATCTCCCTCTGAAACACCAGACATATTCATCTTCTTGAAATAAGATAGTTTTAATTCCTTCTTAATTCAGTTCCTGCAGATAGCAGCTGAACCCAAAATGTAAGGGAAATTAGATCTCCGAGGATTACTCTATCCAAAGGTTTTTTGCCTACAGAAGGAAAATGAGTTTGTTGTCCTAATTACATCAAGAATTTATCTTAGGAAACATGTTTATATTAATGGTGGCTGGGGCATGTGTATGTATGATTCAATTCTATTTTGTTCTTTTGATCTGTTATTTCACTTGGTTATGGATCTGATATCTCTTCTAATAATTTGTCATTTAAGCACCTACTTTGTATTTGGCCCATCAATATGAATAAGAGAATAGTTTCTCTTAAAGGATGTTTTCCACATTAGCATCTTCAGTTTAAAATAAATGAAAAAAAAATGTTCTGGCAAACCTTTATGGGCTTTCTGCTGATACAATGATTGAAAATCTGTTGTTTTATGGTTTTTTTTTTAATTGATAAAGGATACAATATGGGATGAAGAAATATATGTTTGTAATCTTATAAAGAACGAAGACTTGTTAAATTTATCTACTGTATATTTATAACAAAGTCACTTTTCAATATATTTCTTTTATTTTTATTTATTTTCTTTCTTTTTCTTCTTTCTTACACTTTTTATTATTTCTTTCTAAACTGCTTTGTTAATTTAGGTTCTATTAGCTTTTACTGTTGTAATCAAAAAGCTTATTTTTTTAAAAAAAAATGCAAACAAACAAGAACTAATGTTTTTTAAAAAAAGATTTCTGCCTCCCCCAAATGGGCAGGAATAGCTATTTTATAATGTACAAGTGTGTATGTTCACACACATGAGATCTGTGGCAGGAGAAAATATTTCTTTGTAAATCAATTATTGTAGCCATGAGTGAACAATGAACTCTCCTTCATGTAAAAGTCTCCACAAACCATTTATTAGAAGATTACTAAATAAGAGTAACTTCTTTGAATCTGCCTTATCTTCCAGGAGAAGCAAATAAATACTTTGTGACAATCTATGCATATTAGTACAAATGGTTTTTCTACCCATCATTTTGATTGGCAATACCTAAAAAAAAATAAGTTCCAATGGTCATTTTACTTGCATGAATTGAAGCCAAGGAAAACTTTCCTTTCGTTTTTGGCTCAACGATCATTTTTATTGTTGTTGTTTCTTGCAAGAAGAAATTCTCAATCCACTTGGTAAGTCTTTATCCTTTATTGTCTGTATAGCAGTTTCATTGCTGAGCAAAATATTCTTTGCCACTCTGCAGAATTATTATAATGTATGCACTCTGTTTGTTTTGGTTTGCATAAGTTGCAGCACATTAATAACACTGTTTTGTCTTTCCTTTTAACATTATTTGGTAGTGCTTTGTAGCAGTGCAAATCCCACTGTTAAGCACAATTTTGCAACAATATTGCATAAGATGAGATATGTACATACTGTGCATTGAATTCTACTATGTACTATTCTTGAAAAATTACATTCCTATTTTTTATGATTTATTAGGCTTTTCAATTTAATACCATCTTTTTCACATTTCTTTCTCAATATTCGATTTCCTAAATTAATATTTTCTTGATAAGATTCATCAAGGCTTATGAACATATCTTGGTTTCAGATATATTGATTGATGCAGCACTTATTCAAGAAAACCTGTTATTTTTTAATGTATTTTTATTTACAGCAGTAAAAAAAGATGGAAAAAAAGATGCTAGATGATTCTTCTTCTCTTTGCATCCTGAAGAAAAGACTTTGGTGGGCAGAGATGATAGATCCAACACACTGTGGTGGAAAGAGATGTGAGAAAGAAAAGAGACCCTGCTTTTTCTCTTGACACACTGCCAAAAAACCACTGGCCTTTTGGTATCTATGGGTCACAGTATTATTCAATATACAGTAGAAATAGTTGACTGGTCCCAGATAGAACTTGATAACTAGGATTGGAAGACAAGAAGTCTAATGATAATGCACCCAAAAGGCGACATTGATCAGCTGTATTTGCCAAGTATTGAGTGAGAGAGATTTCTATAGGTAAAACAAATTGTGGAGGAAGAAAAGCATGATCTGAATGACTACATTAAGAAAGGCTAAAAATCCTTGCTAAAAGACATCCAATCAAGGAAAGATCATGAAAACAATAAAACTGAAAGCTGAAAATAGAAAACAAAACAATTGAAAACCAATTTGTTAATTTGAAGAATAAGCCAAAGCATAGTCAATACTTGAAAGATATAGAAAGAAAAGCTGATTTTAAAAAATTCCACATGGAGTTGGTTAAGATCAGAAGCATTAAAAAGAAAGAAAGAAACTAAAGTCTTTATTTTAATGAGTCCAAGAACAAGCTTTGCCAATAATTTCATGAAAGCAGAAATTCAACATGCAGCATGCTGTAATTAAAAAAGATGAAACAATTAACCATTTGAACAGTAGCTGCAGCAAAATTTCAAAAACTGACCTCAAGCAATTTCATGACCAACTTGCCAGAATTATTCATCTGAAAATTTACCAGAGGTTTGTGTTTGAATGTAGTAAAAACTATAAAACCAACACATTGAGAAGGTTTTGAAAAATGTGTGGGTTAAGATTTTATGGGACTTTAAGATCCAAACAAACAGCCATCTTGTTCAATACATGTCTAATGTAATTTACATTATCTATGTGAATTATATTTATATTTAAACATTTTTGAATTCCTGAATTCCTACAAAATGCAGGTGTCATTGCATCCTATTTGAACCATTGAAGCATTGTTATATAAGATTCCTACAAAGAAAAGCAATCTGAAAGGTCATTGTTTGATGTAATGCTACTTTTAAAAATTAGTTCTTTTAGCTGTAAAGTCCAAATCTATAAAGCAATAAGTGTATTCTTATACAATACCCATGACAAGCAGTTAAGAGACATTAACTTGTCCAGAATTACATTTCCACCATGGCTACAATCTATGAGATGACTATAATAGCCATTTCCTGGTTTTGTATTCCAGCAAAAATTGTCATATTTACTTAATTTGGGTGATTGTGGAGGAGCGAGGTTATCTTCCTTTAAATTTAAAAGTTACTTCTGCAGTCTTTAATTTTCTGTGTATTCATAGCAATGCCCAAAATATACAAATCTGCCAGCTCTGTGTTAAATCTTTTGCTCCATTTGAAACGTCAAACATCTACCTACAGCTGCCTACTCAGCAGGAAATCCGTCAGTGCTGTTTTTATTAATGGCTTCAACAAATGTGAGGAGATAAATACAGAGAAAGGGCATGAGCAAGCTTTTTTGAGCTCTCCTGCCACACGCTAGCTATATTTTTTCTGTCACACCAGAAGAAGGAAAAAAAAGAGATGGAAAAATTGCCAGCCCTTTGACTGCCACATCACAGGAGAAGATAGGCTTTTTGTTTTATAGCAGGTACTTTCAGAAGCTCTGGTGAAGGGCAATTTTTTTTTACAGAAATGATGGCAGCATTTCAGAACTCATGCGGCTTTGCTCCGCATTAGGAGGGCTTCTCATTGAGTCCAATGCATCAAGAAAGAGACCAAGCCGGTTCAGTCTTGGATGAGCAGCCCCGAACACGCGCTCAGGGAAGCTCTTTTATTGAACACACATTGTTAAACGTCACAAAAGAGAAAGTTCAGTCTACTTTACATGTTAAAAGAGTGGGGGGTCTCAGTGGATACATGGTAGCGCCCAATCACAGTGCTTAAGGGATACAAAGTAACCAATCTGCACTTGCAGTCCAGCCAGTAGCCCAAGGTGGGCAGCATCCTTTTGTTCCTGATACCTGCTTTCAGCCTACGTGAGGTCTTGCAGGTATCGAAACTCCTTTGCCTACGTGAGGCTTTGGCATATGCCCAGGCTGTTAGATGTGGATTCGCTGCTGCAACTCATGAAATAGAATGCAAAATAAATAAGCCAGAAATAGATTTTGTAGCAACTGTTTTAAGATTCAACACAGTGAAAGTGCTGCAAAGATGGAGATCATCACTTGAAAAAGATTATGGAGAGATTATCTGTGGTCCTTCAATATCTGAACTCTCAGTTCTATAAGTCCTAGGCAATGTACCCAATACTAAAAGATGGTAAGAGGGCAGATTCAAATCAAGAAAGACAAAATATTATTCTGCACAAGTTACACAATGAAATGTTTACTGGAAACACTGATTTGATAATTATGGGCAATCCAGTTGAGTTCATTTTTGCCACTGTATCTACTATGAATATGCACTATTTTTTTAAAAAAAAACTATAGTACCATATTATAAGTGATTGATAGAAATAGTTATAATATCATTGCTAAAAATGTGAACTGTAGGTCCTTGGAGTAGTAAACTGGAAGAAACTGTTTAGGTCATTGAGTTCAATCTCCTGTCAGTAGAGGAGTACAAATTAAAGCATGCCTGACAGATGCCTGTCTAGCTTCCACTTGAAAGTGGAACACAGGTCCTGACCTTCTTTTGTTTGATGTCCTTCAAGGACTTAAAGACAGCTGTCATATCTCTCCTTGGTTTTCTCTTCTCGGGGAAAGAAAAAAAAATCTCAGCTCATTTTCTTTTTCTTCATTGGACATCATTTTTCATTCCAATAATCTTTGTTCACATCTCTTATGTTGCTTGGAATAGAACACAGTATCTGAGGTGGCATCTGATCAATGCAGAATGAATTTGACTACTTTCAAAATGTTCCAATGATTTAGAAACTATAATCCTGTTGATGTATCCAAACTGTATTTGTCTGTTTCTAGCCACATCATGCTGTTGATTCATATTTAGTTTGTAATCTGGAGTTACCCCAAAACCTTTTTCACAAGTCTTGGGCCCATGTCAAAAGAGGGAGATTGTGCTAGCTAAGAATCAAGTTTCTGGTTTTTCTATTTTCTCCTCCCTTCAAGCGAAGATGATCTCTGTGGTTTCCCAGTTAGCATACTGGTGGGTTGTCTGGGTTAGGATTATGAGGAGAAATATACTAGGGCTACATAGGAAATTTCTTAGTTTCATACAAGCTCAATCATACCAATCTATGATACAATACAATCTATGATGAAATGAAAGAGAAAAATAAGTTTGAATGATATGCTACAATTGATGTAATGGATATCATGGAGGTTATGTACAGGGGTGGGGTTCTACCAGTTCTATCCAGTTCTATAGAACCTCTTGTTAACTTTTTGAGCAGTTTGGAGAACTGGTAGTTAGAAGCAATCTCCTTTTGTTTTTTTCCACCCTTATTACATTCTTGGCAGAAAGCCTAGACTTCCTGTCTCTGGAGCTTCTGAGGCTTTCTTAAAGGGAAAGGGTTGTTTTAAGATTTTTACACTGGTGCTGGGAGGAAATACTTCCCTGGACAATCAGCACTTTGAAGAAATCATTGAATAACGAAGCAAAGCTTTTAGTGACAGGGAACCAAGATGAGTGACATTCAGCAAGGCTTCTTGGCTAGCTAGAAGGATTAACATTCAAACGTGAGTTTACATACTCTTTCTGAGTTTTGGGCTAAAACTGGTTTTTGGTGAAATTTAATTCTGTGCTTGGTGACATTTAATCCTATGTTTATTGATGGGATAATTTTCCCTATTAAGCTTCAACAAGCAACAGCTACTATTGTGATTTAATTTTGTATTGTGTTTGAATTTTTTCTTGCCTCGTGGTTTAGTTTTCTGTTTGGGGAGGGGGTCTTCCTTCACTGCTTTAATACTATCTGGCACTGTCCTTTTGGCAAGAGGCAGGATGCAAGTTTGGCACTGATTATTTTTACTGCCTTTCTGGGGGACATATGACCTTTCCTTAAATCTGGATGATTTGTTTAGGATATCTTGTGAAGTGAGTGAGACCAGCTGGTAACTTCAAGTGGTGCAAATGGATCTAAGGATTGCATTTCCTGGGTGTGCTTTTTCTGGAGAGCTTAAATGACCCCTCTGCTAAAGGGTTTCATTTTATGAGCAAGAGTTAGCTGCTTGATAGTTATCACTGCATTTTAACTATTTTCATTCCTCAAGTGTTCTGGCACCCTGCCTGATTTGTAACTCTGGCTTGCAGGTATTTTTAATCTAATGATTGGTATTTAGGGGAGCTTTTTGCAAGTAAAGCTTTTTGTATTTTTGTACAGGTAATCCTTGACTTAAAACAGTTCTTTTAGTGACCATTCAAAGTTACAATGACACTGAAAAAAAGTGACTTATGACCATTTTTCACACTTATGACTGTTGCAGCATCCCCACTGTCATGAGAGGCCAGGCGAGGAGAAGCGCCCCTTGACATGAGTGATGTTGAGTTGGCCACACCCACCCAGTCACATGACCAAGCCACACCCACCAACTAAGCCACACCCACAGAACCAGTTGTTTAAAAAAACTGAATCCCACCCCTGGTTATGAATATGGATATATGTATATGGAAAATAGTACTTGAATTAAATTTTTTAAGAACCCAAAATAGCAATGATAACTTTGGGTCTTTTATTCATTTTTTTAAAGGGAAAAGAAGTATTAGAGCATTTCTGCACTAGTGAAATCATACAGCATATATCTAGGAGTAAAAAATGCTAAGCAGTGAAATCATACCAGTACATAATCATCAGCACCTCATCAGATAAAATAGGAAACTAAAAATATGTACCGGATTAATAGTACAATATATCTGGAAGACTAAACTACATGCTACAGTTCCTGCCTCATAAACCTGTACAAAAGTTTTACAGTGTGCAAAAGGACCTCAGAACTCTGGAAGATAGTTTATGTTTTCCGCCATCTATAATTTACAGATTTGTTATGCATTCTTAGCTCCCTGGAAAGCATAACTGAGTGGGCACATAGAAACCAATCATTTTTTTTATGTGTGATCTAAACATAAGTAATTGTAGTGGGGGGGTGTTTAAATGTTTTAAAGTAAGCTGGCTGGCAAGAGAAATTCCTCAAACTTGTCACTTCTTAATTCTATATATTTTTTCTTTTTACCAAAGCTAATCAGTTAATGCACTTTTTTCAGGACTCAAGAAATTATCATGTTAATTCCAAACTTGTAACTGAGTCCCAACTTCTTTTTCAATAGCTAAAGAAAACTGTTACAAATGAAGACCAGCACACAGATAGATTGGCTTAAAACTGTCATAGTTTAGTAAAGAAATACAAATCTATATCTATCCATCTATCATCCATCTATCATCCACCCGTCTATCCATCTCAGTTACATCCCACACAATGCCACAATTTTGAAATTCAATTTGAAATTGCTCACATCATCAGTGTAATACTCTGTGATACTAGTTTAATATGGAAAACTATTTAAAACATTCATGGTATGTTTAAAATAATGCATAATAACGATCATGAAAGGCCCTAACCAGTACATAAATGAACAGAATAAATAAAACAGGAGAAATAAAAAGATAGTAGAATGCTTCCCCAAAAAATTCCTTTGTAACATTCCCTCCTCACCCACCCGCCCACTCCAAAAAAAAAAAAAAAAAAAAGGCTACTGCATTCTGGACTAATTACAGTTTTAATGATCATCAAAGGCAAGATTGTATTACAATAGTAGAACATGACTTGACATAGACAGGTCCTTCTGCACCAGATAAGTCTGCAATGGGTGCACCAGTTACAACTGGGCAAAGCCATCCATTTCTGGCTTCTATGGAGAGTTATGACATGGCCTCCTTCTGCTGTTTAAAGGTTGAAGGACATCTTCACAAGAAACATGCTCCTTCACAGAAGATACTTGCCCATCCAATGATCACTGGCATCAATAGAGTATCCGATTGTACAAACAACAATTTCATCTGATTTGTGTTAAATTTAAGGCTGTTTTCTCCCACCCCTCCCCATGCACTGTGATAAGACATTGACCACATCTCCCCTACAACCCAGAGAGGCTAGTGTAGGCAAGGAGGCATATCGTCAGCATACATGCTATGGCACCTTAGATTGTCAGATGATCTATTCCCATAGTTTTATATAGATGTCAAAGAACAGAAAAGAGAGCATCAACAGGGCACACCACTTCTCATCATCCACACAACAGCACCAAAATTCAGTAGCATTAATACTCTTTCTATCCTACTTCTCAAAGCCCATAAGACAACTGATTCCCATATTCATATAGAAATAAAAACTCTGCCTGATCCTGGTGTGGGATGATGGAAAGAATTGGCTAAAGGAGCATAATTTCTTACATTTTCAACTAGGTCCCCATAATATTTCAGATTTAGGTCTTGGCAGGCTCAGCAGCAAGAGCAGCAAGAATCACTGTCATATTTCTCCCTCATAAAGATTTAAAGGTAATAATGCTCCTTTTAAATCTAGCAAGGTTTTCATATTTTAAAAGCTAGCCCTAAGGGAACTTTTAGTAGAAATACAACAGCCAGATCCTATTTTAATCAAAATCATGACACAGGTAGGAATAATTTATATAGATTAAAGGTATTGCCCGATGGGAAAAAAAAATTCATTTTGTTTTAATATTTTTAAGACTAAAGAAGCTTTTTGTATTATGGAAGATTGCAGACGTGAAAGATATAACTAGGGGAGAATTATAAAAACAAATTGAGGCTATTGAGGTCTGTTTTTTTCCGGGAAAGCTATGCTTCTTGATGAAAAATGTATTTTGGTTAGAAATTGGGTAGATCAGATTTTTTATAAACGGATATCAAAAATTGCCCGAGGAATGGAACTATTAATAAAAGAAATCTTCAAATGCTAAATTTGTGGTGAACCTAATGGCAAACTGATGTTCCTCTGAAAGAAAGAAATATATTGTTGATGAAAAAACTCCTGATTTCAAGAATCTGATGACTCTTTGATTCCCTGGAGTTAAAGAAAGATCATCAGATCACCCACAAGTGCCTCTTAGAGTTGCAGAACTTTGTTTTTGTGTCTAGCTTGTGATCAATTGAGAATTGCAGGATTCTATCTTGCTTGTAGCCACCAATGTCACCTAATCGACTCTAAATGCAACTGGTTCATCTTTTAATCACTCAAGATTTCTCAAAAATTGAAAAAGAAATACAACTAATACACCAGTTAAGTGATTTGGATTATTTCCTTATACTGAATTTACAAGAGGGATGAGCGACATGGTGGCCCAGTGATGAAGACACTCCCCTCCCATTCAAAAGGTTGAAAGTTCAATCCTAGATAGCAGCAGGTGGGTTACTATTACTATTCTGGAAACACAAAGAATGCTTGATACAGAGAGGAAATTTGAAGGAAGAGAAAAAAAGACCATGAAAAGGCAGATGCTAGAACACTGATCTTTAAGGATTTCCAAGATTTCTGCAGAAAGGAAAAATAATATAAAATTAATCTATTTGACCAATATTTAAACAATGGCTTGTTATTTGGATCATAATGGTTTCTTTATTAGGACTGGATGCCAGTGGTTATTTCTGATAATATTTATTTTTAATATGTCTGGATTATTTGAAGAAATGAAATAGCAATAGCACTTAGACTTACATACCATTTCACAGTACTTTACAGCCCCCTCTAAGCAGTTTACAGGGTCAGTCTACTGCCCCCACAATCTGGGTCCTCATTTTACCAACCTTGGAAAGATATAAGGCTGAGTTAACCTTGAACCAGTGAGAATCGAACTGCCGAATTGCTGGCAGTCAGCAGAATTAGACTGCCATACTGCATTCTAACTATTGCACCAACATGGCTTCTAAATTAGGGGGGGGGGAGGGTTGTTTAAAGAGAAATGGACTTTGGCTGCAGAATAGGGAGGGATGAAATTTTAGAGGTGGGTTTATAGAAACTGAAAGAAAATATGGAATGAAGAGGTGTTTGGTTTTATTTTAAGAGATAGTACTAAGTCCTTAATATTGATTATGCTTGCTGAGGATCAAGGGGGAACTTTTTTGTTGTTGTTTGTCTTTTCTTTTTCACCCTTTAATTTTTTTGCTAATATATCTATTTTGTAGTTGTTAAGGTTTTACTTGTGTGTTATAAATCCCTATAATCCCTAATAAAATTATTAAAAATAATTACTCAATCTGAGCAAGAAATTTTAGATGCTGAATGATATTGTATAATGTTGACGGTTGACTATAACCTAAACATTTGAAGTAATTGTTTCACACAACTTTTCAGCATGATAATTGGGAACTTTAATTGAATTTTTGATTCATTTTAGTTCACCATAAAATTTCATAAAGAGAAGAAAGGAGAGGAAGAAAAAGTAAATTCAACCGTAGAACTTAGGCATTTTCTATTTGGTTGATATGTGGAGACAACTAAATATAAGTGAATAGTACTACACACTTTTTATCAACTCCACATGATGAATATTCACAAGGGGAATATTTTTAAAGTGTCTTAATCAACAGATAATTCTGTGCTTGCTGGAATAATAGTTCCTTTATACCTGCACCGGTTATTAATTGTTTTAGCTAGAAAGATTCAAATTAATGAGAGATTGTACTTCAGTATGTCACTGTTAGCTGTTTCATTTGTTCTAAACATGAAACCAGAGCTTACCAGGTTTTCTTCCTGTTCCCAATATATTTCTTCAATATTCTGTAATGAGTCTATAATCAATGTAAATAACTGGTAAAACTCCAGTTTTACAAATATAAAGCCTTGGTATAATTTCAGTGTATGGTTTGTAACATAAATATTCAAACCTCCTCTATATCCTTTTCTATTTTTTTTAACAATATCTTTTCAGAGACTTGTTTCTGTCAAGAAGTATAAGCTATTGTTTTATTATGTATAAATGCTTAAAATGTATCCCAGACATTCCCATTTGTGTTTGTTTATATATATGTTTATGTGAATTTGTTGATCAATGTTAAATTTACTAAATGTATATTTTATGCATACACACACACACACACACACACACACACACACACACTAGTAGGAATCCCATCTGTCTGGAGATATTAAGATGTTACTGTTTCAATACCATCAAATAACTCCTTCAAAATTAAAGATGTGGCTGAATTAACTGGCTTCTAAAATCCAGGAAAGATTTATTTCATATGTCATATATGTGTATATGCAATTATACACATGTGCATTGCTCTATTTTGGATAAGGGAAGTAAATAAGAATCTACAAACCAAGTATTTTTTAATGATCTCTATTAATGTAGATATTATCTAAATGCAGAATCTCTTATAGATATTGTTATATTTTGTTTCATTTGTTCTAAACATGATACCAAAGCTTACCAGGTTTTCTTCCTATTTCAATATAGTTCCTCAATGTTCTGTTTATAATTAATTATAATATACAGTATATAAAATATATAGTATATAAAGCATATACAGTTACTATATATTGTGTGCGTGTTTATTGAATTATTCCAAGTGTCTAAAAAATATGACTCCTTTGGTAATAGTGTTCTACTTATCAATCTACAAGGCTTATAAACACATTATCAAATTACTTCATAATGAAATTAATATCATTATCTAATAAAAGATAGAGATAAAATGAGTTCAAGATACCCTGAAAAGTTGTTGATAAATTGAGAAGAGTTTCTTTGGTCCTCAGCCACAAGATTACACAGCTGCAAGTGGTCATAACTTTGAATAATATTGCCAAGAACACCAACAGAAGGAAATTGAAAAGATGCTGTGAAGCAGTCATTTATAGTGTGCATGTCTAAAACCTTACTAAATAAGGCAAGCAACATTCCTGAAACAGAAACTCCAGCTCTATTAAACAAGTATAAAACTGTCCAAAATGATAGAACACCACTTTCACAACCACCCAATAACACAACTGGAATCCTCTTTGAAAGAAAATGAAGACAAAAGCTCCTGTACAAATAACGGAAAGATTGCAAACAAACAAAGCATTAAAACAAAATTGCCAGAAAAGAGAGCTGCAATGAGAATTTCTAACACCCTCAACCAACTTAAGGAGGCACTTAAGGAAGCAATAAGAACTAATGGTGACATTAACACGATAAAGGAATTCATGTCTCAGGAATCCCTAGAGCAATTTACACCCAGTATGTATGACATCAGGGAAGTTGTATTTGAAAAAAAAAATGACAATCCATTACAGTGGAATGAGAGATTTATAAAAGTAAGATGCCAAACTTGATAATTAGGCTGGAAATGAAGCATTAGTCTGGTTATGAGAGAGAGGAGGGTGGGCAAACTGGATTTATGTAATGGGACAACTATCTATGGAGAACATCCATGGAGATGTTTTTTTTTTCAAGAGCCAATTGGACTTTCTATTTTTTCCCTTGAAGATATTTCACTTCTCACCTAAGAAGCTTCTTCAGCTCTGTGTGGATGGTGGGGAATGGAATGATTTATACTCTTTGCAGACAGCTGGTCATTTGCATTCTTTTAGAGAGCCATTGATGCCATCTGTTGGTTTATCTGTGTCACCCGAGTAGTGAAAATGGATGTGGAGCAGGCGTGGGATTCTACCAGTTCTCACCTATTCACTAGAAGTGGTTGTTAACATTCTAAGCAGTTTGGAGAACCAGTTGTTAGAAGAAATCACTGGCCTAATTCTGTAAGGAAGGAAGGAAGGAAGGAAGGAGACATTCTGGTGTTGCTTACAGAAACTGCCTCTCCGTTAACCCTGATTACATTCTTGACAGGACTAGACTTCCTGTCTCAGGAACATCTCTGGAGGTTTTTTCCCCTCCTTTACTGGTACTTTGCTTGTGTGGAGTGACCATTCAAAGTTACAGTGGCACTGAAAAAAGTGACTTATGACCATTTTTCACACTTACGACTGTTGCAGCATTCCCACAGTCATGAGAGGCCAGGGGAGGAGATACGTGCCTTGATGTGAGTGATATTGAGTTGGCCACACCCAGCCAATAACATGACCACCAAGCCATGCCCACCAACTAAGCCATGCCCACAGAACTGGTTGTTAAAAAATTTGAATCCCACTCCTGGTGTGGAGCCTTCTCACCTCAGTGAGAAAAGAAACATCTTCAAAAAAAAACCCAGAATGTCTAGTTGCCTCTTGAAAAAGCACCTTTTGGAATATAATGGGACAACTTTCTTAAAACACAGAGCTGTGGATAGGGAAACCACTTCAGCACAACAGAGTGCATTTTGTAAGTTATAGACCATAGATCTACAATGCCTAGCCTGAACTGCTGAAAGCTCCTATCTTCTCCAAGTCTTTCCTTGCTCATTTGTAGTTATGAGAGCACTAAATCTATTGACCCTACTGCATGATCATAGATCATCCAGTATCACCCCTATGTTCTCATTTCCAAAGTAAGGATGAAATTAACTTCTCTTCATTTTGTCCTGAGAATAAACGAGGGTTAGAAGGGGGGAAAAAGGTAATAAGCATTAGACCACTGAACTCTGTTTTGTCTTGTCCATTTGTAACCAATAATAACTGTAATAACTCTGATTATGTTGTGTTCTTGTAGTGGAAGTAATTTGGCTCTTTCATATTTAATGCTGTGTACATGGATTAAAGAAAAATAAATAATTCTCTGAAGCATTTTGCACTTTGTGTTAATAAATGCAAAATAGCTATGGCTGTGCATATTCTGATTGCATTTGTGTTCTTTCTCAAAGAAACATATTTGTGAAGGATCTGAGTGGACATCCTTTTTTGTACTATAATGAGATAGTTTTTCTCTAATTTTATTAAAGGAATCAAACAACACAGTAAAGTATTTATTAATGCAAGAAATATTGCTTCGGAGAAGAATCATCAATATTTCATCAACTTTCTGGCCACTCGGTTCTGAAATTATGGATTCTGAAAATATCTAATAATAACATTGAAGCTTTAAAATAGCTTTGAAATAATTTTTGAAAAAAATATTCACATTGTGGAACCTTTTGCCCCTATTAATATTTTGATATGTTTGCTTATATCCAATTGTTAGACTTGTTTTTATCTCCAGCTTCTAATTATAGGTCTGTGTTAATTTTGGTAAGATCTTGGCAACAGAAGAGTTTTGTGATTCGTAATCTATTTATAGCTCTACTTGTTAATCTTTAGCAGGAAAAATCTGCCTGTCAGATAACTCATTGAAATATCTTGGCCTGTAACAATCAAGAAATATATCAAAATAGCTATGATAAATAATGGCAAAAAAATCAAAAGATCTTGAAAGGTGGAGGAATCTAAACCCATCTCCATCCTCTTTTAATTCCTTGTGGGATAGAGCATGGGCAACTGAATGGAGCTGAGTGTTTACTGGCTGGATGCCCTTCCTGTTGCCAATACAGAGGGTTTTTTTAGCAGATATATTCTCATTGTGCCCAGAGAGAAAAATATCCACCTCTATCTAAGATTGAACTCATAGCCTCCTGATTGTGAAGCAAGAGCTCCACCTCTAGGCCACCACACCACTCAATCTAAACCCACCTTGGTTAGAATCAATTGCAATTATTAAAATGAATAGATTCCCTCCAATAAATCATTTATTCCAAATTGTGCCTATTACAATCTCAGTGAGAACTTTACCAAAAAGGCAAGAAGATGTCATCAAATTTATACAGAGTACAAAAAGACTCAGAATTATTATTTTTTACAAGATTCAAAAGACAGAGGTGTTCTTTTGTTTGATTAAAGAGCGAACTACAATTACTTTTATAAAAGACTGGAAATCTTTATATATATTTTTGCTGAAAATGGATAAAAATGAACTGCTGATTTCAGGATTTATTGATTAAAAGGTTTGTTTATGGGGAGAAGGAAACTGTGATATGTAATGTGGGATAGTGGAAATGATAATTTCTATGTTTGTAACTTTTCTGAAAATGCGATCAGAAGTTACTTCTTTATGAATCATCATTACTATTTTTGCTATTTTGATATTCTTCACTTTTTCTTTTGCCCTTTTATAAACTTCTTTTTCTATTTCTTCTTCTGATTCTGTAGGTTATGTAATATGTACAGAATAACCCTTGAGTAACAAGGATATGGACATGGGAACGTTTATGAGAATAGTTATAAATAATTATTCATCCACACACAGCTACACTGAATTGAGTTTAAGTTTACTTTAAGAAATAGCACAGTCCAATAAACGGCCCAGGTCATATATGTTTTACAGTCCAAAGAAAATCTTTGTAAAATCTTATTTTAATTAAAAAAATATTTAAAAATGATAAAGCAAGTTACTTGTCATGCATAACAAACCAAATATTTCTACTTTCTATCTATTTTATTAGCTACTTGTCAACCCTGAAGCTGACCTGACTGAAGCCATTTTGAAGTTTCATGTTGCCACACTGGAGCTGAGGGTTAAGGAGAGGGATTTTAGATAGCTGGGATTTGAACTGTTAATTTTTGGTATTCATCCAGTTATACTGTCCCTAGCTCAGGTTGAATTTATACATGGCAATCAAACCTCCAGCAGTATTGGATTTTTAATTGATGTTCTTGCTATAACTCAAAATTGACAAGACTCAATAGTTATAATTCCTTTGGATGACGAGAAACTCTTTGATTTTGTGTTTTGGCAATGTTCCAAGTGAATTTTGATTTATCTGGAGTTTTAGGGGTCCTTTATGCTCTCTGAATCTAATTGTTTTCTTGCAGATGTTTCATTACCCAACTAGGTAACATCATCAGTAATTGAAAACAATCAAGCTCAGAAAGCACCAAGGACCCACAGTTAATCTTAAATTACAAATATTCTTTTCTACTGGTATCTTGAGTTTCCTCAGAATTTTATATTGTGTATTGATTTTATTTATTCAACACCTAAATTACATATTATTATTGAGTGCCTTCCCCTGGTAAAATATGCTTTGCAAATTAATTAGAAGTTTTCAAAATATCAGTGGAATTTTATTAAGACAACTAACAAAATATGTTGATATTTACATTTACATATAAAGAGAGGAACTATTTAATCCAAATCTTGAGTTTAAATTCTGTATTCCAGGTTTGATGCTACTAGATCTCTCTAACAATATAGAAAAGTATAAGAATTAGGGGTTTTGAATTGGAAATTTTAAATCTTATCTTGGCATGTTTTCCAAGAATCTTTCACACTAGTAAAACTGAATTTATCCTGTTCTTATGCAGAAGGAGGAATATCTAAGCCAGATGGTTTAGAAATTCTTTTGAGCATTTTGGCTAAAATTAATACATTTAAGATTACTGCCAAATCTCATTTATATTTTGAGATACTTTTCTATATATATTCCATTATGTTATTTTCCGTTAATTTACAAATACATTTCTTTAGCAACATTGGTCTGCAACTTTCATGGTATAAATTACAGATACCTGTAGATAGATTTAACTGTTTAAATGTTCAGATTAATCCTACCTTTGGTTATTACCCGGGAATTTCAAAATATAGTCCTTCTTTAGCTTTAATTTGACAAGTTATTACTGGATCCCACTGACAATCTGGCAGTTTTGACTTCTCTTGATGGAACAAGACTTTTGTGTGGTTTCAAATAATGGAATTGGGCACACTGCTTATAGTTATTTGTGCCTTTATCCTCTCCTGAATGAATTACTGCAACATAATCTACCCAGGGGTACCTGTGAAGAAATCTGGAAGTTTCAGCTGCTCCAGAATTCAGAGTTGTGGGCAGTTGTAGCTGCCCCATGGTATGCCCATGTTGTACCTCAAATCTGCAAACTGCACTGGTTCTCAGCATGCTTGCAGGTGCAATTCAAAGTATTGGTTGTTACATATAAAGCTTTTCATGTCACAGTGCTATGTTATTTGTGGGACCCTATCTCTCTTGATTGTTTCTACATGCTTGCTAGTTCTAAATGAAGTCCCAGGTGATTGAGAATGTCATTTAATGGCACCCAGGTAAAAGATTTTCCATTGCAGGGCATATCCTCTAGAACAGATCACCTGATATTTAGCTGCTTCCAACTCTCCTAGAAGTCTGGAAAGTCTTGAAAATATGTTTCGTTCCCACCATGATGAGTCAAGAGGTGAAGAGAGCCATCAAGAGGGTTATTACGGTGCCATTTTCTTGGTTGCCATTATATATACTTTATATCATGATTCCATTATTTCATTGTGCTTTTAATCAATTTCACACCTTGAATTACTGTTTGCAAGAAAGAGAGACAGGTTGATTGATTGATTGATTGATTGACTGACTGATTGACTGATTGACTGACTATTGGATGATTATTAGAATATGGATAAATTGGAGGTCCTGAGATTTTGCTCCTCAGGATCAGCATTAATTGCAGGAGTGGTCTTGGATCTGAATGATTTTGTGTTGAATCCCTGTCGTCATTACATTGTGATTCATTTGGTTTAAATGTGCATCTTGATAATAGAATGCAAGAAAGCATATGACTTACTTTAATTTTCAAGATCCTTTGTACACTGACATAAAATATGAATTAAAATTTGAAAATGCAAGGCTTATTGATCATAGTCACAATGAAACTAAGAGAAATGTTATTTTTTTCTAATTCTACTAATATAATTTTCAGCAGTCGTTCCCCAATGTCTTTTTATTTGAGATGTGTTTTTACTTGTAGTAGACCTTAGCAACTGCATATTTATTGTATTATAAAATATGCAGTTTTGTTACATGCTTAATTAAAATATATGTTTGGGGTACACATTCTCCTTAATATGAAGAACAAGTAAAATACATTGCCATATTTTATAATTCTGTTATAGCCTAGTTAAAACAAAATTATCTTAGTTTTTCATTTAGTCTTAATTGTTTCTTTCCTAAATTTATTTCTTTTAAATCAAAGCTCAGAATGCAAGCATACAAATATATAGTGCATTTCAAGATTCAGCATGACTTTTAGGGATTGTTTTTTAACAATGGGTATGAATAAGTAAATTCAGGAAGATTGTGTAGTTCAAATAAACATTTTTATCTTTATATGTAATTGCAACAGATTATTTGGATTTTCATAATTACTTAGGAAAACCCCAGGACTAGCTTTGGACACGGAGAGGACTGTTTCTTTTTAAAAGTACAATAAAAGTACAGTTGGCTGGGGAATTCTGGGAGTTGAAGTCTGCTAGACTTAAAGTTGCCGAGGTTGAAGACCCCTGTCTTAGGCAAGATGTTCCCCTTAGTATTGTAATGTGAGAATGGATCACAGGGATTACAGATATTATATATTCTACTTTTATTTAAACCTGGTCAGGGAATACAATACGTTATTAGGAAAAATAACAATAAATGTCATATATTCTGATGATATACAGAATTTTGGGCTTGCCCTAATCTTTCCTTCCTTCCTTCCTTCCTTCCTTCCTTCCTTCCTTCCTTCCTTCCTTCCTTCCTTCCTTCCTTCCTTCCTTCCTTCCTTCCTTCCTTCCTTTTCTTCCCTCCTTCCTTTCTTTTTGTTGACATGGACTTTTCTATTGCTTGTCCTTCACAGAATTAACATTTGGTGATCACTTTTACCTTTGAAGATGGATTAGGTTTACATATCATATAAAATAAAATAAAAAAGTAATTTATCTTAGAAGTTGTTTTCATCCCTACTGTTCGTAAACGATTGTGGGGGACATTATTGGTTGAACCCACTTTCGGGTACATTTCTAAAAATTGCATTCAACCTCATGTTGAAGAATTCCATTTTTTTTTTTTTTTTACTTTTATAAAATGATACCATGCAGAATTTCTCAAGCCACTGGTAGCAAGAGCAACAAGTTGAAACTTGGGGACTTCACTTCAAAATTCCTCCAGTGAGCTCTCATATATTATTTCCACTACTTTTAAAATGAGACTGATAATTATGCAGTCTAAGTATTTATTTATTCAATAAACACATTTTGTGTCTATTTCTTTTTATTTCAAACAATGATTTCACTTCACAGATAACTAGCACAGCCTCCTGTAATTATAAGCATTATGGTTGCTATCTAATACAATGGGCCATATCATTCTTTGGTTCCACTACAAGCCTTTCATTATGATAGTTTCCCACTGTTTGAAAACAGAATCTTGCTGATAAAGATTTCTTTTGTATGTTGCCTAACTGTGCATTTTATTGGGGCCATTTAGCAACACCATCTTACATTCATACTAAAAATACTCCATTGATATACCGCCTGAAGTAAAATAATCACATAATCCTTTTTACAATACATATTTTTAAACCGTTTACACTGAGATTTATTCTGAGTAGATTTCTCATTACTTTCCACAAGTGTGTATATATAAGTGTGTATGTACTACACAGGCATAACATCAAGACTGCCTTCAAAACAGACAGAAAAATAGCAGCCATCCTTAGAAACCCCAAAGATAAAATTGACCTGGAAAACCAAGGCATATATGAAGTCCCCTGTGCATCATGCCCTGCCACATACATTGGACAGACTAATAGAAGAATAAGTACTTGTCTAGATGAACACAAAAATGCAGTAAAAAAGCTGGAACACACTTCCTCACTAGTCCAACACATGAAAGCAACAGGTCATAGCATCGTCTTCAATGGCACCAAAACCCTAGCCATTATAGAAAACTCCAGCCACAAAATTATCAGAGAAGCCATAGAGATTGAAAAAAGACCTGAAAGCATGAATAGAAGAGATGATTCCACCAGACTGTCAATTATCTGGAAGTCTGCACTCTCAAACAAAAAAATCTCCACACCTCAAGCCAAACAAACACCTGGACACAAACAGACCCCCAATACGTCCAGCCCAAACACACCCCAGCCAGCCACCCAGATGAAACCTAGCTTCCTAATAAATGATAGCCGGCCATTCACCCAAAGTCAAGCCACACTAAAAGCCCTCAATACACAAAACACAATGTTGCCAGCTAATCAAGAGAGAAAAAAAAAACACTACAAAACAGACAGAAGATATTAGAAACACCAATCAAGCAGAACATAGCAAACTCCAAGACCAATAAACATAGACCAAGACTCCCAACCAATCAGGATGAAGAAAAAACCATTCTAGCACAGCAGTAGGCTAGCCCCAAATTTAAAACTGAAGCAACTGTAAAAGTCTGACTCACAGACGAACACAATTCAGAAGCCTGATGATGGCAGATGAGATTCTGCCAAAACGTTGCTACAACTTTAAAAGCACAACTATAATGACATGGGAAAATACCTGAACAAAGCTGAATACCATACATATAAGTGTGTATGTATATACAAGTCTTAAAGTTGCCAAGTTTGGGGACCCCTGGCATATGCATATCCTGTTGAGCTAAATAATAAGGATACTGAAGGGGAAAAAAGCACTTTTAGGGAAGGAATCCTGTTTAAGATCTGTTATCCTCAAGTGAAAGCATCTTCAAAACTCAGTGACTTCAAATGGGGGAGAAATAATTAACATTTTTTCTTGTAAATAGCAGGATAAAGAAGTTCTTAACTTTAGAGTTGATCATGTGCTTTTTATATTTTTCAATATTTCCCTTTTCCAAAACAGATGCTATAACTGCTCAGCAGGACAATATGATCTTCTTACCTTAAATGGTTTTCTTCTGATATGAAAATATGTTGCACAGTTGGCATGAAAATGTATACTGCAATTTGATGGAAATAAAGATGTTCTGTACAGACATTTGAATACTCGAAATCCGGCAGCCCGGATTGGCTAAAGCGCACGGCCACCGGATTGGCTGAGTGTACGGCACTGATTGGTCGTTCGGAATCGACCGCGATTGGCTGAGCCGATCGCGGGCGATTCAAAACGACCCGATTGGCCGCAGCACTCAGCAGAGAGAGTTTTTAAGCCGTGCTTTTTTCCCCATTTCCCCGACTTGTGTTATACCCTAATAAAGAGCTGAACCAAGTCACCGACTCGCATCCTTTGTGCGTATGAGATATACGACACTGGCGACGAAGGTGGGATTTTAAAACAAGTCCCACACCGCACGTGGCCCACGGATCCGCAACCGGCAGCATGGCCAGCGGCAACGTGCCACCCGCTCCCTTCAACCAAGCTACGGAGGATTGGGAATCATACATAGACCGATTCCTCATGTTCCTGGAGAGTAGCAACCTCAAGGACGCGAACGGGCAGAGGAAAAGGGCCATTTTCCTCACACACTGCGGGCCCGCAGTGTTTAAAATGGCAAAAACCCTCGCCAAGCCGCTCGACGTAAAGGCCATGGACTGGGCTGATCTCGAACCGCTGCTGAGGAGCCACTACGCACCCGCCGTGCCCACCCTCATCCGCCGGCACGAATTCTACCGCCGCGATCAGAAGCAAGGGGAGAGCGTCAGCAACTTTGTGGCCGACCTCAGAGACCTCGGGGGCCTGTGCGGGTTCACCGATCTCGATGAAGCCCTGCGGGACCGCGTCGTCCTCGGCCTCCGGGACCCCGTCCTGCAGAGCCGGATCATGGCAAAGGGTGACATCTCCCTCGCTGACGCCCTTGCCGAAGCCACCGCAGCAGAAGCGACCCGGAAATCAGCGGCCCAATTGCGGCAAGCCGGCACAGCAGAGCGACCCGCCATGACCGAAGTGACCGCGACCCCCGAGAACCAGTCCGGATTCAACCATCGAACAACCGCCTCCACACATCACGGCGATCTCGAATCCCCATCCGACTCAGAGGACGACGAGGAGGACATCCACCGACTGCAGACGGGACGCGACCGGCGCGAGCAACGGAACCGAAAATCAAAGTTCCAGTGCGCCGGCTGCGGCGGCGAACACCCGAGGTCGGAATGCCGGTTCTTTGATGCAATATGCCGGCATTGCGACAAGCGGGGCCACATCGCCAAGGTCTGCCGTTTCAAACGGAACCACAGCCCCCGCCACCGAGACGGCAGCCCACGGAGGCGCGACAATGCCAGACGCGACAACACCCCCCCAAGGAACCGCGACCGGGAAGCGAGGAGCCGCCGTTTCAATGAAAACCGCCAGCGCGAGGAAACGCACCAGACGGTCATCGTTGGCCATTCCTCCAACTGGGAGGGCCGGAAGGTCCACGTGGAAGTCGCCATCGAAGACCGCCCCTGCAAAATGGAAGTCGACTCCGGATCTTACCTATCCATGGTCGCGTGGCGGGAAATTAAGAGGCTAGTACCATCCATGAGACGGCATGAGCTGGAGAGCCAGAAGCTCATCCTTAAAGACTACCAAGGGAATCGCATCCCCGTGGTAGGGATCGGGCACTTCAAGGTCACATTTAAAGGGCGCACCGAAATACTACCCCTAACCATCGTCGAACGAGACCGCCCCAGCCTCCTGGGACTTCAATGGTTCGCGCCGTTGGGACTAGAAGTGACCGGCACCAACCACGTCGCCGAGGCGGACTGGGAGGAGCAGCTCGTGCGCGAGTTCCAAGAAGTCTTCGACGGAAACCTAGGCAAGTACCGGGGGCCCCCAATATCGTTCAGCCTTGACCCCACCATTGCCCCTATCCGCCTCAAACCCCGGCGAGTGCCTTTTGCCCTCCGCCCCAAAATCGATGAGCAATTAAATAAGCTCATCGAACAGGGAGTCCTCGAGCCAACGGACCATGCCCGATGGGAGACCCCTATAGTCACCCCGATAAAGCCAGATGGGTCGGTGAGAATCTGCGGGGACTATAAGGCCACCCTGAACCGCGCGCTACAACAAAGCGCCTACCCCGTCCCAGTAGTGCAACACCTTCTACACTCACTGGGGGGGGGCAGGGTTTTCGCCAAACTCGACCTGGCCCAAGCCTACCAGCAACTGCCGGTCGACGAGGAAACCGCAGAAGCGCAGACCATAGTCACACACCGAGGGGCATTCCGCTGCAAGAGGCTCCAATTCGGAGTCAGCGTAGCCCCGGGGGTATTTCAAAGCCTAATGGAGAGGCTCCTCCGGGGCATAAAAGGGGTAGTACCCTATTTTGACAACGTGTTGGTAGCCGCGGCCGACCAGAAACAATTGGAGGGACGCCTAAGGGAAGTGCTGCAAAGATTCCAAAGTGCAGGACTAAAAGTTAAGAGGGAGAAATGCCAACTGCGCACGGCACGGGTCGAATTCCTGGGGTACCTACTAGATCAGCACGGAATCCACCCCACCGAGGGCAAAATAAAAGCCGTCAAAGAAGCCCCGAAACCCACAAATAAAACTGAGTTACAAGCGTTCCTGGGGTTGATTAATTTCTACAATGTTTTCCTGCCCCAAAAGGCGACCGTGGCGGAACCGTTGCATAGGCTGCTCGACAAGGCAGCCACCTGGACGTGGGGGAGACGAGAAGAGGACGCTTTCAACAAAACCAAGGACCTTCTCACATCGGACGCTGTCCTCATCCAGTACAGCGAAACACTCCCCATCACGGTAACGTGCGACGCATCACCCTTCGGGCGTAGGAGCCGTCCTCAGCCACACCTCGCCGACCGGAAAGAAGCACCCATCGCTTTTTCTCAAGGACCCTTTCAAAACCCGAAAGAAACTACAGCCAATTGGACAAAGAGGCTTTAGCAATTGTTGCAGCCGTAAAGAAATTCCACGAATACCTTTACAGCAGGACCTTCTCCATAATCACGGACCACAAACCGCTGCTGGGAATACTGGCGGGAGACCGGGCCACCCCAATCATCCTCTCCCCAAGGATGACAAGGTGGTCCGAATTTCTCGCCGCCTACAATTACCGGCTAATCCACCGCCCCGGTAAGTCAATCCCGCACGCAGATGCCCTCAGCCGCACACCTTTGCCCACCATGGACGCTGACCCAGCACCCACCACATCCACCCTGAGCATCGAGACCTTACCCAACCTACCCCTGACCGCGTCAGACATTGCTCTAGCAACCAATAAAGACAAACGTCTGGCGCAGGTCCTAAGATGGGTGGGAAAAGGGTGGCCGGAGAAGGACGTGGACAATGAGTTCAAAGCTTACCGGAACCGACAAACAGAGCTATCAACGCAGAAAGGCTGTCTACTGTGGGGGGATAGAGTCATAGTCCCAGAAAAATTACAAAAAGAAGTCCTGAGCATGCTGCACGAAGGGCACCCCGGCATCGTTAGGACAAAAGCCCTGGCCAGAAGTCACGCCTGGTGGCCAGGGATGGACAAGGAGATCGAAGCCTGGGTGGCCTCCTGCAAGCAGTGCCAGGAATCAAGACCAAACCCCCCCGCCGCCCCGATCCTGGAATGGGAAACCCCTCGGGGGCCTTGGTCCCGAATCCACGTAGATTTCGCGGGACCAACCAGAGGACACACCTTCCTGGTAACCGTAGACGCTTACTCCAACTGGCTGGAGGTAAGCAACATGAAGACAACTACCACAGACGCCATCATCAGAGAACTCAGTAAGCTCTTCGCAACCCACGGCCTTCCCGATGTCATCGTGTCAGACAACGGGCCCCAGTTCACCGCGCTACCCTTCGAGAAATTCTTGGCAGAACGAGGGATCCGACATGCACTAACAGCACCGGCGCACCCGGCGGCGAACGGAAGGGCGGAGAAAATGGTCCAATTCACAAAAAAGACCATCCAAAAGATTGAAACTGGGGACATACAAGACAAAATAAACTGGATGCTACTAATTCAGCACATAACCCCGAGCACTACGATGAACAAGAGCCCAGCGGAGCTACTAATGGGGAGGAAACTGCGATCACTGCTCGACCGCCTGCACCCCACATACAACCCAGAAAGACCCCCTGACTCCACCAGCAAACGCAGAACATTCGCACCGGGAGACAGGGTCTACGCAAAAAACCTTACCGGGGACCCTCTCTGGATACCGGCAACGATCACCCAAGCAACAGGCCCACACTCGTACCGCCTTCAAACTACCGACGGACGAGTGTGGAAACGCCACATCGACCAATTGAGATCAAGAACCACCGCGGGAAATACAACCGACACGCAAACACCAGACACTGAAAGGAACCGGCAAAACACCAACCAAGAGGGGAGGGAAGACCCCAAAGAACAAAAAGAACAAACCCACCCAAGAAGAAACCAGCAGTACTCACCACCTGAAGAACCGGAGAGCGACCCACTCGAAGCCTCGCCTGGAAGGAGCAGCCGAGCCAGCTCAACCGGCCCCGGAAGCCCGAGTGGGAGCAGCCAAGCCAGCTCAACCAGCCCGGAAAAGCCGAGCGGGAGCAGCGAAGCCAGCAGCTCGACCAATCCGGGGAGACCAGGAGGGAGCACTGGCGAGAGGCCTGACTCACCCTTCCAGGCGGTTCCATCAACGAGGCGGAGAGCGACAGGAGTCCCACCCGAACCGGCCGACAGCCAAGAGACAACTGACCAGCGCAAGTCAAGTCGGAAAATACGGAGCCCGCCTACTTACGGGACTACGTTACGTAGGACCAAACCAAGAGGGGAGGGATGTTCTGTACAGACATTTGAATACTCGAAATCCGGCAGCCCGGATTGGCTAAAGCGCACGGCCACCGGATTGGCTGAGTGCGCGGCACTGATTGGTCGTTCGGAATCGACCGTGATTGGCTGAGCCGATCGCGGGCGATTCAAAACGACCCGATTGGCCGCAGCACTCAGCAGAGAGAGTTTTTAAGCTGCGCTTTTTTCCCCATTTCCCCGACTTGTGTTATACCCTAATAAAGAGCTGAACCAAGTCACCGACTCGCATCCTTTGTGCGTATGAGATATACGACAAAAGAAGACATAATTTAGCTTTATTCTCATACATGGGACACTGAGTACTACTTGCAATAGGGAAGGGTTTTGTCACATGAGATGAAAGGTTCAGAAGTTAAAAGTACAGAGAAGAGCAAGAAAGATGATTAGGGGACTGGAGGCTAAAACAAATAAAGAACAGTTGCTGGAATTGGGTATGTCTAGTTTAATGAAAAGAAGAACTAGGAGTGACATAATAGCAATGTTCCAATGTCTAAGGGGTTGTCATAAAGAAGAGGGAGTCAACCTATTCTCCAAAGCACCTGAAGACAGGACAGGAAGCAATGGGTGGAAACTAATCAAAAAGAGAAGCAACCTAGAAGTAAGGAGAAATTGCCTGATAGTTAGAACAATTAAACAGTGGAGTGATTTCCTCCCAGAAGTTGTGGATGCTCCAACACTGGAAGGTGTTAAGAGATTGGGCAACCATTTGTCTGAAATGGTATAGAGTTTCTTGCCTGAGCAGGGGGATTGGACTAGAAGACCTCCAAAGTCCCTTCCAGCTTAGTTATTCTGTTATTCTGTAAGTGGCAAAATGTGACATATTGTTAAGAAAGCATGCTTGAATATAAGGTTTAGCTTTACTAGGATTCTAGGTTATATAAATATAAAACATCCCAACTGTTTATCTGCTGTTACTTTTTAGCTCTTTTTCTTACTATGGGGAACATCAGCAGAAATATGTTGGGTTGCAGTCCAGCAGTGACTTGGTGCTAATAGAGACCACTCTGGGTATTGCTTTTTTACTTTTTCCCCTTGTCAGCCTTTGGCACTATCTCTGTATTGCCCAAGGACCCCTTTTTCAAAAACACAATGGTTTCATCAGGAATCAGAAGAACCAACTAAGCTGCTAAAGCAATGGCATCACTGGAAATTAGCCTGAGGGGTTAATTCTAAAATGTCCGCTTCACCCCACTTCTTGTATTCAGCTGCTTCCCTATCCCCATCTATCCCTTCAGGCAACAGGGGAAAGCCACACTTCATAGCTTTTAATAGTTAACTGTTTCATGTTGTTTGACATCTTTCGGGGAACAGGGGGGTATTTGATCTGCAGTGTGCACACACAATTATGTAAATTAATAGTTTAGGCTTTGAATCTTCGAAATATTTTTCCCTTGATGCATGTTGATTCCTATCAAAGTCACCTTAAAAAAGCAGCTGCTGTTTCCTGTGAGTTCAGGTGTGTAATATTTGTGTTCTTCTGATTGGAAAGAAGCTTCAGAAGAATACTAACGATTTTTTCTTTAAAAAAAAACACTCTGAGAATAGCTTTCCACTAAAGCTTTTAAAATATACTTGAGGTAAGAGCTAAAAGAAAGTGTATGATGTTCCACTAGGACTAGGGGAGATCATATACAAATCCCCACTGAATCTGCACAGCCTGATTTGGGACCAGTACCTCCCAGAGAAGTTTGTTATGCGATGAAAAGGAGAGAACCATTTATATTGGCTGGAGACAAGTTGAAATGATATGTGGGAATGACCTTGGGTTTTTATGATGTGAGTTCCAAAAAGAGAAATAAGATCAGATACTTTACACTTGGCCCATTTGGAAGTTGAAGCAGATGATGGATACTCTTGTAATATGGTTCCCATGGTGGCTGCGGCCAATCACAAATCACCACATGCCAGAGAGAAGGTGGGGAAAGCACTAGGCTGCAGAAACTCACCACTTTATTTTCTAAGAAGGCTGTTGAAAACTATATGAGATCTGAGGCATAGCTGGAAATAGAGATCATGGGTTGACTGGTAAACAAAAAAAGATCTAGAGCCAGTGACATAGCTCATTTTTTTACAAGACATCTGAATTATGTTAACAATCTAATAATGTAGCTAAGTAGCTAAAGGGTGGAATTGGCTGCAGGAGATATAATATTTATACTCTGTCAGCATTTTATAATGTTAAAGAGATAAATGAGAATAATGTAGTTTGAAAATGCTCATCTCCCTTGATTTGAAAAAGACTTAGGTAGATAAATTAATATTAACTATACAGTACATATATCCATAAAAGGAAACATTTGGTTTAACACAATTTCTCCTACATAAAAAGTATTGAACTATGTATTTTAACAAGTATCACTATCGTGCAAAGCTCAACATATAATTAGAAGTAATAGGGAGGGAGAAAGCAACATTTTCTATTGCTATCTGATCACAGTTATTATTTTATACAAAGCCACAAAAATGACATTATACAGCAAAAGTAATGGAGTGTGGGTGGAAAACCAGCTGCGATGACATGCAGAATTAGAGACATTTCCTGGCAATGTGTGATTCAGTACGAAACATAATCAAAATATTGCTCTGTGCAGCATTTCAGAACACAAAAGATTTATTTCATCTTGCTTTGAACAACAATATTTATTAAACTGGGCTGATTATATTACAGATTGAATGGCAGCAATTTTGCACTCTCCCGATCTTTGTGTTCATGTTTATAACAGTTGTTAAGAAAACGTTGGTTCACCTTATTATCAATCCCTCCCTTCTATTTTACAGAACCGTAGCAAAATTCAGTTTCATACTAACTTGTGTGATGGTTGTTTTAATAATTTGAATTTTATGGTGATGGCCTTCTTTAAAGCATTTTAGTTTATGCTTTCAGAAGCAAAATGATTCTATAAAAGTAAGACAGGAAAAAGAAACACAAGCCTATGCTTACTCAGAAAAACAAAAATGACCTGGCATGAAGCATTTTTGGGGGATTTGCTGTTGTTGGTGATATTTTTATGGTATTCATATGAATTGAATTAATCAGTTAAATATGATGGAAACCTTATAAGAAAAACATGGGCACAAAAATAGACCTACAAGGTATAAAAATTATAAAAGAGGAAAGGGCTGCTTGGAGCCCCATTTGATAGAGAGCCATTTGTCAGAACAAGTCCCTTTCCTGGGCCCGATCCCATTCCACATTGAGAATGCTTCCTGGATATTTTCACTGCTGGCTGGAGAATCCACCAATTGCTTTCCTTAGTTTATCCTGCATGAAAAGATAAAAACTTCTGTCTGGTCTCATTAATGAGTCATAATAGGGCAAAAGTCTCCCAACTTGGCAACTTTAAGACTTGTGGCCTTCAACTCCCAGAATTCTCCAGCCAATTATGCTGGAGTCTTTAACAAGTCTTAAAGTTGCCAAGTTTGGGGATCCCTGTAAAAGGGCCTAGAAATGAAGGGGGAAATTGCACTGGCATACTTTTCTGCTGGCTCTGGGAAGAAGGAAATGCATGCTAGCTAACGCAGCTGTGCGATAGCTTTTAGAATGCTATCAGAAAGGAGGACAGTAAAATGCCAGATGATAAAATATAGTAACTTGCCTGATCAATCTAATAAATGAAGTTGAAGAAGCATTACTTTTTTCCTTGTACTTATTTACTTACTTATCTACCTATCTACTTACTTACTTACTTGAATGTGTGGGCCATCCAGTGGACTCTGGGTACATACAAAATTACAAATGAAAACACAAACACAGCTATAAATGTTAACTCAAACAGCCCAGGCTAAAATGCTCTAATAAACCACAAAATCTAATTAAAATTTAAGCCATTAAGCCAATAATATAAACATCAACCCCAAGGCTGGGATCAAGATCAAGCTTTCAAATCGTTCTGGAACCCTAGGAGAGAGAATATTATCCTTATCTTTGGAGAGATACTATCCCAGAAGGTGAGAGCCATAATAGGTAAGGCGTGTTTGCTAAACATCGCACAAGAAAACAAAATTTAACGGTATGGATCTGGATTGCAACCACACTGCTAAAACATACTGGCTAGGCAGAAATGATTAGAGACTTAGATATCTAGGCCCTATGCCATTGGTATGCAGCCAATGAAAAAAATCCTGTTCTGACCCAGCTCCCCAAAAAATAACAACCCCTCTCAAATTAAATCAATAATTCCTTTATTAGCTGCAGTCCCGGCAAAAAGTTTCTCTCTCACTGCAGGCTAGCAAGTCTGTTTGGTAGGGAGATAAATAGTTGTCTGCCACATCTATCCATCTCCGCCCCCTTCCTTTTATCCCCAGAGCTAGGGTGGGGCTTTGCTATCAGTGGTGGCTCTTCCGTCCCAAGGATCAGCCCACAGATTTCCATTACTTTCCTCTCCTCTGCCTTCTGCACATCCACACATCAAGCACTGGACCCAGTTGTTCCTCTTCTTCCTCATCAGCCATATCTAGACCTGGGGGTGTTGACTCTCCATCTGAGGGCTGACGTCTGGCCCAGGCTCTGCCTCTGCCTGTCCCCCCTCTCTCTGACAGGTCCATTCCCTATTCTCCCTTGGAGCGCTCAGGTTTCTTTGATGCTAACCTTGACTCCCACTCCTTCTCATTATCTGATTTATTTGCTGGAGGGGCTGGCAGCCGACATGCCACAATAAAACCATGCTTGAACATGTTTAAGAAATGTATATGTGTGTATATATGTAAAAATATGTTGGCTGGATAATTTTAAATATATAGCAATAGAAATATCACTTAAATTTACAGTATATACCATTTCACAGTGCTTTACAGCCTTCTCTAAACAGTATACAAAGTCAGCATATTGCTCCCAACAATCTGGGTCCTCATTTTATCAACCTCAGAAGGATGGAAGGCTGAGTCAACCTTGAGTCTGGTGAGATTTGAATTGCCAAATTGCAGGTAGCCAGCAGAAGTAGCTGCAGTACCGCATTCTAACCATTACACCACCATGGCTCTTATATGTATGTATATACACACAAACACACGCACATCTTTCTCAGCATTCAAAGGAAAACATGTATCTACCAACTCACACTGGATCAACATGGTAGATTACCAGTCTTCAGTCTTCAAGGAAGGTGGCTTAATCCTCCAATGACCTGATTCAGATTGAACATTATACACATATATTTATAGATATAGATATTATAGATACAAATAATATATAGATTTTATATATGTAGTATGCGATAGGTCATATAGATAAACACATACATGCAACAAATATTGAGGAAATGATAGGCAGTATGAGAATATAAAACCTCAAGGTAGGCAAAGAATACCAGGCCTCCTTGTTTCTTTTCCCCCCAGAAACTAACTTGTGTAGTATACATGTGGGTACATATAGCAAAATAAATAATACCTTAAGTTAGAAAACAACAATCCTCAGCCCCAAAGATATTCTAAATAGTTTTGCAAACCTTCTCATTTTTTTCCAACCAGAGCTTTTGTTCGGTCTCATTTTTCTATTAATTATGTGATTTGGGGCTTAAAAAAGTATATGAATATTAATTTTGTAGGTATATATCTAATGTGCACATTTCAAAAATCTTTCCCAAAATTTGCACTTTTGGCAAGCAATTTTTTTCAGAGCAAAATCTTTTGTTTTGTTTATATTCTTTAATATACACATTTTCTTATGTTTTCTTACAGGCACATGTATATTTTAGGGGTTGTGAAAAATGTCACAAAATTCCGACAAGCATGGATTTTGGCATGCATGCATTTCAATATATTTGGCAATTCTAAAATCAGACCTTTCCTCTTTACTGCAAAAAAAACCCTCAATTTCTCATTGATGCTAATTCCATTGAATAAAGCTTATGACCTCTAAGAGCTTTCCCCCCGCCCTCTAATAACACGCTAGGAAGAAGTGGTTATATGGTTAGATTAGGAGATTAGATATTAATGGCTTTCATACAAAGCCCTTTGACCTTAACAGTGGCATAAATATGATTCTCCAAGGCTGCCCAACACTCCCAGACCAAATTCAAAATCTAGTAAGATTCTTCTTATTGCTTGGTGTAACTCTTGACTGCAAATAATGACTTAAAGTATACTGTAAATGTGTACTTGTATATAGATAATATGTATGTGATTATGAAAACACATAATTTATGAAAAGCAATTTCTGTCCATTATTCTGGACCTGATCCCAGAGGAGAAGCAGTGAGTAATGATTCCATACTATTTACTTGAGGTTCTTTTCTTGGCTTCTTGAGCAACCTACTCTCTTTTGCTGTATTATGACTCCACATGTAGACTCTTCAATATCAGGTAATTGAGAAAAATAATACAAAGCCATGAATGTTTTGTCTGTTATTTTTATTTTATTTTTAGGCTCTGTGAAAAAGCATTTGGCTTAAATGTGCCAATCTATATAATTTACACATTTAAATGCCTCCTGGTGACAGCACTGCTGCAAATATTGTTTGTTCACACACAGATGGAAAGCTTTGTCCCAAAAGACTGACTCCATTAGTGGTGAGCCTGTTAATATGATGTAAATTAAAATCAATCTGATAACAATTCAAACTGAGCAGAAGTTATTTGGTTGTTTCTCTCTCTTTGATTTCAAAACTTCATTGAATAAAGATCAGGGCTATTTAGGTAGGATTCATACATTTCACTCCCTGAGATATAAGTAGAAGTAACGCCACCAAACTTATTTCAAAATTGTACACATCTAGAGCCACATTTCATAAATAAATAAATTCTGTCCAAGTTTCATATGTATCTATGAAAATTACCCAGAACAATTCAGTTCACAGAACCAGTGAAATAGAATCTGAAGATAAAATGAGTGAAAGTTACAGGAAAGAGTCTTGGCAACTAAAAATTATAAAACAGGTATTAATTGTGATTTAGTGGCAAAGAGTAATTCCAGCAATTATAGAGACCATGTTGTTTCCTAAACACTAGCAACTTCAATCCATCCTAAGATCATCTGGCCTTGATCAGGTCTACTTCTTTCAGGTGGTTATTCTGGATGCAATTGTGTCTTGGCTTAGCTGAACATTTCTATACTTGTGTTTTTGTCTACTAAGATTCATGATAGTAGAATGAAGGAGACTTCTCCTTCAGAGAATCAGAATTTACAAATCTAGTAGGACCAATTGTTAACTGAGTATTAATTGCTGGAACTTGGACTTATAAGGTCTATCATCTGGTCCTCTTCTGAAGAAGGCTATTCAAACTAGAATGTGGCATTGTGTGTTAATTATTAAGATATAATCTGGAAAAGCAAGGCAGTGCACTGGACTTGAGAGATCCAAATTCAAGTCAATCCTCATCCATGGAAGCTAAGTGAATGATTTGGGTCAATAACTTGCAAGCCTGAAATTATTCCTCCCCCTCCTTTCCTTTTATTCTTTGTAAAACTAGGGAGAGTCCTTCTTAAACCCTTCCCCTGCCCCCATTTCTGCTGTGGACTTAGAAATCTTTTGCATGATGGTTGTCTACTGTGTGGCTCTTCCTCTTGTTTGCAAAGATAATTCCCACATATCATCATACAACATAATTCACCTTATGCTCCTGGAAAAGTAGCTCTAACAAACAAATAAAACACATAGCATTTTATACCATGAAGTAATAAAAATGGAAAAAAAACCAACCAAATAAAACATATGGTGTAACTAATGATTTCATCTTATTTATATTTTAATTTATTTATATCTCACCTTTATTATTTTTACAAATAACTCAAGGTGACAAACATAGGATAGGGAGAGAGGGGAGGAGAGGGAGAGAAAGCAACTGGCCCCAAGTTACCCAGCTGGCTTCCACAACTAAGGTAGGACTTGAACTCAAGTTCTCCCACTTTTTAGCCGGGTGCCTTAACTACTAGACCAGGGGTGTCAAACTCACATTGTCATGGCATCAACATGTGACATATCATGACTTTTTCCCCTTTGCTAAACTGGGTGTGAACATGGCCAGCATGTGATGCATCTGGCCCATGGGCCGTGAGTTTGACAGCCTTGTACTAGACCAACTGCCTTTTAAATCTCACACTGCATTAAATTTTCACTTAGCAACTTTACTAAGCAGTGATAATTTGGACAAGCAGGTGTAGGAAAGTAAATATTATAGATGTTTCCAATAGAAGACAATATACATAGCTCAGGCTCAAACTGTAGAGTTCATAGAAATAAATCACGTTTACCCACCATTCACAAGAGACTAAGAATTTCTCAATAAAAAGCTAAGAAGGAAACTAAATGACCAGAGACATTCTCCTTGGCAGCCTACACCCAGGTAAGCAAGGATTAACACAAGACAAACAAACAAGCAAAAAACAATAATCAAGGAACTACAAAACCACACTCACATCAACACTGGCAGGGTAAGCTACTATATATAAACAATGACCAAACCCCACAGAGGATGTTATCTACTAGGGTAATGCAGTCTCTTTAAGCAAACAACCAAGCTCAGGGAGCTCTAAGAATTCCACAGAATAGATATTTGTTGATGGTTGATTTTGGACTTTTTAATTCTACTGAGCAATTATTCAGAGTCTACTTTGGATATTGTGGAGCCTTTATCATTTGACAATCTTTTTTAAAACAACTTTAGAGCTAGGAATGAAACTACTAATCTGGTACATTTTCTGCAACAGAGCAAATATAAATACAACTCACTGGCAAAGGTAAGAGGGAGGAGGAATCAATTTGACAGATAATTCAACAGCAGAATATGTTTTAATGTCTACTAGTGTACTGTATTCATAAATTTCAAGAGAACTATTTATCATGGCAAAAACCATTACAAAAACTGTAGGCTTTCCTCCATTGTAGTGAGATGAATGATAGATCAGGTGCAACACAGCCTTCTTAATAATTTATTGGGTTATGAGTTATGGTTTTATTCAATTAAAAATTATTAGAGGGGCTTGCCCTGAGGCATCATGCATGCTCTATGAAGAGAGGAAATATATTAAGCAAATATTCAATGAGCTTAATCATTTCAAATAAGAGAATTGGATAATGGCCTGGACAGATCTGCCATTAATTTCAGAGACATTTTTTTTTTACCTCTTCACAACATCATCATAGGATGGGAGTTGGCAATGAAGCCCAGGAAATGTGATGTTAATAATGAGTAGACAGAAACAACATTATTTTCACATGAATGATTTATACTTTCTGAATGAGGAAGGACAACAGAGACAAGGCAACATTTCTTCTAGAAAAGTTTACTTGGTAAGATATTTGAAGGACATTTCCCCTTTGTCTTTGCCTTTTTGATGAGAGATAATGACTGGTCCATGGTCCCCTAGCTTGTATTCCTGTTTCTAGCCTCTTACACCACTACATCAAATTGATTGTCATGGACAACCTTAGATGTCAGTGAAATCATAAAGGAACTCTCCTTGCAGCCATCTCCTGGTTGCTCAGATATTTACAGTCCAGTTTTAGTGAGTCTTTAAGACAGAAGGAGATCAGACCAGAAAAGGGGAATTAAAAGGTAAGCTAGACATTGAGTGGAAGTGGAAGTAAGACAAACTTTTTAAAAAAGTTGTGACTTTTTGACATAACGTCAGATACATAGTTATTCTAGTGAGCATTTATTACTCCAAAGTCAAGTAACTCTACAAAGATATCCCCTAAAGCAATGGCCTACTCATGAAGCTTTAATTTTAATCTCTGTTCTGTTTTTGGCATGCACTTGTATATACTGTAAATATCTATTAACAAAATAACTGTTCTGATATTATAAATTAGTTTATGTGAGCAGGATTCACATTTCAGTCAAAGTTGTTGTTAGTTGTTACATTTGGAAAACATTTATTACTGGCCTGTCTTAAAAAAAAATCCAGCACTAAATTCAGTTAAAAAGAAAAAACAATTAAAACACCTAAATGCAGCTACAGTAAGAACAAGGCAATCAATTCAATTAGAAGCACTTAAGTATCAAGTAAAAATTGATCAGAAAGATAAATGCCTTAGGGTTTTCTTAAAGGCCACCAAATATGCTTGTAATTTTCTTACTCTGGTGGAAACTATTGTATATCACAAAGCTCACCTTGGTGTTAGAGAAGCTCTGGAAAAGCCTTTGTTCTGCAGTAAGTCACAAGTCAATGAATTAGCAGCTCTGTAAAATATACTAACATAGATAATTTTAATGAGCAATAAAAGTTGTGTAAATGAAGAAGCTACCTTTGGTGGCTTGCTAAGTTTGGCTTGATGTATAATATGAATCCAATCATTATGGTTCATTAACTGTGGCTATGACTGATTCATATAATTTATAATCTGCCCAACTCTCAATAACTGCAGATGGCTGACAATTAAAAGTAAGAAAACACACACATACACATAAAACGGAAATGTGAAAGAGTCCAAAGAAAAACCTGTAAACATGTGTACATGTTTATTCAGCCACCACCCTGCCCAAAGTCTGGCAAGACATCTAGGCACTTAATAGCTTCCTGAATGACATTTGCAGGCAGCCACCCAAATAATGTGGGAGGGGGGTATTATTCCTGAGGGCTAGTGCTACAATAGAGAATGGCTATTGTTTAATCAATTGGATCCAAAATGCATCTATTTTAGGCCTCAAAGAAATGGTAGCTTTGTCTGGTATGTGAACTGTTTTCTGCCTCAAATTTCTAGTCATTCTAAACAAGAATTGTTTATTTATGAATACGGGTAGACCTTAACTATGATCTGCTTAACTATGATAATTTGAAGAAACAATTCTATTGCTAAGTGGAATATGTGATATCCTGCATGCCAGTGCTGACTTATGGTGGCAGTTGTGGGGAATCCAGCTGCTGCCATTAGGTGAATCCCATGTAGTCATAGCCTTCCAGTGCCCTATAATCAACATTTGTGATCTCCTGCTGGTTTCACCACCATTGTGTTTGAATTTGTCAGAAGCCCACAGTGAAAGTTGCAAATGACAATCACTGCAGGACACATGCAATGTCATAATTGTGAATTGGTTGCCAAGCACCTAAATTCCCATTACATGATCATGCGTATCTTCTGATGACTGCAGATATGTCATAAGTCCTCCTCATTCAACACTGTCATAACTTCAAATGGTCACTAAATGAGTGGTGATCTATAGTACCGTGTGTTAGTATTTGGGGATAAACCCCCTAGCAGAGTGCACAGCAGCAGTCAAGCCAGGCAGCCAAATGAGAGTGAGGCTGGGCCCAAGGAGTATACACACACTTGAGACAAATACACTGTTTGTGGTTTAAATAGGTATTTAATTCATACAGAGATTTAGAATAGTCATACAGTCCATATGTCAGTATCCAGTTTATCCATACAGTTATCAAGTCTCTTTAAACAGTAAATACAATCTCTTTATCTGCTTGTATATCTTCTTCTTAAGATACCTTTCTCTCAAGTACAATGCTGAATCCTCAGCTCACCAATACAAACAGTCCTTGTGTTCAGGTGAAATGGTATCTGGCACAGTAGCCTCCAAGAGTAAGCAGATAGACGTTCCAACACACAGTAGGCAGCAGACCTGGAACAGTAACCAGGTGCATCCAGAAGCCGGACTCAGACAGTTGCATCCAGAAGCCGGACTCAGACAGTTGCATCCAGAAGCCGGGGCTATTACGTTTCCCCTCTACCTATATGGCTGCCTGCAACCGCACCCACAATGACATTGCAGTTTCTAGCTTAAAGCTACATAGCACTTAATCCTAGGTTTACATATTTATTCAACCAAACCAGTTGGAGTATTCATATACCCAACACCGTATTTCTCATAAAATAAGGTCGGGTCTTATTTTTTTGAGCCCCCCCAAAATGGCTAGGATGTCTTTTCAGGGGTGACTTTATTTCCTCCCCCACACGCACCCCAACCTAGATCTCCCCAAGAGCACTCAACTCTCCACAAGGCTACTTCTATTGGCCGATGGAAGCTCCCCAAAGGCAGAGTCACCAGCCGCTTTGGGGTGAAGCATGGCTGCCCATGGGGTGCTCCTGACAGGCGCACCCCATGTGCACTCCCCTCACCACAAAGCCATTTCTATCAGCCGATGAAAGCTCCCCAAAGGCAGAGTCACCAGCCGCTTCAGGGTGAGGCATTGCTGCCCATGGAGTGCTCCTGACAGGAGCGCCCTATGTGCACTTCTTTTGCCATGAAGCCATTTCTATTGGCTGATAGAAGCTCCCCAAAGGCAGAGTCACCAGCTGCTTCTATTGGCCGGTAGAAGTGGCCTCAGGGCGAGCAGCCCACGCAGACTCCCCTCACCACGAAACCACTTCTACCGGCCAATAGAAGCGGCTGGTGACTCTGCCTTTGGGGAGCTTCCATCGGCCAATAAAAACGGCTTCATGACGAGTGGAGTGCACATGGGTGCTCACCCCAAGGCCACTTCTAACATCCGATAGAAGCGGCTGGTGATTCTGCCTTTGGGGAGCTTCTGTCGGCTGATAGAAACAGCTTTGTGGCGAGGGGAGTGTACGTGGGGCACTCCTGTCAGGAGCGCTCTGTGGGCAGCCGCACCTCGCCCCAAAGTGGCTGGTGACTCTGCCTTTGGTGAACTTCCATCAGCCAATAGAAATGGCTTCGTGGCGACGGACTTCTGGTTTGAGCTTCTTCAGCGACAGACTGAAACCTCATCTCTGTGAGGCTTCGATCCGTGCTCACCGCTGGAGCACCCCAAGCCAGCTGGTTTCAGGGCTAAGCCACCCCATAGAGGTGTTGAAGAGGGGGAGACTGCCTGCAGGGTTGAGGAGAGCCGTATCTCTCCTCCCCAGCTGGCCATTACTCCCTCTCCCGAAGACAGTTGCAGCGGTGGTCAGAAAAGAAGAACTCGACTGGAAAAGAATGTACAGGAGGAAGATAAGAAGAGAAAGTTTTGGTTGATCGGGTCAAACAGCAAAAGCAACAAATTAGGTACCCTGGAATTGAAACTATTAAAAAACAATAACATTTTTCCCTAAGAAGATTTTTAAGCTGCGAAGGAGAGAGAAAAGGGAAAAGATTTGCGTTTTTTTTCTCCTTTTCCTATACTGACAGCTAAGAGACTTAAGCAAGAAATTGGAAAAAAATCCACTTTGACATTGATAGGTATTTAATGCTGAAAATAAAAACTCAAAGGGATAATAAAGATTTCTGGATAATCGAAAGCTTTTGAAAACAGGAAAGGAGAGAGGAAGACTAAAAAGGCAGGATCTGGAAGGGAGGAGACTGCCTGGAATTTAAAAAGAACTTACAGCAAAATCTCAACAAGACTTCCAAAAGATACATTCTAACTGAAATATTGCAACAAAAATCCCAGGAAGAGAAAGTCGAAAAAGAAATAAGAAGATATAACTTGGGACTATCTGGATTACTTGATGATTTCTGGATTCTTGGTTATTGTTTTGAATGACTAAAATCAATCGAGTGGTTGTTTAAAACTGTTTAAAATGGCTCCACTTTTAGAAGAACTGAAAATGGAACTTAAAAAGCACAAAGAAGATTCACAAGAAGGGAGAGGTTCTTTTGGCTTCGTATTTCAGTTTTTAGAAATGGAGATTTGGAATTATGAGAAACAACAAGAAATGCCTGCAGAACAAGAAGATTATGATGAAGAAGCCATCTTTAATGAACAAGTAATCTTAGATGGGGGGGGGAAGGAAAGGGGGAAAGAGAATGGAAAGTTTAAGATTGGGAAAAACAATCCCCCCCACCAAAAAAAATAGAGTGAAAAATAAGTATAAAATCAGAAAGCAACAGAAGAGGGAAATGCAGAAGAGAGAATTAGAAGTAGAGAGACAAGAGGGTAAAAAGGGAAGGGAGAAGATGAGAGGGAAGAAAGAAAGGAAAAGAAGTTATAAAGGACAGAAACAAAATATAGAGAAACAGGGCCTATTTAGAGATAATGGGTGAAAACTTAATGGAAAAAGGGATTCTGCAAAGGTACATAAGATAGTATGGTTATATTAGAAACAAATAATTTTAGAAAATATGAAACAATGTATGATTAAAATGTCTGATAAAATAGTTATCGTAATTCAGTGGAATGCTTGTCAATAAATAAATGTAACAAAAGGCATATTTAATGATTTATAAAACTTATGTGAAGAGTAATAAGGGAAAAAATAACTTTGGAGATTATATGTGTTTTTAACGAAGTATGATATTTAATTGAAAAGAAGTGTTAAAAATGTTAAGATTTTAACCATTATTAATGATAGAACTGAACTGGAATGGAATAAGGGTTTATAATAACATATATTTATAATCTTTTTTTTTAAAGAATATAGTGTGTATTACAAGAATGTACCAAGCAGAATTCGATTGGAAGTTTTGTATTATGTATTATATTGAAGGTCATAACCTTCAGGTATATATTGAAGTTTAAATAAGAGTTGAATGGATGTAATTAAAAGATATAAAGGTGTCATACTCCAATTAGTAACTACAGGAGAAAATTTGTTTAATGAGAAAAGATAATATGAAATTGAAACAGAACAGACAAAAGTATAAATATAATGATTTGAATTGAGATGAGATAATCAAAATAAAATTGAGAAAATTAAAAGGGGAAAAACTATATAGAAAATGTAAAATAGTATAAGATATGGAATAGAATACAAAAAGGAGCATGAAATTGAGTTTTGTGTCTGTACCATGCTATTTTCAAAAAAGATGTTTTACTTGTATTTTGTATGTATGAAAACCCAAATAAAACTTTATTAAAAAAAAAAAAGAAATGGCTTCGTGGTGAGGGGAGTGCGCATGGGTGCTCATCCCGAGGCCACTTCTACTGGCCAATAGAAGTGGCTGGTGACTGCCTTCGGGGAGCTTCTATCAGCCGATGTTCTATCAGTAGTAGATTGGGTTATTCTAGCCTAGGCTACCTGCAGGGTCCTCCTAAAGGCAAGTTTTCTCTCTCCCCTCCCCCTCCCCCATTTCTCTTCACCTCGTGTAGTTTTAACGAACGATGTGAGAAATGGCGGGGAAACGCATGGATTAAATGGGCCTAAATTTGGGGGGCAGGGCTTAATTTCACCTCATGTCTAGAGATCATGCTGGGCCTTCCTATTGGTGGAGGCCGTATTGTTGGAGAAACACAGTGTTTGTTCAGAATTCCTGTCAGGAGCTTTCCCTTTTCCTTTTAGAGATGAACCAAAATGTTCTAGAATGGCACAGAATGCAAGCTTCCAATGCTAGGTGACAGAATAATAAGATAATTTAGACCAGAAATATGTCCTATGTATGGAGAAAAATAATTAGTTGTGGATGATGAGGATGTAATTACTTGCTTCTGAAAGTTTCTAAGTTAATTCAGCTGGAATGTTTGAAGCAATTACTCTGCCATGGCTATAAAGAGTTACATGGATAGAGACCAGAGTTTATGGGACATAAATTTGTGCTATTAGCTATTCATAGAGTCCTTAGAGAGTTCACTGTTTTTTTTTCCCAAAACGTTGCTAGCATAAACTGAAAAAAACTGGACCAACTAGATCAGGGGTCAACCTTTTGGACCTCAGGGACCACCAAACTCATAATTTTAAATCCCGCAGACCACTAATATGAATTTTGACTGACGGTGGCTTGCTGACATTGGTGGGAAAGTCGGTCCCATATTCCAGAGCTGCAGTAGTCACAGGACTGGCCCTTTGGTCATCCCAGATCAGCTGCTCCTCCACCTGGGGGCACCAGCCTGCCATGGACTAGAGCAGCTGCTCTGGAATATGGGACCGATTTTTCCACCAATGTCAGCAAGCCACCCTGGGGCGGATTTCCCTCTCCCGGCGCTGAAGGGTGGGAGCCAGTGGGTGGATGGGCCATGTGGGCAGCACAGTCTTATGTTCCCAAATAGCCTGGATTAATTGCTTTGGGGGGGGGGGACATTTTTCTGCAGACCAGCAAAATTTTCTTGTGGACCACCAGTGGTCCCTGTCCCACTTGTTGGTGACCACTGAGCTAGATCAATCTTTTCAAGTTAGGCAGACATGTTTTAATTCTATTCATGATGTGACATCACAGAGTCTTCAGCCAGAACCCAATGGTTACACCAGGAGCATCAAACTCTTGTTGTCATGGCAGCATCACGTGATGTATCTGGACTTCACTAAACTGGGCATGGGTGTGGCTAGCACATGACACATCCAGCCCATGGGCCAAGAGTTTGAGAGCCCTAGGTTACACGACTCCCAGCTAGGATTTTTAGGCTGTATTATCAACCATTTTGCAATACAATGATAAAAGGAGGCTCTCTTATGCCTGGCTTTTTCATCAACCACATAACTATAAACTCACATCCAATTAAACTGCAAATTAAAACAGATACAATGGATAAGTGACTAGATTTGAAAATACAGCTCTATTTGCAAATACCTTCAGAAGTAGCACTATGTAAATAAATCATGAAGATAATCACAAGTCATTGCTTATAAGAATATGTAAAATAAGATTGCCTGCTGTAAGCTGTAAGTACTATTATCCAGCTCCGTTTTTTGTTGCTCTAATCGTTACAGTGACCTCAAGCCACTAACAAGCAATATTATATTTCAATAAAGTAAAAGCCTTCATAAGGATAATGGGTACAAATCATTCAAGCATTACTTTTAACTCCGAACCGAGAAAGAAGTAATTTGTTATACTGAAGATGGTGAATCTTTGCTCCTCCTAAGTTTTGAATTACAATTCCAAACAGTCTTGATCGATGTTGTTGCTATGACCAATAAGAAATGAGCTCCAAATTATCTGAATACATTATACTGTAATTAGAACATTAATACTGCTGGAACCCAAACCAGAAGACTTTTAGAAATCAATAGAATATTAGTATTCTATGGATTCTTCAATGAAACAGTCAAGATGAGAGGATAAGTAAACAGAGACTATCATATCCAGGCAACACAAATTAGAATGGCCAATGGATGGTAGGAAAGAGAGTTTTGAGGGAGAAAGTTCATTTTCCAAACTTGTGGGTTGATTTCCGAACATTTCGTTACCAGGCTAGGACACATCTACAGCAGAATTTAGGGGGTGTCAGTGGCTTTGTGATGGGTCAGATGTGAGTGTGTCAAGTGTGGGCTTGTAATGGGTCAGGTGATGGGTCAGGTGTGAATCGTCAGTGGGAGTCTTGTGATGGGTCTTGTGAAGGGGAGGTTACATCAGGCGAAGGTCATTGGGAAGTGAAGTGCTGATGGAGGGAAGCTGCCTTGGGTTGGTTGAGGGTTGGTGCTGTCTCTCGTTAGCTGTGTGGTTGGTTTGGATTCTGAGGGGTTCTTAGGTTGGTTGTAGGTCAGTATGTCTGCTGATACAAAAGCTTGTGGAGAGCCAGGATTTGATGAACTGTTGGGTATGGTGGGGTGATATAGTGCATGATAATTTTTGTGTTGCTCCAATTGAACTGGTGCTGTTTGGTGTTTGTGTGAGTACAGATTAAGGTTTTGGGATCGTGGCATTTGACTGCCATGTTATTTTAATTAAAGTGATGTTTTTTAACATCATGGGATAATCCATGTGCATTGTGCAGGACTTTCTATCTTGTCTTGTAACACTGAGCATGTATCTTTCCATGGCTCTTTGCACCATTCATAGCTTTATATCAATTATAAGGTTCTGTGTTTCTCTGGCATATGTTAGAACAGATAGTACACTGGTCAAACACTTCTAAGGCGTAGGGCGAGATTGTTCTTGAATATTATACTCTTATATGCTTTCTTTTATTATTCCCCTCACATTTGGCAGTTCAGATCTGACTTCTTTCAACGTTTCATTCATTTTATTTATTCAGTTGAGTTATTCTATATTTTATTAAAAGCCAGCATCTTCTATTTTAATCTTTACCAAAAGTATCCATTTATCTTAGTTTCTCTTGTTAATCCTTCTATTTGCTTATCGCAGTCCCAATCCACAGTCCCAACATACTATCTTCACTTGTCCCTTTGCTGTAATCTTTTTTGTGCTTTCAGGGTTGTTGTTATATTATAATCTTTTATTTCATTTCCCATTCACGCATTTACTAGATCAGTAGTTTTCCATAAACATGTAAGAAAAAAGTTCTTTTAACCATTAGGTGGCGTTCTTGCATCAGTTTTCACTTTCCGCTTTTTAAAGTTCTTTTTTTTTCTTTTTTTTTCTTGTATTAATTCCGCTAATTTTCAATCATTTGCTACTTTATCTTTTAAATGTAGTCAGTTCCAAAAGTTCAGCATTCTAATCAATGCCTACTTAATGCCAATTGCTGTATAATATTCCAAATTTAATTTCTGATTTTGTTATTGTTTAAAAAGTTTTCTCTGAATAATATCATTTCCATTTCAGTTATTTTGTAGTCCAATTTTATTTACCTTATAATTTTCCTCTTACTTTCCAATCGCCACTTCCACAATCTTTCCTTTTATTTCTCGGGATTGCCTTGAAAAAAATCCTAAGCATTTTGTCTGATCACACACCTCTCACCACTTCATTGCTCCAGCACAAACTTAATTCCTGGATAGCTTCCCATCTTCAGAGCAGCCATTAAGGACTGCCGCTACAGCTTGTCTTCAAGGGGTGTGTACCTAGCCAGAGAGGAGAGATGCGGCTCCCCTCGACCCAGTTGGCAGTCTCCCCCTCTTTCACTACCCCTCCAGGATGGACCCAGTCCCTTCCAACAGGTATAGCACAGATCGAAGCCACGCATGATCACAGTCTCAAATCCATCTTCAATGAAAGTTTCACTGGAAGTGAAAACATGGAACTATGGGATATATTGGCAGAAAAACTAGAAATGGTGATGCAGTTCACAGAAGAAAAAGGAAGTTCAAGGAGGAGGAGTTAAAGAAAGAGGAAACCAGTCCAAAAGAGCAAAAAGAACAACGGACATTGCAAAAAGACACGAAAGGAATTAAAACTAAGACTTTAATGATAGATGTGATAAACAAAAGGGAAAATGCTTCCAAGATTAAACAAAAGAAGCAGCAGCTATACAAGAAGAAATCGCAAAAGACTGATCAGGAGAGGGAAGAGGAAAAATAAGTGAATGGAAGATTAGAACAAAAATAATAATGGGGGAAAAAAAGAGGAGCTAAGAGAAAGGACCGGAAAAACTTAAGAAAAGGAAAAATTGGCTAATAGAAGAAATTATAGAGCCAAGAGACTAAAAAACGATGGTTAAAGACAAAATAAAGGGAGAATTCCACATGGAAATGTATTTTGGTCTTTTGTAGAAATATAGATTGGGGAGTTTTGAAGTTTAAAGTTTATTGGGAATTACTTTCAAAAATAAAGAAATAAGCTTAATTGGAATTCAACGGGAATAAGACCTCACCATATGAATATTATGTAATTATATATGAGAAAAATGATGATAGAGAAAGAGAAATTAAGATGGTTTTATTGTTATTAAAATCTTTTATTTTTACATATGTTAAATATGAAATAGAAAATGTGTTTGATTATACAAATGATATTAGAAAAACAAATAATATGGTAAATTATAAATGGTTATACTGTAAAGTATTTGCAATGAGATTGTTATATTATGATTTAAAAAGTGATGAATGAAAATTAAATAAAATCCCATAGGTAAAATTTTGTTAAACGGAAACAAAGAGGAAATATGAAATCGTTATATGACTATGTCTAGAATAAATGTAAGATTTGTTGTAGATTGGGAGGAAATACCATGTAGATCCTGAATGTATTAGTGTTATTTTATTTTTGTTTTTTGTTTGCTATACATTGGCTTTGAGAAAGTAAAAAAAGAAAATATGTAAAATAAAACATGTGGTAAGCTAGAAATGAAAATAATAGGGGATAAAGAATGGAAAATATGCTCTAGGACAAAATGTTTTTGTTACTAGATTAATGAATGGAAAATATGAAGCAAAAATTTATTTAAAGATCAATGGAATAAATAATGATTTGATATGAAATTAGATAAGAAAGCTGGAAATGTAACTATGAATATGTATGTATGTTGTTACCTGGAATCACATTGCTCACTTGAAGAGATGTATGAAAAATAAAAAGAAATCAAAAAAGAAAAAAAATTACGATCAGCATGCTGAATGCCTGCCAATAATAATAGTTTAGATAATAGTTTAGTAAGTATGAATTCTAAAATTTCATAATTAGACTTTCTCTCACCCTTGGATTAAAAGCAGGCCATGGATTTATCCTGTTTTCTATCTACAAAGTACAACAGTGTTACCATTTCTAATTATAGTGCTTCAGGAAACTACTTTCTTAAGTTCAACGGTAATTTATATTTTAATGGTCTCTGTCCTTTATTAACAGTTAAAGTTATTTTTGTCCACCACTTAAATATGTTGATCAATTTTCTTCCTGAAATCATAATTTCAAGGTAGTGCAGTAATAGTGCTACCCTCAAAGTATTTTCATTAGCTTTTGCTAAATCCTGACTTAGTTACTTAAGCAATTTTAATGCACATTATATTTCTAACCTAATCAGTTTGCAGATCATTTTTCACCAGCAGCCAAGCTTAGCAAACAAAAATCTGTTACTTTAAGCACTGTTAGGTTTTCTATTACATACCTCATTAAAATAAAATTAAAATAGACACCATCCTAGATTTATGTTAATATTTTCAAAATAGTTTGTTTTATGCTGTCATTTGGTACACTTTCTGTACACCTAAAATTACTACTTGCTTAATCAGACCTTTGGTGTCATTTGCTGTCTAAAACCTCAGATGAGGTTGCTGTTTGACTGAACATAATTATAATGAGATTCCAGAAATAGATTCTTCTGCCAAGATTTGTGTTTGGTAATTAGAGTCCTCTTAACATTTGTTCCTAGGCTGTCATTGAGTAATCGCTCAAGGTGGACCACACTTCTGTGGTAGGGCAACATGGCTGCTTTACATACCTGAATGAAGTACAGCAGATGGGCCATTATTCATTTTATCACGAGAGATGAGATTTTAAAGACATATCAATCTGCCTTACATCTGATAGGTTCATTGCTCCATAATACTCAAAATTGTTCATACGATGATTGTCAGGTGCAATATAGGATTTAAGAAAGATGTTTTTTTAAAACTTCACTTGTACCTTGCAACGTCAGGAATTAAGATGAAACTTTCAACATACAAAATACATTTTCTATCAATGGTCTTCAGCATTTACATTTATTTTACTGAGAAAATGCCTCCTGGACATGGTAGGATGGTTTTTGGCAGTTGAATACTTAAATATCATTTGCCTAATTTTCCTCAGATATTTTTCCTCATACCCTTTTTTAACCTTTTGGGGGCTTTTATTGGGTATAGATTTGGTAGATTATACATTGATTTGTCAATGTATAATCACTTTGTCAAATGGAACTTACATCAGATTTATTTCAAAAGAAAATACACACATGCGGGTATACTAATTCCAAATCTCAATTCCAAACTGAAATCCAGTGCTGTTATAACAAAATCAGGGGATGGGATCTGACTACCGGTTCTGTCTATTCATGTCGTGCATGCATGCGCGAGTCGCGCGAGTGCCATTTACAACCTGCTGAGCTGCCCAGACAGCTGAGCAGTGCTGCATGCAAGTGCGCAGCGGTTGGAAAAGCTCTTTTATCCTACTTTTTCAACTGCACCTGTTTTGCACAAAGCAGCTGCAGTTGAAAAAGCAGGAAATAAAGGTCAAGTAAGAGCCCGGGTGGGCGGGCAGGCTACAACAGCAGCAGACATAGAACCGGTTGTCTGCTGCTCTTCGGAGCAACCAGTTCTACAGAGGTGGACAGAACTGGTAGAAACCCACCCCTGAACAAAACCTTATTTCAAGGGGCAATCAAAATGTTTGCTTAAATTAAAATTTGTTCCAAAGTTATATAAATAATTTCACTTTTCACATTTTATGTACAGATTGCCCAATGAAAATTTATATAATATAAATGTATATAATGTAATATAATGTAATAGGGAAGGAAGGAGTGAGGGAGTATACATTTAAGAGTAGAAGGTAATGGAAGAAGAAAAACAGTGCACCCGAATTCTTACTTTTCTTTTCAGGGAATATTTAATAAGACTTTATCAGTTTTTTAAAAGCAAAAGTTTAGAAGTGTAAGCAGTGAAAAGATTTATGCATGAGATAAACATTTGAGCTAAAAGCATTACATTACATTTACCTGGAATCGCTATTGTCTACACACTCACATTTTCCATAAACATTGAGTTTAATTTCCTTTGAAGGTAACAGCATTGATCTCAAGTTATTATGAAGTCCAAAATTAAACAGATAGGACCTGCCTTTAAACAGTTGATAGGAATGTGAAGAAAATGTAATTCCAAAGAGGAAATACTTCAAGATGTTACATTAAATTGATCTTTTCTTTTAAAAAAGCTAAACAAAAGAGGCAAGCGTTGAGTCACACACTTCTAAGTTCCTTTGGCATTTAAATCAACCAAAGGCTACAAAAAGTATCCCAGTGCCAAAGATTCCTGATAGAACCTACATCATGTTTTGAAACATGTTTTGTTTGTAAGAAAACCTTGCCATTGCTAGAAATAATTCAGGGTGACTAAAAAGGCTAGAGCTCAGTGTCTAAAACGACAGATATTTTCAGGTTTAACAAATTGAAGAGGCACTGACTGAAATCAGAGGGACACAAATTAGCTACAAAACTTAAATCCAAGCCAAAGGCAACAGGAAATCTTCCTGGCAAATGCTTCCAAATTCAAGAACAGAACCAAAGCCTGTCCTGAAGGAAGATATTTTGTATCGGTACTTCTAAAGGCTGAAGTGAGAAATAAGCAATATTTTTTAAAAATGCTTCATTCTTCCATTTTATATGTTGGACAGGTTCTCTGAACTGAGATGCAATAGTGAATCCCTGCCTAAACAATCCCTTAAGGTGCATTCCAATTCTTGTGCATGGTCTTTTTTTTTTTTTTTTGCTTTTGTGCTTTATTGGTAAGTTCTTAGTCCCTAAGGGTCAAACATAGCTGGGAAGCCAAACTCAGGAAATGCCTGGCCCACTTGCTCAAATGCAGCCTTTTATCAAAGATAAAGAAGTGAAGCTGGCTAAGATTAACCAAATGCTTAAGAGTCAGTATAATGATATAGACCAAATCCTCACACAGGCTTAAAAATATCTTAGCATAGCTAGTGTGAAGACATGATAGAAGATTTGGCTGAATAGGCTTACCAGCTCTCGCAAATTTTGTGCAAAGATTTTTGAAAGCAACCATGCAAAACCATTAGGGGATTGGCTTGGAAAAAGCCATACCCCTTATTACCAACTTATGCCAACCCAGAACAAATGTTAAATAAGGTTGGAATATTCCTGAGATTGCTATGTTTTGAGTATTTTATTCCAAACATTATATTTAAAATCAGAGAAAGAAGAGCACAAAAGTGTGGAAGAGATTAGGAAACATTTTGCCAGGGATTTGTGTTGTGTATTGGTAATTCAGTAAATAGATGTACACATATTTGACTCTACAGAGTATAGATGGATCTTGAAAGATATATAAAGTGAATATTTTAACACATACAAAATGGTACTAGAATCCAAGAAAGTCGGATCGTGTAGCTCCACAAAACCACAAGAATGTTCAAGGTGAATGCATTTTCATAGGCAAAATAGATATTAATAGTTGGATGATGGGAAGATGTTCATTCCTTTTAAATAAATGCTTGGCTAACAATTTCATCTATTTTCCCCCAAATGATGACTGGAAAACTGATCTGTTTTCACAATGTAATGTCCGTAAGAATCAACAAAATTCCTAGAAATGCAATAGCATGGTTACAAAGGAAAGGGCTAACAATGTTTGAGTTTATTTTCTTTGTTCTTCCATACACATCTTTTGACCTTGAACAAATCTTCTTATGCCTTTTAGATATTTTCTGTTTCTGGAAAATAAGAATGAGTACAATCTCTCAATTTTTTTTTTCTTTTCCCTGTATGCTTTGTCAAAGCAAAAGTTATTCCATCCCATGCAGAATTACTTCTCTGTAAGGTTCTCTTGTGCTGACTTAGGCTATGAATCATCAAATGCTTCCCTACTAGAAAGTTCCATTTGCTTTAATGGTCCCTGCTGTGCAAGTGTTTCTGAAGATAGCTTTGTAAGTCATGTTTTAAAGGGCAATATCAATCTAAAGTTTAGGAGAAAGCTGTTACATGAATGAACTTTGTTTTTTAATAAATGACATTGTCTGTAACTGAGCTTTGCTATTGCAATCATTCTGTTGTCAGAGACACTGAGGTGTAAATTCATGATTCAGAAAATTTTCTGGTTACTTTATGAGTTTTGGTCCTAGTAGGTTCAGCAATATGTGGCAATATATGAAGCAACATGTGCCCAGAGGATCATTGGTTGCCCTCGCCCCTTTTTGGAAGAGCTTTATAGTTCCCGCTGCCTTAAGAAAGTTCAAAACATTCTCAGATCTATCTCATCCTGGGAAGCCTTTTTTTGAACTATTACCATCTGGCAGACATACAGAATAATAAAAACAAGGACAAATGGGCTGAAAAACAGCTTCTATCCCAGGGCAGTAGCTCTTTTGAATTCTGCTCTATAGTGCATTGTTGGTGCAGTGTTGGGGGTTTGGGGTTCAATGTGTGGAGGGTGAAGGATGTGTGTTTGTGTTTATTGTCATGGTCATGAAGTGCACTGAAGATGGTGTTTGATTTCATTGTATGAGGTACAATGACAATAAAGTAAACTAAAAAACTTGTCTGGACATCATAGTCAGGCTCAGTCAATATTTGGATGAGAAAGTTCTAGAAAATTGCTAGGGAAGGAAGGAAGGAAGGAAGGAAGGAAGGAAGGAAGGAAGGAAGGAAGGAAGGAAGGAAGGAAGGAAGGGCAATTTGATAAGGAGATTTATTTCAAATCATTAAGAATTGAATTCAACATAAAGGGTTTTTTTTTTACCTATTAATTTTAAACTATTGACTGGGCTCACATTAAGGTTATCAAAATGTGATCTGCTTATTTGTGGTTTAAAGTGTTGTATGAAGCTAAGTTACTATGATTTATAAATTATGGTTGAACAGTTAGAATGATCTAACAATCTAGCCAATAGTGACTTCTACACAACAAATCACAGTCAAAAGCTCATGACAAAGTACACTGTATGATGCCATTCAATATGTATGTGTTGTAGAGATTCTAGCTGTCTTATTTATCATTTCCTGCTGGAGCAAGCAGAACCCAAGTTACAGCATAAAGAAAGATACAAAGAAAAAGTAAGAGCCATATACTTAAAAAAAAAACCTTTCTGTTAAAAAGTTTTCTAACCTTATCCACCAGAATTGTACTAAGTGGTAACTCCTTCCAGCTCTAAGTATTATGGTGAGATGTAAAGAATGAATATTACTTCACAGCATATGGCCAAATTCAAGTTGGAGTAGGCTGGTTTAGTTTAAATGCACAAAAGCAAAGTGTTTTTTTTTTCTTTATAAGAAGTTATTTGCTTTATGGCAATTGCCAAACAAGAGGAGCTTTTCAAAAAACCCTTTTCCTTTTACACTCCCATATAATGATCAAGCTTCTCCTTAGCAGACTTTCATCTTCCATAAGCTGAATCTCCATTTCCAATATTGTGCTACCTACCATCCCCCTCCTTAAAACAATTGAACATTTGGGCTCTATTATAAAAATGCTACATCTGCTAGCAGAATGCTAAAGACATTTGGCAGAAGCCTTAAGCTTCCTGTGGGAAAAGAAAAATAATTACTTCTATTTAAACAATAAACACATTTACAAGAATAACATAAAAGTTTCACAAATTTCTACATATAAGATGGACTCAATGAAAAGTACCTTCTGTTCCTTTCTATCTACGGGAAACAAAGAAAACACTTGATTTGTTGTTGTGTTATAGTAAAACAGATTAATTATGCAAGGCCAAGCCGGCACCAGTTGGAGGAAGGAAGGGAAAGTAAATAAGCTAACTTCTGAACTGATTTACATATAAAGCAATCCGGTTAATCCAAAGTTCTTTCTACAGCGAAATATGTACAATGCTGCAAAACTTGTCTGACTGCTGCACTGTGAAGTTCCACCTACATACCTTGTCCATAACTTACATTTTAACCATGATTGTTGTCTTAGGAAGCATTGCCTCTTTTCATTATTAAATGATTCAAATATGTGTGAATTCTACCAGGCCTGGGTTGCATAGATCCTGACATTTACTAGATGAGGTGAAGTGAGGTGAGGTACATAAATAAGATAACACACATATGTATATATATGTATATATATACATATATATATATACATATATATATATATATATATATGTATATATATATGTATATGTATATGTGTTTTCTCATCTATATATCTCATCTAATCTACATCCATGTATATAGATTGATGCTACATGGAACAAAATTGTAACTGAATCTAGATGTTCTCCTTTGGATATCATGAAGCCTCCTCCCAAAAGGTAACAAGGAAATACAAAGAAATACAAGATTAAAGGTCATATAGATCCTGTGGGTTTTTACAGCTCAAACCTGGCAGATCTAAAGTTCTAAAACAATGGCTTTATATTCACGTGTTCTTAGTATTGGAAGGTTATGGTTAGGCTTTGTGATGATTATGAATGCACTAGCCTTGCAGGAAATAAATGAATGTAATAGTCTTTTGTATTCTAGGACTGATGTACCAAACAGTTTGAACAGTGAAGGGTTGTATTTATATCTGTGATAGAAAAATATGGACCTAGGATTGTTAGGAATGAGGCGAGTCATTGCACAAACCACTCAGAAACTAACAATTTATCCATCATATGAAAGAGTCTTCAAGAATTTTGTTCCTTTTTCATTAAAGTATAAAAGTCATTGTAAATAAAGATGTTTGTTTGCTAATCAGAAGTTCATGCTGGGTAAATAAACACACACACACACACACACACACACACACACACTGTAGACATCAGTTCAGAACTTGATCTAGATTAGCAATAGTTTTGATCATAAGACTTTACAAACTAATAATAGAAAATACACTTTAAGAGATGGGAGTTAAAACATGTTTACTTTCATTTAATTTTCTCTTATTACAAATGATTTGGGGAGGCTTACAATTTAAAATTGTATAGATGGATAGATGGATAGATAGATAGATAGATAGATAGATAGATAGATAGATAGATAGATAGATAGATAGATAGGTTTTGCGATTGCTATATATTCACTACATTTAATTTCCCACTCAGATACTGAAAGAATTGTATCTTTTTTCTAGCATTGAGCTTAATTTATTCCTGTTTTTGTAAGCATAGACCTCACTGGTGTTTTTTTTTTCTCTTTCTGATATTATGTGTAATAGGAAGAGCTGTGGCTTCATTTCATATTTAAGTCTCAAACTTTTCTACAGCATACAATGTATATATATTTTTAGTATTTTGGATTGGTTTTTCCATGTCTACCACATATGATAATTTATTGATATTTGTTTTATTGCACTCTAGAAGAGATTCTTGATGCTATCATGTGAAATCACCCAATAATACTCAACTACTTAAAAGGCTGACATTCCCTGCTATAACGTCTACAATTTTATACACAATTTCATTACTGCAAGAAGTAGTTATTTTGCCCATCTGCAATCTCTTTCATCCTGTTAATGCCAATTTGAGGTTTTGATGATATCAAATATTTTTTAAACTTGATTGTAGAAGTTTCTAACTTTAGCAATAGCTGAGTCATGGACATACTTAAGGAAAACCCAGGTTAAAATAGTAGAATGTTGATTAGATAAACTTGTGATAATATAGGAAATAGGGAAATCTATGATCAGTTTCTAATAAACTATTACCTTGAATGTAGAGCCTTTGTGTTCTTCGACTCCACAGATGGGGGAGATGCTTCTTCTGTAAAAGGTTCCTTCTATCTTGCAGGAAGGTTGTAATTTTTAAACTACTTCTTCATATTATAGGGAAAATTAAAGACAAAATAAAAGGGACTGGTAAAGCTTTCAGAAATCTCAAGGGCCATCACTGAATGACAGAGAGAAGTGGGGGAGAGGGAGGGAGGGAGAGATAGAGATAGAAAGAACATATTTTTTGAATTCTTTTTTCTAAAAATCTAAAGAGCTGTTACCAGATAAATTTCTTAATGGTCTAAATGAGGCAGATTATTGATTTAACTCAGTTTATTACAGCTTGATAGGTTTCTGTCTCAATATTTTCACTCTTACTTTTTAACCACATGTAATAATGTAAATAATATATAGGAATCAACAATTGCCCTTCAATTTCAGGCCATGAAGGATGAATCTATCAAGGGCAGTCTGGTATTTCCAAAAGGATGAAATGTCTAATCTGGCTCTGAAAATACAGAATTTTAATGTTATGCTGTGGTGATGGAGTAAGAAAGTACCCCTCATTCATTCCACATATAGAAACCAACTAAATTGGTAGTTAAATTGTGTTTCCTCATCACTCACCGAATAATATCTTCTACTGCCACTTCTTGAATATACATTACCATCCTTGCATCCCAAAGAACTAACATTAAAAATCAAATTTCTATCCATTATGGCAGAAAATATTTAATTTTAGGTTTGCCAGTAACTCAGTTCAAAGGAATTAATTGCCAGGTTTCGTTTCCAGAAGCAGCAGCAGATCGCAATTCTGTCCCCTAATATTTCCAGTTCCACATCTTATAATTTGCTGTCTTAGATCTCTTCTTATTTTCTAGAATAAGCTTGGCCTTGGTTTTATTTTTGTTACATATAGATAAAGAACCCACATAGCTATGGAAAAGTTATCATTGTATTTTTCCCCCTAAACTATCGCTACCTGATATGTTCTTGGGCAAAAGTACATACAAAAATTAAAATAAATCTGCACGGAAGCCTGTTTCCCACACAGCTTGATATTACTGAATTGAGGCATATACTTTTATCCAATTGTTTTATTCCAAGGAAAAATTTTATAAATGAAATTAATGAAGATGAAACATCTGTAAGATTATAACTTGATTATGCCACTGACTTTATAGCTATGTCACAAGCAGATTGCTATACCAATCCATACTGATATTGGAGGAAATGGGTGGTCAACTGGGGGAACTGAGACTATATATTACAAAAACATCTTCCCTTTGCTGCACACTGTCTCTGTTTTTGTTGGATGGCAGTTTGTTCTTTGTCTTGTAGAACTGGTAATAGAAACTAATTTTGTTTTGCCAAATTAACTCAGCATGGATAGCTTTTCACAAAGCAAACTGCAGCTGAACTATTCAAGCCTATCCCAAGGGAAAGAACAGAAGAGTGGAGATGCAATGAGAGGAAGTTTACATGGTTTGGTCTAGAAAAGGAGGATGTGGGCGGAAGCACAAAGAAGATAGGAAATAGGACTTAGAACATAATTGGTTGCACTTATTCTTTGTCTATTGAGGTATGTGGAGGTAGTGAGAGCAGGTTGATTTTCCATGGTAGATAAAAACAAGAGGGCTTTTCTAGATCATGTTACATTTTTACCACAAGGACGAAGGCAAAAGAAGAAGTGTCATCATCAACAACAGGTTGGAGATTCTGAAAGCTAGTATAAATAAATACCTCTTTTAAAATATTACTGTTTAAAATCAAAACTACTCAAAACTACTCAAAACTACTCAAAACTACTCAAAACTACTTATTTGTTGTAATGTGAGAATCAAAAGGAAAATAGAGACACTACATGTCCTATATTTATTATTTTAGTAAAAGATTAGGAGATCTCATCAAAGCAGTGAATGTCAGACTGTTGCCCTGATTCCATTAGGCACAATAGATCTTGGAACTGGTCTTTGGAAGAATTCCATAGCAAGGATATTGAATGTTAGGATGGTTTATTTTTCCATCAGAATTTTTGGTTGCCAATATTGAAATCAAGCAATATTCTTCTATCTGCAATGCTGTGAATTATAAAACAACTATGAACAGCCAAGTCAGAAGCTATGAAACCAGAACTGACCAGCAAAGCATAGTCCTCAAATAGGAGAAATTGCACTAGTAGCAGGATAGAAACTGGTTGTTTTTGCAAACAGTAATTGTGTTTATTTTTATTTTTGTTCTTTTTGCAAAAACAACCAGTCTGTATCCTCCTATTAGTACAATTTCTTATATTGTACTAGTAGCACAATAGTATATATACATTTTTTTTAATTTTTAAGCTGCCCAGAGTCACCTTGGAGTAATAAGGGAAAATAAATAAACAAATGAAAGTAAACTCCTAATCAAACTCATCCCCTCATAATTTCTGAACTCTGTCTTATTCCTAGTTAAGAATTATTTTCCCCTTAAATAATTGCCTGTAGATTTTAGTTTTTAATCAAACTTCTTTCATATTTTCCAACAACTTATGCTCTTCGTTCCTAATATTTTCCACTGATAAGTTCTGTTATATCTCTCTTACGTTTTTGGTTTTGGTTTTGATCTTTCTACTCCAAGACTGGGCATTGAGTGGGCAATACATACATTTAAAAAATCAAAATACAGGTAATTTTTTTCTGCAAGATTTCAGAATAGAAAATAGATTTTTAGAAACATGAAAGTGCATCTAAGCACGTCTTTGCATAAATCTGCCATCCTTTCATCCTTAAGAAGAACTAACATTAAAAAGCAATTTTCTTTCCACTAAAGCAGAAAATGTTGTCTAACTTTAGATTTGCAAGTCAGATCAATTGAATTAATTGCCACATATCATTTCCAGAGGGTGCACTCAGTAATGATTCTGTTAACCAAATGAAGTCACTGAATAAAGGTATTCATTGATTGGTCTTCAAAACTGTCAACACATTTCATGTTCATGGAACAGAAATCATTTATTTTCCTTTGAACCTGTGAGCAAATTGGGCAGGGGAAAGTCAAAAGTTATTGGTATTGATGTGGTACTGTTAGTTACTTTTTAAAAGGTAGAAAAAGTAACAAGTACCATATACTCAGAGAAAATTCACCACTGGTTATTTTTTTTCCTAAACAGTGTGAGTAGGGTGAGTAAGCAGGTTTAGAGAATTTAAGGGAGGTAGCTGTGCTTTTTCTGTGCTTTGAAATTATTTGCATATTCCTGAGCCCCATTTCCCCCCCCCCCCCCAAAAAAGTATAACCCTATTTCACCAATTCCCAACAAGACAATAACGAATCAGATTAGAGAAAGACTAGAAGTATTAACAATCCTATGCTATAATGTGATTTGTGGCTTACCCCACAAAGTGTGACTTCTTGTGGAAGTCCATGTCCAGGTGCACACCCTAAAAGAGACACCCCCCCCCAAAAAAAAAAGTTCAATTTAGATTTGAAGTCCTTGGCTCTGAAAGTCTTCAATCAGAAATTGTTCTCAATAGATAATAATAGGTTTTTCAATAGGTGATTATTATGTAGAAACAAAATTATCTGCTACAGCAGTTAAAAGCAGTTAAAAAACCTGTAATACAGAAGCATCTCATTTTGCAGCTGTCATTCTGTAATCTTGCTAAATGTAACTAGAACCTTGCTCTATACACAAGTAAGGAATAATTGCATTAGTAAAAGGTGAAAGCAATATTGGCAAAGAGATTATATTATAAATATGGAGTAAGCTTTAAACAGAAGAAAATTAAATATCTTTGGACTAGAAAAATTAATGTGATTGAATGGGTCTTTAATAATCTGAGTAAACACAGTTAAACAAGCCCTATCATATTGACTACATGGAATATTAGCCTTCTGGTAAATAACTACTTAATCCCAAACAATGCCTTTATTTAGTAAAAGTTATCTCTGATGTATCAATGCCTGGTCAGTCAGCAAGAAGGTAAAACAGATCTTAGACTTCCATAGAACAATTTGTAAAGTTGGATTGGGAAAAGAAAACGCAGAGTCAAATCTGAACTAAAATTTGTTTATTTATTTATTTATGTATTTGTCAATTGCTTACAAGATAATAGGTACAAGTAAAAACATAGTTATAAATACATGGATACATATAAGAAAAATAATATATATATATAAAAGAAACAATAGGACAGGGACGGTAGGCACGTTGGTGCGCTTATGCATGCCCCCAACAAATGTTGCTCCCTATTTTAGCACTGAACATAAAACTGTCCAAAGATGAAAGGAAATGCTACCGTCTGTACCAGTGGTTTTCAGCCTTTGGTCCGTGGACCTCTGGGGGAGAGCCATGATATCATCACAGAAGGTCTGAGAAGGTTTGAAGAAATGCTATGATTTAAATCTTGAGTTTGTTGGTCCATGAACATAGTCTATGGCCACAAAAGGTATTTAAAGGAGGTCCATGGTGAAGAAAGGATTGAGAACCACTGGTCTATATGCCGCACCATTAATTAAGTTTGAATATTCATCACTTTTTACTATGCTATTTTATTTTATTATATATGATTCTTTATTTTTAGATCCTATTTTATTTACTGTTTTTTTCTGTTTTACATAAGGAGATGTATGTAACAATTCTACTATTGTACATTTTATCATATCCAGCCTTACGGCTGTAATTAATTGATTTTATTTTATATGGAATGATCCAACTTTGGGCACATTATGTGAAGACCCAACTCTCTGGAAAAGGCTCTAATGCTAAGTAAGATGGAGAAGAAGAGAAGAAGAGAAGAAGATGGTCAGTAATAAGATGAATGGACTCATTTACAGTGGTGGTGATTGCACCACTGAGAGACTTGGAAGAGGGATGTATCTTCATAGAGAAGTTCTATTTATGTGGTCACTAGAAATCAAAAAACGACTTAGTGGCATATAATTACTCATCAATCAACCAGTCAACATAAACTTGGGAATGCAAAAAACACAAGGCTAAATTATGGTAGTTTTCTTTGAAGCCCTGCAGAACATGCCCATTACCATCAAGATTTATATTTTTGTAAACCAAGTCACTGAATATCTCAACAAGGATCTAAAAAAATAAGCAAGAGCAAGGTCTGTAAGCAAGCAAGCTCAAAGTAGGCCAGAACTAATTTCCTTGGGTCTCCCTGTCCCTACCTTAGGATCCTTAAGTAAGAAAGATCTTGCTCTATATATAGTCAAAAAGAGCCACTAGCCCATGCAACAACCTCTCTATTGTTTCCAAACCTCTGACAACTACTGTCAGCTCTTACTGCCTATGGCAATTATTGTGATGCCTTTGACAGTCCTGTCATGTACTGGCTTGTCTGCAATGATGGAAGTTATATGGTTGCCTATAGCTTCCCACTGAGTTTCCCCAGCTGTTCCAAGTGCTTCCAAATGTATTACATTGTTTTATTTACTTTTGTAGGTTTTTGCTGGATTGATTTTAAGAGCCTTGGGCATTACTTCAATTATTATGATTTACAGGCTCATAAATTTCACAGTGGAGGGAGTGTTTTGGGTGGGATAGCATATTATAGACCAATGTTGATTTTTAAAAGGAGCATTCCTTGGTGGAAAATATTTGAAGTTGATATTTATTATTATTGAAAAACCCCACACTTCTATAAACAGAGAATTGCACAATGGAGCAAAAGTCCCAACTACTTACACACTTGGTTTGTAAGGAATAACATCCAGGTAGTTCTATAGATGCCCACTTGATTTTTATTTCATATACATCATGGGTGTCAGATTCGACTGAGGGCTGCATCAGGTTGTGTTTGACCTCAGGGGGCCAGGGTGGGCATGGCCAGGGTATGGCCAACTTGACATCACTCGTGTCAGGGAGCACTGGTGCCCTGTCGGCAAAAATGGACTTCCAAGCTCCATTTTCAGCTGGGATGGCCTCCTTCAACCCTCTGCCAGTGAAAATGGAGCTTGGGGGGGTTGTGTGTGGTGCCTTGAGCTCTGTTTTTGCTGGCATAGGCACCACGGGCTCATCCTTCACTGTTTCCAGAGTGGCCCCATGGGCCAGATCTAAGCACCCTGTGGGCCAGAACTGGCCCTCAGGACTTGAGTTTAATACCCCTGTTATATAAGGAAGTGCATCTGTTATACTATTCAGAAGCTGCTTTCAGGATCCTCAGTTTTTTAAAAAAAACTGTGTTTGAAAAGAAATCTCAAGAAGCAATGGAGAAACTGCTAAACAATAATGACTTGTATAGTTTTGGATTATTTTTCCTCCTTTTTGGGGTGTTTTAATGAGTAGTTCTTATAAATATCACAAAGTCAGGTAGAAAACAAATGAACCTAAAGAAACAGCTACCTTTATTTAATATGTGACTTTATTTTTTAATCATCTCAATTTGATTGTTGACATAGGTGTTGTTTGTTTACTGAACTATCTCCTCCCAAAATCAATACATGTATGCTTTAAAACCTTTATTTCTTTAGTTAAGTGAGCCTGAAAACATTATTAAGAGCATAATATGGACATCAACAGGCTGCTTCTTGTTAAATTAAAACCAAACTCAAAATCACACAACCTTGAAAAGTTGACAAATTGTTGAGCTGAAACAGTTGGAGCAATGGCTATGAATGAAAATGACCTGAAACTGAACTAGCAATGCAGTCTTATGCATGTCTACTCAAAAGTAAATCCCATTAAGTTCAATCAAGCTTACTCTTAGGTAAATTGGTCACACCTTAAGGAAAACTGCAAAAGCAACTTTTCCAACTGATTTGGGCAATTTCCTTCTTTCTCTTCTGGGAGGGGATTTTCATCTGAGGAGAAATATAAAGTGAATGTTTAACTCTTCCTCTATCAGTTATTATTCAACCACATCCTCCAGACATAATTTCTGTACCTATGTTTTCATCAACAGTGGAGCTGTCTAACCTTGGTAATTTTAAGACCTGTGGACTTCAGCTCCCAAAATTCCCCAGCCAGCTATTCTTGTTGGAGAATTCTGGTAGCTGAAGTACCCAAGTCTTAAAGTTGTCAAGTTTAGACACCCTGATCTCTAGGGTTCCATATCCACACATCTAGGATTCTGGAAAGGTTCTAATCAATTGGGGAAGACTTAGGGCATAGCCACATGTTCTGCTGAGCCCATCAGCCATATCTTCTGAAGTACAGGAACACATTATTCCTCCCACTTCTGGCGCATTGCAAAAGCTATCCCTATGGTTTGTTTCCAGAATTGATATAAAGTGGCATTTTCTGCACAAATCACTTTATCCCTTGAGAATCCATTGTTCCAGTACTCTGTTCCAATTTAGTTAACAGCTATAACTGTGATTAACTGCACGGCTTGCCATACCCTTTTCCCTCAGCTGGATCTGTACAGCCATTTCTTCCTTGCTGTTGAGTGTTCAGATCTTCAATATCCCACCCTTTCTCAAAATTCCTGCTAAACTCTGAAGAGTTTCTTCACAGGCTGTGTAAAGCTTATTCCCTTCTTTCATGCTTCTTGCCACTGAATGCAATATCCCTCCATGTTTCTATGAATTTTAGCAACATTATTTCAAGCTCCTAAAGAAAGATGTTCCAGTGAGGAAGTGAAAAGAGGGGATATTCCAGCAAGTATGATTTTCATAAAGGAAGGATGGATTCTACTCCGAATGTCAGTTCTGAGCAACACCGATACAATATTTAACTAGATGTCTAAAAGAAATAAAATAGGAAAGGAAGTGGCAGAATGAAGGAGACCATCCATGATAGAAAACAAACATGCGGGAGATTATTGAGGCAGGACCAATCTCTAAAAGAAAAAGCCAAGCACAAGGAGAACTTGCTACACCACAGCCACTCAATAATATTTGATTTTGCTGCACAGATGGGAAGGTGAAAAAGTTGGGTAATGACTATCAGATCCTGTGTAGGTCCTAGTCTGGACTGAGCACTAGCCTAATTTTATTGCCAACCCACAGCACAACCCAGACGGACTTTCTGATCTTGGCTTACAAAAAAAGGCTGGAAAAAAGGCACCATGGGACAGAACCAGCTTAGGCTGCCAAGTAGAAATGCTCAGAGTTTGGCAAAGTGATTTATACATTTCCCTGTGTATTTATAACATTGTCTCAGAAGAGTCTTGTAAGAACATAATGTTGTTCAAAGACTTCAAGAGTTACATCAAGTCATTTGAAATGCCCTTAAAGCAAGAATAAACAAATACGGCAGTGAAAGGAAGTCTTCAGCTTTAAGACTGGCCCTGCTGATCAATTTTGCATATTAAATGTGTGTACAAACTTGTCTGTGACAGGACATGAAAAACTTTGAAGCAATTTTTAATTTAAAAGGGAGATGTTTTTTGCTATCTCAAAGCATTCTCTAAAATGTGAATAGCAAAAATATTTGCTCAGTTTCTAGCCCAATGTGCTAATGACATCAGAAGACAAATATATAAGAAGGAAATGGAGTTGGGAGGGCTACAAGAATAAAGGACAGATGCAAACCCCCTGAAACCATTATAAAAATAATATGCCAATGTCAATCATCCCTCTCACAAAACCCAGTCTTAGTCTGCTAGAGAAGGGGTCCCCAACACCGGTCCCCAGACCGGTACCGGTCTGTGGAACAATTTTTACCGGGCCGTTGGTTTGCTGGGCGCCGCCATCTTGTTTTGATGAAAAAGTGCTTCCGGTGAGCTTTTCCGGGTAGAAAGCGGCATTTGGCTGCTGAAAGAATCCTCGCGCCTTAGTTTCATCGAGGGGGGGGGCGGCTTCGAACAAAACTAAGGTGCGAGGATTCTTTCAGCACGCATGGCAAGGCGAGCTGAGCGACCGTCCCGAAGCCGTCGCGAAGCCTATTGACACAGGTACAAAGGAGGAGTTGAAGGTAGTGGGGAGAAGTGGGGGATGGTTGGCTGGCTGGTCGCTTGGCTCGCCTTGCCATGCGTGCTGATGCCGGTACCGGGCCGCGGCACAAAAATGGTTGGGGACCACTGTGCTAGAGGACATGGTGGTTCTTAGGATATACAAGCCTCACTGCATCCAGCTATCAGTTTATAGTTGACAGTTGTTGAATTTCTGTTCTATTATGTACCAGTAATATAACCAGCTTCTCACAGAGGTGTATCCTTGAATCTCTGTTTGATAGCCTTCAAGTCTGAATAGTAATCTGGGTCACTCCGATGGCTAGTTTTCCTTGCAACATGCTATCTATTAATGTTTCCACAGAAGAAAGGATGGGAATGTCCCTATTTTTATTATTAATTCTTTAATTATTATTGTTGTTGTTATTGTTATTACCTATTTCCTGTATTTTTACTTATGTTTATACATATCTATTATCTTGTAAGCGATTGACAAATCAAATAAATAAATAAAATAAACTGCATCTGTAATTGTAACTGTATCTATATTATTTAATTGTTAAACTTTGTATCTTAGGGGTGGGGAAGATTTTTTTTTTCAAATCTGCAAATATAACATTGGCTTTGACAGTTAATACTCTAGAAGACCCCAAAATAAAATTTAAAATTATATAGACTGGTTAATACATGAGATTGAAAACGTCAAAATGAAATTTAATAAACTACAACATAGTTTACTTAGAAAACAAAATTCAGATGTTTAGGGAGGCAGAATCTAACTCAATGGTGAAAAATCGCTTCCTAACAGAACAGTTGGTGATGGGATCAATTTGAAAGAGTGTTAAGCTTATTGTATTAGAAGAATGCAAATAGAATCAAAACAGTTCTTTATTGCAGATTGTTTATGTTGGTCTCTGGGGAGGAGGGAACTCAGTGGCCTCTGAAATCATGATTCTATAATTCTAAGTCCTAAAGTAGAGTCAATACATTTTTAAAAGCAAAAGGAAAACCTATAACTCTCCATATTAATAGTCCCAATCATTTCCTTGCATTGCACCCAATCCTTAAATCCACTAAAAATGTTCCTTGTGATTTTAGCCACCCAAAACTTGTCCATTTTGGGGCCAAAATGTAGCAACAAAGTTTTGTGCTCCCTTAGAAGTTTCCTAGTTGAATAGAGAGTAGAACAGAACAGTGTGTGAATCTGGCATCATAGCTTGGGTCTGAAGCCAATTTCATTCTGCAGATTTGTCTTTTAATTAAAAGGAAATCAACATTACTGTTTCATTTACCATTGACTTGCTGGTGAAGCATGTTCTTAAGCATCAAAGCATCAATACTCTGGCCAAATTCACATTAATTATTTTCACCTGGTTAGTCTCTTTAATTGTTGTTGATTTTTCAGCATGGTCAATATGATATTAATGAATGTTTAATGAAATATTCATTTTTACATTATCATTTGGGATTCATCTCCCCTAATTACTCTAGAGTTCCCAGAATGGTACACATTTTCATATCTTTTAGTAAACAATTAGGTTTGCATCACTTCTTTCTGTATATCTTTTTATATCTATATATCTTTCAAACTAATGTGTAAATAAATTTGTGCTGTTGGGAAGGAGATTTCTGTAAAAAGTAAACAAAAGTTGCTTTGGTTTCTATTTTTAACAACATCTGAAAGGAAGAACTGCAAATATTTGGAAATACTGAGCCACTCTTCATATGGAAAATGCACCAAGCTCACTTTTCTCTCAGTAGTAATTAGACTAACCAATTATTTCTTTGATGAGATACATTTTGTATGATAATGAGTATTATTCTCATGACTCATGATATTCATTATCATGAGAATCAAAAATGAGAAAGGGATTAAAAAGTGTATCGATATACATTTAAAAATAATTGCTATTAGTTAAGTAGAAAATAAAATTTACTTTATTACATGGTAAGATAGTGATCTTGTGATATCTCTTGCTCAATCTGTCATTCAAGTCCTTATCTTTGTTAGATGCATTAAAATGTTTGCTTTCCTTTTTATTAGTATTCATTTTTGTGGATTTGCCAATACACAGATAGCAATAGCATTTAGCATTTAGACATATACCACTTCACAGTGCCTTACAGCCCTCTCTAAGCTGTTTACAGAGTCAGCATGTTGCTTCTAACAAGATGGGTCCTCATTTTTCTGACCTTGGAAGAATGAAAGGCTTAGTTAACCTTGAGCTGGTAAGACTTGAACTACCAAAGTGCTGGCAGCTGACAGTCAGCAGAAGTAGCCTGCAGTAGTGCATTCTAACCACTGCACCACCATGGATAAAATAGATTTTCCAATCTGACACAGATTTGAGCTACAATTCCCAGAATTCTTACTTTATATAACCTATGTCCTAAATCTATCTGGAGATTTTCAGATTGGCGAGGGCTGCAAGACAAAATATTTTCAAATACAGAGATGTATCTTCTGTGCAGTGAAACTCAAGGCAATGTTAATTTCATGATTTTTACTTGAGAGTGTTGTTTTATCATTTTCTTCTGTATATTTCTGTGCATGAGTTGTGAATATTGTACATTGTCTTAACATCTTTTTTAAAAAATAGTGTATCGATAAAGAATATTTGTAGCTCAGGGTTGAAATGAGGTGCCTTTGGTGCTTTCTGAGTTTGATTGCCATAATGTCATTTTACTTATGTCTGCTCTTATGTAAGCCTCATTGAGTTCAGTAAGAATTACTTCCAGATAAACAGGTAGCTTTTCCTTCCTGCAAATTAGGTATGTAATAGAAACCATAATGACATCAAAATGAAGCTACATGCAGTCATTGCATAGTACTTGCCATACACTAAATAAATAAATTGCACAGTACTAATATAAAAGTAAATAATACCTGATATTTGTGGAATTACATTATAATACACACAATATCACTTCTTCTTGCTCCTCTTACCTCTCCCAGGGACATCCAAAGCATTCAAGGAGTAATATAAAAAGATAATCGGCAGTGGAATGCTTTGGAAACAGAATTCTATGTTCTGCCAAAACACATAGGATCATTCTTGGACAAAAGTTTATATCAATTACTCAACTTGTTACTTAAAGATGAATTTTAAAAAGAACATAGTCATGCCTATATCTCAGCATCTCTGCACATTTTACACATTTCTGAAATATTCATACATAAATTGCACATATATTATGACATTTACATTTTAAATTTAGCTTTGGAGAAATTTGCAATAAAGAGTAAGAGTTTAGAGCAATCTCTTTCCTAAGAAATGGGAATTTATACTAAAGTTTGCATGTCTTAGGAGTTGTTGTTTTTTTTTTACAAAAGTTCCATATGTCACAAAAAGTTGCAAAATAAAATGGATGTGGATTTATTTTTAACAAACAAATTTTCCAGCAGAACAAAAAAACTTCATTTGTAGTTATGATTAAAGACTAGCAAATTAAAATGTTAGGTTACAAAAAGATACAAGGAAAGGAGCTGTGCTATAGTCAAGATAAAAACATTTTAAATAATGGAAGAGTGTATTTTCTACCTTTGGGCAATGTAACAAGGAATAGTAATTGCAATAAACAAAGAAATAAACAAAACATCTATCACATCTGTTAGTAATGTTATCCTGATCCAAGAGAAAAAAGGTTACATTACATTTATACATTTTACTCGTTCATGTTTATTGACTTGCTGCTTTGAACAAAAGTATGACAATTTGGCTTTGTATGTACAGCAAGCATTGAAAAAGCAAGTGGCTTACTGCCTCAATCACTCAGGGTAAGTAGTGTCCCAGAAATAGGCTTATTTCATATTTTATATTTTATTTTATTATTTTATTTTATTTGAACTTGTCTTCCCAAAAAGCTAGAGACAAGTTCTCATCAAAGCATCTTAATCCTTTTATAATATTATTGGATAACAAAATACGTAGATATCTTGTGATGTACAAGTTATCTAGTCTACATACATCACTGAGCTCATGTCTCTTTAGCTATTAGTATTTCAGATCCTTTGCTTTTGAGGTTGCTTATAACTATTTTCTTATAACTATTTTCAGGATCATGCTGAACACACCAATTTCCTCATTCAGCAAGCCAGTAAACCTATCAATTCAAAAGTGAAGAATCAAATGTCAATATCATATAGAAAAGAGATATAGATTGTATCCTACTTAGCCCTTGATATAGAAGCTTCCATCTAGAACTGGAGACAAGGTCTCTCAACCATCAAAAGGTAACACAAAGAAAAAGGGTCTGCTTTCTTTGATTAGTTCCACTTTACTAGCTGGAGCCCAGCAAAGCATTAGATTTAACCAGGGCTCTGCAACATCTTGCAGATTTGTCCTGCAACAGAATATTCAATACATTCTGAAACATAAAGTATATGCATCCTTTCTCACCAGATTGATGGTGTATTGCATATAAGCACATGATGGGCAGAGTTTGTGTCATGATGTTACAATGCATGTGTCATCACTTGCTCCTCTATATTTGTGTAGGCTGAGACACTAAATTCTTCCATCCTTAGGGCCATAGATGATCAAAGCTATATGAAAATACAGTTTAATAAAAGTTGTTTATCCAGTTGGTTCTGGTCCAATAGAGAACAAAAAAGTTCTAATTAACTCAATAATATACATCCAAAGATCATTAATATGTTTCAGCCAATCCTAATAAATTGGTACTTTTCATTCCCCTTGAGACCTACTTCCCACTTCAATTCTGAGAGTTTTCAAACTGCTCTTTTTTCTCTAGTGTCATACTTCAGTTCCTTTTTCTATGTCTTCTTCACTGAGTTCACTCTAGTTACAGCATTCATATTTTCCTCCTTCTCCTCCTCTTCCTCCTCTCAGTGCCTCTTTTCAACTGCATGTCTCTGACACTTGGTGTTGTAGTTGAGCAATGAGAGGCTAGACCAGGGCTTGGGTGCAACAAGACTTTATTGGAACAATAAAGGACTGAACGTGTTAGCCCTGCCTGGAGCAGGCTTCCAGCGATCAGTGGCTGGCTGGACCCTGCAGCTGGCTTTTATAGCTGGCTGTCGAGGGAGGCCAGCCAATGAGGGGCAGCAAACGCCCCCGCAGCATGAACGGACCTGGGTGGGGACTTTGGCAAGTTCCAGGGACATAACACCCCTTCCCCCCAGATGCGAACACGCCTAGTCACTTAAATAAGCGGGCGGTCTGTGCTGGCGCCCCGAGCGTCGTAACTCCAGTGAGCTACCAAGTGTCTCAGAGTCCGGGGAACCTGGTGGGGTTGGTGATGGGGTGCAGCCTCGTTCTGGGGTATGCACGGGCACTGGTGTGGCGCTTCTGGACGGTGAAGTTGTGGTCCCGTCTACTGGTGCCGGTGGCGGACCCGTCGGGCAGTCCCGGTCTACTGCCAACTCTCCTGGTCCGGGTGGAGGTGGTGCAGTGGCCCTGGCATGGTCTTCGATGGGAGCTTGGTGTGGCACCTGGGGGTTGACCTGGGCCCACGATCCGACACTGGTGAAGGTACCCTGTCGCTTCCTTAGCTGATCCAGGTGTCTTCTCCAGATGCGGCCGTCTTCCAGCTGGACTCGGTACGACCGGGGGCCGGTGATGGCTACTATCACTCCTGGAATCCACAGCGGGTCTCCTGCGTAGTTCCTCGCAAATACATGTTCCTGCAAGACAAAATCTCTGACCCCCGTCATTGAAGCGAGGGGGGTGTCAGGACAATAGTGAGGGTGGAGCCTATCCAACACAGTTCTTAGGCGCCTACCCATTAGAAGTTCTGCAGGGGATTTGTTGGTGACCATGCAAGGGGTCGAGTGTTGGCTCAGCAAGAAACAGGAGAGTCTGTGATGCCAATCTTCTTTGCTGAATCTGGCTAGTGCTTCTTTTGTGGATCTAACGGCTCGTTCTGCCAACCCGTTGCTGGCAGGATGGAAGGGGGCCGTGAAGATATGTCGGATGCCAAGATTTGTGGCAAAACGGCTAAATTCTGTTGAGGCGAACTGGGGGCCGTTATCTGAAACAATGGTGTCTGGTAACCCGTGTGTTATGAATAGGCGAGTTAGAGCCTTGGTAACTGCTAGCGTGGTGGTTGCGGATAGTTGGGCCACATCGATCCATTTTGAGTATGAATCTACGACCACCAAGAAGGTCTTGCCGTGTATAGGACCTGCTAAGTCAATGTGTAGCCTTGACCAAGGTGCGTTGGCGCTCTCCCACTTTGTGGGGGTGGTGACTGGAGGGGATGGTCTGGATTCCTGGCAGGGTTGGCATGAGCTTACCCACTTGACGATGTCATCGTCCAGGCCCGGCCACCAGACGTAGCTTCGTGCCAACGCCTTCATCCGGACGATGCCCGGGTGACCCTCGTGTAGTGCCTCTAAGACTGGAGTGCGAAGAGAGGCCGGAATAACCACCCGGGTGCCCCACAGCAGGCAGCCCTGTATGCTAGACAGTTCCTGTTGACGGGTCTTAAAAGGTGTGAATTCGGCTGAAAGGTTTGAGCCCGGCCACCCCCTCCTCACCCAGTCCAGTACCTGGGCGATGGTTTTGTCCGTCTTGGATTTGGCGGCGATGTCGAGAGCGGTGACAGGGAGGTCGAGCTCGGTGACATCAAAGATGGCGTGGACCGGGGCCGGGTCTTCTGCTGGAGCTGGCAGGGGGCAGCGGCTGAGGGCGTCTGCGTGACTTAACGTTTTTCCTGGGCGGTGGATGAGCTTGTACGAATAAGCCGCCAGGAACAAGGTCCACCTCGTCATTCTGGGGGACAACACTTGGGGAGTCTGCTTGTCCCCGGAAAGAAGACCCAGGAGAGGCTTGTGTTCCGTGATTAGCTCAAAGTTGTGGCCAAACAGGAATTCATGAAATTTCTTAACGGCGGCCACTGCGGCTAAAGCTTCTTTGTCGATCTGACTATAGTTACGCTCTGTTGCTGAGAGCGTTCTGGAAAAGAAGGCAATCGGTGCCTCAGAGCCGTTGGGTAGTCTATGGCTTAATATGGCGCCAATCCCAAAAGGGGAAGCATCCGTGGCTAGTACCAGTGGAAGGTGTGGGTCAAATTGAATAAGGACCGCGTCAGATGTGAGCAGTGTTTTGACTGCGCGAAAAGCGGTGTCTTCCTTGTGTCCCCAGTGCCAAGGTGCTTTTTTATCTAAGAGCCTGTGTAGAGGCTCTGCTACTGATGCTTTGTGAGGTAGAAATGATGCATAAAAGTTCAATAATCCTAAAAAGGCTTGTAGCTCAGCTTTAGTGGTTGGCGTGGGTGCCTCATGAATTGCCTTGACCTTGGACTCTAGGGGGTGGATGCCTGAGGCGTCAATCTTATAGCCCAGAAAGTCCACCTGTCTAGTGGCAATGGCACATTTTTCCTTTTTTAATTTGAGGCCATGCTGTCTGAACCTGTCTAACACTGCCCTGACTCTCTGGAAGAGTTGGGGTCTGTCCCTGGCAGAGACCAATATGTCATCGAAGTATGGTACTATGCCAGGGAGGCCCTGTAGTATACGCTCCATGAGGGATTGGAAAATGCCCGGGGCAACACTTACGCCAAACTGGAGATGCTTGCACCAGAAGGCACCCCTGTGGGTCACAATGGTCTGCAGCTCGGCCATTTGGTTGTCAACGGGGAACTGCTGATACGCTTGTGACATGTCCAATTTGGCAAAAATGTTGCCGGGCTCAAAGGTATGCAGTAAATGTTGAATGACCGGGACAGGGTACGCGCTAACTTGTAGAAAGCGGTTGATTGTTGTTTTGTAATCAGAACAAATTCTCAGACTGCCATCCTTTTTGAGGGGTGTGACAATTGGCGTCTCCCATTTGGCGAAGTCTGTCGGCTCGATGACCCCTTGCTTTAATAATTTATCGAGCTCTGCGTCCAGTTTAGGCCGAATGGCGAATGGGACTCTACGCGGTTTCAGCCAGACTGGAACCGCTTGGGGGTCAACTGCAAATGAGATGGGGGTCCCCTTATAGCACCCCAACTCATTGCTGAATACGTCTGAGTAGTCAGTGAATAAGGAGTCAGTGTCAGAAGCTGAGACAGCATGGACTCCTGTTAACCCTAGGCCGAGGTAGGGGAACCAATCAAGCCCCAGAAGACTGGGGAGGTTGCCGTTAACTACCACTAGAGGCAGGTGGCCTTTAAAAGCTTTAAAATTAACAAGGAACTTGCCTTTGCCGAGTACTGGAATGTCTTTTCCCTGGTAATCCCTCAAGGAGATCTGGCACTTCTGGAGCTGGTTTCTGGATAGTCTGGGCTGGATTTTCTTGAGGGTGCTCCAAGAGATGATTGAGAGCGCTGACCCCGTGTCAACCTCCATACGACAAGGTTTACCTTCTAATAGAACGGAAAGTGTTATTTTACTAATAGAGTGACAGGTGTGGTTAGCATGGTAGCAAGTGTGACAATTGAGTACTTGCCTTTGAGACCCCGAATGGGAAAAGGAAGGAACCTTTTGTGCTGAGTTGTGCGCGGCCTGGCAGACTCTAGCGATGTGGCCTTTTTTGTGGCACTGGTTACAGATGGCACCCTTGAATTTGCACATGGCTCTCGAGTGAGGTCCTCCACAGGATAGGCATAGGATGATGTGTTTGGGTGAGCTGTTGGTTTCTAGCCTGGCTCCTGCCTGTGGTTGTTTGGCATGGGTGAGGCGGTGGATGTCTGTTTGTTCGTTAGGGTCGTCTTCGTTGACTACCTCTTCTGAATGAACGGTGGCGCAGCTTTGTTTGGGAACGGGGCCTTGAATTTCAGTGGCGGACTGGGTTGCCAGCTCTGCTGCCAAGGCTTCCTCGACGGCCTGAGGTCCTTCTTGGCGAGTAGTCGCCTCTGGAGGTGAAGGTCTTTGACCCCGCAGACGAGCTGGTCGAGGAGCATGTCATCAAGATAGTTCCAGAACCCACAGTGGAGGGCTGCAGTCCTCAAGGCGGCCATATACTGATTGACGGTTTCCTTTTCTGCTTGCTTCCTCATCCGGAAGGTGAAACGCCTCGCGATTTGTGAGGGCCTGGGGGAGTAATGGTTGGTGAGAATTTCTAGCAACTCTGGCCAGGGGACATTTTTTAACTCACGTGGAGTGACGAGTGCTGTGGCCGTATCAAAAACGATGGCTCCGCAATAGCTGAGGAAGAATGACTTTTTTCTGTGCTCCCCAGCATCAGCCAGACCGATAGCGTCGATGTAGTGGTTAAAACGATTCTTGTAGGACTCCCATTTTTCTTCTTCCGGTTTGAACGGTGGGAAGGCTGGGTTGGAGTTCATGATGAGGACTCCTGCGTGATATGCTGTTGAGAAATCTCTCTGGGACACAAATGGCACTTGTGCTCTTGTTAGTCTAGTGACTTCAGCTCTGGAGAGGCTTCATAGACCTCTCTGCTCTCTCTCTGGGCTACAATTGGGCTGAGCTGCAACGACTGTTGGCAGCATTTTGAAATTCGTGCTCCTGGAGAGCGTAGGCGGTGCTGGCTTGCCGCCTCTGATAGCGCTTTGAAAATCGCGCCTGTGTGAGTGTCAGTAGCTCGGAATAACAGCACCGCGCTGTATTCCGGCTAGAAATCCAAACGACAGCCTGTTGGGTATATTGATACACCAACTAGGTTTGGGTAAATAAATATATGAACCTAGGTTTAAGTGTTTGTAGCTTTAAGCACAAAAACTGCAATGTAATCTGATAATTAAGGGTGCGGTTGCAAGCAGCAGTAATAAGGCAGTGAGAGAGACGTAACACTTCCTGGTTACTGCTTCCTGGTTTCTGGTTACTGGTTTCTGGTGTTACTGGTCGCTGGTCTACTGGTCTCTCTGATCTCTGCTGCCTGCTGTTTTACTCCTGTATGAGACGTCTGCTTGTTGGCTACTGTGCAAGATACCATGTCTACTGAACAAAAGGACTGTTTACTTGGTGAGCTGTGCATACTCAGCGTTGTCTTTGAGAGAAAGGTATCGGGAGGAGAAGATTTACAAGCAGATAAAGACATTGTATTTACTGTTAATGGACTAGGTAACTGGATGGATATACTGGATAATGACATATGGACTGAATGACACTGCTTAATCTCTGTGTGAATTAAATAACTATTTAAAACTAAAAAAAATGCTGTGCACTCTGCTTGGGGGTTTGTCCCCAAACACTAACATTGGTTATGGGCCCAGCAGTGAGCACAGTCTAACTAACCAGGTTATAGCAGTTAGAGTTTTTGGGTGAGTTGCACATTACTGTACAAACTGTTTGTTGAATAGTTATTTATCTGAGGAGCAATGGCACAAGTAAATTTGCCAAGTCTGTCCATGATATCCAGACTAGATGGAACAAACTATGTTTCATGGTCAATGAAATGTAGTTTACTTCTACGAAGAGAAGGTTTGTGGGACATAATAACAAACCCACCAGATGTATCTAACTTAGATCCTAATGATGAAGAGGATGCCACAAAGATACAAGACTATGAACGAAAGAATGAGCAGGCTCTATGCATCATAGGACTCACTCTCTCAGACCAGCAACTCATTCATATCCGTGGAGAGCAAAATGCTGCTAACTGCTGGGAGAATCTCAAGAAGATTTATGTTCGAGACAGTGTAGGAGCTCATATAAATCTTACACGGAAGCTGTTTAGAACACATCTTGAGAAAAATGGAGACATTTTTACAAGAAAAAGAGCTTATATTTAATGAGTTGCAACAAGTATACATCATACTGTCTTCTTTGAATCGAAGCTATGATGATTTTGTGACTGCTTTAGAAGTATTGCCAAAAGACAGTTTATCAGTAACGGAGATAACCGGCAGGCTATTAGAAGAAGCCAGAAGAAGGTGTGAACGTGACCAGCTGAGAGAAGATAAACCTAAAGAAGAGAAATTATCTTCAAAGCTTGAAAGAAACCAGCTTAGTAAAGTAAAGCACCCGGAGGAAAAGAATTTATCTTCAACGGCATACACAATTAAAAAGTGTTTTAATTGTGGAGGCAGAGGACATTTGGCAAGATTCTGCGTAAAGGAAAAAGCCAGAATGTAAAGAAGCCAAAGAAATCCTTTGAACTAGCCATGTTTAGCAATTGTGATGTGAAGAATGATGTATGGGTGGTGGACAGTGGCGCATCCCACTGCATCACGAGAGATAAGACAAAGTTTATAAAAATGTCTACAAGCTCTCAGCATATATCACTCACGAATGGCTGGCACCTCAAGGCCAAGGGTGAAGGTATTGCATACTGTCCATGTTTAAACCAGAATATAAAAATGTTGTATGTACCACAGTTAAAGATGAACTTACTTTCTGTGAGGGTATTAGATAAACTAGGTTATGTAGTTACATTTAAGAATAATAAGTGCATACTTGAAAAAGATAACAAAAAGGTAACTGCAGCTTTAAATGGAGCATTGTATGTCTTACATGATAGTAAGAAAGGGGAGGCACAGACTGTATTTAACAATATCAAGCCTTATAATGAATGTATCCATTTATTGCATAGGCGTTTGGGGCATGTAAATTTTAAAATGCTAAAACGTACAGTAGAGTTATCTGAAGGAATAAGGTTAAAACCCTGTGATAAATATTTGCGTTGTAATGTCTGATGTGAAGATAAGAGTAAAATATTGCCTGCAAATAGGCTAAATGGTTTCAAAACTAAAGAACCTTTAGAAGTAGTATTTGCAGACATTATAGGTCCTAAGAAACCCAGTATGGGGGGTGCTCGATATATACTGAGCATTATGGACCATTACTCTAGATATGAGTTTTGCTACTTAATGAAAAGCAAAACTGAAACATATCAACATTTCTTCAACTGGTTAAAGTTTGCAGAAAGAAAGACTAAACGGCAACTGATAACCTTGGTGACAGATAATGGTACGGAATTTGTTAATAGCAAATTCCAGAATAGATTAAAGGCAGCTGGAATAGAGCACAAGAAATCTGCACCATACAGACCACAACACAACACATTTATAGAGAGAAGAGGCCAAACACTACAGGCAATAGTTAGAACAATGTTAACTGATTCTGGATTACCTGATTCTTTGTGGGGGGAGGCCACAATGTGTGCTAATCACATATTGAACAACGTTGTTAACTCAACTACTGGTGAAATACCATTCACCATGTGGCATGGCAGGAAGCCTGATCTGAGTTACCTGCACACATTTGGTGCACCAGCATGGGTGCATATCCCTACACAACTCAGGCGTAAAGGGCAACACAGAGCTAAACAATTTTTCTTCGTTGGTTACCAAGCTAACCATAGGGCATATAGATTTTGGGAGAAAGGCACATCTAGGGTGTTATGTAGTGCCAATGCCCAATTTCTAGAGCACGTAGGATGGGATAAGTTAGAACAGGATAGCAATAAAGAAGTGATTATTGAATCCTATAGAAATCCCATTAAGTATCCCTGTAACTTTAAGAATAAAGTAAAAAGAGGAATACAGGAAGAAATTGTGCCCATAGAAGAAGAAATAGAACCAATAGCTGAGGAACAGGAACAGGTAGTAACTCAAAAAAGTCCTCATACAAGCCCTGTAATTCCCAGAAGAACTACACGAATATCTAGACCGCCTGATAGATACCAGGCTAACACAGTGTGCCAGGTAAATAGAGTTCCATATACTGTGGATGAAATTAAAAGGTATCCTTCTAAAGAGAAGGAAAGTTGGTATGCAGCAATGAATAAGGAATTGAAATCCTTAAAGGATATGAAAGTATATGAAAATGCGAGATTACCTGTTGATATAAAACCCATTGGCTGCAAATGGATTTTTAAGATAAAAACTGATAAAGATGGAAATATAATCCATAAGGCAAGATTAGTAGCCCAAGGTTTTAGACAAAGTGCAAATGACTACGATGAGGTATTTGCACCTAGTCTAAAAGCAGCAACATTAAGGGCAGCTTTAGTGTGGGCAGCAAGCAAGAAATATATAGTTAACCATTTAGATGTGGAAACTGCTTACTTGCACGCTCCACTAAGACATACTGTATATATGAAAAAGACTAGTGGATTGAAAGGTGAAAATAATAATGATTGTTGGTTGTTAAAAAAGAGCCTCTATGGTCTTAAACAATCTGGCTATGAATGGAACCAGTATATTGTAAAGGAACTGAACAATATAGGGTTTAAAGCTGGTTTAGCCGACCCATGTCTGTTTAAAAGGAAGACAAATGGGAAAATATCATTATTATTATTATTCACTGATGATATTGCCTTGATTACTGAGACTAATGATGAAGCAAACAAAATAATAGCATCATTAGAAAAGAAAATAAAAATCAAGCCATTAGGGGAGATAAAGAGATATCTAGGTTTGAATATACTGAAAACACAGAAAGGTTTTAAGATATCTCAGGAAGATAAGATATCTAAATTGCTAATAGATTATAAGATGGAACTTTGTAAGCCTGCAAAGACTCCAATGAGTCAGGATATTTGCAAAATGGATGCTCAAAGTCCCAAGTTTGATAAGGCAATATATCAATCTTTGATTGGTAGCTTATCATACATTAGCAATTGGTCAAGGCCAGATATAGCTTATAGTATTAATCAGCTGGCACGACATAATAATGATCCGCTTCAATGTCATTGGAATGCATTGAAGAGAATCTTAAGATATCTTAAAGGAACATTACACCATGCACTGTATCTAGAACCAAAAGGTGATCTAATATTGAGTGCTTATGCAGATGCTAGTTTTGCATCAGAAAGAGACACAAGAAAGTCGACTTCAGGAACAGCCATAATGCTGGGTAAGACATTAATAGGTTGGAAGTCAATAAGACAACAGCATATAAGTTTGTCTACTATGGAGGCCGAATTCTCCTGTTTATCACTATTATGTACTGAGTTAATTATGTATAAACAAATGTTGAATGATATGGGTATAACTGTAAATTATCCTATAATTGTACATGAAGATAATCAGGCAGCAATTCAAATGGCCACAAATATTGCAGTAAAAACTAGGAGCAAGCATACAGATTTAAGGTATCTAAATGTTAGACAATCTGTAAAGAGTAAAATGATACAGCTGGAGTATTGCATGTCGGAGGACAATATAGCTGATAATTTTACTAAAACCCAAGGTGCCATTAAGCACCTAGAGAGTTGTGAAAAATATGGGTTTAAATTGTAAAGGTATTATATATTTATATCACCCAAAAGGGGAGAATGTTGGGTATATTGATACACCAACTAGGTTTGGGTAAATAAATATATGAACCTAGGTTTAAGTGTTTGTAGCTTTAAGCACAAAAACTGCAATGTAATCTGATAATTAAGGGTGCGGTTGCAAGCAGCAGTAATAAGGCAGTGAGAGAGACGTAACACTTCCTGGTTACTGCTTCCTGGTTTCTGGTTACTGGTTTCTGGTGTTACTGGTCGCTGGTCTACTGGTCTCTCTGATCTCTGCTGCCTGCTGTTTTACTCCTGTATGAGACGTCTGCTTGTTGGCTACTGTGCAAGATACCATGTCTACTGAACAAAAGGACTGTTTACTTGGTGAGCTGTGCATACTCAGCGTTGTCTTTGAGAGAAAGGTATCGGGAGGAGAAGATTTACAAGCAGATAAAGACATTGTATTTACTGTTAATGGACTAGGTAACTGGATGGATATACTGGATAATGACATATGGACTGAATGACACTGCTTAATCTCTGTGTGAATTAAATAGCTATTTAAAACTAAAAAAAATGCTGTGCACTCTGCTTGGGGGTTTGTCCCCAAACACTAACACAGCCGTTTGAATTTCGCGCTCTTTTTGTGCTGAGCGGCTGTGGCTCGCAGCGCTTCACTTTCCTCTGTAGCTTGCTAACAAGCAGCTACAGACGCTATTACTTTCGCTCTTGCTTTCTGAGCTCTCCGGCGGCGCGGCTGCGGCTCAGCGGTTATTTTAGTGATTTCAGCTGTTGCGAATTGCCTCTGGTAGCCATCCCATCCTCGTCGCCAGTGCTGTAGTTGAGCAATGAGAGGCTAGACCAGGGCTTGGGTGCAACAAGACTTTATTGGAACAATAAAGGACTGAACGTGTTAGCCCTGCCTGGAGCAGGCTTCCAGCGATCAGCGGCTGGCCGGACCCTGCAGCTGGCTTTTATAGCCAGCTGTCGAGGGAGGCCAGCCAATGAGGGGCAGCAAACGCCCCCGCAGCATGAACGGACCTGGGTGGGGACTTTGGCAAGTTCCAGGGACATAACACTTGCCACTTTACCTTAATTAGAACAACACATAGACATATTTATGAAAGCAGAATAGAAATCCATATGAAATGAAATATTAAATATAAATAATGCAGATGATAACTAGGAAAGCTGAGGTTTAGCAATCTCAGCTAACTAATCAGTTGAGTAAACAATATTATTCTATAATAGGTAAAGGTTCCCCTCGCACACATGCTAGTCGTTTCCGGCTCTAGGGGGCGGTGCTCATCTCAGTTACAAAGCCAAAGAGCCAGCGCTGTCTGAAGACCTCTCCATGGTCATGTGGCCAGCATGACTAAATGCCAAAGGCGCACTGAACGCTGTTACCTTCCCACCAAAGTGGTCCCTATTTTTTTTACTTGCATTTTTACATGCTTTCAAACTGCTAGGTTGGCAGAAGCTGGAACAAGTAATGGGAGTTCGCTCTGTTACGCAGTGCTAGGGATTTGAACCACTGAACTGCTAACAAGCTCAGCCTCTTAGCCACTGAACCACTGCATCCCCTATCATTCTATATCTTTATATAATAAAGTGTTATGGTACTGATTGGTATCATGAAGTAACAAAGAGATGAAGCTCAGGTTCAGATTTCTTCGAAGTTAATTGACTTTAAAAGCTTCCTTGCTAAAAAATTTGACTGGGCTATGAAATGTTGTGAATAATGCGTATGAACAATTTTTTTTTTTTAACATTGCTGCATACTGCCTGCAGAAATCACCAGCACAGGGAGTGCACATGCATCCAAACAAATAATTGAAAATCTGGTCCTTTTACCCTATATATTTCAATTAATGTACCTAGTAGATGCACATTTTATAGTTTTAGAGATTTATTTTAGTGGTTTATAGTAAATCGATCCAGTTATTTCACTAACTGAGTTAGCTGCTACAGATTGGCTAAAAGCAGCAGCAGATAAGACAAAGAAAACGAAGAAATTAAGCATATAAAAGGTGTGCCTTTTAAATTACCTTCTAAGCAATTTTATCATTGTAGTGCCACTTGTCAAAGCAATTTTTATTAGTCAACTGAGACAGAGAGAAACATCCTTAATAAAATGAAGAGAAACAAATCTACTTTCAGTGTTGGAGTTGTTATGATAATTTAAAAGGGAGCATCAGCTCTGCACATTTAATTTGAACTAGGAACAAAGAACTTGCATTTCAGCACTGAAGGACCAAACTTATTGCTATAAAGGATAAACTTTCCCCCTGATTTTTTATTCTGATCTTGACTCTATTTGTTGGATGAAGTTAGCAAAACAACTTTTGAACAGTTTTAAAAAAAAACTCAAAAAGCTGTATGTATACACCCACGCACACAAACATTTGAATGTATTATCTATCATCATCCATTTTTTATCATCTGTCTGTCTGCCTGTCTGTCTGTCCATCCACCCATATCTATCTATCTATCTATCTATCTATCTATCTATCTATCTATCTATCTATCTATCTATCTATCTATCTATCCATCTCATCTCCAAATAGTGTAATCTACTATTGTACTGGCTGTTGCTGTTGCTTTTGTATGCTATTTAGAATTGCCTTGAGAAAAATGGTTTATAAATTCAATAAAAATAAATGGCCAAAAAAGCTAAATGACTTGGTTCTCTACAAGTAGATGTCATTAAAAAGGCAAAAAGAATAATCAGAATCTCAAAGCAAGCATGCATGCATTTTGTGAAGGCCAATTTGATTGTACTGCTTAAGATGCTGATCTTGAAACCTGGAGTCTGTGAGTTTTAGGCCTTCCTTAGGCAGAAAAGCCAGCAGGGTGACTTTGAGGCAGTCATTCTATCTCAGCTCAATCCACCTCATAGGAAGTGGGAGCATTAGGTATGCATATTTCCTGGAAGTGATCAAAAATAAAAGTTCTAAGTTATATCTAACCCATATCTATCTCTAAAGCACATGTTTTACATACCTGCAGTATTCAGGCTAATTTTTCTGACTGTCAGCTGCCTGATATTTGGTAGTTCAAAACTTACCAGGCTCAAAGTTGACTCAGCCTTCCATCCTTCCAAGATCAGTAAATTGATAATCCAGATTGTTGGGGGCAATATGCTGTCTCTGTAAATTGCTTAGAGAGGGCTGTAAAATACTGTGAAGCAATATATAAGTCTACAGTAAGTGCTATTGTTACATGTACCTCCTTTTCCAAATATAGTCTTTTTGCAAATTGCTCCTGGAATTTGTTTTCATACATAGTTTTCTATTAATTTGTTTTTATACATAGTTTTCTATTATATCTGTTCCTTTATGTATATTTCTACAGTATGCAATTTTTAAATTGGGAATGGCATCAATGCAATTTGAATAATATAGATTTAGGCATGCAACTGTCTTTCAATTGCATGTAGATTTGAATAATGTGAATTGGCTAAGTTCATATAAAAATTGCACTTGTTTCCCATCTCCAATTGTTGGGTTACAAGATGCATTTCTACCTTGCAAGTATAATGGTAAACTATTATATTTAATGTATAATCACTGTATGACTTAACCTAGGGGTTATGTCTGAACAAAGTACAGGAAAGGTTAATGGATATAAAACCAAATGAGCTTCCCCCAATGTCTTTAACATGTCTAACTCTACCTCCAAGTACCTAGTGGGATATTTGAAGGAGAGTTATAGTATAGTATTGACTTCTTGAACAGAAGTTTCTACATGGCTGGTAATTCTGTTTTATCAGAGCATATTAAAAAAAAAGTAAGGCCACCCCAATACATTAGCTCTAGGAAGAATGGCCAGATATTATGAAATTTTGGACCCCAAGGAGCATTAAAGACCAACCAGGAGCTAATGATCCAGGAGTAAACATAGACTGGATGCCGTCCCTTCAATTAAAATCAAAATATAAAAAAGACCAAGAGGAATTCAGAATTGAGACAGAACCAAATCAATTAGATAAACTAATGACAGGTACAAAGGAAAAATTTATATCATATTATTATTTATTAGGATATGATCTAACAGAAGAAATAGTGAAAGGACAGAACTAGCAGATTGGGAAAAGATCTGGAAAAAAACTATACAATAACAAAATCAGCATCATATAAAGAAAATCAATATGAAATGTGCTATTAGTGGTATCTAGCTCCTTTGAGATTGGCTAAAATGTATCCTAATTTAAGTCCAAATTGTTGGAAATGTAAGCAATCACAAGGTACCTTCTTTCATGTAGGGTGGCTATGTCCAAAAGTTAAGAAATATTGGACTAAAATGGGGGGCGGAGCTGGCGTCTCAGTGGTACAGAGTGAGATCTTGAAGCTCCAAGATCGCCGCTGATATCTCTGTTGCAGGATGGTCTCACTGGACCTAAACCATCCCGTAGAGGTGGTGACTAAGGAGGGCACATCCTGTCGATCCCAGGGACATCACGAAGTCCCTGGTTATTCCAAGAAAAGCCCTTTTGCCAGAGGCGGAGAGGCAGCCATTCAAATTGCTGAAGCTGGGACAGCTCCGGAATGGAAGAGATTGAAGGAAAGTGTGTCAGCTTGGTGAAATAAACTTTTACTTATTATTACTTGAAGAGAACATCCTGAAAGATTTAAAGTGAAATTAAAAGTGAAGAGGAAAGAGTTTAAGCGGCGAAATTAAACTAGTTAAAGTGAAAGTTTTTTTTTCTTTTCCCCTTTTTATTGGAACTTTGAATTTGGTAAAGTTACTGAACTTTAAACTGGACTGGTTTCTTTTAAATTTTCATCCTTGTTTTTACTTTTTTTAAAATAATTTTTTGAAAGTCTGTTTTGACTAAGACTCTTCTTTGGGATTTGAGTTGTGTTTTTTTTTTTTTTAAAGGAAGAATTCCATCTTCTCTTTTTGTTTCTGGTATTGGATTCAAGAGGGGGGAATGAAAGTGAAGGGGAAAAAAGTAGCACTGCCATTTAGAGGCATGGATATATTGTTTCTTTCTTTCTCAGTTTGTTTATGTACTTGCTATACTCAAGGACTGAGCTTTGCAGTGGAAAAGATAGTGGGATGAGCATGGTAGATTGTTTATACAGGTGCTCATCTATAAAATTAAATAATTAGAGCTTTGAGCTGAAGTTGAAAGAAAGAAGATTGAAGTGACCTTGAAAATACCAAAACCAGAAACATTGAGTTTGATTTATTAAAGAGCCTTGGATACTTAGTGGCAGCAGCTGGCTTAACTCTAGATTATTTTCCATCTCATTTTCTACTCCCTCCCACCCCCCACCCCCCATTTGGATTTTAACCTTCTATTCCAGAAACTAGTATGTGATTTTTTTTTTACTTTTTTAAAAAAATCTTCCTTTTCTTTGTTTTTATTAAGAGAAATAATTGGATTAAGGTACATAAGCACCTGAAGATTTTTCTTTTTCCCTTTTTTGGGGGAGTGGCAACTGCCTGCCTGTACTCCTTTTTTCCCCCCTTTTTTTCCTTTTTCTCTCTTCCTCTCTACAGGTAAGCACAAGATGAGCAGAAAGACAACAGCACCAGCTTCTTCAATACCAATAGCTTCTTCAACATCTGGAGGACAATGGTCAATATAGACAATTTTACAACAGGAGAAAGAGAAGTAAGTGACATTACAGATGATTATGCAAGGAATCCAGAAGATTGAAAAGAGAATAGAGAATATTGAGCAAAAAGCTGAGAATATTGAGCAAAGAATTGAAAAGACATAAGAGAAAGTAGAGAACATTCAACAGATGATGATGAAATATGAGGACAGAATTAAGAAAATTTAAGAAGAAGATATACAAAAGGATAAGAAAATTGGAGATATTGACACTCAATTGAGTAATATTGAGAAGTGCAGATGTGAACTATTCGGATGGGAAATTGATAGATCAGAATTCTACCTAAGATTTCAAAATATAGAAGAAGGAAAACGTTAAAATCTTGCTGAAATAATGACAGAAATATTGGCAGAAGCATTAGAGATAACCAAAGAGAAGATGATGGATGGGATGGATGAAGTGTTCCATGTATATACAAGATACACAATGAGAAAGAGACTACCAAGAGAAGTTCATATTAGATTCACTAAAAAGATTATTAAGGCACAGATACTACAGGTGGCAAGAGAGAAAACCTTAAAGTACAAAGATAAAGAAATTGTGGTGCTGAAACAGGTACCAAGAAGAGTAAGAGAGATGAGAAGAGAATATTTATTTTTGACTAAAGAGTTACTTAAAAGAGGAGTAAACTACAGATGGCTGATGCCAGAAGGCCTCTTGTTTACCTGGCAGGAACAAAGACACAGAATTGACACAGTTGCAAAAGCTGAGCTATTCTACTTAGAATATTTTAGAGGAAAAGAGGAAGAAGCTAGAAAAGAAGAGTCACGAATTGAATTCCAAGAGGAATGTATAGCAGTAATTGCAAAAGAGAAAGAAGAAGGTGCAGTAGGTGGTGTACCCAGAGAGCAATGAGAATTAAGACCAGCTAGAGCAAGAAAACCCCCTCACAAAGCCTAACATGGATGAAAGAAAATTGATTACGATTAACATAAATTGACTTAATTTGGCTACTAAAAGAAGGAAAGTATTTCATAAACTAGAGAAATTGAAATTTGATATATATGATATATATGAAATTTGATATATATATTCAGCTTTGTTCAGGTATTTTCCCATGTCATTATAGTTGTGTTTTTAAAGTTGTAGCCGCGTTTCGGCAGAATCTCATCTGCCATCATCAGGCTTCTATATTGGGTTCGTCTGTGTGTCAGGCTTTCACAGGCGTTTCTGTTTTAAATTTGGTGATAGCCTCGTGCTGTGTTAGAATGTTTTTTTCTTCATCCTGATTGGTTGGGAGTCTTGGTCTGTGTTTATTGGTCTTGGAGTTTTCTGTGTTCTGCTTGATTGGTGTTTCTAATATCTTCTGTCTGTTTTGTAGCGTTTTTTTGTCTTGATTGGCTGGCAACATTTTGTTTTGTGTATTGGGGGCTTTTAGTGCAGCTTGGCTTCAGGTGAATGTCTGGCTATCGTTTATTAGGAAGCTAGGTTTCATCTAGGTGGCTGTTTGGAATGTGCTTGGGCTGGAGGTATCAGGGGGGTCTGTTTGTGCCCAGGTGTTTGCTTGGCTTGTGGTGTGGAGATTGAAAAAAGTCCTGAAAGCATGAATAGAAGAGATGACTCCACCAGACTGTCAATCAACTGGAAGCCTGCACCCACAAAGAAACAAAAAACATCTACTAGCAAAAGAATGAATATCTCTCTGAAACCACAACTGATTTCATTGTTAAGGTTGCAAGGGTGCAGGATACAAGGGTGCTGAAAGTTCTGATTGTAGATTGGACAACTCTTTTGGTAGGAGGAAAATGTATAATAGAAAAAAAATGAAAGTAGGGTGAAGGTAGAATGGCTTTAGGAAGAGAGGCCATTAATTTATAAGAATGCATCTTAAATGTTTTTGAAGAAAGATTAATCTCCCATAATGAACAATGGATTTAAGGAAAGAGGATGTGGAAGTTGCTTGGAATAGAACAAGGATTATTTTACCGAACTGAGTAGAATTATGCTAATGAGAATTATGAACTTGCAACAGTGATGAAATGAAGGAATAGCAACAGCAATAGCACTTAGATTTGTATACCATTCCATAATGCTTTACAACCCTCTCTTAGCAGTTTAAAATGTCAGCATATTGATCCCAATAATCTGGGTCCTTATTTTAGGACCTTGGAAGGATAGCAATAGCAATAGCACTTAGACTTATATACTGCTTCATAATGCTTTCCAGCCCTCCCTAAGTGGTTTACAGAGTCAGCATATTGCCCCAACAATTTTGGGTCCTCATTTTACCCATGGATGGCTGAGTCAATCTTCAGCCTGGTGGGATTTGAACTGGCAAATTGCAGGCAGCTGACAGTCAACAGAAGTAGCCTGCAGTATTGCACTCTAACCACTGCACCACTGAGGATGGAAGGCTGAGTCAACTTTGAGCCATTGAGGATCAAACTCCTGGCTGTGGGCAGAATTAGCCCACAATACATCATTCTAACCATTGTGCCCAGGATTGGACTTCAAAAATTTTAGTAAAGGATTCTCTGCCTGGTTGCTGAGTGGGTGTGGTCATGGTTTGTGTGGCCCTGTTGGCCTCCTACACCACAGCGGGGAGCATTTTTGCCCTCCCCAGGCTCTGCTTAAAGAGAAAATGGCCTCTCTGGGCTCCAGAGGCTCTCTGGAAGGCAGAAATGGGCCCATTTCTTGCCTTCCCAAACTTCCAGAAGGCCCGTTTTTCACCCTCCCTGAGTCTCCGTGTGCGCCCTGCAATTACCTGCATCCAAAACGGGCTGCATGGGACCCCCAGCAGCCCACCCCTGATTTTGCCATTATGGCTCCTAGAAGTTGTGAATTAGGAAAAATGTAGCAATCATAAAAAAAATGATTGCTGCAAAAATGGGAAAAAATGGAAAAATATGCTATAATTTGTACAGCAAGAGAAAGATATATCAATGTTAATGCTATCCTAGGATCCTAGAAGTGATAGTATTAAAGTGATAAAAGGTAGAAGTGCAATCAGGATTTGAAAAATTGTAAGACTCTATCTGGCATAACTGAAGAAATGTTACAGTCAGGATGTTGTTTGCATATGCTGTAACTTGCTTAACATGGGTTGGAAAGCTGCATCTGTTCTTGATGACTAGAAGAATGCTATTTTTGCTACCCTAGGCAAATGGAAAGCAAGCAAGATGATTAGTCGGTTAAGGGTATTTGGGAATATGTTTGGTAGAATTCTGATCAACATGGAAAAAGAGGTGACAAAAAACAAAATTGCAAATGTGTGAGGTGTATTTTTGCTCTTCAGCAGGTCATTGAGAAAGTTATGAAAATAAGAAAGTTTATTGTATTGTTTGAGTAAAAGTAAGCATGTAAGAAAGACATGCATGTTTGAAATCCCTTTTCCTTTTTTCCCCTTTATTCCCATTTGGATTAGTTATTTCATGATCTTTGTCCCTTTTTTATGCTGCTTTCCTGTTTTAAAGGTTTTGTTTTTTTTAATGTTTTGCAAATGGATGAGAATCAGATGCCATATAGATTAAATAAATACATAAACAAGGTTGAATTATGGGATATTTTGTTCAAATAGGAAACTGAAAGCTGGTTACTGAATGTGTTATGGGTGGTGTATGATGGTGTTAGAAAACATAGGATACAGGTGTCAAATTCGTCATGTCACGTTGCCATCACATGATGTTTCATGATATTTTCTCCATTCACAGAGCTAAGGTGGGCGTGGCCTATGCGTAACACATTCAGCCCGTGGGCTGCCAATTTGACACCCCTGATGTAGGAGAATAAAGAGAATGGTTAGTGGTGGGTGGCTGAAGAGGAAGTGAAAAAGATGTCTGATTTTTTCTTTGTTGTTTTATGGGCTTATGGATAATATTCATAAGCTTTTGCTGTTGGCACACATGTAACACCCAGATTGCAAGAGCATATGTTTGCTCTTTTATGATTATGAGATGGGACAATGCTGAAGATACTATGAATGTTTGAAACTGCTGAAGAATACTTATTGCCCAATGTGTTTTGCATAGAACAGGAACAATGATGGGATTCAAATTTTTTTACTACCAGTTCTGTGGGGTGTGGTTTGGTGGGTATAGTGTAGCTTGGTGGGCATGGCTTGGTGGGCATGGTAGGAGAAGGATACTGTAAAATCTCCATTCCCGCCGCACTCCAGGGGAAGGATACTATAAAATCTACATTCCCTCCCCACTCCAGGGGAAGCTTAATGCAAAATCCTATTCCCTCCCCATCCTACTAATCTGCTTTCCAGCTCCGTTCTCTCTCGTGCAGGACAATAAAAGAAAACCCAGCTGATCAGCTGTGACTTGGGAGGCAGAAAAAGGGATACAGGGCCAGTCAGAAGTGGTATTTGCAGGTTCTCTGAACTACTCAAATTTCTGCTACCAGTTCTCCAGAACTGGTCAGAAGCTGCTGAATACCACCTCTGAACAGGAGGAGGAGCAGGAGCTCCATTTTCCAGTTTTTATTTGTAAAATGACTATGGCCTTGATTTGCAAACTAACAAATCCTTGATCCTGAGGATTTAGTTCCTATGAAACATCCTGTGCTAACTTGAAAATGGCTCAGTATAATACATTTTTGTACAGTTGCCTTTGAAAAGAATTAAGAAACTTCAGTTAGTGCAGAATCCATTAGCCAGAGTTATGTGCCTTTCAAAACAAGTTGACCATGTTTCTTTTCACATTGAAACATAACTTGGACATATTCCTTAAAGTAACTTGTACATGTGAACTTAAAAGATCTAGAAAAATATGTAAGAAAAACTGACTGCCATGGCTCTATTATTGTACTATATTAGCATAGAAGAAAGCCTACCCATTGAACTTACACCATCCTATGTATATGTACATCATCCTATGTATATGTATATTTCAGCATCATCAGTCTGTCGAGGCATTAACATACTGAATCATTGGAGGGATGACTAGCAGCTGTGAAGATATGCTAGTTTAAATGATTGTTGAAGTAATCTTGTTGTAATGTTCCTAGTTTGATGGCTTGGATTAATATATTACAGGGGAAATAACTACTGATTACATGGCAGTATAATATATCATTATGTGGATGTCACTGTAACGAGGCATAAGTGTAATTTAGAAGCACATAAGGAAAATTAGTGGCATGGCGGTCCTCTGAAGAGCCACAAGCAATTATTTTCTCTATATTGCATTTAAAATATGCAACACATATGGGGGGGGGACACAAGATCATAACTAGAATCTTTGTAACTAAGGGATCAAAAACTAAAATTACTTACTTATTTATAAATGTATAAGGCCATGCTAACTGCCAGGCTGAATGGAAGCCATGAAAGCCAGACTTTCCTTTAGATGGTCAGGTCCTTTGCTATTATAGATAATAACTAACACCTTGAACCACATCTGGAAACTTACTTACAGCTAACACACCTCACTAAACTGAAATGTTAAATGATACATCTAAAATTGCCGTTGCTGATTTATTCTAATTAGCTATAGTTTCTGAGCAGCTTCCAAGAGCAGCTCCATGTTCAGCATATTGTGGTAGTCCAGATGAAAGTTAATCAAAGTGAGAATGACTGTCCCAAGAAACCCTAGTTCAGACAAATTTGCAACTGGTTCATGAGGCAGATTTGTTGCTGATGACTTAAGTTATTTAAATTATATGAATTTCCAATAACTTGGACTTCTCACTCTAACTTAAGGCTCATTAAAGTCCAACAGGAATGTCTTGTTTTATATGTGATTTTTAAAATCAGTTTCTGAATTTGGTGTCTTAAGTTTCATAATATAAAGGTAAAGGTTCCCCTCGCACATACGTGCTAGTCATTTCTGCCTCTAGGGGCAGTGCTCATCTCTATTACAAAGCCAAAGAGCTGTCCAAAGACATCTCTGTGGTTATGTGGCCAGCATGACTAAATATTGAAGGTGCATGGAACGTGGTTACCTTCCCACCAAAGTGGTACTTGCATTTTTACATGCTTTTGAACTGCTAGGTTGCAGAAGCTGGGACAAGTAACGGGAGCTCACTCCATTACGTGGTGCTAAGGATTTGAACTGCCGAACTGCTGACCTTTCTGACTGACAAGCTCAGTGTCTTAGCCACTGAGTGACCGTGTCCCTAAGTTTAATAATAAATAGAATAAATTTCCTCTCACAATTAAAAAAACATTCATGGTTCCGCCTAACTAAACCGTAATTCCTGCTTGAAGCTATTTTTTTTAAAGAAAAAGGTCTTAAAACAAACACAGATCTAAATATGCAGATAGATAGATAGATAGATGATAGATAGATAGATAGATAGATAGATAGATAGATAGATAGATAGATAGATAGATTGATTGATTTCAAGAAAATGAACATACAAAGTTTATTGTTTTGAACCATTTGGTAATTGAAGCAATTTCAGGAGTGAAAATGAATCTCAACTGGCTGGGGCAAAAGTATAAAATAATCATTACCTTGAAGAGTAATGATTAAAATAAAACTATTACTAATGAGGGAATATTTCAGTTTTTTTCACCACAAATCATTTTATTGGGTTGTCAATAAAGATACAAACACACACACACACACACACAGAGAGAGAGAGAGAGAGAGAGAGAGAGAGAGAGAGAGAACATTTGCCAAACATCTCTGATAGAGAACATTTTAAAAGATTAGAATTTATCTGCAGGAAACTTTGATTTCTTGAATTAATTTTGCCTCTGAAGTAAATTAAAAATGGGAAAAAGGAAATGTGTTTGTTCTTCTCCAAATACAGTTTTATAATCCTTCACTAGAATATAGTTCCATGTTGTTCTATGAGTCCTCATTTTACAGTAAAATCAGTTTTAAAAGAAAATATTTGCTTGGTGCAGAGCCAGCAGCATAAGAAAACTCATGTAGGAAACCCCTGGTGAGTCTTAATAAAATGCTTCTGATATAGTGGGTTACAGGAAGCAATTTATTTACTGTAACTTTCTCCTTTTTCCTGATTAAGTTGCATGCGATAGCAACCAATAAAATAACAATGAGGGTACAGTTTGATCCAGAAATCTAAACTAAAGCAATCATACTGCAAACTATAGAAAACAAAGGGGACTGAAAACAGGTCTGACCCTTCCTTTAGAAATAATGTCTCCAATAGCAGATTTCAGATGGGGAGCAAATTTTGATTATTTTGCATATTTATTTATTTGAATTGTTTTACTGTCAAGGGCAGAAAATATTACTATGAGTCCTTTCTCTTTCAGTCAGAAAAATCTGACTGGCTTCGACTATACTGGTCAGAAGCTTAATTCTGGAGGTGACAATTATGTTTTCTAGTAAGGTTACTAGAGGTATATCTATAATAATGAATTTCTCAGGATCTTCAGGGAAAGAAGCCCAACGGTGAAACACCACCAGGAAAATCCAAGCTACTGACACCAATAGATTTCCTTCTGTTTCATGCTGTTTCTTGCCTCCATCTGTTTATATTTCTTTATAGTAAGGGTCTCCAACCTTGGCAACTTTAAGACTTGTGGACTTCAACTCTCAGAGTTTCTCAGTCAGTTTTGCTTTAAGACTTGTGGACTTCAATCCAGAGTTCCTCAACCAGCTTTGCTGGGAGTTGAAGTCCACAAGACTTAAAATTGCCAAGGTTGGAGACCCCTGCTTTATAGGACTTATAGACACAACCTAATACTTATTTTACCTATACAGTCTATTTTTCTCCTGTTGCCAGAAATACAATCTTCTTGCAACAGTTAAGGACAAAGCCAACCTGTTAATTATAGACTAACATTCACTGCTTCCAATCTGTAAATTAAACAGTTTAGTCTATCTCAGTGGTGAAATTCATTATTTTTTTTTACCACCAGTTCTGTGGGCATGGCTTGGTGGGCATGGCAGGGGAAGGATACTGTAAACTCTACAGTCAGAGGTGATATTTGCCAGTTCTCCAAACTACTCAAAATTTCCACTACCGGTTCTCCAGAACTGTTCAGAACTTGCTGAATACCACCGTTGGTCTATCTCCATATAGGACCACTGGAGGTTATCATTTGCTTGAATAATGGTTAGAAGCTGCACAGGGTTTTTTTGTGAATGAGCCAAACTAGATTTGAAGTGTGTGCATCAGGAGACACAAATAGATCAAGACGAAAAGCCAATTTGGAAAAAATGCTGATGGCCTCTTTACTCATACGCACCAAAAAGATAATGATAAAGCAAGTTTTCTTTTTCATTTAATAAACCATAATCCCCATAGAGAAGTGCTTCCCATAATGGTATCATGTATACACAATGGTATCAGGTATACACAGGGGTGGGTTTCTACCAGTTCTGTCCACCTCTGTAGAACCGGTAGCTCTGAAGAGCAGCAGACATAGAACCGGTTCTATGTCTGCTGATATTTTTGCCCACCTGCCTCCCCCCGGGCTCTTACCTGATCTTTATTTCCTGATTTTTCAACTTCAGCTGCTGAACGAGGCACAGCTGCAGTTTAAAAAGCAGGAAAAGAGGGCTGTTTCAAAGGCTGCTTCTCTGCAAACAGCGTGCTGATGATGATTTACAGGCATGCAGCTCGCAGTGTGCAGGGAAGCTTGAAAATCCTGAACGGGTAGTTAATTGTCATATCCCACCCCTGGGTATACACACTTTCTTTTTTAAAAGTTTCTGTATGAATTTTCACACTATTTGTATGGCATTCCCAAATTAGGAATTTCTTTATGTATATTTTAAGTTTGTAAATTATAAATATAGAACTCAGGCCCTCATCTCCCTGTTTATTATGCTACTTGGTCTAATCCATTGTCAGTCCTCCATAAAAAAGTCTACAACTCATGAGTCTTAAGTACTTAAGTACTTCCTTCTACCTTCAGCTCAGAGGTAGCTGTTATCTCTTTGAGTGCATTAACTGCTAGCTGTTGAAAGCAGTGTTTCTCAACCCTGGAAACTTTAAGATAAGTTGACTTCCTCAGCATGCCAATTGGGAAATTCTGCGAGTTGAACTCCACATATTTTAAAGTAGCCAAGTTTGAGAAACATTGATCTAAAGGAAGTACATGATGAGTACATGCAGAATTTGTCTTTACTGAGAGGCGTTAAAATAGTAGGCTTTCCTCTGGTTTCTCTCCTCCATATTTTTTCCACAAAGGATCTGATAACCTCCATCTCACTAAATATATTGATTTGGATTTATGCTGATGATGTTTGCATGGAAGAAGCTGTTGTGCAGCATATATATCCTCTGATAAAGGAATCTTAAACGTTTCCTGTGGTATTCTTACCTACAAATTGTGAGTGCTATCAGGGATCTTCACTATTGTGATAATAGTTTATCTCTTTTGGAAATCATCAATATATTTGATGACTGATCATGACAAAAATTAGTTCTGTAATACAGTGATCATCAAAATAAGAGGCATGAGCCTTGTGGGGTTACTGGATATTGCAAAGAAGTGCAACAAAACACTATTACAATCTTTTTTAAAATCTTAAATAAAGTACATTTAGCTATATTAAACCTTAATGGAAAGAATTCTATATTGCAAGTATGTTTTATGATATACATAATATCATAGCAAAATAACATGAATATTGGTGTATATGATAACATTATGCATAAGGGTATGTAATCAGCAACATTAGGAAAACATTGTCCTAGTACATTTTTTTTATATACCATCAATAAAACTCTAGCTATATTTTCCAAATCTTAACTTTCCATCTTTCTTTGGGGGATAGGTGTTATGTCCCTGGACCTTGAAGAAGTTCCCACCCAGGTCCGTTCACGCTGCAGGGGCAGCTGCCCCTTCTCATTGGCTGGGTTTCCCCAGCAGCCTGCTATAAAAGCAGGCTGCTGGGTCCAGCCCTTTCGCTGTTCGCTGCGAGCCAGTTCCAGGCTGAGCAAGCATGTTCAGTCCTTGTAAATAAACCTTGTTGCACTAAGCCCTGGTTCAGCCTCTTATTTCCCATACTTAATACTGGCGACGAGGATGGGATGGCTACCAGAGGCAAGCTGCAACGCTGAATCACTAAAACGCTGATCCGCAGCCCAGAGAGAGAGCGATCAGCCAAAATAAGGGCAAACGCTGACCGCAATCCAGAGAGAGCGATCAGCCCGAAATGAGAATGAACGCTGAATCACTAAAACGCTGATCCGCAGCCCAGAGAGAGAGAGCGATCAGCCAAAATAAGGGCAAACGCTGATCGCAACCCAGAGAGAAAGCGATCAGCAAACAAGCTAGTGAAAGTGAGAAGCGCCTGTAGCCGCTTGTTAGCATAAGCTACAGAGGAAGTGTAACGCTGCGAGCTGCAGCCGCTCGTGCCGTTTAGGCGCGAAATTCAAACAGCTGTCAGCTGAAGCACATTCAAATACAACACAGCGTTGTATTACGAAATCGCTAACGCCCACACAGGCGCGAATTTCAAAAGACGCTGCCAATGACCGTTGCAGTCTAAACACCTTCTGATCCCCAGAGAGAGAGAAGGGAATTGTGAAATTTCCCCAGAGCTGAAGTCACTTGCCTAGCACAGGCACTAAACCTCTACTGCTACCCCAGAGAGAGAGAGCACTTGCCTAGCACAGGCACTAAACCTCTACTGCTACCCAGAGAGAGAGCATTTTTCCCAACAGGTTAACCAGTAGACCCACAACATGAACTCCAATCCAGCCTTCCCAGCGTTCAAGCCGGATGAGGAGAAGTGGGAATCATACAAGAATCGGTTTAATCATTACATCGACGCCATTGGTTTGGCTGATGCAGGGGAACACCGAAAGAAAGCGTATTTCCTGACCTACTGTGGAGCCATCGTCTTCGATACAGCCACAGCTCTTGTGGCTCCACGTGAGTTAAAGAATGTCCCCTGGACAGAACTGTTAGAAATCCTTACTAACCACTATTCTCCTAGACCTTCACAGATTGCCAGACGCTTCACCTTCAGAATGAGGAAGCAGGGGGACAAAGAGAGCATCAATCAGTACATGGCTGCTCTCAGGACTGCAGCACTCCATTGTGGGTTTGGCAGCTATCTTGATGACATGCTCCTAGACCAGCTGGTCTGCGGGGTCAAGGACCTGCACCTACAAAGACGGCTGCTCGCCAAAAAGACCTTAACCTCGCTCAAGCCATCGAGGAAGCCCTGGCAGAGGAGCTGGCATCTCATTCAGCCACCGAGATCCAAGGTCCTGTCACCAAGCAAACAGCAGTTCCCGTCCACTCAGAAGAGGTGGTCAACGAGGAAGACCCAAGTGACGAGGCCGACATTCACCACCTCACAAACGCCAGGCGCCCGCAGGCAGGAACCAGACAAGATAACACCGGGCCATCCAAGCACATCACCCTGTGCCTTTCCTGTGGTGGACCTCACCTGAGGACCACATGCAAATTCAAAGGAGCCACTTGCAACAACTGCCATAAGAAGGGGCACATTGCAAGAGTATGCCAAGCCTCACACAACGTAGCACAAAGGGCATCTTCATTCGCACATGCCGGGCCCCAAAGGCAAGTATTAAACTGTTGCACACACCTCTGCGCTAATCACACTTGCTATTCTATTAGTAAAATCTCTCTTTCCGTCTTATTAGAAGGTAAACCTTGCAACATGGAGGTTGACACGGGGTCAGCACTCTCCATTATTTCCTGGAACACCCTCAAGGAGCTTCAATCCAGCCTATCAAAAAACCGACTCCAGAAGTGCCAGCTTAGCCTAAAGGACTACCAGGGGAAGACCATTCCTGTAATCGGCAGAGGCAAGTTTTTTGTTAATTTTAAAACCTTTAAGGGCCACCTACCTCTAGTGGTAGTGAGCGGCAACCTCCCTACACTTTTGGGACTTGATTGGTTTCCCCACCTTGGTTTAGGGCTAACAGGAGTCCATGCTACCTCAACCTCTGACACGGACTCCCTGTTTGCTGATTACTCAGACGTATTCAGTGATGAGTTAGGGTGTTATAACGGCACCCCTATCTCATTTTCAGTCGATCCCCAGGCAGTCCCAATTCGGTTAAAACCTCGCAGAGTTCCATTCGCCATTCGGCCTAAATTAGACCTTGAATTAGATAAATTACTAAAACAAGGGATCCTGGAGCCTACAGACTTCGCCAAATGGGAGACGCCCATCGTCACACCCCTCAAAAAAGATGGTAGCCTGAGAATTTGCTCAGACTACAAGACCACAATCAATAAATTCTTGCAAGTTAGCGCTTATCCAGTACCCGTCATTCAGCATTTATTACATACTTTTGAACCTGGCACTATCTTTGCCAAATTGGACATGTCTCAAGCATATCAACAGTTCCCTGTTGATGACCAAACGGCAGAACTTCAGACCATTGTCACCCACAGGGGTGCCTTCCGGTGCAAGCGTCTCCAGTTTGGCGTAAGTGTTGCCCCAGGCATTTTTCAATCCCTCATGGAGCGGATTTTACAGGGCCTTCCTGGAGTAGTACCCTACTTCGATGACATCTTAGTCTCGGCCAGGAACAGACCCCAACTCTTCCAGAGAGTTCGAGCAGTCCTAGAGAGGTTCAGGCAGCATGGCCTCAAGTTAAAAAAAGAAAAATGTGCCATTGCCACTAGACAGGTGGACTTTCTGGGTTATAAAATTGACGCCTCAGGCATTCACCCCCTGGAGTCCAAGGTTAAGGCAATACACGAGGCACCCACTCCAACCTCCAAAGCGGAACTGCAGGCCTTTTTGGGGCTCTTGAACTTTTACGCGTCGTTCCTGCCCCATAAAGCCTCTGTGGCAGAACCCCTCCACAGACTTCTGGATAAAAACGGTTTGGCATTGGGGACACAAAGAAGACTCCGCTTTCCGCACAGTCAAGTCGCTACTCACATCAGAGGCAGTGCTTATCCAGTTTGACCCCAACCTTCCATTAGTACTGGCAGCAGACGCATCTCCCTTCGGAATTGGGGCAGTCTTAAGCCACAGGCTCCCCAACGGCTCCGAGGCCCCTATCGCTTTTTTTCCAGGACGCTCTCTGCAACAGAGCGCAATTACAGTCAGATCGATAAAGAAGCCTTGGCAGCTGTTGCAGCGGTGAAGAAATTTCACGAATTTCTCTTTGGCCACTTTTTCGAGCTAGTCACGGACCACAAACCGCTCTTAGGGTTACTAGCTGGTGACAAGCAGACCCCTCAAATTCTGTCCCCCAGAATGACCAGATGGACCCTTTTCCTAGCAGCATACTCGTATAGACTCGTGCACCGCCCAGGTAAAACATTGTCCCACGCAGACGCCTCAGCCGCTGCCCCTGCCTGCCCCAGCTGAAGACCCTGCCCGGTCAACGCCATTTTTGAAGTCACCCAACTGGACCTCCCAATCACTGCCCTTGATATTGCCAATAAATCCAAAGCGGACAAAACGATCGCCCAGGTACTGGACTGGGTGAGGAGGGGGTGGCCAGGCAGTGACATTGAAGCTAAATTCACTCCATTTAAGACCCGCTTACAGGAACTGTCGAGCTTACAGGGCTGCCTGCTGTGGGGCACTCGAGTGGTCATCCCGACATCTCTGCGTACCGAGTGCTGGAGGCGTTGCACGAGGGCCACCCGGGCATCGTCAGAATGAAGGCGTTGGCGCGAAGCTACATTTGGTGGCCCGGCCTCGACGAGGACATCAACAAATGGGTAAGCTCCTGCCATCCCTGCCAGGTTTCCCGTCCATCCCCTCCAATTGCCACCCCCACCAAGTGGGAAAGTGCCAATGCACCCTGGTCCAGGATTCACATCGATCTTGCGGGCCCATTGCATGGCAAAATGTTCCTCGTGGTCGTAGACTCTTACTCAAAGTGGATTGATGTGGCACAACTATCCACGACCACTTCACAAGCAGTCATCAAGGCATTGACTCACCTGTTCGTTACGCACGGTCTACCAGACTCCATTGTTTCCGACAATGGTCCCCAATTCGCGTCAACCGAATTCAGTCGTTTTACAGCCAACCTGGGCATTCGTCACATCTTCACGGCCCCCTTTCATCCTGCCAGTAACGGGCTGGCAGAGAGAGCTGTTAGGACCACTAAAGAAGCCCTGGCCAGGTTCAACAAGGATGACTGGCACCACAAACTATCCTGTTTCCTGTTAAGCCAGCATTCAACCCCTTGCACGGTAACCAACAAGTCCCCGGCCGAGCTTCTGATGGGCAGACGCCTGCGAACTGTATTGGACAGGCTTCACCCACATTACTGCCCTGACTCTCCTCTCGCTTCCACATCGGGGAGTAGGCATTTTGTCTTGCAGGAACCCGTGTTCGCGAGAAACTTCGCTGGCGACCCATTGTGGATCCCAGGAGAAATCGTAGCCATCACAGGACCCAGATCATACCGGGTTAAGCTGGAAGTTGGCCGGGTCTGGAGACGACATCTGGACCAGCTTCGGAGACGCCAGGGCACCCTCGTCAGCCGCGACTCGTGGGCACAGACCGGTGAGAGTCCGCTGCAACTACCACACAGCAACATCTACCCTGATGACCTGCTAACACCTTCAGCCGGACCAGAGAATCCAAATGCTGACTGCGGCGACCTAGCGTCCAACCCATCCGAGCCAGACGGCGTGAGGACACTCCCAGCGTCCAGCCCTTCTAGCCCCGGACCTGCTCCGACCGAGGGTGGTACTCGGGACTCATCATCAAGCCAACAGTCACCGACGGACTCTGATCCACCAAACAGCACACCAGAGTTGCGCCGCTCTGGACGTCAGCACAAACCTCCCGTATACCTCAAGGACTATGCGTGTTCGCATCTGGGGGGAAGGGGTGTTATGTCCCTGGACCTTGAAGAAGTTCCCACCCAGGTCCGTTCACGCTGCAGGGGCAGCTGCCCCTTCTCATTGGCTGGGTTTCCCCAGCAGCCTGCTATAAAAGCAGGCTGCTGGGTCCAGCCCTTTCGCTGTTCGCTGCGAGCCAGTTCCAGGTTGAGCAAGCACGTTCAGTCCTTGTAAATAAACCTTGTTGCACTAAGCCCTGGTTCAGCCTCTTATTTCCCATACTTAATAATAGGCATCATGGCTGATGGGGGAATACTGATCTGTATGTACTTTAAAATCAAATTTGTCTTTTGAGTATTATACAAAATGCTTGCATTAAATACAATAGACTCTTTTCATGGTTTAAAAAAAAAACAGTAGAAGACAACTTGGGATTTGAGTTTAATGAGTCAGCTTGGAGATCTTTAATGGCAAAGCATTCTATTTAAATCTAATTTGACTAATTATCAAGAACTGAGTATAAAACTAATTCATACACGATACTATGCCATTATAAAATTGAATTTCTTGATTGTTTTCAAGGAATTGTAATCAAATTAGTATCACCATCTTTGATGGAAATCTTTGGTTAGCTTCCCATCTTGGATAAAAATTGTTGAGAAAATATGAAAAAATTATAAAGTGTAAATTTCATTTGTTAATGCTTTGTTCTTCATTTTCCCCATAGTACATAAAATTATGCAGTTTACAAAATTAATGTGTTTTTATTATCTGCTATCTTTTCTATGGCAAAACATTGGAACTGAAGCATTTTTTTTTTCTTTTTAATCAATCATATTTTAAAATGTGAGTAATAGCATTATTGGGATAATTAAGGGAGCAGCAAAATATACTGAAGAATTATTTCATTGAAGAATGTTTTACTATTATTCACATCTGAAACCAGTTTGAGTTTAGTACATAAGCAGTGTATTGTTACTCAGCCAGATGTTGGCTGTTTAAATTGAGTATTTTGCACTAAAGTGTTTCAGATTGGGACAAGCCAGCAACCGCTCCAGAGCTGTATGCAGGGGGAAGATGTAGTCTTCATACTGAAGGGTGTTCAACCCATGCTGACTGAGGAATTCTGGGAGTTGAAGTCCACAAGTCTTAAGTTGCCAAGGTTTGACACCCATGCTCTACATCTGCCCCTGCTTGGTCCTGATCTGGGTGAGTAGAGTTATTTCATCAAATGTAATTGTACTCTGCTGCATGGCATAACATCCATTTGATATTTAAGCCTCAATATGAAGACATAACATTAAATGTGTTCCTTTTCTAATTAACACAAATCTTATCCTGTTTATTCAATATAAATATAAAGCAATTATGTCATTAAGTTAATAAAGCAGTGTTGTGGTGTTATTGTCAGGAATCACGGCAATGTGGCAACCTGCTGAGTTGTAATATTTGTAAACAACAACAGCAAAAATTAAATAAACCTCTCTTTTTCTCTTCCTCATCTTTGCATCCACAGTGACTTACTATTAGGCATTGCAACAATTGGAGTATTTTTTTCCTTCCCTGCAACGGTGGTGGATAGAGAAAAGAAAGAACTACAGCAATCTCTTTCAAGAAATATGTTAAAATGTATGCTGTGCTGATAGGAGATCCTAGATTAATTAGAATAGAATAGAATTTTATGTTGATTTTTGAGTTCCTCTTCACAAACATGAATATCTCTGTATCCTACAGAACTATCTAAATTATTCTGCTATCATTTGACACACTTCCATTCCTCAAGCAAGGCTCATTTATCAAAAAGATTTTCTGTGCTCCAAGCTTACATTATATTATAATGTTGGTTTTGTGTAATGCTGATTTCCACTGCCACTGCTTTCAATAAAATCACTGATAGAGAGGCACCAGCGATGCACATTTTTTATGAAAATTAATATGCTATGCTTTCTTTTAATGGTTCTGGGCAGTAACAAAAATAAAGTAAAACAATGATGAATGCATCATTAAAAGTAGGAAACATAAAAGTGTAATCCTTTACTTCAAAATAGTAAAACATTGAAAGATTGATGAATAAATATGCATTTAAACTATAATAAAAAGGAATCCTTCTCCAACTCCTTCCTGTCACAAAGGAAGCAATAGTAAACTATGTTAACAAATGCAGCAGATGCCACAATAACCCAAGATAGATAAGAGAACCACATACAGTACATGGGAGTATGTGGTTCTTTAAGTAACCAGGGTTTTAGATTTGTATTTTGTATTAGTTGGGAGGGGGGTGTTTTCCACTTCAACATTGAATTATTTTACTTTTATTATAATTTCATATTTAAAATCTAATTTGTAATTTGGTTCCATTTTGTGAGGTGGCATAGCACATTATTGGGCCAGTGGGAATAGATTCAGTCTCTTAGTTATTATTATGAAAAATTGGTTGGTCCAAAATAACATCTGCATGGTAACAATTGATATATAAAAAGAAAACAGAATACTTTATCCTCAAGGACTCCACAGGGACTTTTTGCATTGCTTCTAAGTATAGGGGTATACTACCTTAAAAAACAAAACAAAACCTTAATGCTTACAATTGTTATTTTGACACAGATATATATCAGAATGGGACAACTCAGATTGGCCAGTTTGGTGGAGCCAGCTTACCTGTTGCCAAGTCACCTCTGCCAACTCATTACTATTAATATTATCACAGGGCAATTCACCAGGACCAATTTGGCACAGGGACAATTTGGCACAGGTGGCCAGAGAAATAGCCAGGCAGTTGGATGAGCAAATGGGTGGGCAGAGTGCAGAGCAGTGCCAATGGTCACAGTTTTCCAATTTCACACCCACTCACTACCACTATTGTCAAGCTCTGAGCTGAAGAGACCTATGATGGTGATGGCAGCGGTGGGCAAGGTGGGCAGTGGGGAGGTGGCGGCTAGACATGTTTCATTTTCACGCATCCTGTTGCTCCTGCTGCCACTGCACTGGACTCTGGGAGCTCAGCGCAGTGTCATTGTCAAGGTGTGTGAAAACGGAACAAACTAAGCCACTGTGTCCCACCACCCACGCTGCTCGACATCACCACCACCAAACAGCCTGAACTCCCAATGGCCTGGAGCTCGGTACAGCAACAGTGGTAATGGCAGGAGATGTGATAATGGGAAGAGCCTGACTGCCAGTGCTGCTTTGCACTCTGCTTACTTGCCTGCCTGTCCAGACACTTGTGGTGAGTTGTCCCCATGGCGAATTGGATGTGTTGAGTTGTCCTGCAGCAACTTGATGGTAGTGAATTGGCAGCGGCAACGGTGGTGGTGAGCTGGTTGGCAGTGAGCTAGCCATGCTGAGATGTCCTAGACCAGAAACATATTCGAACACACACACACACACACTTCATATTGTCTTCCTTAGAGAAAAGATGAGGGAAGGATGAAGAATATGTACACTATATCAAGCATAATAAAACTGTAATATGAAGTATGGAAACTTAAATATGAAAGAGAGGAAATTTGTATGGCTGTATCTGTTTGTCTGACTGTCTATATTTATCTGTCTGTTTGTTTATTTGTCAACTATCACAAAAAACACCTATTAAGCAATGCAACTGATGCTGAGAATGGGAGCAGAAGTGATGGAGAATAAACACCAATCAAAAATAGGAGGAGTCTGGCAAAAATTAGATTAGATGAGTTAGATTAGATTAGATTATATTAACAGAGTTGAAAGGGATCTTGTAAATCATCTAGTTCAACCCCCCCACCCAAGCAGTTTGACAATTGTGTTTCTTCGCAATGCCTTGCTGCTTAAACTTGGCAGCCTATTTAGGATAATTATGTATCAATGTGCCAACCATCAGAAAAGTCTTCCTTTTTTCTAGCATTGAAATGTATATCCTCCAAATAAGAAGCAGCTTTCATCCATAATAATAGATGCTATTTTAATTTTATCTTCCTTGGTAAAATAAAATTTATTATGAATAAGTTTTTTTTTAATTTACTGAATGACATCTTTATAAAAATCTAAGATGTTTTATATACTGTATATATAAGGTTAAATCTGATGTTTTTCTTTAAATCTTACCATTTATATTTGCATCATATTTGATATGTTCATCAAGGTGAAAATCTGCAGTTAATGCTCCTATGAAATAGATGCAATAGATAAGTATCTGGTGGTCCCATTTTCAAAGATTGTTTTTTCCTCCACCACTATTCAAGGCAGAATAGATATCTGTTGTCAGAATAACAATCTTGGAATGGTAATTCCTCTTCCAAAGATTTTGATTATTTAAATAATTAGCTAAATAGGGTACAGAACTAACAAGACCTTTGATCAGATCCATCCGATCTATCTATTATGCTGTATTTCAATTATCGGCTCCTGGTGTAATATCCCTCCAAATTCCTTTAGATATCATTTTTGTATCCCATCACAATAGTTTTAAAACTGCTATAAGAAATGCTACGTTCTACTGCAATAATAAATTGAAAGTAGCGTAAACTATTCATTTTATTTGAAAACATGGTTAATAATTTTTGGGGTTGAATATATATATTACATGCAAGGGAACATTGATATGATCAGATTGTGCAAGATTGATCCAAACTATTTAGCTGCTATGGTATATCATAAAATGGTTCTCCTCTGTTTAATGTGCAGAATCCAGCTGAAAGTATTAATGAAACCTGTTTGGTAAACAGCATAGTAAATGAAAGCTACAGAATAATTTAAGATATGAAGAGCGAGCTGCAAAATGTTATGTTGTTGCCAATCAAGCTTACTGTTATCCCTTCTGGTTTCTGCTTCTGTTACCTGAAATATTCAAATTAGACTAATGGTAGACCCCATCCTGAAATGCTTTCAATAAAATATCTTGTTTGATGCTAAGAATAAATAAATAATATGGGTTTTCCTTTTTTAGTGTCCAGTGTGTAATTTCTGTAACTGTAATAATGATCATCTTAGAAGATTTCCACTTGGCCTACTTTTATGGCAATTATTAGTATGCTGCGTTATAGATATTCCATGCCTTCATGTAAAAGATAGCTTCTTTTGAACTAAAGTATCCATGTTAGCCCAAAATTTTGTTATATAGAGACACCTAGTGGTATGTATTATTAAAATTACAGTCATGGATTATTTCAGAATTATTTTTACAAGCCTTATGTTTCATTTATGAGACTTGGAGGTAGTGTAGCAGAGCAGAGTGATAAGAGAAATTCTCCATCCTTTCAATGATTCTAAAATGGCCTGGGAATTAAATATGGCACTATCTGCATATAATGTACCAGGAAACTATCCACAGCAGGTAAGTCACATAAAAGAGCCTTGTTAGCGATTCAACCAGATGTGGAGAGGATGATTTCTTTCAAATTTATATGAATGGAAAAGTGTATAGTAAGAAAAGAGATAGGCTGTCATCATCCAGTAATGTAGCTACATATATTGATGAAGATTAATGTGCTGAGTATGTATTTCCCCTTGTCTATTTATAATATACAGAGAGCCAGATGTTTCTTTGACATAAGATGTGTGACCATTGAGATGTAGGCCTCTGTAACCTCAGAACCACAATTGAGATGTAGGCCTCTGTACAGAACCTCTGTAACCTTAAACCTCAGAAGTTTAATTGTATGCTTAGTACTATGTCTGTTCCTGGAATTACACTGTTTGTTTATATCCAATCTTTATTATTTTTTAAAAATTAACTCAAGGCAATAAACATACCTAATAGTCCACAGTTCTCCTATTTTCCTCACAACAACAACTTTATGAGGTGGGTTGGGCTGAGCGTGACTGCCTTAATGCAACCCAGGCAGCTTTCATGCCTAAGATTGGACTATAATTCAGTCTCCCAGTTTCTATCCTGGTGCCTTAAATACTAGGCCAAACTGATAAATCATAAAGTTCCAAAGTAAATAAAGCTGTAGAATTTTTTGAGCAGCATAGGTTAAGAAAGGAGGACAATTCAAGTTAGCAATTGTATATAGGATTGTAGTTTTTAAATTTATTTATTTATTTAGATCTGGGATGTAAGTTGTTTCATTATACTGGCTACATTAAGAAACAGTAAGCATTTTGCATTTCACTCAGCATTTTACTTAGCATTCAGTATTTTCATTGAACTTAGGTAATTATTAAATTCCCCGAGAAATCATTTTAAAAACCTACATAAATCTGCCTTACGCCTACATACTTACATACATACATTTCTACAGTATGCTGTTTAATACATACATTTCTACAGTATGCTGTTTTCATATATATATATTCAAATATATATATATTCACTGCAGAAAAATTATCAGATTCTATTCATGTAGCAATCCATATTGTGGCAAACTGTCTTTTAGTAGAAACCCATAATTTTACTTCCATGTAAATGTGTGGAGTAGTTCTTTAATACTGTCATTCCAATGTTCCTTTGGTTCATTTTCTCTAGGGGAAAAGGTTGCCATATAGAGAGTTCCCTGTGATAAACATGTTTAGAGGCTGGAGGTTCATCCATCAAGGATAATGAGGATAGATAGACTAAATGACCCACTAACATTCCTTCCAACACAGTAATTATCTGATAAATAGTAATATTTATTCATTCATTAATGGTTGCCATCAAGCTGGGTTCAAAATTGGCTTTGGACAAACAGAATGACTCCCTCTATGGGATTCATAGAGGTGTTTTTGCTGGAAAAAGAAATCTTAATTTTGCTAATTCTTTTTCCTCATGAAGTCTCTTAACATTTATTCTCCAGAGAGTCAGGAGGAGGAGGAGGAGGAGGAGGAGGAGGAGGAGGGGGAAATTCATTTACTTAAAGTGGTGACAGATGATTTTCTGTAGATCAGATGAAAATATGATTGATGTCATACACTTCTAGGACTGTAGCTTGTGAATGGAGTCCAGGACTAAAGAGAACTAGATTAAGTCTATTCTTGGCCATGGAAACTCCTTGAGTTACTGGGTCAGTTACTCTCTTTTAAACTGGCTCACTACACATATTTTCTATTGTATAATTAAAAATGAAGAAATATTCCTACATAAAATGCAATGAGCTCCTGTAGAAAAGATGGGATATTAATCTAATTAATAAATTAAGACCACTGTTTTAGAAAGTACTACTCTTCAGAAACTTGGATCCAGCCCATTGTGCTTTTAAGTGAGATGAATCTGTTCCTTGCCACAGTTCAGAAAGTTCTTCACACGTGTGGGTGGTGTTCTCCTCTGTTATATTTTCCTTTCAACCTTGACAACTACAGTGACTATTCAAATATTTACTTATGATAAACTGCTTCGCCATCCATTTTACTTGTTTAATATTCTGTTATCTCATTATCCTTATTTCCTGCTCTATAAATTATTTGTGTTCAGAAGATGTTTATGAAAGCAAAAAAAGCAGTTTCCTTTCTGCCCTTCTAACAAATGTTCTTCCTGTGACCTGGAACTTTTAAGTGGCAATACAATCAGGTAAACATTTTTTGTTGTGGAAAGGCCGTTTTACATAAATATGCGGGTCAAATAACATACTGCTTTATGAACTGACAACTCTATTCAATTTACAGTTCACACAACCCCCCCCAGTTTATAAACATGTTGGGGAAAAATGGGAGCACCCCACTTGTATCATCACTTGTACTTCTGAAATGCTAAAATAATTCAAAATATAGAAACTATTTTTTTTTCATATAAACAGTATTCATTTTATGAGGTTGTTTTTATTTCTCCCTTTTCCATCTTCATTCCATCATCTTTCATGTTATTTGCTGGATCTTATCATCCTACAGCAGAACAACGGTATTATGCACACAGCTTTTTGTAACCCAGATTTATCTGGATCTGTGCTACAGATATGCTGCTTTTATTGGAAAAAGAGGAAGGAGAAAGGTATTGCTCTTACATCCTGCACAGAATTCTTTATGGCCCAAAGGACTGTAGCAGAGAAGGAAGTAACAAGTATCAACCTATTCATGAATCACTTACTGTGGAACTTCTCAGGTTCCTTGCTCTGTTTCACTCCTTGGTATTTTTAACTGTTTTTAATCCAGTTTTCCTAGGCTTTAGAAATAGCTTGCCCCATTTGAGATACCATACATTCCAACTCATTCTTTCTGCCCCATTCTATATTCTGAAAACACAATCACCTAGTGTCTAGCACACATATACATGGAGAACAGTACAAGGCTTTACTTGATAAAGTAAGGCAGCAGCAGTAGTCAGGGCAAGCATGCATTTGCAGAACACATACACACGCGCATACACAAACACACAAATTTCAAGTGGTTCCAATTCACTTGGGAAATTTACAGATACAGTCTCAATAAGCCAAGTCCCAAAGAGCAGGGAAAAGTATAACCAGGCACAGTCCAGAGGTCATAGAACCATGGATCAGCAGCTGATCTGGGTTTAAGCATAGGGCAAGAGTTTAATGCACAACAGACAAGAGATTCCAGTAAATCCCAACCAAGGATTGCTTGCTAGCAGTGGCTCTAAAATAGAGCCCCAGAAAGTGCAAGCAAACATTGATGGGAATACTCTTGCTTTTTAAGGAGCCATGAAGACCCCTCTGTTCTACTCTCAGCTCTACTTCGTTTAGGACTAGAAGGGGGTCTTGAATCAAGTTCTATTTTGGGTTTTCTCTGCAATCAATTCAATTCAAGGTGTCTCCACCCTGCTGTTCTCTGAGGCAGGCTGCTCTTCCACGTGATCTTCATCTTCTTCCTTTTCAGGGCAGGCCACAATAGCTGCTATTTCTCTTTTTATTCCTTTTTATACCCAAATTAGATCTTGGATGGGGGGAGGGAGGGAGGGAGGGAGGGAGGAAGGAAGGAAGGAAGGAATTCACCCTAAGTACCCCTTCTGGTAATAGCAACCTGAAGGAACCACACACCTAAATCTTACTCAGACAAAGTGCATCAAAAGATTATTTTTTGGTGAGGAGGAAGGAGGAGGAAAGGTTCCCCTGCACATATGTGCTAGTTGTTTCTGGCTCTAGGGGGCGGTGTTCATCTCTGTTACAAAGCTGAAGAGCCAGCACTGTCCGAAGATGTCTCCGTGGTCATGTGATTGGCATGACTAAATGCTGCAGGCGCACAGAATGCTGTTACCTTCCCACCGAAGTGGTTCCTATGTTTCTACTTGCATTTTTACATACTTTCGAACTGCTAGGTTGGCAGAAGCTGGGACAAGTAATGGGAGTTCACTCCGTTATGCGGTGCTAGGGATTAGAACTGCTGAACTACTACTTTTCTGATCAACAAGCTCAGCATCTTAGCCACTGAGCCACCGCATCCAATCATTTAATTCATTTTTACATCTTTTCCAATATTTGCACTTGCTTTGCACCTACATTTGCCCAAGTCCCATTTCTGCCCTGCATCTCATGGTTTTCTGATTGGTTAGAGAAATTCATCTTTCAATACCCTGATACCATTCCAGAAAACTGTATTTGGAATGGCCAATGATGATCAGTAGAATTACTTAGAGTTGAAGGCACATGTTTTGATTATCCAATCCAGTTCTTCCTTTCTCTTAAAGACATTTTATACAGAACAAGCACTGGAAATTTCCATTAAACCATCTTGTGGCACAGCAGAGCTTGAAATACCAACAGAAGAAAAAAACTTCAAATCAAAATTCGGATTCATTGAGAGATTTGAATAAGGGCAGGGAAGATGAGAACTATTCACCTTGCTTAAACTAAATAACTCTCAGTCCCAAATTGGTTCCAACCACACAGAATTGGGCCTTTTCACCAAAATGGACCTCAACCACAGTAGTTTATGACTCATGATATAGATTTTGTAAAAAGCATCCATTTTGTGAAAGCGCTGCAATAAAATTTCCAAAAAATATCCACCAATCCCAAAAGCCAAATGTGGAAAGAAAGTATGAATTTCAGCACAGTCTAGATATTAGCATAGGAAATGAAATAGAGTGATGTAAAGTGTGTATATGTCACACTATGCTAGGCTTGACTATAGTAACAATGCAGATAATCCTTACTTAATGATTCGCTTATTGACTATGGCAGAATTGAAGTAATAAGTCCATCGTGGTCACATGATTAGCTTAAATATCACAATGGGGGATTGTCAACTCCAGTGCACTCGTTAAGTAACACAGTCATTAAGTGAAACATCCTGTGACCACAACGGACTTATGACTTCAATTCTGCCATAGTCAATGAGTGAATCACCCCAGGCCATTTAGTGCAATATTACATGATTACAATTCATGATTTTGCTGCTATTTCCCCATTGATTTTGCTTCTTAGAAGTTGGTTGTGACAGTGCAAATGGCAATCACATGACGATGGGATACTGTGACAATTGTAAATGCATCCAAATCTTAATCATGTAATACTCCAGTGACTCAAAGATCAAGAGTTGGTCATAAAGATACTTTCTCAGAACCGTTGTAACTTAAAATGGTTGTTGAAAAGGGTGGTTGTTAAGTTGATTGGTTGATTGCAGTGGTGGTATTCAGCCAGTTCGCACCCCTTCGGGTGAACCAAACTGGTAGTAACTTCTGGTTGGCCATGCCCCCGACCCTTGCTTGCTTGCTTGCCCTGCCCATCTGAAGCTCACTCACCCGCCTGCCTGACACTAGCCCACTCACTCACTCCTTAAGGTATTTCTTTTCTCCCTTCCCAACAATCAGCTGTTCCTATGATCAGCTGTGCCAGGATTCCTCTTGCTTATTTACTGCTTCACCCAGGATGCTTCCCTGAAGCCCAGGAAGGCAAAAAGAAGAAAGAAAACCTTTCCTTCCCCCCTCCATTTTTTGCCTTCCTGGGCCCCAGGGAGGCGCCAAAACGAAGAATGGTGGGGGTGCTGTGCCCCCCAATGTTCTATTGTTTTCCTTTCTGAGCCCCAGAAAAGCCTTCTGGGAGCAAAAACGCCCCTCCCGGGAGGCTTGCCTGAGGCTCAGAAGGCCCAAAAATAGGGGGATGGTGTTGCTGCAAAAAAAAAAAAAAAAAAAAAAACCATGCCCACCTAGTCACATGACCATGTCCCCTAGCCATGCCCACAGAACTGGCAGTAAAAAAAATGTGAATCCCACCACTGGTTGGTTGGTTGGTTTATACCAAAGCTCTCTATTTTGATAGTTGGCTTAAAAAAGATACATTTAAAATTGAAACATTTAAATGGAGAGTGGTATTCTGTTATTCTCTGTTATTTAGTGAAATTGTCAATTAATATCTAGCTTCATAAAGGCACATTTTTATATTTGTTTTGAAAATATAGAATAAGGACTAAGAAGATATCTCATTGGGTGGACTCTATAACCCTGAAACCTTACAAGAAAAAAACTGTATCTCTTTTGGAAGAAAAAAGCCTCTTTTGGGCTTCTGACAGCATGGCATGTTTCTAAACTATTTAGGAATTAATTGCATTAGTATTGTGTGGTGTTTCTTTCCTTTTTTTAAAAAAAGAAAAGCCTAGTCTTAGTATTTCCATTAAAAACTTGAAAAAGATTAAAGAAAATGAACATCACCCTTTGAAGTATAGGTGAAATTTGGCACATCTGAAAAGTCTGTAACCTAGGTGAGAAGGGAGAAAATGTATAATATGTGGCATAAATTAAACTTAATTTTAAAATTCAAAATTAATATTATTGTTGCAATAATTATCAATTTACATTTGATGCAAAAACTTATGATGTTATTTGACAATTAGATTTAAAAGCAGTGCAACAGGCTTTTCTACCCCTTTTAATTTATGACATATATCTTTCCCAGATTGTATGCAAAAGGCATTAGAATAAAATGTCAAGATATCAGTGTTGATCATAAACTTAATATTAATTTAGATTTCTGAAAATACCATTTGTGTTTTGTCACAAGAAAAAAAAGCGGCGAAGTTTCTTTCATCTATAATGAATTGAAGAGGGAATTTCAAAACACACAAGGAGATGCTTCAAGTTCAAAGAAATCGAACCTTGAACTTTCATAGATTGGAAAGTTAATAGGAACAAGCAAGAAAGCTCTTTTAAAATTCAAAATTAGGCTGAATCCAAAATATTTCATCGTAACTTTTTCAAGGGCTGACTTATTACTATTGTATTTCCAAAGTTGAGTCAATTCAGAGATTACATTAGTGAGTGCCACATGCAATATAAGTGTTCGGTTGGCAAGCAAGTTACAACTGCATCCAAAAATGCCGTTGGGAGCTATTCCAGCTTGATTTTAAATTGGGCCATTTTCAGAAATGTGACTCTGTTTTTTTTTTTCTCCGGGTCACATTCATATCCTCTCATCAATTACATTAGAAACAGTGTGCCCCTCGCTTATTTGCTGGCTCTTGTGGCTTTTCCTCTTTTTTAATGCCACCAGGGGACTCAGAAGGGTAGGTCAAATGGATCGTTTCAGCAGAGTCCCTGGCTCAGCTGAATTTTCTGTCCTTAGGCCAGGGAAGGTAAGCAGAATTATTGTCAATTGTTTGTTATTTTCTGAAAAGGTGAATTGCATAAAACTCCAACAGTAAAATGAAGACATTGCCATTCCTCTCTCCATCTATTAGAAGAAAAGAAGGCTGGGAGAGCAATTAGGGTTAGCAGACAATTAGAAAGAGAGCTAAAGGAGGCATATTATGTGACATAAAAGAGAGTATGTGGCAGCAAAATCAAATTAATTCAATAGTGCTGTCAGGTTTGACAGGGCAAAATGTCCTCTGAACACATGCATACATCTTGACCACAGTTACACAAAAACATACAGAGAGAGAGAGAGAAAGAGAGAGGGAGGGAAAGAGAAAGAGAGGGAGAGAACTAGACCTCCATTGTTATTTAATTCTTTCTCTTTCCGATGTGCCTCTAGAACATCTTCCAGGAAGGAAAAAGGAGAATTTAGACAAGTCTTCTTTAGAAATATATGTGATGTAGCATATGGTGACCTTGGATTGACCAACTGTGGACCTGCAGTTGATGGTTCAACCTTAATAGCTCCATCAATTCCGTTAATGGACAGAATCTTCATGTCCCATACATACATACATACATACATACATACATACATACATACATACATGTACGTATACGTATATGTATGTATATAAAATCTTCCAGATGCCCCAAATTATACAGCCTCCCAAAAATACAACCTAGCGACCTACTAGTAAGCTTCGATGTCATATCCCTCTTCACCCAAGTGCCAATAAAAGAAGCCTTGACAGCCATCCAAAACAAATACAACCCCCCCAAGCACATCCTAGATCTGACCAACCACTGCCTATCCAATACATACTTCACCTACAATGGACAAAAATACAAACAAATAGAAGGAGCACCCATGGGATCACCCCTCTCACCTGTCATCGCAAACCTCTACATGGAACACTTTGAAACACAAGCTCTAGAAAAATACGACCACAAACCCATACTATGGCTCAGATACGTAGGTGACACCTTCATAATCTGGCCACATGGGAAAGAAAAACTGAACAACTTCCTCACACACCTCAACAGCCTACACCCCAAAATACAATTCACCATAGAAACAGAAGCCAACAATCAACTTCCCTTCCTAGATGTCTTGGTATACAAAAGATCCAATGGCTCCCTAGGACACACCATCTACCAGAAGAAAACACATACAAACCGCTATCTACATGCACTCTCACACCACCACCCAGCACAGATCAATTCCGTAGCCAAGACACTCATCTCCAGAACAAAATGCTTAGCCGATGAACAACACCAAAAAACCGAACTACACACTCTCACCAACGTACTTACAGCCAATGGATTCCAAAGAAAGAAGATTACCCACCTAATCCAAAAAGAAACCCCAACCAAAATCCAAGACAGAGAACAAGAAAACGGCAAAGCCCTCCTCCCATATATAAAAGGCACTACAGACAAAATCAGCAAGATCCTCCAAAAACACAACATCAAAACAGCATTCTGCACAAACAGAAAAATATCCACCATCCTAAGAAACCCCAAAGACAAAATCGAATTAGAAAACCAAGGAGTATACGAAATCCCCTGCACTGCCTGCCCTACCACATACATTGGACAAACTAACAGAAGAATAAGTGCACGCATTGAAGAACATAAGAACTCAATCAAAAAAGAAGAAATGACCTCTTCCCTGGTCCAACACCTCAAAGCCACAGGACATGAAATTGATTTTAAAAATACCAGAACTATCGCCAAAACCGAACACTTCAACAGCAGAATAATCAGAGAAGCCATAGAGATAGAAAAATGCCCACACAGCATGAACAAACGAGATGACACCTCCCGCCTTCCAGCCATTTGGAAACCCGCCCTCATGAACAGACGAGTACCTAACATGAAGAAGGACACCAGACCCACACCCATGAGAGCCACACAAGATGCCACCACCACACTTCCATGTAGAAAACATGGAATATATATATATATATATTTTCTGAGGTTCTTGCAGGTATTTGTATGTGGGTCTTCGGTTATTCGGGTTTTCTCCCACGTAAGATTGGAAGTATCTAGGCAACATTTCGATGAAGTCTCATTCATCATCTTCAGGCTTGTGTCTTCAGCTCTGTGCTTCTCAGAGTGATGTGAGCTTGCAGCTGCTTCTTCCTTTTAACTGCTAGTGGGGGTGTGACTTGATTGGGTGGGGGCTTGGCTGTGTTCTGATTGGGTGGGGGGTGTTCTCATTGGTTGGGGTTTGGTCGTGTTCTGATTGGTTGGGGGGGTTGGCCGTGTTCTGATTGGCTGGAGGTGTGTTCTGTTCAGGTGGGGGCTTGGTTGTGCTCAGGTTAGTCTTAGTTGCTGGGGGATTTGAGCTGGTGAGCTGTGATCCTGCTGTTTGGCTTTGAGTTCATCGTCGTGTCGCATCTTCATGGTGGGTGTCAGTTCTCTTCATGTATGGCTTGGAGGGGTTTGAAGTGGTGGGTAGTGATGCAGCTGCAGTGAAGCTTCTGGTATGTGGTCGTGTCTCATCTTCTGTGTGGGTGTGAGTCTCCGAATAACCAAAGATCCACATACATACATACATACATACATACATACATACATTAGGGATGCCCATATATATATGCTTTTGTAGATTTTCATGGGTACAGGTATGTAAGTCTACATGTGTTCAGGTCTTTTCCCATGTAAGATTAAGAGTATCTTGGTGACATTTCGGCGAGGTCCTACTCGCCATCCTCAGGCTGGTGCTTTTGGCTTCGTGACAGTAGAAGCAGTGTGTGATCGGAGCTGCCATCTCTCTATAAATACTGGTGGGGGGTGGGGGTTGGTGTGCTGGGCTGGTTGGCTGCGCTGCTGCCTCTTGATTGGTTGATGGAGTTGATGTTGGTATAATGGGCTGTGTGATGGCCTTGTGAGTTTTGTTGTGGAGATATCCTGGATTTTGTGCTGTAATCTCCCGGGTCGTTTTTGTTTTGTAGTGATCTTTTTTCCATTAGCCTCTCTTGTTTTAACAGCTTGGATAATGGGTTGTGTAATGGGCCTGCAAGTTCTTTTGTTATGGTATCCTGGGTCCTGCATTGTAATCTCCTGGGTCGTTTGTGTTTTGATCTCTTTTCCATTAGCCTCCTGTGTAGTAACCGCTTGGGTAATGGGTTGTGTGATGACCTTGTGAGACTTATTGCTGTGGTATCCTTAGTATTGTGCTGTGATATCCTGGGTCATTTGCTGTGTTGTAACTCCTTGAGTTTTTGTGGTGTAATTTGCTGAGTTTTCTGATGTGATATCCTGAATGGGTGGCTGTGATGTAGCATTCTGTGTTTTAGTCTGGCTTAGAGTTTGGGGTCTGGGTCTGTGTTCTTGGTGTGTGTCAGCTTGTTTGGTTTTGGGGTCGGGGGGTGCGACAGCTGGCGAGGCAGCCATGGTCTGTTTTTGGATGGTGGTTGTCCTTTGTTTATAGGATGAGCTTGGGCCTGGGTCTGATGAGAGGGATTGGTGGTGGTGTCCCATGTTGTTTCAGGTCTGGTGTTGGTTTTTGTGGCTGGGACTCATTTATTGGTGAGGCTAGCTTCCAGATGTCTAGTAGGCGGGAGGTATCGTCCCATCTATTCATGTTATGGGGGTGTTTCTCTATCTCGATGGCTTCCCTGATTATTCTCTGGAGTGTTCAGTGTTGGATATTAATTTGGTTCATGTCCTGTGGCTTTAAGGTGCTGGAAGATGGAGGAAGTATTTTCTTCTCTTCTGGCTGTGTTTTTGTGTTCTGCGATGCATGCATTTATTCTCCTGTTGGTTTGTCCAATGTATGTGGCTGGGCAATTGTTGCATGGTATTTCATAAACTCCTTGGTTTTCTAGCTGGATCTTGTCTTTGGGGTTTCTTAGGATGTTGGCTATTTTTTGGCCTTAATTATAGAGATATACCTATAGTACATCAGTCTTTTCTATTTGTTTGACAGTTTTGAAATAGTTTATTATTGGTAAAATTCATATTCCAGGTTCAGCTCTGAACACCTAGAACTAGGAAAGTCTCCCCTGTAAAATCCTGGAGAACAAACAAATACAGATAATACTGAACTGGAAGAAGTAATGGCCTGATAGGAAATAAGGTTATGCCAGGTACAGATTTTTTTTTCTGTATTTATTAGCTCTCATTCAGTTGGATGATTTTTTTAATTGATAGATGAAATGTTCTTGCTTTCATTTAGACATAAAAAAAACCTGAGGAGCTTCCTGGCTTTCCATTTGTTAGTGAAATTCAAAAGTAAGGTATTAGTATGGAACTTTTATCAGAAATTTCTGCCCAATTTAATAGAAGCTTCCCAACTTTCAGTTATTACTTTTGCAGATAGTATCTGCATTCAGGAGTATTAGGAATTCAGGGTAGCAAATATGTATAGTTTATAGGATGTCAAAATTAATAGGTGGAGTTGAAATTCTAAGATCCAAGCATTTTAATGTTTATTCATGTTTTATTCTAGCAGTAATGCAGCAAAGCACAATTGGAGGGGAAAAAAGCTTCAAAGATTGAGATCCTATGGAAAGGTTTAAAAAGTTGGACTTAATCTCCCTGGAAAAAATATGCTAATTAACATTTTTAAGATTTGAAAGATGAACAACGTTCACTTTGCAACAGGAATATTCAGACATTTATTTTGCTGATATTCTTAGTTCCGTCTAAGCTGTAAAGATAGTATGAGCTAAAAGCCGGATCACAGTTCAGCCTGGTTCATGCAGTTGACAGAAAAGGCATTTATCTTTGGCCGTGCCTGCAATTACAGCTCCAGTTCATCTGATTTATTTGCTGGGTCTAGGAGATTGGCAAAATTCATTGTGTTTACCAGATGATCCAATAGTGTTGTTTTGATAAATACATCTTATCATGAGTCAGACAAAGCAGCTCACTTGACAAAGCATTACACAAAGCTGAGCTCAACTCCCACTGAGGAAAGCATGCGGGGATGGATATGGAAGGCAGTAACACAAAATACAGGGAGTATAGCAGATCTAGCTAAAGAGCAGGCAAAGATGATAGATAATTTTAAAGTTGTGGGAGAAAAAAAGGAACGTAGAAATGTCCGCAGTGATATTTCAATGCACAACAGGGCTATCTTTTTCTGTTCCTTTCATCAAACGAGCATGAAGAGTGTGTCTGGCCCATCCCTTTGTACGTAGACCTAAATCTTCATAAAATTCAGTCTTGTCATCCACCAAGGAGACATAGTTTTTTATGGTTAATGCTGTAGTCAGGCAATAGCTTTATGGGGAACCCCCAAAATATCACTAAGTGTTGTTAATGCCTCATTGACACACATACCCCCTGGCCTTACATGAATCCTTGGTAATTCCCAGTGTCCAAAGTGAAACATGCTGGCAATTTTTAAATGATGTAGGCTTTTACTGGATGTGGTGATGTCCCACAATTCAAAGCTAGTATGTGGGAAATTGGAGAATTAAAGTATCAAATAATCTGAAAGTTAGAATAAAATATATCATTGTACATCTATGAATATTTAGCAGTTCAGAGTTATAATTTATCCCATCACATTCTCTTTTGGAGAATCAATACACCATTTCATTAATTCCATGGATTTAAGGTATGCGAAATCTAACCCACTGCCCATAGTTCTAATTATGACACCTGAAGATATTGATTAAATATTTTCTGTATCATTGAACTAATTCTGTCAGAAAATATCTGGAGTGATTCATGTTTGGTTTATGTGCTTTAAAAGGATGTTGAGCAGCTATCAGAGACAGACAGACACAAAGAAGAACCTAGAAATCTGTCTTAAGAACCTATTCCTGAATGTTTTACACTGCCTGAGAAATGTTTTTATTTTGCTAGAAAATATGACAGGAATTTCATGATCATACTACTACCTATACTACTAGATTGCAATTTCCCGCTTCCAAAAAAAAATGGTTCAGTGATATTCTAGGACATCAGCTTTTACATGGTATTCAGCCATCTTATTTATATTTTATTAGTTTGTGTAGCTGCCCATCTCAACAAGTTATTCCAGGCAGTGAACAATATCAAATAAAACACAATTATGGTACACCATTCACACAAAAATTAAAGTCATAGAAGCTGAGAGGAAAAAAAAAACCTCAATCAACACCAATAATACAGTCTGGAGACAGGTTCTTTCACATATTCAGGGTCTTTACAGTCTTATAAAAGGCCAGTAGAGGTGGGGCATCCTAATCTCATTAAATATGCTATTTTTTTGACCCTTGTACATAGCCCCTGTTCCCTATTCTACTGCATACCCAATTACCTGAGCTGGAAGTAATTCCACCTGAACTCAGTGGGATTTACTTCAGAATAACTATGCATAGTACAAAGCAAAATGCTAGCAAGCCGAATCTGATGTCTGACTTCATGTAATCACAGTTTTCTTGACAGTATTGCAGAAGTGGATAATTGTCTTCTTCCTGAGATTTTTTCCTCCATTGTTGACTCTAGCCATGGTTATAATAACATCAGAGGTGGTATTCAGCAGGTTCTGACCAGTTCTGGAGAACCGGTAGCAGAAATTTTGAGTAGTTTGGAGAACTGGCAAATACCACCTCTGACTGGAGATTTTATAGTATCTTTCCCCTGCCATGCCCACCAAGCCATGCCCACAGAACTGATAGTAAAAAAAAATTGAATCCCACCACTGAATAACATCATAAATAATTAAAAACATCAAAACTTTTTTTTTTCAGCTAACCACCAGTAAGGTCACCATCCAGTTCACATCTAATATGCAAAGCCTGAATTTTCTGACAATGCATTGTAGGCACCATTCTGCTAAACCAACACCCTTGAACATTGAGTGGCATAGTTGGCCTTTGGAAAGACGTCTTAGTGCAGAAATAAGACTGTTAAACAAAGAAAAGAGGGTGCATTATCACTGGTGCATAGTCTGGCATTAAAGTTGCTTGCTAAATAAGATCAGCTTCTGGATAAGCCCAAATGAATTGTGATAGGTACTGTAGTTCTTTAGTTTATCCCAGTTTGCATTTATTAAGAAAGGCAACCTTTGGGATGGAAACTAGATATTTATAATTAGAAAACCACATTCTGCTAAGTTGATCCTAGAGGCCATTGCCATTTGCACTGGAGAAATTCAATGGAGAAATTCACTCATTAAAAAAGTGCTAACTCAGAGAAATGGCTTTCACATTAACATCAGAAGAGCTTATGCTGATTGAGGTTGTTAAAGCCCCAGATTCCTGTTCAATGGCACTGTTAGCGGTGAAGGCTTAGGAGCTAAAGAGATCAGCTTCCTTTTCATAGGCTAAAGTTGCAAAATATATAGAATTATAAGCATCTTCTTTCCAGGGATTCAGGCTAAATTATATGGGCACAACAGAATTTTATTATTTTTTTATTGGGTTTTTTAAATTAATTATATTTCTAAGTGCTTAATAAACATTGTGTTGTCTGGGTATTTAATTTATTTAACAATACTAATTATATTCTGAATCTCCACTTCTTTTTTTTCCAACCACTGGTAGAATAAATTCCATGTTTGATAGTATTCTGTGTCTTCTTTCTGCTTAATTTTCAGTTTCAACCTGGGCACAGTAGAATTTGAACTTTGGACCAATATTATGATATTAATTCAAGCCCATGAATTTGAACTTCTGGACTAATATTATCATCATACAATTTTGCAGAAGCAAAGAAGAAAATCTATGCCTGTGATGGCAAACCTATAGCACACATGCCAGAAGTGACACATAGAGACACTTTTGCCAGCATGTGAGAGGTCACCCGGAAGAACCCCATTGTGCATGCATGTGCGCCCTCCACCAGTCAGCTGATTGTTGGGTATCAGCCACGCATGTGCAGGGAAAGACACACGCATGGGAGATGTGTGTGCATACGCAGAGGCATGCAGTCTGGGGGGGGGGGGCTGCATGCACATGCTCAGGGGACAGGAGGAGTTACGTGCTTATTGAATCATGGGTGCAGGAAAGCGAGAGCGCACACATGTGTATGTGCGTGCACTTTTGGCACACAAAGTGGAAAAGGTTAGCCATCACTGTATTTACATACAGATATGCTATGCCTTTAACTCCTTGTTTGAGGAAAGATTCTCTAAATGTAGGAACCACCACCTAGAATTATTTAATAGAAAATAGCTTAAGATAGGAAATGTTATTAGAGTATAGGATACATAATAGTATAGGAAATAGTATAAGAAATAATATTTGCATTTGTATGTATTTACATCTAAATGCAGATGAAGCAAAACAAATGAAAATTGCAGTGCTGCCTATTAATGGCACAAAGTAATCAGTAATCAATTTTAAAATATGGGCCTGTCCTTAAAATCCATTTGGAAGCTTCAAGTGGTTCAGGACATAGCAACATCAGCTGTTGTATGTCATGACTAGAGAAACCTACCAGACACCCCTGCTTATGCCAACCCTATTTTTTAAAAAAGAAAGAAAAAAAAAGAAAGCATAATTTGCTGTAGTGGCTGTCATTCTAATGACCTGCTTGGTTGTGTTCTTTCACTTTTTCTCTCCTTTACTAGTACTTCTCCTCCATGGATCTTCTCCTCAGCCTTTTTCTGCATGGATCTTCTCATCAGCCTTTAATTAAGGGAAAGCTAGGTGGAGAAGGAATTGAAATTACTCAGAGAACTTCCAGGAGGAGCCAATCAGTTGCTTTTTATTTCTGACTTCCAAAGGTCTTTCTCTTCAGCCAGAGAGACTGTCCAGCACCAGACTGCCTGCCATCTGGGGACAGTATTGAAGTGCCAATCAGTTGTATAACCAGACTATCCGATGCATCCAAATGCTCCTCATAAGGCTGGGCTGAACATTAGTTCTATATTTTCCTCTAACCTGTCTTCTATCTAATGGGAAAGAAAATCAATTTTATTGGTTTCTTCAAAGGAGAGAAAAATTGGCAATAACTTTCACGCATAAAATACAGTGTTCTTAGACTGACCTGTTATGAAATGTGCATAATTTCTCTGTTTTATTATACAATCATCTCTCCTGCCATCTGCAGTTCTCCAAGGTCCCACATTTCAATTAAACTCTATGAGACCTCCTGCCAGTAGGGCTTGTTTCACTGTGGCAAAAAGGGAAAGAATATATAGAACAAAACGTTGCCTGCTTCTGCTAATTAGCAATAATAAACTAACCTCAAAACTAAAAGGAGTTCTAAAACATCCTGAGATGAATTCGTTTTGCAAGGAAAGAAAAGTTTAGGGTTCCTAATTAGAGAAAGAAACCATTGGTTCTTCCATTCTGATGCTACTGCTTAGTAATTCACAAATCCCTTTTAACAGTCAAGTACCAGGGAAATCAGGAGATCAAGGTAGTTCAAATGGGTATAAAGATTTATTGCAACCTTAAACTCTCTACAGGAATCTGAATTAATAACCACCAAAGGAAATTAGCGGTAGTTAAGGGTAGAAGGAATTCAAGGTGGGCTGGACTTAGATCTGTTGTGAGCACAAAGGGACTCATGACTGAGACACATTTGACCCCTCCCTCAGGCTCAGCCTGATTCCCTACAGTTGTGCCCCTAATAATTTTTTTGAAAGGAAAAGGCTGGGCTGAAAGGAATATGATAATATTGTGAATCACATAATTCAGTTAATCAGATAGTCATAAGGACTGAATGTGAGCCTATCTGCAAACTACAGATATCTCATTTTAAACTATAATATAATATAGGGGCTATAATATTGAAAAAAATTAAATCTTCCCTTTTCATTGTGTGTGAGAATCTCTTTATTACCTTCATTTTAAGCAAATACACAATATCAAAGCCTCCTGCTCTTTATTTTAGAAGAATGTACTTATATATTTTGCATGGAACATTCAAGCATATTTGTATACTTATCACATTCATGTATACTTATATACTTATTCTGAATACTTATTGTATTCAGCACATCAATCAATTCTGCAAGTAAATATGGACATTTTGGGTTAATTCTTGGTATTAATTCTTTTTGCATGTAGTATTGTGTTTACCCATCAGATGTCAGTATAGCCTTACAACAGAAAAAACATCATCCAAGTGAAACTTTTATAGATTTAGTGTTATGAACTGAATTTGTGTGTTCTAGATTATATTTAAAAGAACATAAGTTTAGTAGATATTCTCAGTTAAGAACAGGATAATCTGAGATAAGTAAAGATGCTTAAGAAAATGGAATCATTGTAAGTTACTTTGAATAATAATACAATAATATAATCTTTGCACACCTCATCCAGAAATGAGCTGCCCACCTGCTTCTTCAGCTATAATTTTATAAAATTATAAAATTATAATTTTATATTTTTAAAATTTTATAATTTTATAATATAATTGTAATTTTTAATTAAAACATCCCTACATGTTAATGAAAACATAATACCACAACACCAGAATGGAGTTGTCATCCTAAAATAGAGAGTCAGCTTCTAGCTAATAACAGCACAATAATTTATCACCAATCAAGTTTGGCTCTTGATATTATTTAAGATTTAACAAACTAAAGCACACTTAATTTTTTACCTTAAACAACACTAAATCACCTGTTCAGCAAACTCTGAATCAATCATGTATTCCTTTAAAATATATATTCCTGTATCCAAAGGATCTTGCCAAATAAACTTGCTTCTCATCAATGTTTTATTGCCAGATTTCTCTCAAAACATCCTGCTGGATTTCAACATGCTATAAAAATGGGATTGTGGGTTGATTGCTCACATTACATTTCCTTGCTAACTCTTTTGTTTGCCCCATCCTCAACCTGGTGAGTGAAGAATAAGCCATTATTCTTATCCAGTGGAGACTGTGTGTATGGAGACCTGTATTTTTTAGTCAAGTTAAATCCAGTAGATACTTTCTTTAAATGTCCAGGATAAAACATTGGGATCTGGTCGATAAAATACAGAATGGAATGGAAAGGCTAGGTTGTTCAGTCTCTGTTCCTTTAGAAATGTCAATAGCACACAATAAAGGGGTGGAGCTTCTATTGCATGATCACAGTGTCATTGTAACTATTTTGACCCCCCATGGACAACTCTGCTTGCTCCTAACCTGTTTTCAAACATTTCTGTTTGATATCTAAAGAAGCATTGTACTAATCCTATTCAGAGATATTTGCTTATATTCAAACCAGAAAGTTGTAAAGCTATCTAGTGGAAAATCAATGTATTCAATCTATTTTCTTAATGTCATTGTTTGCTGTCATTTATGCCTTGGAAACAATTATATTATTTGTTTAAATCGCACTAGAGATTCTTCTCTACCTGCTCAAAGAACAAGAAAAATGACCAACGTATGTGGCAAAATGATCTGGTATCTGCAATTCTAAGCAGGAATACAGACAATGATGTTAGAGAACTGTACTAAGCAACCGAGCATATAAAAGATACTAAAAAACTTTATGGCAGAACAATTTGTTTGACAAAGTATGAATCATGTTTTCCAGTTTTCAGATAGAAGAATTCAAAGGCTAAAAAGAAGCTCAATAATCTAAAAAAACATATTATGGTTTCTTCTACATTATAATGTAGTAGTTGCAAAAATTAAGCATTTCACCATGAAATAACCATATTTTACTTTTTTAAAGTGCTGTTATTGCAATAGTATATATTGTTTCCATGTTTTGTTAATCTGTCTGAAGCAACTAGGATATAGAAACATAGAAGCTACTTTTGTGTCATAAAATGTATCATTTTGATATGGTTAGATATTTACATACAGATATTCTGAATTCATCTGTCTCAAATTAATGTACTCAAATGAGTACATTTCACCAAAAGGCTGTGTCCTGTAACTGGGGCCTAGATATATGAACATTTTCTGACATTTTTGTAACCATCAACTAATGGATGAGCTTAGTTTAAAAATTATATGATGCCACCACAATATGGCAATAATTCTCCTCTATTTCACTTGGTGAATAATCCTCACCAGCAAAAATATTGTAATTCAGATTTATAGTGAGAGTGTATGGTATACTTTTGGGGAGCTAGCAAGACTGGATTTGAGGGAAATTAAGTTATTCTATATCAGGGGTGTCAAACTCCAGGCCCGGGGGCTGGATGCAGCCTGCAGGATGATTAGATCCAGCCCGCGGACGCCCCTGGAAATAGTGAAGGACTGGCCAATGGTGCCTCTGCTAGTGAAAATGGAACTCATGGGGGCTCTGTTTTCACTGGCAAAGAGTTGTAAGAGGCTATTGCAGCTGAAAATAAAGCTTGGGAGCCAATTTTTGCTGGCAGAACACTCAGGCCAACAGAGTTGCCCCCAACACGAGTGATGTCATGCTGGCCATGCCCACACTGGCCACAGCCACTCCACCCCACTGAGTCAATCCTAGCCCTGATGCGGCCCTCAATAAAATTGAGTTTGACACCCTTGTTCTATTTTGTTTCTTCCCAGCAAACATTAATGGCATGCAACCTTTGATTCAATAGGTGATCCTGAATTCTAACCTTCTGTGAAAAGGAGAGAAAACTTCTGTATCCACGTTATTCATTATTTAAGCCATTGGGAGCTTGAACAAATTAATGGTTTTTCAGTTCTCTTAATGTTATAAGTATTTCAACCTTAAGATAAAAATTATATCAATCCCACTCATTTTATTGTTTTGTATTTATGAACAAAGAAGTCCCACATAATCAACTTGATGAATAACTTTGATAAGTACATCCTCCTTGACTCAGTTTTATTTTCTTTCTAAGTGACAACAATTGTATTCTATTCAATTTTCAAACCAGTGTAGTAAATTCTGTTGGGTATATGGATACACCAACCAGGTTTGGGTTGAATAAATATGTAAACCCAGGATTAAGTGGCTATGTAGCTTTAAGCAAGAAACTGCAATGTCATTGTGGGTGCGGTTGCAGGCAGTAATATAGGTAGGAAGGGAAACGTAATAGACCCGGCTTCTGGATGCACCTGGTTCTGTTCCTGGTCTGCTGCCTGCTGGAACGTCTATCTGCTTGCTTCTGGATGGCTACTGTGCCAGATACCATTTCAACTGAACACAAGGACTGTTTGCCTAGTGAGCTGAGGATTCAGCATTGTCTTTGAGATAAAGGTATCGGGAGGAGAAGACTTACAAGCAGATAAGGACATTGTATTTACTGTTAATGGACTTGATAACTGGATAGATATACTGGATACTGACATATGGACTGAATGACACTTCTTAATCTCTGTGTGCAATAAATAACTATTTTATAACTACAAACAGTGTTTTTGTCTCCAGTGTGTGTATACTCTTGGGCCCACTCTCTCTCTCATTTGCCAGCCTGGCTTGACTGCTGCTGCATACTCTGCTTGGGGGTTTATCCCCAAACACTAACATTGGTTATGAGCCCAGCAGTGTGCACAGTCTAGCTAACCAGGTTATAGCAGTGAGAGCTGGTGGGAGTTGCACATTACTGTGAAAACAAACTGTTTGTTAAATAGTTATTTTTCTCAAGAGAAATGGCACAAGTAAATATGCCAAGTCTGTCCATGATATCCAGACTAGATGGAACAAACTATGTTTCATGGTCACTGAAGTGTAGTTTACTACTACGTAGAGAAGGCTTGTGGGACATAATTACAAACCCACCAGATGTATCTAATCTAGATCCTACTGATGAAGAGGATTATAAAAAGATACAGGACTATGAAAGAAAGAATGAACAGGCTTTGTGCATCATAGGACTCACTCTCTCAGACCAGCAACTGATACATATTCGTGGAGAGGAAAGTGCTGCCAATAGCTGGGATAATCTCAAGAAGATTTATGTTCGAGACAGTGTAGGAGCTCATATCAATCTTACACGGAAGCTGTTTAGAACACATCTTGAGATAAATGGAGATATGTTGACTCATTTAAACTGTATGAAAAGCATTTTTCAAGAATTGCAAGAAAAAGAGCTTATATTTAATGAGTTGCAACAAGTATACATAATATTGTCTTCATTGGATCCAACCTATGATGATTTTGTGACTGCATTAGAGGTGTTGACAAAAGACAGTTTATCAGTAACTGAGATTACCGGCAGGCTATTAGAAGAAGCCAGAAGAAGGTTTGAACGTGACCAGTTGAGAGAAGATAAGCCTAATAAAGAAGAGAAATTATCTTCAAGGCTGGAAAGAAACCAGCTGTGTAAAGTAAAGCACCCGGAAGAAGAGAAGTTATCTTCAACGGCATACACAATTAAAAAGTGTTTTAATTGTGGAGGCAGAGGACATTTGGCAAGGTTCTGCAAGAAAGTAAAAAGCCAGAATGTAAGGAAGCCAAGGAAATCCTTTGAACTAGCCACGTTTAGCAACTGTGAAGTGAAGAATGATATATGGGTGGTGGACAGTGGTGCATCCCACTGCATCACGAGAGATAAGACAAAGTTTATAAAAATGTCTACAAGCTCACAACGTATATCACTCGCCAATGGTTGGCACCTCAAGGCCAAGGGTGAAGGTATTGCTTATTGTCCATGTTTAAAACAGAATATAAAGATGTTATATGTACCACAGTTAAAAATGAATTTACTTTCTGTAACAGTATTAGATAAACTAGGATATGTGGTTACATTTAAGAATAATAAGTGCATACTGGAAAGAGATGACAAAAGGGTAACTGCAGCTTTAAATGGAGCATTGTATGTCTTACTTGACAGTAAGAAAGGAGAGGCACAGACTGTATTTAATAATATCAAGCCTCATGATGAATGTATCCATTTATTGCATAGACGTTTGGGGCATGTAAATTTTAAAATGCTAAAACGTACAGTAGAGTTATCTGAAGGAATAAGGTTAAAACCCTGTGATAAGTATTTGCGTTGTAATGTCTGTTGTGAAGATAAGAGTAAAATAATCCCTGCAAATAGGCTAAATGGTTTCAAAACTAAAGAACCTTTAGAAGTAGTATTTGCAGACATTATAGGTCCAAAGAAACCCAGTATGGGGGGTGCTCGATATATACTGAGCATTATGGACCATTACTCTAGATATGGGTTTTGCTACTTAATGAAAAGCAAAACTGAAACATATCAACATTTCTTCAACTGGTTAAAGTTTGCTGAAAGAAAAACCAAACGGCAACTTATAACCCTGGTGACAGATAATGGCACGGAATTTGTTAATAGCAAATTCCAGAATAGGTTAAAGGCAGCTGGAATAGCTCATAAGACATCTGCACCATACAGACCACAGCACAATGCATTTGTTGAAAGGCGAGGCCAAACATTGCAGGCAATGACCCGTACTATGTTAACTGATTCTGGGTTACCTGATTCTTTGTGGGGGGAGGCCACAATGTGTGCTAATCATTTATTAAATAACGTGGTTAACTCAACCACTGGTGAAATACCATTCACCATGTGGCATGGCAGGAAGCCTGATTTGAGTTACCTGCACACATTTGGTGCACCAGCATGGGTGCATATCCCTACACAACTCAGGCGTAAAGGGCAACATAGAGCTAAACAATTATCCTTCGTTGGTTATCAAGCTAACCATAGGGCATATAGATTTTGGGAGAAAGGCACATCTAAGGTGTTATGTAGTGCTAATGCCCAATTTCTAGAGCACGTAGGATGGGATAAGTTAGAACAGGATAGCAATAACGAGGTGATTATTGAATCATATAGAAATCCCATTAAGTATCCCTGTAACTTTAAAAATAATGTAAAGCAAGAAGTACAGGATGAAGTAGAGCCCCTAGAGGAAGAAATAGCTAAAGATGAGGAACAGGTAGTAACTCAACCAAGCCCAATAATACCCAGAAGGACTACACGTATTTCTAGACCGCCTGATAGATACCAGGCTAATACAGTGTGCCAGGAAAATAGAATCCCAAATACTATGGATGAGATTAAAGGATATCCTTCTAAAGAGAAAGAAAAATGGTATGCAGCAATTAATAAAGAATTGAAGTCTTTGAAGGATATGCAAGTGTATGAAAACGTGAGATTACCTAGTAATGAAAAACCCATTGGCTGCAAATGGATTTTTAAAATAAAAACAGACAAGGATGGAAACACAATCCATAAGGCAAGGTTAGTAGCCCAAGGCTTTAGACAAAGTGCAAAAGACTATGATGAAGTATTTGCACCTAGTCTGAAAGCAGCAACTTTAAGGGCAGCATTAGTGTGGGCAGCAAGCAAGCAATATATAGTTAACCATTTAGATGTGGAAACTGCTTACTTGCATGCTCCACTAAGACATACTGTGTATATGAAAAGGCCTAATGGATTTAAAGGAGACAATAATAATAATAATGAATGTTGGTTATTAAAAAAGAGCCTTTATGGTCTCAAACAATCGGGCTATGAATGGAACCAGTATATTGTAAAGGAACTGAACAATATAGGGTTTAAAGCTGGTTTAGCCGACCCATGTCTATTTAAGAGGGAAAAGAATGGGAAAGTATCATTATTATTGTTGTTTACTGATGATATTGCTCTGATAACTAAGACTAATGATGAAGCAAATGAAATAATAACATCATTAGCCAAGAAGGTAAAAATCAAGCAATTAGGGGAGATAAAGAGATATCTAGGATTGAATATACTGAGAACACAGAAAGGTTTTAGGATATCTCAGGAAGATAAGATATCTAAATTGCTAATAGATTATAAGATGGAACTTTGTAAGCCTGCAAAGACTCCAATGAGTCAGGATATTTGCAAAATGGATACACAAAGTCCCAAATGTGATAAGGAACTGTATCAATCTTTGATTGGTAGCTTATCATATATTAGCAATTGGTCAAGGCCAGATATAGCTTTTTGTATTAATCAGCTGGCACGACATAACAATGACCCGCTTCAATGTCACTGGATAGCATTGAAAAGAATCCTAAGATATCTTAAAGGTACATTACACCATGCACTGTATTTAGAACCAAAAGGTGATCTCATATTGAGTGCTTATGCAGATGGTAGTTTTGCAGCAGAAAGAGATACTAAAAAATCGACTTCAGGAACAGCCATAATGCTGGGTAAGACATTAATAGGCTGGAAGTCAATAAGGCAACAGCATATAAGTTTGTCTACTATGGAGGCAGAATTCTCCTGTTTATCTTTATTGTGTACTGAGTTGATTATGTACAAACAAATGTTGAAGGATATGGGTATAACTGTACATTACCCTATAGTTGTACATGAAGATAATCAGGCAGCAATTCAAATGGCCACTAATATTGCAGTTAAAACGAGAAGTAAACATACAGATTTGAGGTATCTTAATGTAAGACAGTCTGTACAGAGTAAATTGATACAGCTGGAGTACTGCATGTCGGAGGACAATGTAGCTGATCATTTTACTAAAGCCCAAGGTGCTATTAAGCATCTAGAGAGTTGTGAAAAATATGGGTTTAGAATGTAAAGGCATTACATATTTATATCACCCAAAAGGGGAGAATGTTGGGTATATGGATACACCAACCAGGTTTGGGTTGAATAAATATGTAAACCCAGGATTAAGTGGCTATGTAGCTTTAAGCAAGAAACTGCAATGTCATTGTGGGTGCGGTTGCAGGCAGTAATATAGGTAGGAAGGGAAACGTAATAGACCCGGCTTCTGGATGCACCTGGTTCTGTTCCTGGTCTGCTGCCTGCTGGAACGTCTATCTGCTTGCTTCTGGATGGCTACTGTGCCAGATACCATTTCAACTGAACACAAGGACTGTTTGCCTAGTGAGCTGAGGATTCAGCATTGTCTTTGAGATAAAGGTATCGGGAGGAGAAGACTTACAAGCAGATAAGGACATTGTATTTACTGTTAATGGACTTGATAACTGGATAGATATACTGGATACTGACATATGGACTGAATGACACTTCTTAATCTCTGTGTGCAATAAATAACTATTTTATAACTACAAACAGTGTTTTTGTCTCCAGTGTGTGTATACTCTTGGGCCCACTCTCTCTCTCATTTGCCAGCCTGGCTTGACTGCTGCTGCATACTCTGCTTGGGGGTTTATCCCCAAACACTAACAAATTCATGTATTCATTATTATATGTATAAAATTTTGATTATGTCTATACTGAAAAGACTGTGAAATTATGTCTCTTAGTGGCATCACTTGGAATATATGCTGGTCTTTTCTTTTACTTCCAGACATAGTAGTGTAAATGTATATTGGATGTAGATTTAGATTTAAATATAGGTTTCTTACTGTACACATTTCAATACATGTAATGTATTCAATGCATATATGTAATGTATTCAATGTAAATTGGTTACACAGAAACTAGAGATCTTCCCTTGTTTCCTTTTAAATATTTTAAAATGCCCCCACCCCCAAATATATTGAATGTTAATGAATGTCAATGAATCATAAAAGGAGATTCTGCTATTGCAGTTGTTATTTAAACAAAAGAAAGCTAATATTCAAGGATGTGGAAAAAAAACTTTGAGAGGAAGGTGTACTTCTCAAAATTTCTGATGGAAGTAGACTAGGAAATGGCAGGAAGACTGAAGGCGTATAGGCTGGAAGAAAAATTACTGATGGTTGTCATATTCCTATCAAATAATAAAGGAAGCATTTGTTGCTTTAGAACTACTGACGTGCTGGATGATATGATCAGCCTTGAGGAAGAAAATCAATAAAAAATAATTGTAGAAGAGCAAGGTTAAATGGCATAGATAATGTGTCTTTTGGCTGCCAATGATATGACTTCATTCCTTAAATTTATCATCTCAACCATTATCATTGCTCACAATTCTTAATAAAAGTTTTGAATTCACAGAAATTTGAATAACTAAGATGAAAGTTTATAAAGCCTTGAAACCTTTATAAATTTTATAGAATGCCCTTTTAGAGTTTTTTGTGACAACAAAACATGACATATGAACTATGACATAACAAGGCAATTTTAAAAATATGAAATGAAAATATTTAATTTAAACATCATTAATCCTCTGTTTTCCTTTCTTTGATTCCAGTATATGACCTTGTTACATCTGGAATATCTGTGCATATATTTAGCTTATTATTAGGATTTAATTATTTCAACCATCGGATATAACAATGTGTATTTTTCACTAACTTATTGATTATACAATAAAAAATGAAAATGTGATTAATGGGCAAGTTAAATCTGTAAGGATTAAAAAAGAGCCCATTAAGAATAACTAAAACAAGTTGCAATTAAAATCAAGTGAAGTTAGATTTATAGAGAGGATGAAGTTGTTTATGTTACTGAGATGCTTCATAGGCAAATGCAATTAAGTACCAGAAAATCTGGTTTTTCCAGTCTTACAGATATCTGGCCATTGTGTTTTCATTGGCTTAACTTGGACAATTAAAAAGATGGTGTGTAATATATATTTAGATGTGAAAGGCAGAGACACCTGGATATAAGGAATTTTCTTGTAACAGTCTTTTGATTTAGCAGAGGCATTTGCCACATCCCAAATTTTGTCAAGACTGATTTCAGAGAAGAGGTCATGATATATTTTAAATATGGCTTGTATTCTGCTCTAATTCTTTTTTATTGCGTACGAAGGCAGAAGAATAAAGTGAAAATTGTAAAGACTCTCAGAGGAATTTAGAAAATGAAAAAGAGAATGCAAGTATCTTAACTTTGCTAGGCAAGAAGTATGAGACACTGTTTGGTGTAGTGGCTAAGGTAACATACTAGAAACAGGAAGGCTGTGAGTTTTACAAACCTAGCTGAGAGACCATGAGCCATTCTCTTCCAGCATTAGGAAGAAGGCAATGGTAAACAATTTCTGGAGAAAAGTAACCATGGCCAAGAAAACTGCAGGGACTTACTTTTTCCAGCCAGTTGCCAGAAGTCAAGACTGACTTGAAAACACACACACACACACACACACACACACACACACACATACACATACACATACACACGCACACACCAGCAAGAAATGTAGCATGTCCTTGGCATAATCCTCCATCTTTGCTAAGAGAAAGTAAACTAGAAACTTACTTTGACCTCCATCTTATATACTATATACCTGTGATGGCAAACCTATGGCATGTATGCCAGAAGTGGCATGCAGAGCCATTTCCCCTAGCATGTGAGAGCTCGCCTGGAAGAGCCCCACTGCACATGTGTGCATGCCACTGCAGCCCAACAACTGATTGTCAGGTATGTGACGTGCATGCATAGGGGGCGGGGGGGGCATGGGAGACACATGCACATACACAGAGATGCACAGCATGTGGAGGGATCACGCATGCATGTACAGATGGATGGCGTGCGGGGATGATCATGTGTGCATGTGCAGAGATGCATGGCACATGGGTGGGTGTGATTACACACACATGCGCAGACGAGCAGTGCATGACAAGATGATTGCGTGTGCATGCACATAGATGCATGGTGCGCAATGGAAGAATCGCACACACATGCTCAGACAATCCGCACACAGCAAGGGAATCGCAAATGCATGCACAGGGGGGCGGGAGGCCCAGCACGCATTGCCTTCTGGGTGCTGACACATGAGTGCGAGCACGTGAGCGCACATGCAATTATCAGCATGATAATTACATATACATACAGTATATGTGCACTTGATTCACTTGGTTTAATTTGCAAACACGATATAAAGTCTGTTCTCATACTATAATAGCTGCATAAAAATGGTTGAATAACACTAGGTGTTGGATGGTCAGATATCCCTAAAAGTAACTGGTAGAGGCAGGGCATTTTTTAAAAAAAATATTTTTAGCTTTGAAGACAATTTGCCTATACTAGTGATATCAGTGCCTGTTATGTTTTTGTGTGTGTGTGTCTATAAGTGTGAGATAAAAGAGATTCATAGAGAATTAAGATCATGTAAAAAGGAAAAAAAGTCTACAGTTTAGAATTAAAATCAGCCAATAGCTTTTTCTGAAACATTTAAATAATTCAGAGAGATTCCCTTTGTAAAAAAAAAAACCTATCCCCTTTTACTAGTTCAAGCTGGCTGCATGGGCTTTTAGAGGAATATAGTTTTTGTACTTGTTAAATTGTTATGGCTCAGTTCTGCTTCTATGGAACTGATGAAAAAAGTTTTATAATGTCATACATTTTCCAACCTCCAAAACAACAGTAATTCAACTAAAGGGTAAAACTTTTAGTTACGTGGCCCAAGATAAAAATTTGCACTACATTTGTATACTGCCTAGAGTCTCTTCAACCATGAGATGGCCGGCATATAAAAGTAATAAATGAATATTAATTAGCAATAAAATAAAATAAATAAAGCTCAGCTCATCTGCAAGCTGGTCATGTCTTCTCAGCAGTTGGAAGCTGGCTCTACAGTTATTATAGTTTTGGCTTAAAAGATAGGCAATTTTGGTTCATAGGTTCTAAAATAAAGTAAACATTGTATTACTTTAATAGCAATTTGAGCCGAGAATGGATCTTAAATCTTGGTCATGTACCCTATCAAAATGACCTACATTCCTTCTGAAGATAATCTAAGAAATAAAACTAGCTATCCATGCTACCAAAAGACAACACACTAATCAGTTTCATTTTCTTTCATTCTTGTTTCCCAAGGTTATGAACACATACTGTTGTTTTGCCTCATATCCAATTTCATAGACAATCCATTCTATTTTCTGGTCATGCTGAAAGTTCATGGTATTTTAAATATGGATTTATGATCAAATCATCTAAAATTGAAAGACGAATATAAAACCTTGCTAATATTATGAGGCAGAACTGGTTTCCAAAGATGCCATTTTTTAAAAAAACTCTCTTTCCACCTCAAATTTCATTTTCAGTCATTACTGAAGTGGAATTAATGGAGAGATGCAATTTTTACAAGTATGTTGTATGGCAGTTAAATAGCTCTAGATGCCTTCTGGATGTGCCCATGCAGACAATTAAACACTAAAATGTGAGAGGAAAGAAAGTAGATGTAGTGTAACAAATTAAATTAGACATTATTGCATTATATTGTTCTTAAATTATGACACCATTAACAAGCAGTGATAAAAAACATAGCTTGTGGTGTGTAAAATATGTTTTTTAAATGTTTGTGGTTAGTAGGCATTCATTAATAATAATAATAAAGGACCTGAGTTGAAATACTACTTATAATAAAAACCCCAAGACTTCTGAATTAAGGTAGGGACTAAAATAACCATTTGTATGCACTGTAGAATTGTCAAACACCTGGGCCACGGGGCAAGATACCTCACATGTTGGTCACGCCCACATCTGGCCTATAAGAAAAAAGTCCCAATGCATCAGGTGATCCTGCCATGAAAACATGAGCTTGACACCCTGATCTAATGAAACATTAAGCTCTGCAAATTCGGGTCAATATATCCAAGGCTATTTCACCCATTTATAATATGTACTTCTTTGTATATTCTTCAGTGCTGACTGGAGATACGAAGATTGGATTATAAAACAATTTTCTTACCATTATTGGGTGACCTTTCCAATATGTGGCCTGTGGTATGGACATTTTATACACCCCTTTGACTTCCTGTACTTACCTGTAGCAGTTATTCTGAAGGACAGTTACCAAAAGAAACTTAGCATAGTAAGTGCTAACTGGGAGTATTGTGCATGCAATCAATAACGGGTTCCTTTGTTAAACAAAAGTTGTTATAAAACCAGCTGATAAACCATTAGAACAATAGCTGGCTAAAAATAATGTAAATGGCAAGTCAAAAGATGATCCTTGGGACTTTTCTTGCAGTTTGGGAGCAAGAAAAAAAAAAAAAAAATTCCCCGTGTCTAGCAAGATGGCTTCTAACAACAATGGCTCTTTCAGTAGGACTTTGTTTATAAATGAAAAAGTGGGGATAGGTTTATAATGAGAAGAATTCCTTTGTTCCCAAGATTCCTTATCAAAAGCAGAGCATCCCCTTGTATTTAATGTTCATATAAATATCAGTCCCAGGTAAAAAATGAAGCAGGCCATCTGCTATTCTTAGTATTGTCCTCTCTAAACAGTGATATTTCTGTTTCCTCATCTCAAACATTAAATTGATACAAATAAAAGCCATGTTTGTGCTAACATACTTTAACAAGCTGTTAATGATCTTTAACTCTTGGCCTTTCAAAGGTGGAAGATGAAGGCAATATTCATTTCTAAATAGAGTATGTAGCAACTAGAGGACACTAGGTGGCAAAGGAGAATCACTTATCAAGCTACAAATGTTTTGTACCTATCTCCAGTAGTTTTTAGTAAATATTTCTACCTGAAATGCATTTGTTCTCTTGGGAGCCTTCCTTTCTTCCTTTCCTAACTCTGCTTTGTTCTGGCCTTGTCCATGACTTTAACAACAATGTCATCTATAGATGTTAAATGGATGAAAAGATAATAAAAGTCCACAAATAAATTATTACACTTCCAACTGGCAAAGAAATAGGGGCAGGTATGGCTAGTAAAAGCTCAAATTATAAAGGTAAGTAACATAGATCTCTGTTAAGAACAAATTCATTTTAGGAAGACAAAAAAATAATCCAAACACTGCTCATCAAAGGTAGTCAAATTACTTGTAGAGAAGAAATACAAATATTTTTTTTCACCAGCTATTAAGTTAGCACCTTCATTCCCACACTTTTGAAAAGTGTCTTCTATTCACTGTGTGAGACTTGTTTCTAAAACATGTTGATTGAAACTATGTGGCCTCTACGTAGATAGGGTTTCTTTTTAGGATCTTCATACTTTTAATTCAACCAATTAACAAATATTCAGGATAGCTTTCCTCAAACTAGATCCCCTCCAGATATATGGACTTCTATTTCTCAAATCCCCAAGTCAGTTGCTATCACTGATCATTCTTGGAATTAAAGACCACACACATGAACTCTTCAAGTTCTCCACAGAATATCTCGTTCTTTGGGAAAAAAATTGGAAATCTGGATATTTAACATTATAGACAGTCCTCAAGTTAGGACCATCCATTCAGCAACCATTCAAAATTGCAACAGTGCTGAATAGTGCTGAATGGAGGGACTTAACGACTGGCCTTGGAGTTCAGGCTGTAATATCCCTACAGCCACATGGACAAAATTCAAGAGCTTGGCAACCAGCTAGTACTTAAACTGGCTGCAATGTCCCACTGTCATATGATCACCCATTGTGATTTTTCCTGCTGGATTCCCACAAGCCAAGTAAGTGGGAGAATCTGGCAGAAAAGATCACAAGTCATTCAGATAAGTCTCCCTTTCCCACAACCTTTCTTTGCTCACATGCACCATCCTTCCCTGGTCTTCCTGCCCTTATAAAAATGCACATATCTACTGGCCTGCTCCGTCCCAGGGCTCACTGTGCTAGCACATCTCTCACGCCCTCCTTCCCTGGCTTTCATGATCTTGCTCCAAAGAGCAGCACCCCTTTCCCCAAGTTTCCGCTGGGCCTCCCACAGCATCCCCCACCCCCTGCTCCTTATCTGAGACTCCCACCACTTCTTGCTTAATGACCTATGCATCTTGGGTTACAACGGTAACTAAGACCACTTGGATTGCCATCATCAAGGAATGTGGTTACATAACAACATGTTTTACCTTCACATTCCTTAGCAATGGTGTTGGCAGTCGTAACTCAAGAATTACCTATATTCAGCATTCATCATAATAGTGCCTGACTCATGACTTTTCATATGATATGATATTTTAACAAATGCTACCATCGTATTTCCTTTGGCCTTTCTCAGCATTAATAATGCATTAATCAACAACAATAATTTTTCCCTCTTAAAGCTTCACTTTATAACCCAAACCTTATTATTGTAATGGTTCATTTTCCTCCCACTGTTCTCCAGTTTAGTCTCCTCTGCCTGAATTTTCTTCTTCCTTCACTAAGGTTTCTTATTTCTAATCTGTATCTTATTTTAGTTATAGTAATTCTTGTCCAGGAGGCAATCTATGAAGAGATCCTATAATACCTTTTTTGCTGACTTTTATAGTTCCAGATTTTAGGTACTGGAAATCAAAACATTATGTATTCCCCACAGACACAAAACACCTTGTGTGGAATTGTAAAAGCATTGGTTGCTTCCCGGCACACATTATAGGCTTAATTAATGCTCTTGCTAGACCTTATATTTTAGGCTGATTTTAACCACATTATTGTAATGTTGTTACTGATGAGTCAATATGTCCTGCTTGCATCTACCGCTGTCCATCTTTTAACTGTATTGTTTAAAATCAAGATGTTGATATTTATACCTGATTGGGGTTTTGTTGACTTAGACAACCATGGCTATCTTTTAATGTGTGGATACATTTTGAAATTATAGAGTATTAACAGCTGATTACATGGCTTTGTTTGTCAATGTTGTATAAGGTAGCCTTCTACTTGCACATAAGATAGAAGAAGTCTGCCTGGTTTTATCTCTCAGGGTTTTTTTCCTTGATGGAAAGAATCACTTTCCATGATAAATGTTTTAACATCTGCTGACTAATCTGCCTGTGTGTAAGCTGCACTTTACTTTGAAAGGGTGCTGCAGCTACTAATATGTCAGAAGAGGCCCCAGAAGAATAGAAGTTGCTGCTTGCTTTTGCTTTTTAGATGTGGGGTACCAGGCTGCTTCCTGAAACAGTTTCAAAGGAATACTTCCCTTGAAGAAGCATCAAAGCAAAGCATCCCCTCAAAGCTTTCACAGCCTCATGAAGATTTGTTGCTCAAAAATATCACAGCTTGTTGGAATGCACTGTATAATGTATTTCTTTTGCATTTCACTAAGCTGAGACCCGGAATCTTGTCTAGGTCTTTTACACAGGGGTCTGCTCCATTCAAGGGCTTAGATGTTTAAGAAGTTACAAAAATATCAAAGTTCATTTCTAGAACTGTGAGCTAGAAGGAGCTAACTTTTCCCTCTTTATCTTCACTCAGAAGTGAAAATGTTGGTTGAATATTCAGAACGCTCCAAGCTACATCTGTAGGAGTCTTGCACAGGGGTCTGCTGTGAAGTCTAAATGAAGGGGTCTAAATGAAGTCACAGATTTCATTTAACCAAGTCTTTTGTGCTATGGAGGATGATGTGATCCAGTGCCACAAAGCCACAAAGCCATCCAATGGGCCTCCATTAAACGATTTTGTGGCCTAAAACCACTTCAGGCTTGTGCTGTTGTAGAAGGCTTCAGCTTCTTAGCCAGGGTGAAATTAAAATGTTTTCAGGATGGGTGACTGTGATTTTTTGAACTGCACACCAAAACTTCCCAGTTAATAGCTTTTTTAATTTGGCTGTAATCTGAACAAGACTGTTGTGCACTCAAGGACAACTTGAGAGCACATCAGAGTGATCCATGTTGTAAATTATGTTAAAAATATTGGGCTTTTACTAAGAAAAAGAATCAATACCAGAGATTTCTCAGTTGACCATTAAAGTAACTGGATTATGCCAGTCATTACAATATTTTCCAAACTATATATTTGGAAGTTGGTCAGTACAGATGGATGAACATTATCCTAAATTCAGTGTTAATGCATACATATGACATCAATTAGTTGACTAAGGAAGATTTTGCAACAATTAAGCATATTGGACCTGGTTAGGGTTTGGCTAAGAGGTCATGAACAAATCCCAGGGTTTATGTAATATGGAAGAAAACATATTTTGGAAGTATGTAGCGGCAAATCAATTCCGTATTATCATCAAGAAATGACCTGCCCATGGCTATAAATTCAAGAGGAGTCCAAAACTTTCTCTTTCTACCTCATTGGTGACAAGACTTTAGAAATCCTTTGATTAAGGAGATAGAAAGGGCATTATTTATGTTATAAATGTAGACGAAACCAAATTAGCCCCTATTATACCTTTGCCTCTGAAGTTTATAAAGTAATGTGTAACAAAAAAGACTATTAGTTTTAAAACATCAGCATCAACTTAAACTAAAAAAAACATGTTACATCCTCTTACTTTCATTTGTTTTTTACTTGTGTAACTCTTTCCATCTTCCAAGTAGTGCATTCATTAATATGCAGGTGTAAAAGCTAGAACCATTTTGCTAATTGACTAATCAATCAGAGAACTCTTACTTATTCCACATCCTTGTGAGATATATGGAGGTTATTTTGATGTTCAGCAAACATATTTAAGCAAAACTCAAGAGGCAACTGAGTTAAAATAAACATTTAATACCTGGAAGCTAATTATAATGGTTATTTTTCTTCAAATTTGGTCATTAAATAATATTAAGTAATTAATACAATTAATTAATCCAAATATACCTTGGATTGCAAACTATCAATGGTGCAAATGATTTGTGGACATATGGCAATTAATGTCATAAACACAATTGTCCATTAGCTGTGTTAAATTTAGCTATATTAAATTTCCCATTTTATGCAATCATCTGTACATGAACTATGTACATCATTTTGTTCTTGCATGTTGAATCTAATGTCTAATGTATGAATGTAAAGGATTATGTTGCACCTCTAAAATCTGCATTACAAGAGACTATGAAATAATAACCAACTGCATGGACTGTGGTTGCTTTTCATTTTAATTTCACAATTTAAAATACTGCTGCAGTAGCCTGAAAATTCAAGACCATTCTACACAGGGAGATTTGGGAAGGGGAAGTGAGGAATCAAAGTTTTAGTCAGAGTTTGAAATGTAAAGATCTTTCCTTGGAGATATTGAGCAAGAAAGATAAGAGATTCAGAGAAGCTACTCTAATCAGAAATCCAAAAGATATATAAATAAGGTGGTGGTATTTCAAAGGGCAAGTTGAACTACCAACAACTAGCAACCAACACTAGACTTAACAACTGCCTCGATCTCATCTTCTGCAATAGTTTGAAATCAATTTATGGAATACAAATTAAAGAATTCCCAATTATAACTTCAAAAAAGGCAACTATGATCTTATAAAGAATCATCTCTCATCCCTTGATTGGCAATTTCTATTCACTGGATGCAATACTGTAGAAGACCATAACAACATATTTTTACTTGAAGTCAAAAGAGTCATCAAACTATATGTACCAATAACAACTCACAAAACAAAAATAAAAATAAAAAAAATAAAACCATATTACTTATAACAATAAGGAAGCTTCAATCCAAAAAGAAATCACTTTGGCGGAAAAACAAATCTGGTCACATTGCCAACTTGAAAAGCAATGCAAAAAATTTATGCTACCAGATAAAGACTGAATGCACCAATTATCACATTAAACAAGAAAAAAACCTTCTATGCACCAATTCCACCCGCACTTTCTACAATTTTGTAAACAACAAACTAAAAGACTCAAGGTCCATCCCACCCCTGAAAGGACCTAATGGTAAATACTGCAATGACAATACCATTAAAGCCAACCTCTTTAACATATTCTTTGGCTCAGTATTTGTAAACAGCAATGTATCATGCCCAGTATTTCCTAGTTGAACCATAGACAACTACAATGATCTAATACATATCAATTTTACAGAAGACAATGTTGAAAAAGCACTATGAAATCTAAAACCATCTCTATCTATTGAACTGGATGGAATATGTGCCTACTTCTTAAGAAAGCTATCCACTGCCATAGCCGAACCTCTAAGCATAATCTTTGAAAAATCTTTCGGGACCAGCTCCTTGCCAAACCTATGGTCACAAGCCACAGTCATCCCCATCTTCAAAAAGGGAGACCCCAGCCTAGCTGAAAATTACAGACCAATCTCCTTATGCCATGTCACCTGTAAAGTCATGGAATCAATTATTAACCAATCCATTATCCTCCACTTAGAGACAACCTACTCTCTAATAAACAATTTGGTTGCAGAAAAAAACTATCCTGCAATCTGCAACTCTTACATTGCAAAAACATATGGACTACACGACTCAATCAGGGCAAAGCAATAGACACAATCTACATAGATTTCTGTAAAGCCTTTGAATCAGTGGTACATGACAAATTACTCCTAAAACTAAAATCTTACAAATTACTCCTAAAACTAAAATCTCTGGAAACCTGCATAACTGGATAGAAGCATTCCTGTCAAACAGACAACAAATGGTCAAAATTGGGAGCGTTCTATCAAATTCTGTACGTGTCAACAGTGGTGTTCCCCAAGGCAGTGTTCTAGGACCAACTCTCTTCATACTCTACATAAATGACCTCTGTGATCATATCAAGAGCAACTGCGTTCTCTTCACTGATGATGTAAAGCTATTCAACACCACAGACAATACTGCTACTCTTCAAAAACACCTTGACTATGTATCAGAATGGTCAAACAAGTGGCAACTTCAAATGTCAACAAATAAATGCTCTGTCTTACATATTGGCAAAAAAAAATTCAGAAAATAAAATACAGTCTGAATAGTCAAGACCTTGTTGATGATCCAAACTCTGTCAAGGATTCTGGAGTACTCATCTCAAATGATCTAAGTGCTAGAGCCCACTGTAACTACATAACCAAAAAGGCATTAAGAGTTGTTAGCCTAATCTTACATAGCTTTTTCTCTGGTGATATTACACTACTAACTAGAGCATACAAAACGTTTGCTCGACCAATACTCGAATATAGCTCATCAGTCTGGAACCCACATTACGTATCTGATATTATTACAGTTGAGAAAGTCCAGAAATATTTCACAAGAAGAGTTCTCCACTCCTCTACTTGTTGCAGAATACCTTAAGCCACCAGACTTGTAATTCTAGACCTAGAAAACCTAGAACTACACCGCCTTCAGTCCGATCTAAGTATAGTATATAAAACCATACATTATAATGTCCTACCTGTCAATGAATACTTCAGCTTCAACCATAACAATACAAGAGCAAACAATAGATACAAACTCAAGGTTAATCGCACCAAACTTGATTGCAGGAAATACGACTTCAGCAACAGTGTGGTCAATGTCTGGAATACTTTACCTGACTCTGTGTTTTCTTCCCCAAACTCCCAAAACTTTAACCTTAGTCTACTATTGGCCTCACCCCTTTCCTAAGAGGTCTGTATGGGGCTTGCATAAGTGCACCAATGTGCCTGCTGTCCCTGTCCTATTGTTTCTTTTATTTTTTTTATTTTTCTTGTATGTATCCATGTATTCATAACTATGTTTTTACTTATACCTATTATCTTGTAAGCAATTGACAAACCAAATAAATAAATAAATTCTTTTTATTGCTTTTTTGAAGGTTTTAAAAAAAACACTGTGCCAGCAAATGTCTGAAAAAATGAACGATCAGAGCTTCTAACAAGCAAGTGGAGGTTGTGTTGGCTATTGCTGTTGTACACACAAGAAGACACTTCAATGACATCTACTTCTTCTTGAAGTGGCAGACTATTAGATTGCACTCAGCTACTAGAGTGACAGAGACATTGATCAGGGCAGTCTGACATGCTACTTTGGAAATGGAGCGGAAAAAGAAAACATATAAACCCTTCCCAATTGGAAACAGATGTGGACAGTTGACAAAGCCATTACAACTCCTCGTTCTGATGAGCTACACAGTCAGAGAAGGTTGTGGACCAATTGTATCCCTGTCTGCCTTGTGTCTGGCATCTTTACCTGTGTCCCACTGTCCTGGAATAGAACCAAGAAGGAAATTATGATTTATCCAGGGTTTTTTTCACCCTCACAAACATCACGTTTCTTCCAGGTTGCTAATTTCTAGTATGTGTATGTACAGTATGCATACCCAACACAAACATTTGTATGTGTGTTTGTGTATATATACAGGCATAAAAAGCATATCGCTATACCCATAAAAAGATGTCTGTCTTTGTCTCTCTGTTTCTGTCTCTTGTGTGTGTATACATACCTATACATAAAAATATTGGAAAAAAATGATTGTTCCTTTTGTGCTGACTGCCAATTTGGTACACAATTCACAGTGCTATATCTCTTACCAGTTTTTATCTCAGAATTCTGTAGCAGAATAAACGAATTGGCACTCTTCCCAACAGGAATCTATTCATAATGGAAGATTTAGTAATCAAGTTTTAAAACTGTTCCAGAAGTTCACAAATTGCAAGTTCCACTGAAGCTGCTTGAGAAATGAAAGCTGACTCAGACAAACTTTCATAAGCAATAAGCAGCAATGTTAGTTCCTAAAGCCTTCATTGTTTTATATGTTGCAATAATTCAGGGGAAAAAAATCCACATTCATTAAATCTGGATTATTCCCCCTCTCCATAATTTGACCTGAATAGACGAGAGAAAAAGGAGGTTTCCTCCTCAGCTTCTGCCACCCCCATACCAAGATACCATTCCTTCCTTCCTTCCTTCCTTCCTTCCTTCCTTCCTTCCTTCCTTCCTTCCTTCCTTCCTTCCTTCCCTTCCCTTCCCTTCCCTTCCCTTCCCTTCCCTTCCCTTCCTGTCCCTTCCTTCCCAGTGGTGGGATTCAAATTTGTTTACTACCAGTTCTGAGGGCGTAGCTTGTTGGGCGTGCAGGGGAAGGATACTGTAAAATCTCCAGTCAGAGGTGGTATTTGCCAGTTCTCTGAACTACTCAAAATTTCCACTACTGGTTCTCCAGATCTGGTCAGAACCTGCTGAATACCACCTCTGTTCCCTTCCCTTCCCTCAGGAAAATCATGAACACTTTCTTTAGCTTTTCTTGTTTAAAAAACAGCTGCTGCTATTTCATCATTTTAATTGCTTTCTCTTTTAAAATTGCAAGCCACCCAGAGCCTTGTGGTGTTTGGGGAACTTCTAAATCAATCAAAATAAAACAAAACATACAACCTGTACATTTTCTCTTTTAAAGATGTCAGGTTTTGGCAATAGTAATCTCCATTCAGTTACAGAAAGAACTGTATGTATTTTCCAGGAAAAAGCATGAAATGTATTTCTGCCAAGCTTTCAGTTGTCAATTCTTTTCTGTTAGTATTTAGTTTTTATTTAGATTTTAATGCATGGATGCTGTTCTTGTTCTGTACAGAAATCTGCATACTCGAAATCCGGCAACCCGGATTGGCTAAAACGCACAGCCACCGGATTGGCTGAGTGCGCGGCACTGATTGGTCGCTCGGAATCGACCGCGATTGGCTGAGCCGATCGCGGGCGATTCAAAACGACCCGATTGGCCGCAGCACTCAGCAGAAAGCCTTTTTAAGCCGCACTTCTTCCCCACTTGCCCCACTTGTTTTTTGACCCCAATAAATGAGCTGAACCAAGTCACTGACTCGCGTCATTTGTTCGTATGAGATATACGACACTGGCGACGAAGGTGGGATACTAGCAAATCCCACACCGCACGTGGCCCACGGGACCGCAACCGGCAACATGGCCAGCGGCAACGTGCCACCCGCTCCTTTCAACGCTGCTACTGAAGAATGGGAATCTTACATCGACCGATTCCTCATGTTCTTAGAGAGCAACAATCTCAAAGACGCGAACGGACAGAGGAAACGGGCCGTCTTTCTCACACACTGCGGCCCCGCGGTCTTCAAAATGGCAAAAGCCCTTGCCAAGCCGCTCGATGTGAAGATCATGGACTGGGACGATCTCGAACCCCTGCTGAGGAGCCACTACGCACCCGCTGTGCCCACCCTCATTCGTCGGCACGAATTCTATCGCCGCGACCAGAAGCAGGGTGAGAGCGTCAGTAAGTTTGTGGCAGAGCTCAGGGACCTCGGAGGGCTATGCGGGTTTACCGATCTAGACGAGGCCCTGAGGGACCGCGTCGTCCTCGGCCTCCGGGATCCCGTCCTGCAAAGCCGGATCATGGCAAAGGGCGACATCTCCCTCGCTGATGCCCTCGCAGACGCCACGGCGGCAGAAGCGACCCGGAGATCCGCAGCCCAACTGAAGCAAACCGGCACCGCAGAACGGACCACCGCAGCCGCAACCGACGACAACTACCGAACAGCCACCTCCACGCACCACGGCGACCTCGAGTCCTCCTCAGGCTCGGAAGACGACGAGGAAGATGTCCATCGCATGCAGACGGGCGCGACCGGCGCGACCCACGGAACCGAAGATCAAAGTTCCAGTGTGCCGGCTGCGGGGTGAGCATCCAAGGTCAGAATGCCGTTTTTAGACGCGATCTGCCGCCATTGCGACAAACGGGGACACATCGCAAAGGTCTGCCGCCTAAAGAGGAACCACAGCCCCCACCACCGAGACACAACCCCCCGAAGACGCGACACCACCAGGCGCAACAACACTCCACCAAGAAACCGCGATCGGGACAGCGAGAGCCGCTGGAGCCGGGAAGCGAGGAACCGCCATTTACACGAAGGCCGCCAGTGTGAGGAAACCCACCAAACGGTCATCGTTGGCCATTCCTCCAACTGGGACAGCCGGAAGGTCCACGTGGAGGTCGAGATCGAGGACCGCCCCTGCAAAATGGAAGTCGACTCCGGGTCGTACCTGTCCATGGTCGCGTGGCGGGAAATTAAGCGACTAGTACCTTCCATGAAGCGGCACGAGCTGGAGAGCCAAACGCTCGTCCTTAAAGATTACCAGGGGAATCGCATCCCCGTGGTGGGGACCGGGCACTTCAAGGTCACCTTTAAAGGGCGCACCGAGATACTCCCGCTAACAGTCGTCGAGCGAGACCGCCCCAGCCTATTGGGACTACAATGGTTCGCGCCGCTGGGACTAGAAGTGACCGGCACCAACCACGTCGCCGAGGCGGACTGGGAGGAACAGCTCGTGCGCGACTTCCAGGAGGTTTTCGACGGGAATCTAGGCAAGTACCGGGGCCCCCCAATATCGTTCAGCCTAGACCCCACCATTGCACCCATCCGCCTCAAACCCAGGCGAGTACCTTTCGCCCTCCGCTCCAAAATCGATGAGCAATTAAACAAGCTCATCGAACAGGGAGTCCTCGAGGCCACAGACCATGCCCGATGGGAGACCCCCATAGTCACCCCGATAAAGCCAGACGGGTCGGTGAGAATCTGCGGGGACTATAAGGCCACCTAAACCGCGCGCTACAACAAAGCGCCTACCCCGTCCCAGTAGTACAACACCTCTTGCACTCACTGGGAGGGGGCAGGGTCTTCGCCAAGCTCGACCTGGCACAAGCCTATCAGCAATTGCCGGTAGACGAGGAAACCGCGGAAGCACAGACAATAGTCACACACCGGGGGGCCTTCCGCTGCAAGAGGCTGCAATTCGGAGTCAGCCTAGCCCCGGGCGTATTTCAAAGCTTAATGGAAAGACTCCTCCGGGGCATAAAAGGGGTGGTGCCATACTTTGACGATGTGTTGGTAGCCGGGCTGATCAGAAACAATTAGAGGACCGCCTACGGGAAGTACTGAGGAGATTCCAAAACGCGGGGCTCAAGGTTAAGAGAGAAAAGTGCCAACTGCACACAACACGGGTCGAGTTCCTAGGGTATTTACTAGATCAGCAGGGGATCCACCCCACCGAGGGCAAAATAAAAGCCATTAAAGAAGCCCCGAAGCCCCGAAACAAAACGGAATTACAAGCGTTCCTGGGGTTAATAAATTTCTACAATGTTTTCCTGCCCCAAAAGGCGACCGCGGTGGAGCCATTGCATAGGCTGCTCGACAAGGCAGCCACCTGGACGTGGGGGAGACGAGAAGAGGACGCTTTCAACAGAACCAAGGACCTTCTCACATCAGACGCTGTCCTCATCCAGTACAGCGAGACACTCCCCATCACGGTAACGTGCGACGCATCCCCCTTCGGAGTAGGAGCCATCCTCAGCCACACCCTCGCCGACGGAAAAGAAGCGCCCATCGCTTTTTTCTCGAGGACCCTCTCAAAACCCGAACGAAACTACAGCCAATTGGATAAGGAGGCTCTGGCCATCGTCGCGGCCGTAAAGAAATTCCACGAATACCTTTACGGCAGGACCTTCACCATAATCACGGACCACAAACCACTGCTGGGAATACTGGCAGGAGACCGGGCCACACCAATCATCCTCTCCCCAAGAATGACAAGGTGGTCCGAATTTCTTGCCGCCTATAATTACCGGCTAATCCACCGCCCCGGCAAAACAATTCCGCACGCAGACGCCCTCAGCCGCACACCGTTGCCAACCCTGGACGACGACCCAGCACCAACCACGTCTACCCTGAGCATCGAGACCTTACCCAACCTACCCCTGACCGCGTCAGACATTGCCCTAGCAATAAAGACAGACGTCTGGCGCAGGTCCTGAGATGGGTGGGGAAAGGCTGGCCGGAAAAAGAGGAAGACAGCGAGTTCAAAGCTTACCGGAGCCGACAAACAGAGCTGTCAACACAAAAAGGTTGTTTATTGTGGGGGGACAGGGTCGTAATCCCGGAAAAATTACAAAAAAAAGTCCTAAGCATGCTGCACGAAGGGCACCCAGGCATCGTTAGGACAAAAGCCCTGGCCAGAAGCCACGCCTGGTGGCCAGGGATGGACAAGGAGATCGAAGCCTGGGTAGCCTCCTGCAAACAGTGCCAGGAATCAAGACCAAACCCCCCCGCCGCCCCAAGCAGAGAATGGGAAACCCCCAGGGGGCCATGGTCCCGAATCCACGTAGATTTCGCGGGACCAACCAGAGGACACACCTTCCTGGTAACCGTAGACGCTTACTCAAACTGGCTGGAGGTAAGCAACATGAAGACGACCACCACAGACTCCGTCATCAGAGAACTCAGCAAACTCTTCGCAACCCACGGCCTCCCAGATGTCATCGTATCGGACAACGGCCCCCAGTTCACCGCACTACCGTTCGAGAAATTCCTAGCAGAACGAGGAATCCGACACGCATTAACAGCACCGGCGCACCCGGCGGCGAATGGTAGGGCGGAGAAAATGGTCCAATTTACAAAAAAAACCATCCAAAAGATCGAAACCGGCGACATACAGGACAAGATAAATCGAATGCTCCTAATTCAACACATAACCCCGAGTACCACAACGAACAAGAGCCCAGCGGAGCTACTAATGGGAAGAAAACTGCGATCCCCGCTCGACCGCCTGCACCCCACATACAACCCGGAAAGACCCCCTGATTCTACCAGCAAACACAGAACATTCTCACCGGGAGACAAGGTCTACGCAAAAAACCTCACCGGAGACCCCCTCTGGGTACCGGCAACGATCACCCAAGCAACAGGGCCACTCTCGTACCGCCTCCAAACAGCTGACGGACGAGCGTGGAAGCGCCACATCGACCAACTGAGATCAAGAACCACCGCGGGAAACACAACCGACACGCAGACACCAGGTACAGTAGGGAACCGGCAAGACACCAACCAAGAGGGAGGAAGCCCACAAAGAACAAACCCACCCGAAAAGGAACCAGCAGTACTCACCATCTGAAGAACCGGAGAGCGACCCACTCGAAGCCTCACCTGGAAGGAGCAGCCGAGCCAGCTCAACCGACCCGGAAGCCCGGCGGGAGCAGCCAAGCCAGCTCAACCAGCCCGGAAAAGCCGGCGGGAGCAGCGAAGCCAGCAGCTCGACCGACCCGGAAGACCAGGAGGAGCCGCGGCGAGAGGCCTGACTCACCCTTCCAGGCGGTTCCATCAATGAGGCGGAGAGCGACAGGAGTCCCACCCGAACCGGCCGACAACCAGAAGACAACTGACCAACGCAAGTCAAGTCGGAAAATACGGAGCCCGCCTACTTACGGGACTACGTCACGTGGACCAAACCAAGAGGAGGGGTGTTCTGTACAGAAATCTGCATACTCGAAATCCGGCAACCCGGATTGGCTAAAACGCACAGCCACGGATTGGCTGAGTGCGCGGCACTGATTGGTCGCTCGGAATCGACCGCGATTGGCTGAGCCGATCGCGGGCGATTCAAAACGACCCGATTGGCCGCAGCACTCAGCAGAAAGCCTTTTTAAGCCGCACTTCTTCCCCACTTGCCCCACTTGTTTTTTGACCCCAATAAACGAGCTGAACCAAGTCACTGACTCGCGTCATTTGTTCGTATGAGATATACGACAGTTCTGTTTCATGTTTTGTATCCTCTTACACTGTTGTAAACCACTTGTTTTATGAAATAGATTAAATGGATAGCAACATGGGCTATTACTCCAATGATTAAAACAAAAGTGTGACTAGTTAGAAAATATTCAGTTACTACTCTGCCACAACCTGCAGCACTATTTTGCCAACCCAGATGATTTTTATCCTTTTGAAGCATAATTCAATGACCAGTACAATTCAAAAAATAGACTTGAACAGCTATCCAGCAGTTTTATTTTCCAAAAATGTCTTAAAGGCCTGTGTGAAGTCCAGAGGCATTCTTAAAAATAAAGATAATGCCAGAAGGTGGTGGTTCAGTTTGCCAACTTCCATTTACTACACACACACACACACACACACACACACACACACACCTTTCTTAAAAGGAGGTTGGCAAAGGGACATTTTGAAGATTTCTAAATTATCTTTTATAGTTAAAGACACATTAGTAAATTTATTTCCTAATTTGAGAAGTTTCCCATGCTTCCTATGTGAATCTGGAGAGACCAGTTTGCCCCTCTAAAAAATAAAATTGAATACATTTCTGTTGTTGATTGATTGACTGGCGAAGCTTTTGAGACAATTGAATTAATAATTTTATACAACTGCAGGCATTATTACTGAAATCTTCAAAGTAATCATTTAAGAGGAAAATGCAACATTAATTTTATTTATTAATTTATTAAATCTGTATTCAACTTTCTGCCTGCATAATCACTTGAAGAAGCTTAAAACAGTTTAAACAATTACTTTATATTGTGCAAGATCTAAACACAGTTCTAATGAAGAGTTTTCTGCTCAGTTTTCTGCTCAGACATGAATAAGCTAGAGTAAGCTGCAAGTGTGCAATCAATCATCTGTAAAGAAGATAACCCCATTGTACTCAATAAAATTTACTCTTAGGATCATGCTTTATTATTATTATTTTTTCTTTTAAAGAAATGGGCTTAAGTTTACTATTAAATCCTGAAGAAATTAAAAGCCCATCCAAAGATTTCTATATGTACAGCATGTCACTATTGGTACATAGGTATATGGGGTGGGCAGGGGAATGGTTGATATTTGAGCAAACATAATAAAGCAAAAAGGCAGTATGCTACCAAGGATGATTACTGAGTGTGTCTAAACATGCTTTAAAATGTGACATAGATTTATGCTGTGTTTTCAAAGAAAACTAAAAGGCCAAAAGGCAAGGGGAGAAAAGGCCAATTAACTGGTTTCCAAGAGGAGAGCCCTCCTACTGTCACCTTCAGCAAAAGGTATATAACAATGCCTGAAATTAGATGAAATGGATTAATGCAATACAAAAGAGACAGCAGGTAGCAGGCACATATCTCAATGGCACACAGACTGAATCAAAAGGCATGAAATAATCAAATGGATGCAGGGTGTTTAGAAAGGAGTTTCTCTTTTACATGGTAGGAAGAGTCTCAGAGTTGAAAACAATGGTTGGTTTTCCAAACCAGCGCAATCATGCAGGGTGAAAAGGGAAGAATATGTCCTTGAATGACTTTATTAAGCATTTACTCCCTGCTAAGGGAAACTTACTTCTATTGAAATGAAATATTTGTATGCTAATGGCTGATTAAATGGTCTTTAATACTCTGTAAATACCAGTCCAGAAAAAAAAAGAGCTACATAAATAGAAAAAAGAATTAATCGGAATAAGCCAAGACTTCCTCACTGTGTTTGCCTGCAATCTGAAAACCACCAAGAGGCACTGCTGTGATGCCATATCAGATGAAATCATGTTCATGCTACCATATCCTATTTAATTCTTAGGAAATAGATGACATCTTGTTGATTTAAACCAAATTTTTCAGCAAAATCACACTATGTCTTGAGATAATTAAATTCATTACTGCTAACTGATCTTGAGAATATGCATAAGTTTGAGAAGTTACAGTTAAAGGAAGAAAGAGAAAGATTATCTAAGTCAGGGGTGTCAAACTCAATTTTATTCAGGGATGCATCAGGGCTGTGGTTGACCTCAGAGGCGGATGGGGGTGTGGCTTACTGGGTGGGTGTGGTTGACTAGGTGGCTGTGGCTAGCTTGATGCCACTCCTCAAACTGCTGGCATGTTTTCTCTTCGCAGTGAGTAGACCATGCTGGCCTAATTGGGTAGACCAGGCTGAAGCTACATTGGCCTGATCTTTCCTCTTCACACCAGGTACACCAGGCTGAAGCTTCACTGGCCTGATCTTTATTCTCTGCCTTGGGTAGACCGAGCTGAAGTGATGTGAGTAGACCAGGCCGAAGCAATGTAGGTAGACTGGGACAACCTTGCGGCCCGGATTCAACCACATCACAGGCTAGAAATCTAAGGAGTAAAAGTAAATTAGTCTGGCAGCTGAACTAGAACAGATTCAGTGTTTTGGAAAGTATCTATAACATCACCAGAAGGCAAATTTAGATAGTATTTGTTAGGGTTGTTGAAATATTCAGTCTAAATATTAAACTAGAAGATAATACAATTAAATAATTACATAAAATAATTATTTTAGAAATCCAGAGTTCTAACTTTTTTGAGAATAGGAAAGGGGGGTTATCTCAAAGGAGTTTTGCTTTCTTTTGGAATTTATCTGAAACATTGATTTAATTCTGGAATCAAAATTGTCCAAGCCTAATGCACACCTGTAAAAAGATGTTTTTGTGTGAGTGATGACAACCTTGCTTCTAATCTCATTGGAACCACAACCTCTATGTCAATTAAATTGCTAGTACTGATACATTTGCTATATTTATGTACATTTATGTACACGACAAGAGACAGTTTGGTGTTATGGTTAAAAGCATCAGCCTAGAAACTGGGTATCTGTGAGTTCTTGTCCTTCCTTAGACACAAAGCCAGTTGGGTAACTGCTAGCCTGTGAGCCCTAGGAAGTGGGTAATAGTAAAGCACCTCCAGAAAACCTTGACAAGAAGGGAGTTGTATGTAGACTGAGAAATGGAGGAAAAATATGACAGCCCTTTTGCACTTAGTACTAGTATTTACTTATATACTACTTCATAGTGCTTTACATATCTCTCTAAGCAATTTACAGAGTAAGTACAGTGTGTTGCCCCCAACAATCTGGGTCCTCATTTTACTGGATGGAAGGCTGAGTAAACCTTGAGCCAGTGAGAATTAAACTGCTGGCAGTTGGCAGAGTTAATCTGCAATACTGCTTTCTAACCACTGTGCCACTACAGTTCTTTAACACAGGCAAAGTTAAGAAACAGATACAAAAGGGATTCCAGTAATGCTCTTTATTGTCATAGGGAAGAATAAAACTCTTGAAAGCGTTCTTTGTATGCTATCTTGTGCTAAACTAAAACAAAGGGAGGTTATTTTGAGTTTCTTTCTCACAATTTCCTCTTTATCAAGGCCAAATAATTTCTTCTTAAACTTTCCTTAAATGGTTCATTCTTCACCCTTTCCAAAGCCAGGTCTCCATTTCTACACAAAATATTTCAAGCCATCTGAAACATTTACACCCCGTAAATAAGCATCACAAGATCACAGGAGCCATGCAGGCAGGCCAAGCAAAATATGTGCCTACCATAGAAATGTTTAAAAGAAGGCAATCAAACAATTCCATAAGATAGTCCAGTTTGAATGGGGAAACTCCATGGACAGGCTTTGATGACTCCATTTTGATATTACTTGATTATACAGGATACTCAGTAATTTCTCCCTCAATTTTTCAGGAAAGAAGATATACACATATTCTGAGATTTCTAGCAAAACCCTTATGGTTCTTTTTCAGGCTGCAGAGATTAATGATTGATAATATAGGCAAATTGTCCTATCCAGTGTTGTTTTCCCTACTTTACAGCACTTGGATGTTTATTATCTTTCTCTTGTAAAATATGTCTTCCCACCCTCTGCTCCAGAGAAAGGCAGAAGCAAATAGATAGAAGAGGGAGGATGTAGCTTCGTAATTGAAGTCAATTATTTTGTGTTCAAGTCATCTGTGTTGTGAATGATGAACAATGAAGCAGCCGAGTTGGTTTTTATGCCAGCAGTAAATGAGGAATAAAATGCTGAGCATGCCAATCACCAATTGGTAGATGGTTGAACCGCCTCATAAATATTATCTCCTGAACAGATGGTTGGAACCATATATCTGTCTCCAACCATTTTCTCTTCATCAAGCATTTGCATATTCCAGGTCGTCTAGCCACAGGAAATGTATTCATAGCATCAATTCATATTATCCTTGCTGAATGAAGCAAAGTTTTTAAAATAATCACATTGCAATTCTTTGCTGAATAAAAACAAAATGTAGTAGAGTGGAAGCTCAGTTGACCAATCCAATTTCTCTTCACTTTACATTATTTAAATAATTATATGAGTCTGCAATTGATATAAATGCCTGAAAGTACATTTCAATTTATCTCTTTATTTAATTATACATTCATCAAAATTACACAACCTTACATCTCACCAAAGGTGACCCTGGGCAGTGCACAGAAAAATGGGTAAAACCATATATAAAAACCATAGATATAAAGAATATAAAAATCATATTAATAGTAAATTTTATAAAAACAGAGTTACAAACCCTAGGGAAATAGAGAATAAAAATAGCCTGTTCAGCAATGGAGCCATCAAAGCATGCCTCCAGGTTCCTGAGAGCCCCATGCCTGATAATTTGACCAGGTTTTGTTTATGTAGTGTATATTGGAGATGGTGACCCTTTGAAAGCTGTATGCAACAAAAGTGCATTTTTAATGTATGCCAGTTAGTGTACATTCAAAATGACAATAAAATTATTACTCTACTCTACTCTACTCTACTCTACTCTACTTGTAATTAATTTGTATATAACTATGAGACAAAAATGGAAATTGAATTTTTGTAGTGCCTGTTTATAAAGAGTAAGTTTGGACAGAAGGTGCATTATGAGTCAAAAATGTAGAAATGTTTTATGCTGACAACATGTTGCCTTACCGGGGAGGGGAGTATATATTTAGGTGGCAGTTGCAACCAAATTCATCATTTCAAGCAGATTGTTTGAAGTGTTCAAGCAGTTTTTGAAAAATTGGTTTATTTTTGTGCCTTATGATTAGATGGCATATTTCCATTTTTTCCTCCACCCTCCATCAGCAGAGACCAGCAGTGAAACATATGTGTGGCTAGTTATAAGACTGCTTGAAGCTACATACCTGCTAAGCCTTCTGACAAATGGCCACTAGGGGCTTTTTAAAAAATTATTTATGTCTGGCCACATGTATATTGTGCTAGGCTTTATTTTATGGGCAGGTCATACAAAGATCTGGGTGCTAAAAATAAAGTGCATACAGCTATGCATAAGCTAAAATTAGCTAATGTTGAGATTTTATAAATGCCAAAGCTATTAATACAATTTTGTTATGCTTGAGTGAGTACTCAAGCTCTGGCTGCATGGGAATACTTGGTTTGTTTTGAAATTCAGCTTTCAAGATATATGCAGGTACATCTCAATTAATGACTGTCTTGTTTAGTAACTGCTCAAAGTTACAACAGCATCAACAAAGTAATTTTTATGATCCGCCCTTACATTGATATCCATTGCAGCATCCCCACAGTCACCTGTTTGATATTCAGGCACTTCACAACTGGCAGGTATTTCCAAGTGTTACAGCATCTTGAGTCCTGTGATTACTATTTGTACACTTCCCAACCATCTTCCAATAAGCAGAATCAATGGAGAAGCTGGCACTAAAATTACATATTACAGTCACACGAAGTCTCACTTAATGAACTGCTGTGATTTCACAGCTGAATGGGATGTGATATTATAAGCTGGTTGTGATCATACGATGTTTTGCTTAGCAACTACGTTGTTTAGTGATGGAGTTTCCTGATCCAAATTATGGTCACTAAATGAGAACTAATTGTATACATTTTCAAATGCAAAGGCTATATTAAATTAGACTAGTTTGTTGAGCTTCAGTGTATATACAGTATATGTATGCATATATGGACCTTGTGCATGCCTTTATGTCTTATTGTTGTGGTATTAATGTTATTCTTGCTGTTAGTAAACAAATTTGAGGAGGGATTGTTTTGTCATTGGCATCTAATAATTCTTATTCTTATGTTTAAAAAATGTCAGCCAAGAGTAACACAGTTGCTTAGATTAATCTGTTTCTGACAGGCAGGCTGAAAAAAATAGGGAATGTTAAATTTTTCTAAATGGGTAGGTGAAAGTACTTATAGAAAAGTTGACAAAGGAAAGAATGTTATTTTTAAAAAAATGATTGATGAGATTTTTTTTGTGTGGGGGCGGGAATGGAATGTGGTGAATTACATAAATTACTATTAAGGTGCGTTTGAATTTCTGTTTTCCTGTTTTCATTGCTCCAGGATCATTTTGGAATCTACCCATCAGTAAAATCATACTTCAGACCCCTGTTTTCATCCAGGGTGGTCTGTATATACAGTAGCTGTCCCAGAAATTATAACCTTGCTATGGAACAATCACTACTTTGTGAAATGTGAAAAGAAGCAGAAGTTTCCATTTGTAAGGACCAAACTGGATACTCAGTCTTGGAAGATGACAAAATCTGTTGCACTGCAAACTCTTTTAAAGATGTTTTTGTCAGTCTGAACAATCTTGCTATCAGCAACTGGGTTGACATATGATACACAGGGCAGTTTCAAGGGATGGACCATGAAGGCAGGTGAACCGAGTAACAATGACGTAAGTGCTGCTATCTCTGACTGATACTGGAGGCATTGTCATAAGGCCAATGCTGTGGCAATCACGGAAGAGAAAGGCATTGGATTTCGTCTATAATTACATCCACGGAGAACCATCAAATAGAGATTTTCAGAGCTTCAAGCTATCTTGAGTTCCATTATGAGCAGTTTGCACAGTTCTTCAGAGATAAAATGACTTGGATTCATGCTGAGTTTGATGTCACTTTGGGCAATGCTGTACCTAATATGTTTGCTGCACTTTCTACTAATACCTGCCTGAATCATTTCTATTGCTCGTCCCCTGAGGAATTAGATAAGGTTCTTCTTTCTCTTTGTACCATTATTAGAAAATAATGGTTCCTTTTTATATGCTGACTATTTGCCTTAGGGTTTATTTAAAGAACAGAAAAGATTTCTGTATGAAGAGAGTTCTGCTTGCAGATTCTAATCTAGACATATTGATTCAGTTTAGTAAATCTAACCTAGTAGTTACAATATTATTGTAAAGTACTTGGAGATTTTCTACAAAAGAAGATATGCAATATTACAATAATTGAATAAACACTTTGCAATAAACACTTTGCCCGTTCAGCTTTAAAGAATTCCATGGAGTTCCAGGGACAGTAAGAACAGAAAACTGTTCCACATTAAGAGAACATTTTTGTATGGATGTTGTTTCCAGTCACTAATAACACGCACAAAGCAATGTGTAGATGACTCATGGTTTCTGAATGCTGTGAACAAGGAGAAAAACTTCAACACAATTTGCTGCTTTAGATCTTATCTGGGGGTGGGGAATCACTCCTTCACCAGACAAATCATGAAGGAGGAGGAAGAGGAGGAGAAAGAAGGGACAGTTTCAAACACACAGTGAATCAGAAGTAAATTGACTCAAGTCAAAAACAGCCAACAGTGTGAGGTCAAAGATCAATCATCACTGAGTCCTTAGTTGGAAGCAGTTGCATTTTCCCCTCTGTTTATTTTGTGTCCTTTGTTTCCACATTAAAACTATTTTTAAAGTTGAATTAATAATTTTCTAAAGAGCCACAGATTCAGGCTGTGGTTCTAAGCACACCTGGGGGAGTTAATTCTTCTGAGTTAATAAAATGTATTTAGAATAAGTCAGTCTGCTGGGTTGCTTATGTAGGCATGAGGTCAATATTTTAAATCACTCTAATTCAGCAGCACAAAACACCACAACACTTCTTCCATTTCCTGAGTTCAATGAGGGCTACAATTTTGCACACAGATTAGTTAAATACAGCTGAATTCAATAGAATGCAGCTGTAGATATTCTCTCTCTCTCTCTCTCTCTCCTTGGATAGCATAGTGAAAGTACTTTGCTCTCATTTTTTAAATACCTCCAGTCTAGTCATAAGAGGATCAATTTTCCCTTGACAAATTATGCTGCTTAGAATTTAATTCCAAAAGATTCCAAAAATACCTATGTTAAGATGTCTAGCTAGGGAGCGTGCCAATTTGGGATGGAATAATGCTTAATGCTTACATTTACACATGTAGAGCTTACAAGTCTGCTCTTCAGCTTCCCCACATCAAATACTTAGTATAAATAATGAAAGCCCTTTTTTTTTCTTTATATAAAATACTATGAGACAAATCAGAATGCACACTTTGGCTTATTTCAAGATAACTACTTCTCAGTAGAGTGGGGAATGAAATCACAGAAGCCATACAGTTGAGCTCCAAATTCATTTAGACATTTAGATCAGATTAGTTTTTCGAAAATCTATATCAATGCAAAATATTGAAAATCTTTTCCTTCCAGAAATAAACATTATGGATATAATTCTTGTATTCAGTCACTGTTTCTTGTATCCTTTTTATGTTAATTCCTGGTGATTATCTGGACAATTCCCTACAGTTTTCTTGAAAATGTTTTCTGAAATAGTTCATTATTGCCTCTTTCTTAGGGCTGAGAGAAAGTGGCTTCATGCCTATTGTGAGTCTTGAACTCATCCCCTCTCAGTAGTAGTACTGTTTGCTATGATACTGGTATAATAATAAAAATAAAAACAAAGACAAACTATACAAGGGGTAAGTTGGAAAATTATGCATGACTTCATAGGCAAATGCTAAAATCATTCATTCTATTATTTAATGGATTTAATGGAACATCATTTATTTATCCATTATTTAACAGATCCCCATTTGACCTGATTTGGGATGTAACAATCAACATACATCAATACGCTACTTCCTACTCAAAGTAAATAACCACAGTAATTCATACAAGGCATATAAAATATATGTTAAATTATTCAAGTAATATGCATTATTGAGACAAATGCTGTAATTCACAGCATTTGACTAATACCATTATGGAAATTATATAAATTACGGCCGTGTATTACTTTTGTGGTACCTTTTTATAGGGTCCTTCATAAGAAATGGACTTTCCTTTTTTCAGTTCCAACATTCAGTTGAGGGTTCACCAGATTTCATTTTCAAAATCTCTAGCCTTATATTAGAGCACTTTATCTGTTTCCTAGAATGGGAGTTTTCTATATAAGCACCTATGATTTAGAACTCTTTTCTGAAAGAAGTCTGCTATCTTTTCAATTGCCTATTGCTTAATTTCTAGAAACAGATGTTCTGCTCTGGAGAGGGAATTGCATGATTTCCATAATTGGCTTCATTTCTGACATTTTCCTGTTTAGCTAAATCTGCCTAGACTCAATTGGGAAATGTGCAAAATGCCAGATGGAACCAGGTGGCAAGGTCATAATCCCTTAACACACATTTAGTGTACATGGAAACATTGTCTACACAAAGTGCCAGGTCTCAGGTACCAAGCTACGCAGAAACAAAGTGTTCAGGGTGGACTCTTTTAAACTCTGTTCTTAAAGAAAAACAAAATAACTCTGAACAAGACCCAGAGCAAGTACAATTTTGTCTTTTCTATTAATGTTTTGCCAATATCTGTAATGTAACTAATACAAAAGTCACTAGCTTAAAGGAATCTTTTGTTTTTCCAATTCATTCTGAAGGTTGCTTTTTATGTTTCTTGTTGGGAATGGTTTTGAATTGGATGTAGGAAGGGGTGGTCCCCTTCTTTTCTCTTACACATCTTTCCATTATGTTTAAGTCTCCTTGGCTGCCCACACTTTCCAACTTCTTTTGGGCTTAATTGAAGAGTGGAAGGCCAGGTAGGCTATAGACCACTTAAGACAGGGATCCCGCAACCCTGTTTTGACCCAAACCTTGTTCCAAGGAAACAAACACGAAACAGAAGTAGCAGCAAAACCTTTGAATGATTCTTTATGAATTTTGTTTCTTCAAATGCTGTTTCAAACTAATTGTCTCTGATAAGAATGACCCTTGCCAAGGCTGTGCAAGGCTGCCAAGAATACTAAAGTTACTAAGAAATATTTCAAACACAAAAAGTCTCCAAGCACAAACCAAGATACTCTAAATGTCCACAAGGCTTGAATGCAAAAACTTATTTGCTTCCTGCAAAGAACTCCAGTTTTTCAGCTGGCTTTTATCTCTTAAGGGCCATTACCTTGCAGCCTTACTCCCAAGTTGCCTGTGTTGCTGCAGCTGCTCTTTCCTTCGAACAGCCCTGTGCATATGCACACTGGGCACAGGCTCCTCGGGGACCTCTTCATCACTGCTGCCAGCCTCCAGAATCTCTGAAGGCAGCATTCCACTCACTGATGGTCCTGGCCCCATCCCTTCATCACACACAGGCCTCTCATCTGAGTTCTTGCTCTCCGAGACCTCAGCCCTCTGCGCCTGCTGCCAGTGAACCACAACAAACCTCCAGGCCAGGACTGGCTACAGCCATGCAACCAGGCCATGTAAGCAACAGGTGAGCATGTGCATGTGAAGCTCTCCTCATGCAATCGGTGGCCATCTTGTCCCCATGTGCGAAGCTTCCCTCATCTGAGAAGAAGCTGCCTTGCCTTTGCATGTAAACCTCCCCTAGTATGAGCAGCAGCCACTTGCCCTCACATGCAAAGCTTCCTTTATGCGAGCAGTGGGCATATATGGCCACTGCTCATACAAATGGAACTGTGCATGCTTGTGCACTCACCTACCAGTCACAAGGAACTTCTCCCCCACCAGGCTACCAAGCCAGAATGTTATGCCCCTGTCAGAATTTGATTCTGAGGGAGAGGCCGAGCAGCTGATAGAGAGTGGGAGTGTGGTTCCATTGGCTGTGGAAGAAACTGGTGAAGGGCACAGTCCAGCTGGGTAGAGCAGGGAAGAGATAGAGCAAGGCAGAGGGAATTCAGAGGAAGATCCAGGCCCATCCTCTCTTCATCCTGAGGCACACAGGGAGGAATGGAGAAGGGAACAATGTGAGTTGTATGGCTTATGGGGGAGGAAAGGGCCCTGATTCCATTCATTAGCTGCAGCTGGGAACATGGTGTTTAAAAAGGGAGTTTGTACACAGTAATTTGCTGGAAACAAATTGTGTATTATCTTGTTTTACCAAGGCTTATCTGGGTTCCTGGCATCTTCCCAACTGTGTGTGTTTTGTTGGCCTTTGAAGCCTGCAATTCCTTATCCTATCCTGTCCAGTTAATTGCTGAACTGTGGTTTGTGTGGATTTTTATTTACAGTTTATATGTACTTTATTTTTGGACTGAAATTCCTCCACTTAAAGACTGCTCTTGGGAGTATTTTTTCTCCAGCTGAAGGTAACTGGGTATTGGGGCAAAGTTAGAGGTATTTGAAGGACTTTTCTTACTTATGTGACTGTGTTGCCTTTGTGCCACCAGGTCAGGTCATCACACAGAAAGGTTGGGGACTGCTGACTTAAGAGACAATTATACAGGGAAAATCAGGATATTTCCTCACATCTCTTGCTTATCCCATGATATACAAGTGAAATAGATCCTTGTCCACAACGTATCCCCGCCCCCCAGGTAAATTTTATCAAGATTCTCTACTCCTTTGGGGAAAAAATGGAGGGAAAAATAAATTCTCTTTCATCAGACTGAAGGTTCTGGTAGAAATAAAACAGGAAAGGTTTTTCTGCTAGGCACTGCTTTTTATGTTTCAGAAAAGAGCTGCAGCAATAAAAATAGATGCTGAGGCTTTATCCTCAGGGACTTTGGTGAAAACAAAAACAAGGCGCTGTTCGTTGGGGAAAATAATCTGTTCAATAATCTGTTCATGAATTGAAGCTGCTGGTACTTGTGATGTGAATGCTTATAGCTACCATTTATAATTTGATCTACTATGCTTATTAATTTGGTTTGTCGTGGAATCAGTCAGATGCTCAGGCTGGATTTGACATTTTTATCTTCCTAGCAGGTAAGGATAAACAGATGTGGATGTGTTAAAGGTATTATTGCAGGATGCAAGCAGCTGAATAAAGCTGCCTTTTGCAATTGACTGATGGTGATTTTGTCAATGCTGACAGTGTTCAAGTGGTTCTCCAGTTGTTTTGTAATTGTATTGGTACTACCTTTGCCTTCTTTTGCCATAGTACCTTCACATTATTGTTGTTGTTGTTATTAATTATCTATTGTTTTTTTTGTTATTCTTTTCATCAAAATCAGATCATATGTCTTGTGGTTCTCTGGCAGCCAGTGCAGATGGCAGCGTTATCGGATAGTGAGGAAGAAAGGGAACCAGTCAGGGAGTCTGGAGAGGACTTGAACAAGGGTCCTGCGTCCGATGCAGGGATGGGGCCAGGACCAGTGGGGTGGTGCCTTCAGAGCCTTCAGAGACTGGCAACAGCAGTGCCTGTGTGTGTGCAGAGCTGCTAGAAGGCAAGAGCAGCTGAAACAGAAGGAGCAATTCAGGAATAAGGCTGGGAGGTGATTGCCCCTCCCATAAGGGATAAAAGTCAGACCTCAGTAGTTCGATAGATTCCAAGTCTTCCTTGAAGCTCTGTGTATTCTGGTTGGTTTTTTTCCTGGTACTTCAGTTGGTTTCTGTTATAATTAATTTTGATACTTCTGTTTTTGGCAGCATTCCACAGCACTGAAAGGCATGTGCTTATCTTGGGGAACTGTTTACGAATTAGTTCTGGCTGGGAATGAAAGTAATTGCAATAAAATAGGTTGTTGCTTTTGAAACAAATTTGTGTTTAATTATGTTTGATGAAGCCTGGGTCAGAATAATATGGGCTTTAAATCTTCAATATTGTATATCACACTGAAAAGTAACATGGACAGAAAACCTCTAGATAGCATTCCTGGGACCACACAGACTTGTTTGTCTTGAGCTATTGCAATTTCTTTTGATAGTAACTATAAAGCCCAGTTTTAGATGAAGCAAACGTAAAAGTAGGAGAATAATCCCAAATTGAGGAAAAATAAAAAAACTACCTATATTGTTCCCAGACAGAAACAGGTAATTTTTGAAGGTAATGGTCAGAGCCATGATATAAGGGACTTCCTTTGATCCAAACCTTCAAAAGCTTTCTTCAAATGTATATGGAAAATGAGAGATTGTGAATCAGGAGTGGTTGCCCTGTAAGGATAATGAAGGGATGATTGATTGATTGATTGATTGATTGATGGATGGATTGATGGATTATATGCCATCTGGTTGGTGTTGATCCTTAACAACCACATAAATAGATTTTCTTCAGGATAGTCTGACCCCAATACTAGTCCTTCAGATCTTCTAATAGTAAATATTGCCTCTGTAACTCTCATTCAGGGGTGGGTTTCTACTGGTTCTATCCACCTCTGTAGAACCGGTAGCTCTGAAGAGCAGCAGACATAGAACAGGTTCTATGCCTGCTGATGTTTTTGCCCACCCACCTGCCCGGGCTCTTACCTGACCTTTATTTCCTGCTTTTTCAACTTCAGCTACCATGTGAGGCACAGCTGCAGTTAAAAAAGCAGGAAAAAGGTACTTTTTCAAAGGCTGCTTCTCAGCACACAGCACTGTTGAGATGTCCAGGCACCAGGCTGATGACAATTTACAGGTGCGTGTGCAGCATGCAGGGAAGCACATTGTAAATTGCCGAACTTCATAAATCACTGAACCAGTAGTTAACTACTCTTCCTGGGTATGATGAGAAAAGATGGGCTAAGAGGGAATAACTGGCCCAAAGCTACCTAGTTAACTTTCATAAAAAGACTGGAGTTGAAGTTGGATGTCTTCAGTCCTAGTCTACACTTTAAATATTAACTACATATTTTACTATTTAAATCATTGAATTACATAGCTTAAACTTAAGCTAAGTTAAACTTTGTATGAAGGCTTCAGCAATGATTATGTATCATATTTTAGTTGTAGGGCCCTTTAATCCCCAGAATGGATTTCTTTCACTTCACTTAAAAAGCTAGACATGTTGTCATGCTACTTTCACAGACAGATACTTTAATGAGAAATTGAGTCCTTGACACTTTGGGTGTGTATTTGATTGATAGTGTTTGCCTGGCAATACATTACTGATTCTGAGACAAAGGGCCTATCTTCATTTTAGGCTGATTAAAAAGTAAGAGTTTGTTGTCATATAAGAACTGTGCTGAAAGATTCAAACAACTGGAAGAAAATAGGAAACAAAGAAATTAAGTAGACAAATCCATTTGTTGCCCCCCCAAAGACTAAAAATCATCACTATATATTAGCTTTAAAATAGTAATTCAAGCACTGGAATTCTTGAAAGCCTAACCCATTCCCCCCCCCCCCCCCAAAAAAAAAAGGAAAAGGGGGGTGGGATTCTAAGAAAACTGAAAAAGTTGACAGAACTAGGTATGTTTAGTGTAATGAAGAGAAAAACTAGTGGGGACATGATAGTGCTAATAGTTGAGGAGCTTTTGCAGAAAAAGAGTCAACCTATTCTTCAAAGCATCTGTGGGCAGGATAAGAAATAATGGGTGAAAGATCATTAAAGAGAGGTCTAATCTAGAACTAAGGAGAAATTTCCTGACAGTGAGAACAATTACTCATTGGAACAACTTGCCTCCAGAAGTTGTAGGTGCTGCATCACTGGAAGCATTTAAGAAGAGATTAGACAGCCATTTGTCTGAAATGGTATAAGATCTCCTATCTGAGTTTAAAGTCCCTTCCAACTCTGTTAGTCATGTTCTATGGTCATTCTATGTCATTCTATGGCACCACTTTTGATTTCTGGAAGCTGCCAAATAGTTGACTTTACAATTATAAAAAGATTGGCACCTGAAAAAATAATCTGGAAACCATTATTTGGAAGTTGACCATAAATATATCATGGTCTACCATGGAATCTAAGCCAGTTTATCCAGTGTAGTCTTCTACTCTTTACCAACTGTTAATTGACATAATACTTAAACTTTCCAAATCCATTTAGAAGCCTTCCCCCAAAGTTTGATGTTATTATAATATTTCTTTCACATTAATCTATTCAAATGCTGGGAGCCAAGTAAGAACTGGTATATCAATAATAAGCTTAACTAGTTACAACAGTGTGAAAACATAACATGTTTTTAACAGGCATTATATTAATAATGAGCAAAATTTTAATCAACGGGGCAGGAAATTATCAAGAAAAATAAAGTTATTTATTGGCTTTCTCTCAGATTTTTATCATCAGAAATTTGTAATTATTTTCTATATATTGTAGCTATAGAATCATAGTTGTTACTTGAGAAACAAATTTCCATTGCAAATATATATATTGGATAGAAACAAATAGTCCGGTAAGAACCTTTAAAAGATATGTTGAGATGAAATGAAAGACACCCCTCCTTCTGTCTCTATATTTGCAGATATATTTGTAATGTTTCCAGATAAAACACATCCAAAGGGCTGAATTGCAATAAATCATCAGTGGAACAGAAATAGATAACCTTAAAAAGGATTTGTGTTTTGTTTTCTTTTTGAAAGAAGAAATTTTGCATTTCTGTTGCCAGAACAAATTTTATTGTTAAGCTCTCAAGATGTTTCAAACATTTTAGCTTCTTAAGTATATCAGATGGATTGAATAAACAGATTCTTTAAGCAAGATAGAAATATATCTCATATGAATAAATATATTTTTCTTTGTTTCTGCTGGAATATGGCCATTAATTGCCCCCATACTGAAGCAATGCGTGAAGCCACAGAATGACAGATAATTACTCCAGCAAATAAGAATCTCCAGCAAAACAGTAACTGGATAAACGCAATTCACTATATCACCAGCTAATAGGTTTTCTTCATCCTTAGGCCCACTTGTCCTTGCTGTTAAACCAATATTCAAGCCAAGAATAATCTGCCTCTAACCCTTCATATACAGCCAAAATCCAGAGGAAACATGAATAATGGTGACGGATACTACGTATGATATTTATCAATATGTGACATGCCATAGGTAGCACATATATATTTTTTACCTGCTGTGTCCATAGAGATTATGGGACCTTGAAATCACCACCACCTCAGAAATATTTGAGCAATTGCCCTACAAAATCATAAAATGGTCTTGCCCTATATCTTATCGAGCCAGAAATTGTGTGACAGACATTGGGTGTCAACTACTTCAGCTACTGATAGCTAATCTTACTTACCAGGCTAACATAAACATTATATATAATGCTGCTCATAGTCACAGGGCTATGAGGAATCTCATGAAAGCTTATACTGAGCCCAAGAGGTGCAGTGGTTAGAATGCAGTATTGTAGGCTAATTCTACCCACAGACTGGAATCTGACAGGGCTTGAGGTTAAGTCACCCTTCCATCCTTCCAATGTTGGTAAAATGAGGACCCAGATTGTTGTAGGGGCAATATGCTGACATTGTAAACCACCAGAGAGTGTGTAAAACACTATGGATCAGCATATAAGTTTAAATGTTACTGCTATTGCTGTTACCCTTTTAATAAAATTAATTGAAAGAGTTGCTACCAAACTCCTCCTGATTTTTTTTGTTTACCCACATAGATTAACACAACTCTCCTCCTACAAATTTACTGACCCAATGTACCAATCACTCTCGAAATCTGACAGTGATTTATATAGAAAATATACTAAGCCAGAGTCCAGCAAAATATTCACCCTCTGTCTGCATTAGACAGTACAGATGAAAGGATGAGAGGAATATTATCACAATAGTTGGAAAAGATATTAGAAAGGAGGTGTGTCCCTTATCTTTTAAGATGGACAATCAACAGCAAGTGCACAGATATTGCACACTAAATTTCCTAGGCATTATCCTGCTCATACAGAATGAAAAATCTCACCCATGTTGTTCTTTCTTAGTTATTTATTTGATGTATTTGATTTAAAAGCCACCCATCTAGTGACTCTGGATGACACATAATGATTAAATATACACATATACACACGATATATAACCCTAGTTGCCTGCCCCTCCCCTCTCTCTCACACACACAACACATCAACAGCGGAGATCATTTATCCCAATGATTCCAATGCTTGTTTATAGAGATATGTTGAATAATAATAATGTCTACTGAATTTTAAAATAACCTATGTTACTTCCTCCTTCCCACTATTATTGTTCTTATTCTAGGCCAGAAGTTGAATGGAAAAAACTAAACTAATCTGTATCTTCTCTCTCTCTCTCTCTCTCTCTCTCTCTCTCTCTCTCTCTCTCCCCCTCCATCTGTCTATCAGTACCTATTACAAAAATGGCTTGCAATTAGCCTTTTTCATTTATCCATCTCTTCAGAAAAGAAACTTTTCTTATTATTTATTATTTAGAATATGGAGACTACTTGTCTATAAAGTCTCCAAAAGTCAGATATGGTTAAAATAATAACATATAGTCACCCATTTTATAACAAATTCTGAGCAGTTCCCAATTAATATCAATAATGTTCATTGTTGTTATGGTTTTTCTTGAGAAAGAGGTGATCATTTTTGTTTCTTGTTTATTTCAGAACAGCTTCCTTTTTAAAATCTACTTTGTGTTCTCTGTGTGTGTGTGTGTCTCTCTCTCTCTGTATGTGTGTGTGTGTGTGTGTGTGTAAGTTTCTGATCTGTAGATCAAGAAGCTTCTGGATAATAGAGAACAAAGTAACACTGCTTCTGAACAATCAAAGAGCGACACTAAAAGTAAAACTGATATTTAATTTTCTTTGTCTGATTCATTTTTTCTTCTTCCATTAACTCTCATGAAGGAAGCTGCAAGTGATGTTGGGAAGAGTTAAAAAGCAGGAATTTTTGAAGAAGGCAGAAACTTGTATTGTGTGCATGACCTAATTCTCTACATACTTTGAAGAGTTCATTCCAGTTCAGCAATAGAAGAGAGCTACTGATAAGCCCTATTCAAATCTTGGAGCACTATCAGTAATCACCATGTGTGGTCTAAGCTAATCTTTCTACCAGTATCATTCAAACAATATCATATCCATGCTTCTGCAGGAGGAAAGCCTTTGCACACATGTTTGAATGTGCTTTGTTTTCATATGAGTCATATTTTAATACCGATCAATCAAAAAGAAAATTTTGCTGTCACTACAGCACTTTGCAATCTAAAACCATCTCTATCTATTGGACCGGATGGAATATGTGCCTACTTCTTAAAAAAGCTACCCACTGCCATAGCCAAACCTCTAAGCATAATCTTTGAAAAATCTTTCAGGACCAGCTCCTTGCCAAAACTATGGTCACAAGCCACAGTCATCCCCATCTTCAAAAAGGGAGACCCCACCCTAGTTGAAAATTACAGACCAATCTCCTTATGCTGCGTCACCTGTAAAGTCATGGAATCAATTATTAACCAATCCATCATCCTCCACTTAGAGACAAACAACCTACTCTCCAATAAACAATTTGGTTTCAGAAAAAAAACTATCCTGTAATCTGCAACTCTTACACTGCAAAAACATATGGACTACACAACTTGATCAGGGCAAAACAATAGATGCAATCTACATAGATTTCTGTAAAGCCTTTGATTCAGTGGTACATGACAAACTACTACTAAAAATAAAATCCTATGGTATCTCTGGACAACTGCATAACTGGATAGAAGCATTCCTGTCAAACGGACAACAAATGGTCAAAATTGGGAGCGTCCTATCAAATTCTGTACCTGTCAATAGTGGTGTCCCCCAAGGCAGTGTTCTAGGACCAACTCTCTTCATACTCTACATAAATGACCTCTGTGATCATATTAAGAGCAACTGCGTTCTTTTCGCTGATGATGTAAAGCTGTTCAATACCACAGACAATACTGCTACCCTTCAAAAAGATCTTGACTATGTATCAGAATGGTCAAACAAATGGCAACTTCAAATGTCAACAAATAAATGCTCTGTCTTACATATTGGCAAAAAAAATCCGAAAATAATATACAAGCTGAATAGTCAAGATCTTGTTGATGATCCAAGCTCTGTAAAGGACCTTGGAATACTCACCTCTAATGATCTAAGTGCTAGAGCCCACTGCAACTACATAGCCAAAAAGGCATTAAGAGTTGTTAACCTAATCCTACGTAGCTTTTTCTCTGGTAATATCACACTACTAACTAGAGCATACAAAACATTTGCTAGACCAATACTCGAATACAGCTCATCAGTCTGGAACCCACATTACGTATCTGATATTAGCACAATTGAGAAAGTCCAGAAATATTTCACAAGAAGAGTTCTCCACTCCTCTACTCGTTGTAGAATACTTTATGCCACCAGACTTGAAATTCTAGAACTAGAAAACCTTGAATTACGCCGTCTTCTGTCTGATTTAAGCATGGTATATAAAATCATACATTGCAATGTCCTACCTGTCAATGAATACTTCAGCTTCAACCATAACAACACAAGAGCACACAACAGATACAAACTCAAGGTTAACCGCACCAAGCTTGATTGCAGGAAATACGACTTCAGCAACAGAGTGATCAATGTCTGGAATACTCTACCCGACTCTGTGGTTTCTTCCCCAAACCCCAAAAACTTTAACCTTAGACTGTCTACTATTGACCTCACCCCTTTCCTAAGAGGTCTCTAGGGGGCGTGCATAAGCGCACCAACGTGCCTACCGTCCCTGTCCTATCGTTTCTTTTATTTTTCTTTTATTTTTCTTATATGTACCCATTTCATGTATTCATAACTATGTATACACTTATACTTATTATCTTGTAAACAATTGACAAATCAAATCAAATCAAATAGAATTAGAGCCCCACCCATTTTATTACATTACATTACAACTCATATGAATAAGGGCAGTGATTTGTGTTTTTGTACCCATCATCTTGACTTTTTGGCCTATTGATGACCCTGCTCCATGTGCAAAAATGAATGATGAAGTGCAATCTGAGATATTCATATTTACAAACTTAAAAAAATAATACATTGCAAAGTATTGACAAATGGAGAAGCTGATGGTGTGACAATGTCTTTTGACTATTCACACACACACATCATTATAAATCTGTTTTTCTTTAATGCAATCCAAGATTCCTTACTACTGTTGCTGCATTCCACTAATGTAACTCTAAACTTGTAAATGTGTAGACAAGCATATCTTAACACTAATTTCCCCTTTTCCAATTAGTATTTTTCTCTTTTAAAAAATAAACCAGTCTCAGTATGAAAGCCAAAAATACATAATATTCTAGCAGGGTGACATGGCATGTGGTGTTGTGGCATTTAAATTTTTAGAAAACTTTGAAAAGAAAAGATTGACATTTAGGTTTCCTTTTGAGAAAAACTAACATTATTTTTGCCTGCTGTCCATCAATAGAGAGCATGAATGCAAATGGAAATTGGAAAATACTGAAATAAATATTGGAATGGAATTAATGCAGCCAAATCCATTAAGACAGAAATGCAGACAAAGGGGAAAAAAGGGAAAAAAGGTTTAATAAGTAATGAATCTAGACTGTCAGTCACTTTGAAGCAAAGCAAGGACCTGTTTTTTATGACTTCTTATTTATTTGATAAATCCAGTAAATTAGACTTAGTTACAAGGAATGGATGGTGCAATATGCAAAATAAAGGTGGCTAGATGATAGCTAGCTGGCTGGCTGGCTGGCTGGCTGGCTGGCTGGCTGGATGGATGGATGGACAATGACAGATGGACAGATGGACAGATGGACAGACAAGAAGACAGACCATTCTTAATATACTAAATTTTGCTCTTAAAAAGATTATCTACAAGAAGAAAAATAGTGGTGATATTTGAGTCTCCATGGATGGCATAACCTCCTCAGCTCTTCTGATGATGGAATATCATTCATCTGAAAAAGTTTCTTTTTTTAAAAAAAAAGGCAGCAATACATTCTTCTGCATGGCTTCTATAAAATGTGACTTATCAGAAATAAGATTTTGTTGAATTTTCAAAAAAAGCCATTTCTTTATTCATGAAAATAAAGGTTCCTAACATATGGCACTATTTATTTCTGGGGTTTAAGATGTGCTTGCTTTCATTCTTCATAAAAAGAGTTTGTGCAGCAAGCACAACTTAATATATTCCAAGGTAACTGGAATACAGAATAACCCTAAGATGAAATATTAAAACAAAGATTAACCTACAAGTCAATAACTCTGGCTTGGTTTTACTTCAAATGAAACAAAAATTAGAATATCTAAGCCAAAAAAAAAGCATTTTAGTTGGTTTTCAAAGACATACAAATGTTTAAATCTGCAGTTAAGTAGGAAAGGGAGAAATCAATCCTTTTCTCCCTACATGATCCAAATGTAAATTCATCAATCAACTTTTTTTTCCAGACTAAAGACTTTTTTTCCCCTGCCCCCTTGTTTTCTGCACACACATACTTTAAATAATATTTATTTATTTAACGTATTTTTATGGATACCCATCTACAAAGACACCTTGGACAGCAAGCAAAAATCATAATCCATAATGTTAAAAAAATATCGTAACAGACATAGCTGTCAGGGCCCCTGAACCAAATTTCACAAATCATGGACTTGCACTCACATTAACACCGTTAAGAATTTCATTAACACCTTGGTGCCAGTACCTGGAGGAAAAGCAAGTTTTTAAGGCTTTGTGGAAAACCAGCAGGGTCATTGCTGTCTATTTCTCAAGGAGTTGCTGTTCCACAAGAACTGGCACTCAACCAGAGAAGGCAAACTTTTGAAGACCCTACCTAGTACCACTGCTTTACTGATGGGACCTGCAACATGTCCACTTTGCCTCAACTGATGGGATAAGAACGGACACAGTCAGGCCTGTTATGAGCTAGAATTCTCCACATATTTTAATTAGAAATATGTTTTTATTCTTTTGGTTTTTTTCTATACATGTAACAACTTCTGAAAAAAGTATCAAGATACTGAAAAGGTTCACAATGTTTAATACACACACACACACAAAGTGAGAAAGCTTCTTTTGGTTATTTATGATATCAAGATTCTATAACCATACTATAAATCTTTACAACCAATAGTTGTTCAAATATATGTCAACCAAGAGCTCTTCTGATTCCAGCCAGTAACTACATCTTGAACCACATATCTCATCAAACATTTTTTCCACATATCAAAAAAACAAAATATTTTATTAGCGTTTTCTTAGGCCATTATACTTTCAACTGTTCTATCAACATTTCTGTGACTGACAGGTTGTTGGTTCTGCATTCAGAAGTTTTTAATCTAATCAGGCCAGCATGCTGATACAATATTATCTCAAAGCAGTGCAACAGTAGAATGACCTCCAAGGAGAACACCATCTGTGACTTGAAGCACATAAGCAGCATTTTTCTGCCTTGAAACAGCTTTTGCCTGTCCACAAATGCAATGCCATTGGCACAGTGATGTATCAAAATTGCTCGTCGTTGCAAACCTCCTGTCAGGTGATCAGCAGAGGACTTCTCTCATATATGTACTAAGATAGCACTGTCACCTCTCTGTAAACTTTTCTTTGTCACGGAATTCAAAGATCTGGAATTTCAGATAGCGTTTAGTTCTACACAGGAGAAAGAATGGCTGGCAAGAGAAAAATTAAAGTTAGGAGTTTAATTATTGTGAAAAAGTATTATTGGGGCAGGTGTTTGCATGAAAGTGAATAAACATAAGCTTTATGTAGGAATTAGCATAGTGTTATGCATGCCCAAGCTAATTAAGTCTCTCCACAGATAAGAGCTGGTATCTGTAGGATACTTTTTTCACTACGGAGAGAGAAATGTAGGGTAGAATTGGAAGAGAAAGAGTCAGAATTTAGAGAAGTGGTAAAATCCTTGAAATAAATTGTAATCAACAAGAAGCAGGTTATGTATAGACGTGCAAATTAAGATATGGAGACAAGGGAAGAAAAGTGTGAAGTCTCTCAGTTCCTCTCTAGTGATCAATATGCTTCCCAGTGCAGAAAGTCAATGCACACGAAGTTGATTTTCAACATGAGTTTCAATACAGCTCTAGGACATCAAAAGATCCTTGAAAAGGAAAAGGGGTCAACGTTTTCTTTTCTTCTGAAAATAGCAGGCATTTACCCCCATTCTGTCTTTTGGCTCTTCATTTTATTATGATTACATGTTATAGCTGTTTAGGTTTTCATTCCTTGCAGAGATCATGAAAGGCCATTTTGATTTTGAATGAAACAGGGCAGTTAAGCAAGGACCACCCATATGTGTTTGGACATAAACCTCTCTGGAAACTTGGGCATGAAGGAGGCATAATAATATACAGGTAGTTTTTGACTTACAGTTCATTTAATGAACATTTGAAATCACAACAGCCCTGAGAAAATGACTTATCACAAGTCATTTTTCACACTTACAACCAATGCAGCACCACCATGGTCACATGATCAAAATTTGGAAACTTGGCAATTGTCTCATATTGATGAAGGTTGCAATGTCCCAGAGTCATGTGATCACTTTTTGAGACTTTCTAATGAGCAAAGTCAATAGGTAAGCCAGACTCACTTAACAGCCATATTACTCATTTAACAACTGTGACAAGAAAGGTCATAAAAGGGGGAAAATTTGACTTAACAACTATCTCACTTAGCAATAGAAATGTTGAGCTTCATTGTGGTCGTAAACTGAGGACAACCAGTACATATCACATATACTCATGGATAAACTGACTTCTTGAAATTTTCATGTGCTTCAATTTTCACAATTGGATTATCTGTGAGTAGCATAACTTTCATGACACTTTGGTTAAAGAATTAGAAGGCTAGCTTATCTGCAAATGGGCCTATTTGCAAGTATATACGGGCACTTAAAAATATTACCAGATATACTCACAGAAAAACCCATCCACATATAAGCCAAACCCAGTTTGGGGGTGTTTTTTGCAGCCTAAAATTCTCTGTAGTAAATAAATACAAGGAAATAAATATATTCTTCTCTATAATGAAATAGGCATTTGCTTTGCTGCATTCTTTTAATAGTTTGCTTCTAAGCATTTTAATTAATCTGAATTGGGGACCAAAAATATAACTTGTTCTGGCCACAGAAATAAATGGGAGGCATTTTCTAGTAAACAAAATGTCAGGGAACTTTTAAAATAGCTTAAAATCTGGAAGGAAAACTGAAAGGTGCATTATTTTATAATGCATTGAAGTAGATCCCTATGGTACACTTTTTCCTTTTTTCTAGTCACATTTCCTTTGCCCCCTTTTTTCACATTTTGCAAAGTGCCTTCTTTTTACATCCACTCTCTGCCTCCTATACTTTTAACTCCCCCTTTGGGTTTCTCATACCCTCTTCAATGAACTGACACTTCAGAGATGAGAAGACCTCCTTTCTCTTTATTACAGATCACATCCAATGACAAGATCCTACCAGTGCTTTTTTCAAGCAACTGCAGAGGAGGAAGTTTGCAACAGCAGGATATAAAGAGAAAGTAAGACTACTGTGGGAAAGGGAAATAAATTCAAGTGGAAAAATCCAAGGGGGGGGCGGGGAGAGAACTAAAATAAAAGAGGAGAAATAAAGTCTAATCTTTACAAATAATATTTTTAATTAGTATTTATTTGATTTGTCAATAGCTTACAAGATACATGTTGTAGAGCGATGGTAAGGACGAGGCATGAGACCAGAGCGTACAAGTAACAGGCTTTATTGCTATGAATAAAGGGTTGTCGCGTCTGCTAGCTAACTCGCAGACCAGCGGGCGACAACGGGCTGGCTCTGCTCAACAGCCAGCTTATATAGCCGGCTGTCAAACGGAGCCAACCAATGGGAGCTGCTGATGCTCCCGCTCAAACAGCGGACCTGGTTGGGAACTCCAACCAGTTCCACAGACATAACACCCCTTCCCCCCAGCTGCGAACATGCATAGTCTTGTAGGTACGTGGGCTGTCTTCGCTGGCGCCCAGAGTGTCGCAGTTCGGGTGAACTGCCAGTCTGTGTCAAGTCCTGGCTCTCGGAGCGCGCGTCAGCGGTTGTTGGTACTGGGGCTTGCCCCAGTGTGGTGCCTGACGGTGCTGGTGAAACCCCCTGCTCAGGTTGGCCCGATCGAGTCTCGAGGTCCGGCTGGTCGGTTGGGTCGCTCGGCGGCTGGATCGGTGACTCTGGTTGGAGACTCGGGTTCTCCATCCAGCCCTCTCGCTCGTCTGGGAAAACCTGGTTCCGCAGGGGATCTCCATCAGGCGCGGGTGAGGCGTTGTTGGAGCTGGCTGGTTGGCATGGGTTGGTATCTGTCACGCCCATCCGTCGCCTTCTGAGTTGATCCACGTGTCTCCGCCACAGAAGTCCATCCTCAAGAAGGACCTGATAGGATCTGGGGCCGGTAACCGATATGATCTGTCCTGGCACCCACAAAGGTTCCCCTGCGTAGTTCCTGGCGTATACCCGGTCTTGTGGGGTGAAGTCTCTGACCAAGCTATCGGACCCTAAAGGGGTGTCTGGGCAATAGTGGGGGTGTAGCCTGTCTAGAGTGGTTCTAAGGCGTCTCCCCATTAAAAGTTCAGCCGGAGACTTGTTGGTGGTGGTGCAGGGGGTTGTGTGCTGGCTGAGTAGGAAACGAGACAATTTAGAGTGCCAGTCCTCCTGACCAAACCTGGCAAGTGCTTCTTTAGCTGATCTAACTGCTCTCTCTGCCATCCCGTTGCTAGCGGGATGGAATGGTGCTGTAAGGACGTGCCTGATGCCCAAGTTGGCAGTATACATGCTGAACTCACATGATGTGAACTGTGGGCCATTGTCTGAAACCAGGGTGTCCGGGAGCCCGTGGGTGACAAACAGTCGGGTTAGGGCTTTCACTATTGACTGGGTAGTGGTCGTGGGAAGTAAGGCTACATCAATCCACTTGGAGTATGAATCCACGACCACCAAGAAGGTCTTGCCATGCACAGGCCCCGCTAGGTCAATGTGCAGGCGGGACCAGGGGGCGTTCGCGCTCTCCCATCTGGTGGGCGTAGCCACTGGAGGGGCAGCCCGGGTTTGTTGGCAAGGTTGGCAAGAGCTTACCCAGCTGGCGATTTGAGCGTCCATACCGGGCCACCAGATGTAGCTGCGGGCCAGGGCCTTCATTCTTACGATGCCCGGATGTCCCTCGTGAAGCACCTTTAGGATGGGCACTCGCAGTGATGTAGGGATGACCACTCTTGTTCCCCACAGAAGACAACCTTGTAATTTTGACAGTTCCTGCTGGCGGGTTTTAAAGGGGACAAAATCAGTTGTATATTGCGTTTCCGGCCACCCCCTCCCCACCCAGTCCAGAACCTGGGCGATGATTTTGTCCTTTTTCGAGTGCGCCGCAATGTCTTCGGCTGTCACTGGAAGCTTGAGTTCGTTGACCTCGAAAATGGCATGGATAGGTGCTGGGTCTTCGACTGGGACTGGCAGGGGGCAGCGGCTAAGGGCATCGGCGTGGCTCAGAGTCTTGCCTGGACGATGCACTAGCTTAAATGAATAAGCAGCCAGAAACAAGGTCCATCTGGTCATTCTGGGCGAAAGTACCTGCGGAGTTTGCTTGTCACCAGACAGAAGTCCTAAAAGGGGTTTGTGATCAGTCACTAACTCAAAGTGGTGGCCAAACACGAATTCGTGGAACTTCTTAACTGCAGCCACTGCGGCCAGGGCCTCTTTATCGATCTGGCTATAGTTCCTCTCGGTAGGAGAAAGAGTCCTGGAAAAGAAAGCAATTGGTGCCTCGGAACCGTTGGGGAGCCTGTGGCTCAGGACAGCCCGATGCCAAAAAGGGATGCGTCAGCGGCCAGGACTAGGGAGAGACGTTGATCGAACTGAACCAGGACCGCTTCTGAAGTGAGCAAGGCTTTAACTGATTTGAATGCATGGGCCTCCTTGGGTCCCCAGTGCCAGGGTGAGTCTTTATCTAGTAGCCTATGTAATGGTTCAGCGACAGATGCCTTGTGTGGGAGGAATGAGGCGTAGAAATTCAAAAGTCCCAGAAAAGCTTGTAGTTCAGTCTTGTTGGTAGGTGTGGGTGCGTCATGGATGGCCTTCACCTTGGATTCAATGGGATGGATGCCCGAGGCGTCAATCCTATAACCCAGAAAGTCCACCTGCCTAGTGGCGATGGCACACTTCTCCCTTTTGAGTTTGAGGCCATGCTGCCTGAACCTCTCTAGCACTGTCCTGACTCTCTGAATGAGCTGGGGCCAGTTTGTGGCTGAAACTAAAATGTCATCGAAGTAGGGGACCACTCCTGGGAGACCCTGGAGAATCCTCTCCATGAGTGACTGAAAAATGCCTGGGGCTACGCTGACCCCGAATTGGAGGTGCTTACATTTGAACGCTCCCCTGTGTGTGACTTTAGTTTGTAATTCCGCTGTCTGTTCATCGACAGGGAACTGTTGGTATGCCTGGGACATATCTAACTTAGCGAAAATGGTGCCGGGTTCAAAAGTATGTAAAAGATGCTGGATAACGGGCACAGGGTAGGCGCTGACCTGTAGATAGCGGTTGAGCGTGGTTTTGTAATCAGCACAAATTCTCAAACTGCCATCTTTTTTTAGTGGGGTGACTATGGGGGTCTCCCATTTCGCGAAATCAGTGGGTTCTAGCACCCCTTGTTTAAGTAGTTTGTCTAGTTCTGCGTCCAACTTTGGATGGATGGCAAAAGGCACCCTACGGGGTTTTAAACGAAGAGGGATTGCCTGAGGGTCTACTGAAAATGATATGGGGGTGCCCGAGTAGCAACCCAGCTTATTGCTGAATACATCGGAAAATTCTGAAAATAGGGTATCTACATCAGAAGTTGAGACAGCATGGACCCCGGTTACGCTAAGGCCGAGAGAAGGAAACCAATCAAGTCCCAACAGACTAGGGAGGGCACCGTTAACTACCACTAGGGGCAGGTGGCCCTTAAAGGTTTGGAATTGCACAAGGAACTTGCCTTTCCCAAGGACAGGAATGTTCTTTCCCTGGTAGTCTCGTAGCGTCAGGTGGCATCTTTGTAGCTGTTTCCTTGACAGCCTGGGCTGGAGTCTCTTCAGGGTATCCCAGGAGATGATTGAGAGCGTGGATCCCGTGTCCACCTCCATCCTGCAGGTCTTACCTTCTAGGAAGACAGAAATTTTAATTTTATCAGGGGTTAGGGAAGTATGGTTAGCGTGGTAGCAGGTATAGTAGTCCACCACTTGCCTTTGGGAGTTAGAAGGTGGTAGAGGTCTTTGAGGTAAGGATCGCCCTGCTTGGCAGACTCTAGCGACGTGACCCTTCTTTTGGCAGTTCAGACAGATGGCGTTTCTGAACCTGCAGGATGCCCTAGGGTGGGAGCCTCCACAGGTTAGGCACATGGGAGGTTGCTTGGGGGTGAAGTTGTTTCTCTGCCCCGCTCCTACCTGTGAAGGCTTCTGATGAATTAGGCGGTTAACGTCAGACGCGTCTGTGGGGTCATCTGATTACCTCTTCGGAATGGACAGTTTGCGTGCTGGGTTTGGATTGACTTCCCTGAATTTCAGCTGCTGACTGAGCCGAGAGCTCAGCAGCCAGGGCCTCCTCCATAGCTATGGCTAGAGTCAGGTCTTTCTTCGCCAGCAAACGCCTTTGGAGTTTCAGATCTCTTACCCCACAGACGATCTGATCCAGCAGCATGTCTTCCAAATATTCTTTGAATCCGCAATGCAAGGCGGCTGTTCTCAGGGCGGCCATGTATTCGTTAATCGACTCCCCCTCTGTTTGCTTCCTGACCCTGAAGGCGTACCTTCTGGCTATTTGAGACGGTTTGGGTGAATAGTGATTTGAAAGTATTTCCTGTAGCTCGTCCCATGGGATGCTTCTGATGGCACGGGGTGCGACTAGTGCTGTGGCTGTGTCGAAGACGGTGGCTCCGCAGTAACGCAGAAAATAGGACTTCTTCCTATGCTCCGCAGCGTCGGCTAGACCGATGGCGTCAAGAAAATGGCTGAATCGATTTCTGTAGGAGTCCCACGTCTCCTCGTTAGGTTTGAATGGAGGGAATGCTTGATTCGCACTCATCGTGGAGAAGGAACAGGTTTGTCTGTTTCAAAATGTTATTCGAAATCGCGCTCTTAAAAGAACGCGCGGCGGTTGTCTCTCTGGGCTGCTTAGCTCTTTTTTGAAAAACGCGCTCTTGGTGAGCGTGGGCAGCCTCGGCTGCTGTGCCTGTGGCTCGTTTCAGCGAATCAGCTCTCACTGTATCAGGTTTGAATTTCGCGCTCTTTGCGAGCGTGGGGCGGCTGCGGTTACAGCGCCCTTGCTTTCTCTCTCTGTGACTACAGCTCTTTGTAAAAACGCGTCTGGCTAGCCTTCGACCATCCCACCTTCATCGCCAGTGTTGTAGAGCGATGGTAAGGACGAGGCATGAGACCAGAGCGTACAACTAACAGGCTTTATTGCTATGAATAAAGGGTTGTCGCGTCTGCTAGCTAACTCGCAGACCAGCGGGCGACAACGGGCTGGCTCTGCTCGACAGCTGGCTTATATAGCCGGCTGTCAAACGGAGCCAACCAATGGGAGCTGCTGATGCTCCCGCTCAAACAGCGGACCTGGTTGGGAACTCCAACCAGTTCCACAGACATAACACCACAGGTATAAGAATAAACATAGTTTTGAATACATGAGATAGATACTTATAAGCAAAATAAAAAGAAACAATGGGACAGGGACGGTAGGCATAATTGGTGCGCTTATGCACACCCCCTATAGGCCTCTTAGGAAGGGGTGAGGTCAATAGTAGACAGTCTAAGGTTAAAGTTTTTGGGGTTTGGGGAAGAAACTACAGAGTCGGGTAGAGTATTCCAGATATTGATCACTCTGTTGCTGAAGTCGTATTTCCTGCAATCAAGTTTGGTGCAATTAACCTTGAGTTTGTATTTATTGTTTGCTCTTGTATTGTTATGATTGAAGCTGAAGAATTCATAACATCATCACATGGGTAGGAAAGAAATCTCTCCAGGATGTCTCTCCAACCAAACTCTCTTTCTCTGGATGGATAGAGAACTTAGAACTGCTCAGTACAGAAAATGGAGTTGGAATAGAAAAAAAGAGTAGGTAAAGACCCATAAGAATTTTTAAAAAAGAATAGGTATATTAAATAATTTTGTTACAGCTTTTAAGTCCATATATTTGGATATGACGTCAGCCTGTAGGCAACAGATCTATAGTAAATTATTTCAAACCTAATGAAATTCCAGAAGTACTGTAGAAATATATTGATTTATTTATTTATTTTCATTTCTATTCTTCCCATCTCCCCTACAAGATTCCTCTGGCCACCTTACAAATTATAATTATAAAGGAACTCCATCCAAGCCAGATATTTTTTTGTGATTTATTGTGGCTTCTTGACAGGAATTTTAAATAAAAATCCTTATATATTCTACTCAGAATATTGAATGTTGGTGTACTGAGAAATTTAAATGTGAAAGTGGCAACTTAAAATATCCCCATAAGGACCAATCTGTTTTGTATATGCAATTTTTAAAATATCCCTACTGCCCTGGATTCAATGAAATTCAATGGATCAAAGACCTACATTTTTCCTTCATTGCTACATAAACAGGCACCTTCAAGATCCACTCCTTATGTGACAAAGCAGCATCACACCATCACAACACAAGTTTCACCCCTTTCGTATCAGTGAGTGACATCATAATGCAGGTAATAAAAAAGGCACAACATATGCAGAGTTAGGTCCAGGGGTGGGATGCTACCAGTTCTTCCTGGCTCTATAGAACCGGTAGTTCTGAATAGCAGCAAGCACAGAAATGGTTCTGTGTTTGCTGCTGTTTGCCCCCCCCCCCACCCAGGTTCTTACCTGTCCTTTATTTCCTGCTTTTTCAACCTCAGCTGCTTCGTGCGGCACAGTTGAGGTTGAAAAAGCAGGAAAAAAAGACTCTTCAAATGCTGCGAACCCACGTGCAATGCTTTAGAAAAACAGCTTCTATCCCAGGGCAGTAGCTCTTTTGAATTCTGCTGTATAGTGCAATGTTGGTGTGGTGGTGGGGGTTTCCGGTTCAATGTGTGAAGGGTGAAGGATGTGTGTTTGTGTTTATTTTCATGCTCATAGTCATGATGTGCACTGATGATGGTGTTTGATTTTGTTGTATGAGGTGCAATGACAATAAACTAAACTAACTAACTAACTAGCTAACTAACTAAGTAACTAATCAGCTGTCCAGACTGCACAGCTTAAGGTGTTTTGACACGTGCATGAATGCAAAGTGTGCATGCACGTGCAAAATGTAATAACTAAACCAGTAGTAACACCGGTTGAATCCAACCCCTGGTTTGGACATTTCCCTGTTTCCTCTTTCCCCATCTTCTGTCTCTGCTACTGATTGCTTGAAATAACCTCCCTGATATCCTGCTGAAAATTGCCTCCATTCTTCAGAAGAAGGCCTATTTCTTTTATGCTTTGGAATCCCTTCAGTTATATTGTTGATGTCAACTGAGATCTCTTTCTCTTTAGGCTTTTGTGGGGTTCAAGAATGAAGTAGTTTGGATTTGGTTGCAGCAGCAAAGTTGGAGATCTTCATTGCCGGGAGATTTGCTATTAATTCTCTTGCCTACATGGGACCCAGCCACTAAATTAACTGTCGTTAATGATATATTAAATTTTCAAGGTTCATGACAGATTTGGTTCCTCATCCATTCTGAGGCTAGCAGCAGACATTCCCATTGTCTCTGCAAATCAAACTGCCACTATAGAAGTCATGTACGTGACAGTGTCTTTAAGTAGTGTTATGGCTGGCATACCACGTTTGCTGTTATTAAAAATATAATTCCAGTAGCCTCAAGTGACTTATCCAAGAGAGATAAGAATACCAGTGGTGACAATTTAAACTGTTTTAGGTCTCTTAATGGAGGCAATTTATGATTTCATCAGAAATGGTCTTATTTGTATCCAAAGGTTCAAAGCAATCACAGCAATGACCTAACACAAAAGGAAGTACTTATGTGCATTTTGGGCTGTCACATAAACTGCATCATGACAGAACATTTCCCTCTGAGGAAAAAAAGAGAGAGAAAGAGAAAGAAAGATTTAACTCATTGCTATCCTTTTCAAGAAAGTTTAGCCTTGCCTGGATTTATTACATTTCTAAGTGAGAATTGGCCACAAACGTGTTGGGTAGCAAACACCTAATGCCGTTATGATAATATATGTGACAAATCACAGGACTGATTTGATTTTCTTCCTGAGAAGCTCCATCAAAATGACTAAATTCTTACTTTCCAGCTGGAGAAAGAGAAAAGGAGAGAGAAAGAGAGCACTTAATACTCTGCTGCATTATCACATTTTAGTCTCCTTCAGTGATCACATGTGACATCTTATCTGAAATTGGTGGGGAAAACTAATTAAATCTCATTCAAAATTTCTTCAGGAGGCAAAAATAACTCAAAGGAATTCTCTGTTTGATATCCGGATTCAAATTTGCCCCTGACAATTGAAAACCAAGGGCTATTCAGTTAAAATATATTGCTATATCAATTCTAAGTTCTATTTTTTTTAACCAGAAACTATTGTCAAAGGTGTGAAAGAAACTGCAATTCAGAGTTCCAAATCCTTAACAGATAAATCTTTCTCTAGAATTTAAAAATGACAATATTCTTCCTATAGTTAAATACAGCTTTACATTTCAGCAACTTCTAGACACTTAAATTTTCTGCAAAATAAAGTTTTGTTTTTTATTTGAGCTATATGTGCTGGCAAAGCATTGACAAACCAAATAAGAATTGTAATTTTCCTCCCAGATACATTTAAACTGAATTATTATGTGTCACACTGTTTTATACCCAGTCATGCTCTAAGCCAAAGCAATGCTGTGAAAATGGAACACAAGAGCATTAAATGCACAGATTATATAAAATTTATTTGCAGCTAATACAGCAGTCATCTGGTACAGATTTATAAAATATTTCTTTTGTAGGTCCGGACATCTGTTGTAACCAAATAAGCATTTTCAATTGGTTATGACAGTTTAGATTCCAATATTAGTTGTCTCCCTACTATGTTGAGAATGAGATGATAGAGAATTAGAAAAAAAAAAGATATATTAAACTATTATGTGAATTGACACTTGTCCAAACTACATATTATGCAGAGCTATTTAACAATGGAATGTGCTTTTAATCACCATTTGAAATATAGTAAGTTAGAATTGTTTAATTTGAAAGAGACGACTTAGAGAGCAAAAATGATAGGATATATTTTAAAAAGGGTAAAGACCAGAGGTGGTATCCAGCAGGTTCTGACCAGTTCTGGAGAACCGTTAGTGGAAATTTTGAGTAGTTCAGAGAAACAGCAAGTACACCTTTGACTGGCCCCACCCAGATCTATTCTCTGCCTCCCAAGTCTCAGTTGATTAGTTGGATCTTCTTTTGTGCCCTGCACAGGAGAATGGAGCTGGAAAGCAGGTTAGTGGGGTGGGGGGAGAATAGGATTTTTCAGTAACCTTCCCCCAGGAGTGGAGTGGGAATACAGATTTTGAAGTATCTTTCCCCTGGAATGGAGTGGGAATGGAGATTTTACAGTGCCCTTCCCTTGCCATGCCCACCAAGTCACGCCCACCAAGCCATACCACGCCCACCAAGCCACACCCACAGAATCGGTAGTAAAAAAAATTGAATCCCACCACTGGCAAAGACGATGACACAAAAAGCATACCAATGCAATTATTTTTGCCAACTCTTCCATGCTCCATACAACCATGATACCTGATAAACTTTCAGATTCCAAAGTTTTGAGATATAATTCAATATTACATTACCCTATTTAACATTTAAAGATTTCCCCATAAATCTTCTATGTGCATTAAAATACCATTTCATGACAGTCTCATAAGGTAAATGAGCCTTTAGTTTTTTTACAACTCCAAGAAACAAAATCTAATACCGTATCCATTATGATTTTTTATGATTTTATTAGAACTGTTGCTGGCAGGAATGCCATAAAATTTAGATATCATTTGCTATTATAAATCTGCATCTTAGATTCACAGAAAAAAGATTGTCTGCTTTGCACCATTACAGCTCATGTTTATAAGTCCTTAGCCTCTTAGAAAATATACAGTATAAGCAACCAGAAAAAGTAACATTTTAACATGGGCTGAATATACCGTAAGTATATTTTTGGTATATATTATCTCCACACTCCTTTATCCTATTAAAGGAATTTCTGCATGACCTCAAATCATATCCACTAGATTTGCAATGAGTGGGAAGACCATAGACCGTGAAGAAAAAAAAGCTTGTTCAGAGAGTCACTTTTGTCTCCATGCAAAGCTCCCTAAGGAAATATTCTTGTAGAGAATGCCTCTGCATGAAAAATGGGTTGCCAAGAAGAGTGCTGCAGCTACCTAAGAAAAGTTGTCACTGACAAATGCAATCACAAAAGTCAACACCAAGAGACACTAACTGAGATTGTGGTTCATGCATGCTGCATTTTTATATAATCATGGAAGATGGGAATAAGCAGACAAAATAGCCCGTTTCCTATTCATAACGATGCCAGCAATCACCTCTATGCTTGACTATGTAACTAATGTTAGCATCATTCTGGTTTTTTTTTAATTCCAGATAAAAATTGAATTATTGCTTTCACTTCAAATGCTGTATCTCTTAGAGTCCTAACATTCCAGACACCCCTGAGGCTACTAAAGCAAGCTTTTACAAACCGGGTTCTGGGGAGATTGATTTTTTGGTTTATTTGTGACTCTAAAGTGGGGGAGGGAGAAGAGAGGGAAAGAAGTTACTCAAAGATAGCCAGTTTTCTAATGCTACATGTTTACTTCATGATCTGGAGTTCTGAGATTTATTTTTTTTAAATAATAGGTTCTATAGCTTGAAAAGTTTACAAACTTTAACACTCTGTTAAAATATCCAGGCATATTGTTTTATAGGTACATGTTTCATTTCTCTATATCGGCAATCAAGCTTTATGAGAGATCATAGTCAGAATGAAATCTCTCAAATTATTTAAATGACATTTATAAATTGACTGATTTAGCCCTAGTTTGACCCAGGCACTCCAACATAACATCTTCTCCATTCCAGTTGGGATTCCCACAATGTCAATTTCTCATGTGAATCTAGATTATAAGCACTTACTGATCAACAACCAAATAGCAATTGCAATTGCAATATAAATTTAGATTTATATGCTGCTTCATAGTGTTTTATAGCCCTCTGTAAGCAGTTTACAGAATCAGCCTATTGCCCCCAATAATCTGAGTCCTCATTTTACTGACCTCAGAAGGATGGAAGACTGAATCAATCTTTAGACACTCAGGATTGAACTGCTGGCAGTCAGCATAATTAGCCTGCAACACTTCATTCTAACTACTGCACCACCATGGCTGTTATATCTAACAACAAGATTAATATATCTAGCAACTTTCATGACTGGAAATGAAGATCCCTTTTTATATACAGATAGTCCTGACTTAACAGTGTAACATCAAAGGTGTGATGGCACTGAAGAAATGGTATCTACAACCAACCTTTGAAGTTACGATAGTTGCAGCAACCCTACAATAATGTGATGAAAATGTGAATGCTTGGCAATCAAACTATATTTATAATTGTAGAGGAAGAAGATGACAAACGTCAGATGTGGTGGGGGGGACAGAGGGCTGTGAGAATGATAGACAACCATGGCAGGCAACAGTGCAAGGTATCCAAAAGGGCAGAGATGGGGGAGAGGTAGCAAATGAGGAGAGTTGGAGTACAGGCAAGCATGGTAGGGTGATGGACATTGTCCGCTGAAGGCAGCTTACCAGGCCCTGTTGAAAAAGAGGTAGCAGGACACAGTCAGTGGTTTCATTCAGGGCAGGAGAAACATGAGACTTTTGCCTAATAACACATGTTCCTCAATTCATAACCAAGACTACCAGAATTGACACTGTGAAGCAGAACAGTCTCACAATGTTTTGCCTATTGGCTGCTTTCTTAACAAGGGAAATTCCAGTTCCATTTGGGCTCACTCAGCAAGCCCTGCCTATACTTTGACTCTAAAACTTGCCAAGATTTCAAAGAGGTTGTACTTATTCTCTAAATAGGTTGGTCAATATGCAGAAGTCTTATTCCACAAGAATATATGGTAAAGTTGAAAATCTAGTTGAGTAAAAGCTGCTTTCATTAAATGCAATCTCACTCAGTTTTGTCAAAGAAATTTATGGGACTTGGTCTGCCATAATTTTTTCTCTCTCTCTAATTCATCTATCACAAAATAGATCACAATAACAACAGAAAAAATAATATTTCCTCTTTGTCTAAGAATTTCATGTGAGAGCTATAAAAATTCATACAGTCACTGTAAGAAAGAGCTCTTTGGAAACTCCAGAAAATACTCTTTTTATCACCTAGTGAACACCCAGATTTTTTCAGGTCTGATCTGATACCCTGGCCTAAATTACTTCACTCAACAGAAAAGTGAAAGTTGGTAGATCAGCAACTGGAATGCTTTGTACTCATGGCACTTCACTTTTAATCTATTTGATATTTTCTTTAGTGAGGGCCAATCCTATTGGGGCTACTAAACTGGACTGATTTTATATGGAAAGGGACAGTTAGTTATAGTAGCTCTTAATTCCGCTCCAGTATGGATGGAAGGTTTCTCAGTGTGCAACCTACCTTCTGCGGGGAATGCCAAACAAAGATGCAGAGCTGGATTTCCACTTCACAAACCACAGCTGTATCTCTTTGGACCTCCTGCATGTGAACTGGATTACCTATAAGCAGCCCACTCACTGACTGTTTTCCAAAGGGTGCATAAAGCAAGGTGCCTTTGGAGTACATACAAAGAGTGCTCCAAAGAGAGTTGCTATGGAAGCAAAATACGGTGCATAGGAATGCAGAATGAGGAATGAAGGGGTGGGGGAAGCAGGTCACAAGCAGTATCACTGGGGATTTGTTAAACGAACCTATGGATAAAAACATAGTATTAGCAGTCCCTAAATAGATTGTAGTAAGTCAAACTGTACAGAGGAGAGAATACGTGAATTTATGTTTAACTGCTCTCAGTTTATTTACTTCTAGAAAAAATTATAATCATCACAAGGCTCATTAACATTGATTTTCAAAGTCCCCATCTGAAATTAATGTGTCCTTGGCATTTGAATATAGGAAGCTCTGATATTAATGGGCAGTTGGAACCCTTCCACGTATATTCTCCAGATGTGTATTAGTTTACATGCACAGCCATACAAAAGATTTGTCTCCTGAAAATGACAGGACCTGCAGAGTGATTAAAAAATAATGCCAGACTACCTTATAATGCCATGCTAAAAGTTAAAGGTACACAGGATTATTCAGAATCCAAATAATCCATTGGCCTATAAAAAGAGCAAGTAAGCATGCTTTTTCTTCTTAACTAGGCACTGAAGGTTGAATCCATATCATACAGCAGCCACAATGCAGAAATACCTCACAAGCATCTATCTGGTGTTGAAAAAATTTAGATCCACTGTTGTGCTTCTGAAAAGACTGCAGATATCCTGCACAAATGTTTTCCTAAATGTTGATTGTTTAGGCATTTAAATCCTACCTGTCAAAGAATGTATACCATGGGAAAAAAACTTAACAAACCTTAGCATCAGCTTCAGAGGAAAAACATTATTTTGAGTTCAGCAGTCATTTCTTTGATGGGCCATGGTTGATGAATGGAGTTTATTCCTCTAGACTTATAGAGAACATTCTGCATGGGATAATGATCGAGATATTTGGTGGAATAAGAAAACAAATACTGAATTGTCTCTGAGCATCTTTAATTAATATTTAGAATCTGCTATGAAAAAAGATATGTTGTGGTACATATGAACAGTTATGGTATTTCTTGTATTTGTTGTCAGTTATTCATTAAATGTCAGAAAAGATGGGTAAAGTCATGAGGATGCTGAAAAATATAGAAGCAGTTGAGATGAAAATAAAAATGGTAGAACTTGGATGAGGATGTGGCAGATGGAAAAAGGGTAAGGTCTGGCAAGAATGTTGGCTGGAAAAACAAAAACATTCCAGTAGATATGGTTGATGTACTATTTTTAAGCAATTTACCAGGAAATGATGTTTACCTGTCCCTCTCTCCCTTCTCTCATCTACTCTGTCCCATATACTATATTGGAAAAATATCAGGACAACTTTTTTGGTGGGAGAGAATGTTATGAAGGAGGATGGAGATAAAGAATGGGGGCAGGGTAGTGGCGTATTAATCATTAACCATATTAAGCACATGCTTAGGGCACCAGACCCAAAGGGAGCAGCACAAAAACTTTTATGTCGCCTAAGCTTGGCTTCATTTGTTCAGTATGTACAAAAGTGTGGGGCACCAAGATTTGTCGGTGCTTAGGGCACCAGTAAGCCTTAATCCGCCACTGGGGGGAGGGAGAATGGGTGAAGAATAGGGGAGAAATGGGAAACCAGGAATGATAATCTTTTCAAGAGGTCATTGACTCTGTTAACTTTCAATGGCATGTCTTCAAGGATTTCACAGCAATACAGTTCTGAAATATCCCTCTTTTAATATGGAATTCCCATTTTAATTTTCCTCTTTTAAGGTGGAAATAGCAGCAATCACAAAGGCAGAGAACAAAAGCTAAATTTTACTGAATAAATGAAGAAACAGTCCCAATCCATCTGAAAATATTAAACATGTGTTGTTGTTTTAAAAATTGGCTCCTACATTTCTACTTGCTTTTCTGGGTGAAGGCTTGGCATGATCCTGAAGAAGAAGTAGGGAATGTTTGCATATATCTGATCATGGGTTTTCTGAGAAGCAGAAGGATTGACAAAGCTGGTTAACATGCTTACTCTTTCCTGGGAAGAAAAGGAAAAAAAAACTCATTTTTTTTACTTTTAGTGGAGCACCAGTTTGGAGAGGCTGATTAGCAAACTTGATTCTTTCCAAGATACATTTTGAATAAAGCTTGTTATTTTATCATTCTACTGTTACCTTTGATCACTGGATTTTCTGAGGTGCCAAGACTGTTGGCCAATCTGGCTCTTCCTGGGAATGTCCTTCTCATCACTGGCAATGCTCAATTACAGTCGGTCCACTAAAGAGAGAAGATGGCAAGGAAGTAACAGGCAACAGAGAGAAAGCAGAACTGCTTAACTCATTCTTTGCATCCATCTTCATGCAAAAAGAAACTATAGCTCAACCCACCAAAAACATAATTGTAAAAGACAGACCGGAAATAAAAGTTAAAATAAGCAAAAAAAAAAAATAATAGTAAGAGAACACCTGTCTGATCTTGATGAAAACAAATCACGGGGCCTGGTGGATTACATCCCAGAGTTTTAAAGGAGCTGGCAGAGATCATCACAGAACCACTGCACCATATCTTTCAAAAATCCTGGAGCACCGGGGAACTACCAGAGAACTGGAAAAGAGCTGATGTGGTTCCCATCTTCAAAAAAGGAAAAAAAAAAAACAGACCCAGGAAACTATAGACCAATCAGCCTAACATCAATACCCAGAAAGGTACTGGAAAAGATAATAAAAAAACAGATCTGCCAACATCTCGAAACAAGTAAAGTAATAACTAGCAGTCAGCATGGGTTTATTAAAAACAGATCATGCCAAAAGAACCTTATTTCATTCTTCAACACAGTGACTAAATTAGTAGACCAGCAAAATACTGTGGACATAATATATTTAGATTTCAGCAAGGTATTCGACAAAGTAGACCACAACCTACTTCTTGGTAAGCTAGAAAAAAGTGGAATAGATAGCACCACCACCAGATGGACTCGCAACTGGCTGACAAACCATACTCAATGGGTAGTCCTTAATGGGTCTAAGTCTACATGGAGGGAAGTAAGCAGTGGGGTGCCACAAGGTTCCGTCTTAGGCCCAGTACTCTTCAATATCTTCATTAACGACTTAGATGAGGGAATAGAAGGGGAACTTACCAAATTTGCAGATAATACTAAGCTAGCAGGAATAGCTAACACTCAAGAAGATAGGCTCAAGATCCAGATGGATCTTGACAGACTAGAACACTGGGCTGTATCTAACAAAATGAAATTCAATGTAGAGAAAAGTAAAGTCCTACACTTAGGCAAGAAAAACCAAAAGTACACATATAGACTGGGTGAAACCAGGCTCAATAGCAGTAACTGTGAGAGGGATTTTGGAGTCTTAGTGGACAACCAGCAAAATATGAGCCAGCAGTGTGCAGCAGCAGCCGAAAAAGCTAATGCAATCCTAAATTGTATTAACAGAGGGATATAATCAAGATCAAGGGAAGTACTAATACCATTTTATAAAGCCTTAGTAAGACCACACTTAGAGTATTGCATCCAGTTTTGTTCGCCACATGATAAAAAAGATGTTGAGACTCTAGAAAAAGTACAGAGAAGAGCAACCAGGATGATTAGGGGACTGGAGACTAAAACATATGAAGAATGGTTACAGGAACTGGACTTGGCTAGTCTAGTAAAGAGAAGGACCAGGGGAGACATGATAGTGGTCTTTCAATATTTGAGGGGCTGCCACAGGGAGGAAGGGGTCAAGCTGTTTTCTAAAGCACCTGTAGGCCAGACAAGGAATAATGGATGGAAACTGAACAAGGAAAGATTTAACCTGGAAATAAGGAGAAACTCTCTGACAGTGAGAACATCAGTGGGCTGCTGAAATGATCCTATGGGTGTTCCGGACTAGCAGGCTCGAAAGCCTGCAACTCTGATTGGCCCGCGAATAGCCGATCGTGATTGGTCGCCATAGACTGATGCAATTGGCCAGTAAACGGGCTGCCACGATTGGCCCTGCCAAGAGCGGCAAACTCAAATTGCCTTCATTGGCTGCCTAGCCGCAGCCAGCCCTATATAAGGGACTGCTGCGGCTGGGATAGTTCGCTCAGATCTGAAGTCACTAATAAAGAGCTGTTGTTGCTATCTGAGTCTTGCCTCCATTCTTGAACCATCCTCCCAGATCTAACAATGAGAATTAGCAAATCATAGAGCTAGGAAAGCCACAGAGAAACAGAATAATCTGCCTCAATCATATAACTTGTTCAGAAGTACCAGGTGGGGGAAGGCCAAGCATCTATTTTTGAGTATTCATAATTATTAGTAGACTTTGTTTTTTGAATGATCATGATTAGTTTTCACTTTTTAGGGTTAAGGGTTAAGGTTACGGTTAGGGTTGAGATTGGCATATATAGGACTGATTGGGGTGGATTGTAGGGGTGACACTGAAATATATTTTTTTTTCATATTTTATTTATCCATATATTAAATTATTGCACTTTATTACCCTTCTGGGTTCAGTTCCAAGTGGGGAAAAATACACTGGAAACATGGAGGCTGTTTGGAAAGAGGGTTTAGTGGTGGACAGAACCACATGGCTTGGAACTCCTAAGTGAAAAGGACAATCACATGCTTCAAGATGTTGGGTGAAGGAAAAGAAGGGCCAAGAGGCTGAGAGTCCCTTAGTTATATACCCTCTGTTGGGCCCCACCTTAGTATTTCCTGTTCCTATGTAAGAAATGTATCCCATTGGCTGTCAGACTCCCAGGGGCGGGGTTCTTAGCTAACTTTGTAGGCTTTGTCCGGACCACATGGCTTCACCTGAGTGTTGGCTGATGCAATCTTCCCAGGCCAGGTGGTGAGATGGGCAGAGGCCTTTATTATGTAGAATACCTTGACATAGGCCTTAATGGCCCACCCATTAACAAAGGTGTGGTGAGCTTCTGCTTTTGAGTTTCTACTGTTTTTAGGGGAAATATTCTGCCTTTTTAATATTTCCTGGGATATTTCATTTTTCTAGGAGAGGGCCAACTTCCTACAATTCCAAGTTCATTTTAAATTGTATTTTATTCCAATTCCATTTTAAATTATTTTTATTGGATTTTAGTAATAATTAGTATTTGGAACTGTGTACTTTGATATGGCCCATGGGCTAATCAATAAAGTAAACTAATAAAAAAAAAACCCAAACTTTTTAGAGAAAACAATTGGACTTTTTTAAAAAAATTAAAAAAGTTTGTGATTGTATTTTTCTCTTCTTGTTAATGTTTTTTACTCATAAGTCACCCAAAGTATTTGATAGTCAGGTGGCAGACAACAATAATAACAATAATAATAACAACAAACAATAACAACAATAACAACAACAATAATAATGTTTAGTCGACTGTGTTTAATGAATAAAAGTTTACAATATTAATAGCAGCAGCAGCAAAAATAGAAGCTGTTAAAATCTTGTTAAAATTGAAGCCTTTCAAGAAATATTTTCTTTGCTAACAGTTCAAATTGATATAACAAGGAAGTACAAGTTTTATTTCCTGCCAATGAATTTTTTTTCTTGGAGGCAAATTAATTTTAAAAAATGTCTTTAAAGTTGTTGTTTTTTCCAGCTTTGTTTAAGATGTATTTTTCAGCAAGACCTGAAACATTTAGGATATTTTCTGTTATGTCTTTGGGACTGGTTGGAGTCCCCAACCAGGTCCGCTGTTTGAGCGGGAGCACCAGCCGCTCCCATTGGCTGGCACCGTTTGACAGCCGGCTATAAAAGGCGGCTGTCGAGCAGTGCCAGCTCTGTTGCCGCCAGCTAGACTGCTTAGCGAGAAGGCAGACGCGGCAACCCTTTATTCATTGCAATAAAGCCTTTTACGTTTCACTCTGGTTCAGCCTCGTTCCTCCGCTGCTCTACAACACTGGTGACGAGGGCGGGATGCGATCAGAGGCTACCAGTAGTGCGATTCCGAAGAGCTGAAGCCACATAGACCGAGCCACGGGCGCTGAAGCCGCCGATGCTCACAAAGAGCGCGAAATTCAAAAAGCCTCCGGGTTTGAGCTGTAGTCACTAGAGCGAAGTCATGGGCGCTGAAGTCGCAGCCGCCGGCGCTCACAAAGGGCGCGAAATTCAAAAAAGCCTCCGTAGCCGGAGAGACAGACACCGCCTGATAAGCGCAGCTGCAAGCGCTCTTCTAAGAGCGCGAATTTTGAATCAAGACTGAAGGGACGAGCCCTGCCGTTTCCAAAATGAATGCCAATCCGACATTCCCGCCATTCAAGCCAGCCGAGGAAACGTGGGACTCATACAAAAACCGTTTCAGCTACTTCCTCGATGCCATCGGTTTAGCAGATGCTGCTGAGCACAGGAAAAATTCCTATTTCCTCAGCTACTGTGGGGCTGCGGTTTTTGACACCGCTACAGCACTAGTTGCTCCTCGCGCTATCAGGAGCATTCCGTGGGATGAACTCCAAGAGATCCTCTCCAACCACTACTCACCTAAGCCATCCCAGATAGCCAGGAGATATGCTTTCCGAACCAGAAAACAGGCTGAGGGAGAGTCAATTAATGAGTATGTGGCAGCTCTGAGGACAGCTGCCTTACAGTGTGGTTTCAGAGACTACCTAGAAGACATGTTATTAGACCAGATCGTCTGTGGGGTTAGAGACCTTAGGCTTCAAAGACGTTTGCTAGCAAAAAAGGACTTAAACCTAGCTTTAGCCGTGGAGGAAGCCCAAGCTGCTGAGCTCTCTGCCCAATCAGCAGCTGAAATTCAAGGAACTCCTGTAAAACCCAGCAGTCCCACCATCCATTCAGAGGAAGTTTTCCTTGAAGAAGACCCCATAGACTCAACAGACATTAACCGCCTTAAGCAACAAAAGCCTTCACAGGTAGGAGCAGGACAGAGAAACAACTTCACCCCCAAGCAACCTCCCATTTGCCTAGCTTGCGGGGGCTCCCACTCTAGGGCATCCTGCAGGTTTAAGAACGCCATCTGCCTGAATTGTCAAAAGAAAGGCCACCTCGCTAGAATCTGCCAAGCAGGGCGAACCTTTCCTCAAAGACCTCCACCACCTAATACTTTCCAAAGGCAAGTGGAGGACTGCTATACCTGCTACCACGCTAACCAAACTTCCCAGACTCCTAATAAAATCAGTATTTCTGTTTCTTTAGAAGGTAAGCCCTGCAGGATGGAAGTAGACACGGGATCTGCACTTTCAATCATCTCCTAGGAAGCCCTAAAGAAGATTCATCCCAGATTTGCGAAGAAGAAGCTGCAGAGATGCCACCTGACACTGCGGGACTACCAGGGCAAGAACATTCCTGTCCTCGGGAAAGGCAAGTTTTTAGTTCAATTCCAAGCCTTTAAAGGCCGTTTGCCTTTGGTGGTTATTAATGGTGCCCTCCCCAGTCTGTTGGGGCTAGATTGGTTCCCCTCCCTCGGCCTTAGTGTAACTGGGATCCATGCTGTCTCAACTTCTGACATAGACGCCCTATTCTCAGATTACTCTGATGTTTTTAGCAGCGAACTGGGTTGTTATTCTGGCACCCCCATCTCCTTCTCTGTGGACCCCCAGGCAATTCCTCTTCGCCTTAAGCCACGCAGAGTGCCTTTCGCCATCCATCCCAAGTTAGATTTAGAATTAGATAAGTTACTAAAGCAAGGGGTGTTAGAACCAACTGACTTTGCCAAATGGGAGACCCCCATAGTCACCCCACTCAAGAAAGATGGCAGTTTAAGAATCTGCGCAGACTATAAGACCACCCTCAATCGTTATCTACAGGTCAGCGCCTACCCTGTCCCTGTTATTCAACACCTGTTACACACCTTCGAACCCGGCACCATCTTTGCCAAATTAGATATGTCCCAGGCATACCAACAGTTCCCTGTGGATGATCAGACAGCTGAGTTACAAACCATAGTCACACATAGAGGGGCATTCAAGTGCAAACGCCTCCAATTCGGCGTAAGTGTAGCCCCGGGTATATTCCAATCCCTCATGGAAAGGATTCTCCAAGGTCTCCCAGGGGTTGTCCCTTACTTCAATGACATCTTAGTCTCAGCAATTGACAGACCTCAGCTCATACAGAGGGTCAGAGCAGTCCTAGAGAAGTTTAGGCAGCATGGCCTCAAACTTAAAAGGGAGAAGTGCGCCATCGCCACTAGGCAAGTGGACTTTCTGGGGTATAGGATAGATGCCTCTGGCATTCACCCAGTCGAATCCAAAGTAAAGGCTATCCATGAGGCGCCTACACCAACTAACAAGACGGAGCTCCAAGCCTTTCTGGGGCTACTAAACTTTTACGCCTCATTCCTCCCGCACAAAGCATCTATTGCTGAACCCTTACACAGACTGTTAGACAAAGAATCCCCCTGGCATTGGGGACCCAAAGAAGCCCTTGCCTTCAAGTCAGTCAAATCCTTACTCACGTCTGATGCAGTCTTAATCCAATTTGATCAACGACTTCCCCTGGTCCTAGCTGCTGATGCATCCCCTTTTGGGATTGGGGCTGTTCTGAGTCACAGGCTGCCCAACGGTTCCAAGGCACCAATCGCTTTCTTCTCTAGGACCTTCTCTACTGCAGAAAGGAACTACAGCCAAATAGATAAGGAGGCCTTGGCTGCAGTAGCTGCAGTAAAAAAGTTTCATGAATTTTTGTTTGGGCACCATTTTGAACTTATAACTGACCATAAACCACTCCTGGGGCTGTTATCAGGGGATAAGCAAACCCCGCAGGTACTATCACCTAGAATGACCAGGTGGACTTTGTTCCTGGCCGCTTATTCATTCAAGTTGGTGCATCGCCCTGGAAAAAACTTGAGTCACGCCGATGCCCTTAGTCGCTGCCCCCTACCAGTCTCAGTCGAAGACCCAGCACCTGTTCATGCCATTTTTGAAGTTAATGAACTTAAATTGCTGGTTACAGGCGAGGACATTGCTGCGCACTCAAAAAAAGACAGAATAATTGCCCAAGTTATGGACTGGGTGGGAAGGGGGTGGCCGGAAACACAATACACCGCTGACTTTGCTCCTTTCAAAACCCGTAAGCAGGAATTATCGAAACTACAAGGATGTCTGTTGTGGGGGACAAGGGTAGTCATCCCAGCCACTCTTCGTGTACCCATCCTGAAGGTACTTCACGAGGGCCACTTGGGCATCGTAAGGATGAAGGCTCTGGCCTGCAGCTACGTTTGGTGGCCCGGCATGGATGCCCAAATCTCCAACTGGGTAAGCTCATGCCAACCTTGCCAAGAAACCAGGGCTGCCCCACCAGCAGCCACGCCTACCAAGTGGGAGAGTGCTAGTGGTCCTTGGTCTCGCCTGCACATCGACCTGGCTGGACCAGTACATGGCAGGACCTTCTTGGTTGTAGTAGACTCTTATTCCAAATGGATAGACTTGGCCCTACTACCCTCGACAACCACTCAAGCAATTGTTAAGGCCCTGACCCGCTTCTTCGTTACCCATGGGCTCCCTGACACACTGGTGTCTGACAATGGCCCCCAGTTCACGTCATGTGAGTTTAGCATGTACGTTGCCAACTTGGGCATCAGACACATCCTTACAGCCCCCTTTCACCCCGCTAGTAACGGGATGGCTGAGAGGGCAGTCAGGTCAGCAAAAGAGGCACTTGCCAGGTTTGGCCAGGAAAACTGGCATTCCAAACTGTCACGTTACCTCCTGAGCCAACATACGACGCCATGCACTGCTACAAATAAATCCCCTGCTGAGCTCTTGATGGGGAGACACCTTAGGACCACCCTGGACAGGTTGCACCCCCACTACTGCCCGGACACCCTTTTAGGATCTGACAGTTTGGTCAGGGACTTTGCCTTGCATGACCTGGTGTACGCCAGGAATTATGCAGGGGATCCTCTGTGGGTACCAGGTCAAGTTGTGTCAGTCACAGGTCCTAGATCCTACAGGGTCCTCCTGGAAGATGGATGCCTGTGGCGTAGGCACGTGGACCAGCTCAGAAGGCGATGGAGAAGCACAACTGATACCAACCCAGCCCAACCTCCTAGCACCGAGGACTCCCTGCCGGTACCAGCCTATCCAGTCGGGAGCTCCCTGCAGGATCCGATCTACCCCATCGACCAGGAGAGTTTGCTGGAGGACCCGAGCTGTCAACAAGGGACACCGAACCAACAGCCAAGCGAACCTGTCTGCCGGCTGGACCAAGCGACTCGCCAAGGTCAGCCCGAACATGGGGACTTACCTAATTCGCAGAGCACCACACCCGACCGAACCCACTTCCCAACAACCTCCGAGACGATTCCCGGGGGCAAGGACTTGACGCCAGCCAGCAGCTTGCCCGGGTTGCGACATTCTGGCCGCCAGCGCAGACAACCAACTTACCTGAAGGACTACGCATGCTCCCACCTGGGGGAAAGGAGTGTTATGTCTTTGGGACTGGTTGGAGTCCCCAACCAGGTCCGCTGTTTGAGCGGGAGCACCAGCCGCTCCCATTGGCTGGCACCGTTTGACAGCCGGCTATAAAAGGCGGCTGTCGAGCAGTGCCAGCTCCGTTGCCGCCAGCTAGCCTGCCTAGCGAGAAGGCAGACGCGGCAACCCTTTATTCATTGCAATAAAGCCTTTTACGTTTCACTCTGGTTCAGCCTCCTTCCTCCGCCGCTCTACAACATTTTCCCTGTACAATGATATCGTAACAAATACCTAGGTTTGAAGAAAATTATCTACAGTAATAACTTTCAGTTTTCTATACCTCAAGGACAGCATCTTTTTTTTTGGAGAAATAGACTCATTTAGTCTTGTGATTTCTAATTAGGGAACTTGGAAAATAAACATAAACAAGGAATCTATGACTCTCCTAATTTGACACGTACATTACATCAGCAAGGGATTATGCTTTGGCAGGATATAAGCAGCAAATGTCAAACTATATATTTATAGTGACATGCATAAGTCATACTGTCATTTATACCATAATGAAACAGCATACGATCCAACACAGAGGTGTGGCATCCTATGGAAAATTAATACCTCAGGCTATGAATCTAAAGTTTCTACTTAATGAGGAAATTTTAGAACATCTTTAAAAGTGAATAATTGTATAGGATTGGTTTTGGTGTATGTGTGTGTTTAACGTTAATTGCATTTTTGGTGTATGTGTGACTCTTGGCATAGTGATATTGTATTCAAAGATAAATACCAGCTTTGTTATGACTCCCTATTTGTTGATGCGGAGATAGTGAAGCTGCACAGATTTTTACAACAAAGCACCTATGTTGAACCACTGGAAACAAGTGGTTCATAATAAGCCTCTCGGGCTGGATATCCTGCAGAAGGGAGATCAGTGTAGCCTGACCTGACAAAGGGCTTACCTGCCTGTTCTGTTATTTGACTGCAAGGGAAAACAAATATATTATGCTATTCATAATATATTTATATATAGTCTATTCAAAGAGAAAAGAAGCAACGAAAATTTATTTCTGTTGCTCAGCTAATGGGAGATATAAATGCCTTTTTCCTCTAACAAAGCTGATGAATGCAGTGCTTTCATCCTTTTGTCTACAAAGTGATAAGAAACCTTGGAAAAAACACTGTAGATGAGGATAACTTAGTCTTTCCCTTAATTAATCTTTGCTAGAGAAAGCTATTAGCCAGTGAAAATAGGAAAGGGGAAATAAGACATGAAAACTTTGTTTTGGAGCAGATTAAAATGGGATAATGAACTGTGATAATAATCATGTCGCCCAGGTGCTTAGAGCTAAATCTGTTAATTGTGGCCTGAAAAAGGTTTCTGCTTACACTGAGATCCTAAAATTAAAACTCAGACAGGTTTGCACACACACACACACTCACTCCCCCCCCCCCCCCCCATGTATGTGTGTGTGTGTGAGAGCGAGAGAGATTCATTTCAGATTTTCATTTAACTTAGTCAACATAGAAATCATTACAGTGTTGTATTTTCTATTGGGTTGGTAATATCTCCAAATCTCTTTTCATATCAAATATATAATAAACATATTCTAACATGTAGAGTTTGAGTGCTTATTTATGGTATGTAAATGAGTTTTAGATTTGATTTCATAAAAAAATATGATAGAAACATCCATACTCTTTCAAGAGAATCCTTCTGTGAAATGGGTTTAATCTATAGTGTCATATTTCTTTCACTGTTTCTTTTTCTTTTCTTTTTCTTTTCTTTTTCTTTTCTTTTTCTTTTCTTTTTCTTTTCTTTTCTTTTTCTTTTCTTTTTCTTTTTTTTCTTTTCTTTTTCTTTTCTTTTCTTTTGTCACAGCCATCTTAGTGATTTTCATTCAGAATTAATGGGCATGATTGGGAGGCCAATGCAAAACAGAATAGAGCCTCTGAATCTTAAACTGTAAATCTATAAAAATGAAATAATGGTTGTTTTTCCCTTTTGGCACAGCTATTAAATGTAATAAAATTCTGTCCTCTTTTGCACCTAAATATTGCAAATATAATGTGATCGATATTATATTTAAAAAAAGGAGATCAAATGTTTTTAGAATATAACAGATGATAGAAAAAATCTTCAGATGAAAATGGCCTAATTTATTTCTTCGAGAATAATAGCGAGGTGGCATTTTGAACAATGCAGCTTCTTGAAGAGATGGTCATAGAAAACACCAGATTTTATATTAAAGACAATATTTTATTACCATTACAAAAACACAGCCAATGCCAGGTTAACACAAGCATTTTAAAAAATTAAAACATTGTTTTATTTCATGAATTTTTTTTAATGATGTCTCCCAGAATGAAGCTGTCCATTTAATTCTTTCTCTCCATGGGGACTAAACACTGGTTGGTACTATTACTACTGACTTATACTTACAAAGGAAATGAACAAAAGATAATTAGATAAGGTAATAATTAGAATAATAAACTCTTTCATAGATACGTATTCTAAATTGCTACTTTTAGAAAGGTCTCTGTTCAAGAAAAGCTTCTAAGATGAGCAGCAAGTTATTATATTTTACTCACAGGAAGATTGTGCAAATGATCAGCTGGTGAATTTATGGCAATTATCTCAGTTCCATTGTGAATCTTCAGTAGTAGCATGCCTCTGCCTGTAGCAAGGCAACACAATTGTTTTATTATCAAAAGAGATCCATTTTTTAATTTGATGAATGCTAGACCATAGTAACCATGAAAAAAATAATCTTAACGCTTCAAAATTAATGTTGATACATCATTCAGAAAAAAATAATAAATTGAAAACCACTAGTATATTTTGTAGACTAACTTTAAATTCAGTTAGAAAAGTTTTAAACCATAATGAATCTCTGGAGGTTCTGAAGGACTGAATGCATATTTTAATAGCTTATCTTAAACTGACTCATCTTTGCAAAATATTTACCACTGACCAGTGGTGGTATTCAAATAAAGTTGCCATCGGTTCAGTGGGCGTGGCTTGGTGGCTGCCCTTTGCGTGCATGCACACTTTGTGTGCACGCGCGTGCCAAACATGCACTTTGCGCAGGCACAGAAGCATTCTAACTTGCTTCCTGAAAGCCTCACCGATGCTGGTCGCTGCAGCAACTGCTGCACGGTGCTATTCTGTGCCGCGCAAAGCAGCTACACTTTGAATTCTGGCCATAAAAGTGAGTATGGGAGCCCAGGTGGATGGATGGGCCAAACACAGAGCAGCAAAGAGAACTGATTTTGTCTCCACTGCTCATCGCATCTACTGGCTTTCCAGAACCGGGCAGAACCGGTCGAATACCACCACTGCCACCGACCCATTCAGTTTGATTTTTTTTAAAAAAAATGTTAATTAGGAAGTGCTGAATTTTAATCCATGGTTTAGAACTAATGTCAATTTGTGTTTGGAATAGATCCAGGTTAAGACCACCCATTAATCTGGTATTAATAGCTAATAGCCATCCAATGGGAATGGTTCTCAGCTGTTTAACAAATGCTACTTTGAGGGGATTACTACCTGATTCCAGTTCTTAGAAGCAGTCTTAGGCCTGCTTGGCAAGAGATAGAAGAAATAGGTCATATCTTGAAACCTCTTTCTGTTTTAGGTACTATATCTATGAATTACTGATGCTGGAAATATAGATATATCCCAGCAGAGATTGGAAAGTCATCTGTCAAGGATGGTTTAATATGAATTCCTGGATTAAATAAAATATTAGACTTGTTGGTCTATAGGTTCTCTTCAAAGTCTCTTTTATCTGGACCAGCACTGGTTGTATGAAAAGAATTAGAAACTGGCTGATGTTTCACATGCTCCCATGTTCAGCTTATTGTCATTCCCTCACACTTACAGCTTTTTGAGGCACATCAATTTTGTATGCTTATAACCTGAGTTTTCTTACAGGTATGATTAAAAAGATACACAGCAGCCAGGGGAAAAAGTTGGTCAGCAGCCAGGGGGAAAAAGTCTGAAGGCACACAAAGAAAATTTCCAATCAAATGCTGATTGCATTATTTGGAGTACTGCATGTATCACATTGCTCAGTTTGTATCAATCACTACAGTTAGTGAGACATGTACAGTTTTGAACATTGGAGAAACAAAACAACCACTTCACAAATGCATGATACAACGTAGAAGAACAAATCCATCAGGCCAGATTCAGCAGTTCATCTGTATTTGAAAGATAAAGATCACTCTTTTGAAGTCCATATTCTGGACAGAGGCGACGACTGGTTTGAAAGAGTAGTCAAGAGGCCATCTACATTAAGACTGAACAGCCATTTCTCAACAAAAGAGGAGAGATACAACACTACCTGTTTACAGCACAGTCCTTTCAGAAGTTCCAAAAATGTTCCACACTCATTTGCACTATTCAGATGACCTTGAGGACACAGATAAACCTCCAAGTGTCAATAGTGGTGTCCCTCAAGGCAGTGTTCTAGGACCAACTCTCTTCATACTCTACATAAATGACCTCTGTGATCACATTAAGAGCAACTGCATTCTCTTCGCTGATGATGTAAAGCTCTTCAATACCACAGATATTACTGCTGCCCTTCAAAAAGATCTTGACTATTTATCAGAATGATCAAACAAATGGCAACTTCAAATCTCAACAAATAAATACTCTGTCTTACATATTGATTGGTAAAAAAAAAATCAGAAAATAAAATACAAGCTGAATAGTCAAGACCTTGTTCTAATGATCTAAGTGCTAGAGCCCACTGTAACTACATAGCCAAAAAGGCATTAAGAGTTGTTAACCTAATCTTATGTAGCTTTTTCTCTGGTAATATTACACTACTAACTAGAGCATACAAAACATTTGCTAGACCAATACTCAAATACAGCTCATCAGTCTGAAACCCACATTACGTATCTGATATTAGCACAGTTGAGAAAGTCCAGAAATATTTCACAAGTAGAGTTCTCCACTCCTCTACTCGTTGCAGAATACCTTATCCCACCAGACTTGACATTCTAGACCTAGAAAACCTTGAATTATGCCATCTTCAGTCTGATCTAAGTATAGTATATAAAATCATACATTGCAATGACTTACCTGTCAATGAATACTTCAGCTTCAACCATAACAATACAAGAGCAAACAATAAATACAAACTCAAGGTTAATCGCACCAAACTTGATTGCAGGAAATACGACTTCAGCAACAGAGTGGTCAATGTTTGGAATACTCTACCTGACTCTGTGGTTTCTTCCCCAAATCCCAAAAAACTTTAACCTTAGACTTTCTACTATTGACCTCACCCCTTTCCTAAGAGGTCTGTAGGGGGCATGCATAAGTGCCCCAACGTGCCTACCATCCCTGTCCTATTGTTTCTTTTATTTTTCTTATATGTACCCATTTCATGTCTTCATAACTATGTATATACTTATACCTATTATCTTGTAAGTAATTGACAAATAAAAATAAATAAATAAATAAAAATAAAGTGACCTCAGAGACTCCCAGAAAGTGTTCTAAGGACCAGGTAACTACAAGGAATATAAATCCTTCCATCCTCCATCATTCAGTCAGAACTGAAAAAGATGCTTGGGGGAGAAAAACAAAGTCTCAGTTAGACTTCAGAGATAGAAGCTGTCAAGTCTGGATCTAAAGAAAACTCAAGGAAGGGGAGGGCTTAAGGATCCCTTTTATCCCCCAAAACCTTATTTGTTGATTTTACAAGATTGGCATCTACTCTTGCCTTGTTAATGTACAAGTTTGTTATACAGCCATTGATGGGACAGAATGGAATTTTCCTTGTCCTCGGGACTAACTTCCTTTGTATGGTTCAAGAGTCTTTTTTGTTTGTTTTCTTAAAGATTTGTTTCCTTTTATATCCTTTGAAAGGATCTTTTAGAAAGCATTTCTGGATTTTTGTCTTTTTCTACTTACATAACTTGCTCATCGTTATGTGGCAATTTCATGCTTATATGCCTAGTTCATTATGGTAGCCGCAGCCCAGGCTTAAGCCAAGTCTCACACTGGATGGACTCATTTATTCACTTGGAAATACAACTGGGGTTGAGACAGTAGCAGACAACCCAATGGTTCATGAATGATTCAGCATAAATTTTTGATAGCAGAGATGTCTTCCTCCCTTTAATTATACGAATCTTCTGAATATTTGTCCTTTACTTCAACTGTAAAATGTCAAGCCACAGATGGTAAACTATAATCCCCAAATCTGTATGAAGGCTGTATGAACTCTATTAATCCATCAGTATGAGGTAGAAATAGCAATCCAGGCCTTGTTTAATATGGTAAAGTATATTCTTTTCCATACACTTAAAAAGCTATAAAAATACATTTGGCAACTCTTACAAATTATTTTGGAGAAGAGGTTAAAAACAAAAAACAAAGGGCTCCCAGGGCATGTATACCATTGAGATGATTCAAAGCAATATAATTTTTATTACAACAATATGTCTTCATAATGAAAGCAATTAATGAATCCATTGGCTTACATTCCAGAGATTCCATCTTAATTATAAAATCAGATCATGGGCTCCATTTTCAAGAGTATCAGTATAATCTGTGCTCTTTTCTTTCCATAAAATGTGAAATTAAATTTGAATTGTTTTTCCATATATTAATCTTTAAAATTTAGCAGGACATGATACAGTAATGGTCTACTAAGTATGAATGTTCAGCCTTAAGGTGGATTGCTTGACACTCAAAAATAGTTTTTTTCCCTTACAAATGCAACTTAAAAAATAAATAAAACAAAACGTGTATCACACTATTGTTCTGATGAAAATTTATTTGAAACGCTTCCAGTATTTAAATTAGATTCAATCGAAATGGAAAGTTCTATAGTAAAATATGAATGATTGATCTTATCATCAGCAAATAAAGGAAAATGAAACACTTATTTATATTTTAAGACTATAATTTGTAGTCTGCCTAGGACTGAACACACTAGAGCTGAAATGCCATGCAGCTTATATTATATGAGGTATTTTCATTAGCACTCAACTTTAATTTCTTTCTATGACCATAATTTGAGCTGTTTTAATATATCAGGGATATTAAATAAGTCCATCCTGGATCAACTAAGACAGAATCTGTTCACCTAAATACAGAATTACTGTGTTCCAATAGCGCCCATTTCAAAATACTTTTTGAAATAAAAAAACTGAGAATTTTGGCATGAAGACAGATGTTTTTGATTCTACTGTATCTAAATGGAATCCTGCAAGTGATGGCAATATGTTGGTGCAACTACCTTTAGACCAGGGGTGAAATTTCAAAATTTTCCCCTACTGTATCTCTGGGCATGGCTTGATGGGCATGGCTTGGTGGGACTCAGTCTTTAAAAGGAAGAAGGCGTGCATGCATTGGTGGGGCCAACCAATTCAAATCGTCCCTACCACATCTCCAAGCTGATTCAAATCATCCCTACCATCTCTTCTGAGGTGGTGCAAGGTGGTTGAATTTCACCCCTGCTTTAGACTTAGGTACAGATAGAGGAGAAATAGAGAAGCATACACTGTCATATTCCCTTTAAAGTCTAACTAAAACCGAGGAGGGCGGAGCTGGCGTCACGGCGGTACAGCATGCGATCTTTAAGCTCTAAGATTGCTGCTGATATCTCCATTGCAGGACGGTCCCAATGGACCTAAACCGTCCCATAGAGATGGTGACAGAAGAGGGCACATCCTGTTGATCCCAGGGACATCACAAAGTCCCCGGTAGATCCAGGAGAAGCCCTTTTTTTCCACAGTGGAGAGGCAGCCATTAAAGCTGCTGAAGCTGGGACAGGTCCGGAATGGAAGAAAGCTGGAAAGAAAGTGTGTCAGTTTGGTGAGATAATTTTCTATTTATTTTTTTCTGGAGAGAACACCCTAAAAGACTAAAAATTAAATTTAAAAGTGAAGATAAAAGCGCTTAAGCGTCGAGACTAAGCACAGATTAAACTTGAAAGTTGGGAAGAGCATGTAGATTGTTTGCAGGTGCTCTTCTGTGGAAGAGCTGGAGTCTGGATTTGAAATTGAAGAAAGAATATTGAAGTGACCTAGAAAAGAGAACTGGAAATTTTGTTTTTGATTTAGTAAAGAGTCCTGAACATATAGTGGCAGTGCTTTGCTTATTGATAGAATTGCATTTTCTCTTTCCTTTTTTTTTTCTATCCCCCCAGTTGGATTTTTATATTTGGATTTGAGTCCTTTGATGTAAGAATAGGACTACTTTTTTTCCGTCTCCCTCCTCCCTTTGTTTTACCTTTTTAGCAAGGGAAATATACAGATTTCTGTTTTTTTAATTTTTTTCCTAATTTTTCTATTTTTTCATCCTTTTTCCATTTTATATATTTTTTCCTTTTTTCCCTTTTTTTCTACATAATTGGAACCAATTGGATTAAGGTATTCAAATGCCTGAAGATTTTTTTCCCTCCCTTTTTTATTTTTATTTTTTGCTTTTATTTTATTTTATTTTATTTTTTACTGGAGTGGCAATTGGCTGTTCTTGTTTTTTCTTTTCAATTTTTCTATTAAGTACTCTAAGATGAACAGAAAAATACCAGCCTCAGCTTCTTCAATCCTGACTTCTTCTTCTTCACCATCTGGAGGACAACGATCAGTACAGGAGAAGGAGAAAGAAGTGACACTGCAGATGATTAAGCAAGGACTTTAAAAGATACAAGTAAAAACAGATAATATTGAAAAGAGAATGGAGAATATTGAGCAAAGAACGGAAAAGACAGATGAGAAAATTAAAAATATTCAACAGATGATGATGCAATACGAGGACAGAGTTAAGAAAATTGAAGAACAAGATGTACAAAGAGATAAGAAGATTGGAGATATGGATACCCGATTGAGTGAAGTGGAAAGAGATTAAGGGCAGATCTCTGCAATCATTGGGATGGGAAATTGATAGATCAGAATTCTATCTTAGATTTCAAAATATAGAAGAAGAAAAGGGTGAAAACCTTGATGAAATGATGACAGAAATCCTGATTGGATCCTTGATTGGAACCAATTATATGAATCAACACTGAACCATCACTGTTGTGAACATCTCTGAATAAATGGAAATTAAACTGGAAAATATACTGGACTTTGCTGAATTAACTGTAGCTGTGGTTTACACTTTGGACCTGCTGATATCAAAGTGGTCTGAGAAGTTGGAACATGCTGCTTCTTAAATTCTGGCTTCTCACAAAGAACATTTTTGTACACGAAAAGAGAATTTGATGGATGGAATGGATGAGGTTTTTCGTTTCTATGCAAGATATGCGATGAGAAATAAACTACCAAGAGAAGTTCATATCAGATTTACTAAGAAAATAATTAAATCACAAATACTGGAAAAATGAAAACATACCTATGCAGGAGGAAATTATTAAGAAAATCATGGATTGTGCCAAAATGAGTAAATGACATTTGAAATTAGAGAACAAGAGGATAAACAATTTTATATGATATGGGATTTATTTTATCAATGGTTAGATAAAAAGACATGGTAAAGAAATAGATTAGTGAGCCTTACAATAAAAGTTAATAGATTGATAAAGAATACAATATAAAATATATAACCATTGGAGGAATGTATAGATTAAATCATAATGAAAATTAGAATATCTTGTATAAAATGATGGAAAAATAGTTAAATGAATGTTTAATAATTGATATTATATAAGAACAAGCTAGACCGATAGGGTGAGAATTTATATAACATGTGAGTAATGGTAAAAAAAAAAAGGATAGCACAAAAGATTGTAACCAACTGACACACTGTATGTATACAATTGAAAGAGGGTTTTATGTTTTTATGTTTTGTTCGTATGTTTGTTGTAAAAAATAAAAACTTTGTTTTTTTTAAAAAAAGTCTATCTAAAACCATGAATGTTAGCCCTGTGTATTCAAAGAGTATTGCAAGTGAAACTGGGGATCTTAAAAGTGTATGTTGTAGTCATACTAGGCATTGAGATATCAGACACATATAAATCAGTTATAGGCAGAGTCTGCAAATTAGGGATTAAATACTACCTGGAAATAAAATGGTATTTTGTTTCCAGTTGACTCATGTCAAACACTGCACACGTGCAATGAATGGGTTCTTTCTTTGATTTGCATCCCATTTTAATTCATGAATTCAGAATAGTGTGCCTGTTACTCCCTCTTCTTGTTTTTCTGAACAACAACCCTATGAGTTAGGTTGGAGTGAGACAAAAGCCATGGTTCAGTAAGCTTCTGTGGCTGACAGTGGACCAGGATGCGGGAAACCCTGATCCTAGTCTAACACATTAACGACTGTACTGGGTCTCATAATGTTTTGGTCTCCCAGTTCTCAGAACTGAGACTTAAACAGTAGTGGCTATTGTCCAATTTGTATAAAACAGCCAAATGGGTCCCTTTTTTTTTTCATTGCAGAAAGAAGGTTCCTTGAAGAATAGAGGTCCATAAGATCATAAAGTATGGTGTGATCACACAGTTCATGAACCACCAGAAAAACAACAAATAAAAATCCGTATGCTTCTCAAAAAACGTGGCATTTCTGTAAGTGCCTTAGGCTTTTGAAATGGTTAAAAAAATAATTAAAAGATTTCTCAGCCACTTCATAAACTATATGTAGCATATTCAATCTCCATCTGTTCCCAGAACTGATTTGGTAGATTTCCATACATTTTTAATAAAGAATTTGGAGCAGAAATGTGCCAAGTTAAATAAGTGCCCCCCAAAAAACTAATTGTAATGAGGAGCAGACTTTCTCTGGTTTGCTGAATTGCAATGTAAACATGATATCACTTCCTATCTACATTCATTCATACTGAGGGATCTGTCACCTAAATTGGAAATTACGCTGAAATGATTCTTCAAATGAAACAGACTTCCATTTTTATTAAAACTCTAAGAATGCAAATGTAGAGGCAGCTTTCTGTGTAAATCTTTCCAGTCTGATCCCTGGCAGAGAAAAAACTGTTGGTTTCAGTGCTTTATGGTGTAACAGTTCCCTGTGCAAGAAACATGATTCCAAAAATTGGAAGACAAAAAATCTGAATATTAAAAAAGGAAAAGAATGTAGCCTTCTTCTTTACAAACTGACAATCTCGCTCCAATCCAGCATTCATTAACTATCTAATGCTTTTGGCAGACTCTTCTTTGCACTGTTTATGAATTCCCAATAAGTGAATATTGTTCCCACACTATGGTGAATAAGCCAAGGCCAATTTTTCAATGTCCCTGACTCTTTGCCAAAAATTTGTCTCCTAGTAAACATGATAAGGAAAGGGCTGCCAGTAAAGCATTTATAAGTGTCTATAAACTAATTCTAGATAACATTGAGCCAAAATCTAGGGATCAGAGATTAGGTTCTGTGGGAGAAAATGGGTAATTACCAATAGTCACCAACTATCCCTAATGAAAGATAAAATTATATGACAGCCATCACAGAAGCTTACTCTAGCTAGAAACTACTCGGGCATTGCTAAAAGATTACTATTATTTACATTGTGCTCTGTACAGAGAATCTAGAAATTCCCTCAATCGATTTAACATAAAAGTGTGTGTCGGTGTGTGTGTGTGTGTGTGTGTTTGTACAGCCGAGTATCTCTCATATATATGTTTGAGAGGACTGTTGAATTAGAAAAGCTGGATATAAATGATGAATTTTCTTTTTATCCCAACTTTAACTTTCTAAACTTGATGAAATGGAAAGATGCAGTAGGCAACAAATATTTGAAAATGTTAACTTTATAGGAAAGACAAGCAAAGACATACCAGAGGTATTATCCTTCTACAGATATACAGTGTTATACAATTTATAACTGATCAGCTGAAACTAATCCTCCAAAGAATTGCTGCAAATGACAATGTCAGTTCCCCAGCATTATTTCATACTGATCATATGCTATCACTAGCTGTCAACCTTTTGCACGACCTGACAAAAATGCTCAGAATGATCTTAAGATGGAAAATAAAATCAGGGTAAAAATGACAGTATCCCACATTACTGGTGACATCTAGTTAATGCAATAACACCAGGAAAACAAATTAGTAAGTTCAGAGAACAATGAATACTTATGAGTTCATTGCCAAGGTTGGATGCAATATCTTAAATCATTTTTACCTAGTAGGGTCTTCTTTATGAAGAGAGAGCCTTCTCTTCATAATGGTTATTGTAGATTGCAAATTAATGGCACCCATGATATAGTGACAAGAGCTTCTGGCATGCTTATTACTTTTCGGACATGATCCCTTTCTCAGAAGGCCCCTTCTCCATCCAAGATACAAGCTTTAAGAGTAATCACCAGCCAATCTTTCCCTAAAGGCTGCTGGGATTGAAGCAATGTGGCATAAATGTGGATAGAACCAGGGGTGGGCTGCTGGGGGTTTTCAGGGGTTTGGGAGAGCCCCTAAGAGCTAAGATTCTGTGCAGTTCAGAGAATCCCCAAATCCCACTCCTGGCTGGCCCCACACACCCACCTCTCCCAGGAATCTACACGCGGCCCATTTTGGATGCCGGAAAGTGCAAGGCAGGCACAGAGGCTCGGGGACGGCAAAAAACAGGACTCCCAGAAGTTCGGGAAGGCCAGAAATGGGCCTTCCAGAGAGCCTCCGGAGCCCGGGGAGGTCATTTTCATCCTCCTGGAGGCTTGAGGAAAGCTTCCGGAGCCCAGGGAGGCAAAATTGCCCCTCCCCTGGCTGTGGTGTAGGAGGCATACTAGGCCATGCCCACCATGGCCACATCCACCCAGCAACCAGGCAGGGAACCCATTGCTAAAATTTTTGAAGCCCACCCCTGAATAGAACCCTGCCCTTACAATGCCATGGATAAGAAATGTGTGACTTGCTGCTTCTCCTGTGCAATTGTCTGAGTTATGATTTTGTAATTTAAGATCAGCTCTGGAAGATTCCCTCCAATCAAGCTAAGGTTTAAACAAATAGATGGAGATTCAGAAGAAATACAATTAATCACTTCTTCTCACACATGGGCTATTGGTTCTATATTGGTTCTGAGGCAACATATTTCTGACTATCTGCTAGTATTTCTTGGCTCAAAGTTTCCCAAAGACATTTTAATGATCACTGAAAATGTGCATTGAGTTTTCTACTGGAGAATATTCTTATGAGAAACTCTAGCTGACATGATTGTGATGATTTCCAGATGTTTTGTGAGGGACATACCTTCTGCCTTTAAAGAGCAGCCAGTACAATTAACCTTCAACTAAATCTATATCATTAAATGCAATATCTTAGTTAGATGAAGAAAAAGGCTTGAAAAAAAAAAAGGAAAGGAAAGGAAAAATTATTTAGGTTCTTCAACACCTTAATCCAATTGATAGGTCTCAAATAGAAAAGAGTGCATAAAAATAAATCAGAAAGGTAGATGAAAAAAACAAAAATACCAGAAAGGAGAAAAAAAGGCTATTCCCTTAAAAAAAAAGGAAACAATAATACTAAAGCTTCCCTTTAAAATAAAAAGCAAGCGTAAAGATCGGATTAAGGTATACAAGAACCTGAAGAAATTTTGTCCTCCCTTTTTTCTTCTTCTTCTTTTTAATCATTACTATTTGGCTTCTTTTTTCTACTATTTTTATTTCGAACTACAATTGGTTATTTCACAATTGGATTAAGGTTTAGAAGAACCTGAAGATTTTGAATTGCTTAAATGAGTAGGAAACTTACAGCTCCTCATTCTTCAACTTCTACTTTTTCCTCTCCATCATCTGGAGGACAGATCTTCAATACAGACAATGTTAAAGCAAGAAAAAGAACAAGAAAAAGTGACTCTGCAGATGATTATGCAAGGACTTCAAAATATTCAAGCAAAATCAGAGAATATTGAAAAGAGAATAGAGAACATTGAACAAAGAACAGAGAACATTGAACAAAGAAAAAGTGGAGAACATCCAACAAATGATGTTGAAGTATGATGAGAGATTCCAAAAAATTGAAGAAGATAAACAAAGAGATAAGAAGATTGGAGATATTGATAATAGATTAACAGTGGTTGAACAAGATAAAAGTGGTATGTTGAGATGGGAGATGGATAGATCAGAATTCTATCTTAGATTCCATAAAGTAGAGGAAGAAAAAGGACAAAACTTAGCTGAGATAATGATAGAAATACTGGCTGAAGCTTTGGAAATAACTCAAGAGAAGATGATGGATGGAATAGATGAGGTTTATTGAGTTTTCACAAGATATGCAATGAGAAATAGCTTACCAAGAGAAGTTCACATTAGATTTACAAAGAAAGCCATTAAAACGCAAATATTGCAAGTGGCAAAAGAGAAAACATTGAAATATAAAGACAAGGAGATTGTGGTCTTGAAACAAATACCCAGAAGAGTGAGGGAAATGAGAAGAGAATACCGATTCCTGACTAAAATGCTACTTTAAAAAGAGGTGAATTATAGATGGCTGATTCCAGAAGGTTTAATGTTCACATGGCAAGAACAGAGACATAGAATTGACTCAACTGAGAAAGCGGAATTATTTTATACAGAATTTTTTGGAGGGAAAGAGGAAGAGGCAGAAAAAGAAATCTCACTAACTGAATTCCAAGAGGACTGCCAAATGGCGATTGAAAAAGAAGAAGGTGCAGTAGGTGGAAAGGTGGAAGCCAAAGAATAACATGAACTAAGAGCTACGAGAGCTGCTAAACTTAACTACAAAATATAATCATGGAAGAGAAAAAACTGATTACAATTAATATAAATGGACTTAATTTAGCCATTAAAAGAAGGAAAACCTTTCATAAATTAGATAAATTAAAATTTGATATAATTTGTCTACAAGAAGTACATATTAAAAAACAATATGAACAATTGTCGGTACAGCCAAAATTAGGGAAAATATTTACTTCCTTGACACAATGTAAGAAAAGAGGAGTGGTTTTATATATTAAAGAGACCACCCCAGCAAAATTGATTTATACCGATGATGATGGAAGAATACTAATGGTGGAAATAATGGACAATAATATGAAAACACTCCTGATTGCAATCTATGCTCCGAATGACAAACAAGAATTCTACAAAAAATTACATATGAAAATAATTGAACTGGACTATGCTAATATAGTTATGATGGGAGATTTTAATGGAATTGTAGATAATAAATTGGACTATACAGCACAGAAAACAATAAAGCAAAACAGAAAGACTCTCCCTAAATCTTTTTTTTAAAAGATACATGGAGAGAAAGAAATGCTAAAACTAAACAATACACCTTCTATTCAAATTGACACTTATCATGGTCCAGAATAGATATGATATGGATGTCAATAGAATTAATAACTAATGTTCAAGAAATATTGAAACAAGTACTTGGGCAGATCACAATCCAATGATAATTAAATGGACAGGACAAAAAAGAAGATCTAGATGAACGTTAAATAACACACTTTTAAAGGAAAAAGACTTCACACAGTGGATGGAGAAAAAAATGGCTTTTTTCTTTAGAGAAAACAAAAAAGAAGATACATCAATTCAGAATGTATGGGATACAATGAAGGCATATGTTAGAGGCTTGATAATAGACTATACAAGGAAAAGAAATACTATGAAAAGATTAGCCTCTAAGGCCTTAGAGAATGAGTATAAAAGACTTGAAAAAGAGCTACAGAAAATGCCACAGAAAAAGGACATCAAGCTAAAAATGGATATAGTTAAACATAAAATGGGTCAAATAGAAAAAGAAGAATTAGCACAGAAAATTAGAGGTGCTAAACAGAACTACTTTGAAGACGCAAACAAACCAGGTAGATGGTTAGCATACAAATTGAGAAAGGAGAAAGAATCAAGGAAAATATTGCAATTAATAGATGACCAAGGCCAAGTTTGCTATGGTAGTAAAGAGAAGCAAGAAATCATTTGAGACTTCTATGGGAAACTATATATGCAAGAGAATATTGATGAGGAAAGAGTTAAACAGTACTTACAGAATGCTAATTTACCTTAGATACCTAAAGAGATTGAAATAATGTTAGAAAACAATATAACGATGATGGAGTTAACTGAAGCACTCAAGAAGCAAAATAATGGAAAGGCACCAGGCCCAGATGGACTTCCGGCAGAATTTTACAAAACATTACAAGAATTGTTGAATCTTCCATTGCTAGAAGTTATGAATGAAGTTATGTTAAAGAAGAAGATACCTAAATCATGGTCAGAAGCCTATATTACACTTATTCCAAAAGAGGAGACCGATCCTTTGCAAATTAAGAATTATAGACCTATTTCTTTACTAAATGCAGACTATAAAATCTTTGCTTCAATATTGGCAGAAAGACTTAAAAAATATCTAAGAAATTTTATTCATCCTGATCAAAATGGATTTCTACCAAAGAGACAAATTAAAGATAATATGAGAGTAATCTTGGACACCTTGGAATACTACAAGGCACATCCTGAAAAACAAATGGCTCTGATATTTCTAGATGCACAGAAGGCATTTGATAATGTGAATTGGTGATTCATGTTATTACTGTTGGAACAGATGGGCTTTGCTAGAAAATTTATTCAAGCAATAGAAGCTATATATTATAAGCAAATGGCAAAGGTAATGATAGAGGGAGAACTGACAGACTCTATCAATATAAGAAAAGGAACAAGACAAGGGTGCCCACTATCACCTTTGTTGTTTGTGTTAACTTTGGAAGTGCTAAACAGAAATATTAGAGATGAAAAGAATATAAAAGGAATGAAAATCAAAAAGGAAGAATTTAAGCTGCAAGCATTTGCAGATGATCTGGTTTTCATCTTAGAAGACCCTCTAGAAACAGCACCAAAATAGATTGAAAAGATAGAGACATATGGAAAGGTGGCTGGCTTGAAAATAAATAAAGATAAGACAAAGATCTTGACAAAGAATATGCTATTAAGACAAAAGGAAGAATTGGCAGACCTATTGAAAATTCAGGTCACGAATAAGATCAAGTACTTGGGGATATATTTGACAGCAAGATGTAGTACACTAAAAGAGAATAATTATATCAAACTTAAACAGCAGATAACGCTAGATCTGGAGAAATGGGAAAATTTACAACTGTCACTAATAGGGAGAATTTCAACAATAAAGATGAATATATTACCCAGAATTTTATATTTGTTTCAAACAATTCCAATTAGGCTTGGAAAAGATTACTTTGAAGATTTAAATAAAATTGTATTGAAATATATATGGCAAGGTAAGAAAGCGAGAATAAAGTTAAAACTTTTGCAAGATACTAGAATTAGAGGAGGATTTGGTTTGCCTAATTGGGAGTTGTATTATCAAGCTACAAATCTGATGTGGGTTAAGGATTGGATAACACTAAGAAATACTAGATTGTTGACATTAGAAGGACATGATTTGTTGTTGGGGTGGCATGCTTTTTTATGGTATAAAGGAACTAAAACACAGGTGTATTTTAGAAGACATTATATATGGGAGTCTCTGTGGTTAAACTGGGAGAAGATTAAAAGACAATGTTATTTGAAAATTCCAGTCTGGCTATCGACTATTGAAGCATTTTCTTATCCCATAATATACAAAAAGGAACAAACAGTTAGATATGGTGAAATATTGAACGAAAAGGGTGAACTCAAATCTATACAAAAATTAGAGGAACAAGGTATAAAGATGAATTGGTTTTCATATGTGCAAATACATTCAAGGTATGATAAAGATTCTAAAATGGAAGGTTTCTATGATAAATTGACTGATTTAGATAAGACTTTGACAGGTACTGATGAAAAGGTGATTAAAAATTGTATGGATATTTATTAGAAATTAAACTAGAAGAAGAACAAGTTAAAAAAACTGATTGCTTGGGGGAAGAATTTTGGATATGGGATTGATTTAGAGAAATGGCAAAAATTGTGATCTCAAAATTATAAAATGACAATGTCAACAGCATATAAAGAAAATTTCTACAAGATGTTTTACAGGTGGCATTTTCCCCTGACAAGAATAGCAAGAATGTTCAAGAAAAAATCTGGAAAATGTTGGAAATGCCATCAGACACCTGGCTCTTATTACCATATGTGGTGGACTTGTGTGGATGCTAAAAAATACTGGACTAAATTCCACATGTGGTTGGAAAAAATGACAAAAAAAACCATATACTTGAAACCAGAGAAATTTTTATTGGGAATTTTACCTGAAATATATAGTAAAGACTTGAAATATCTGATTATAAATGTATTAATAATGGCTAGGATCGTATTTGCCAAAAACTGGAAAAATGAGAAAACACCATAACAGGAAGAAATCATTAAGAAAATATTGGAATCTGCTGAAATGAGTAGATTGACATTTGAAATTAGAGAACAAGAGGATAAACAATTTTATAAAATTTGGGATCTATTCTATCAATGGTTAGACAATAAAATACATTAATGAAATATGTAGACTTTTAGAAAATAATAAATATATAAAGATGTACTTCTTTCTTATTATATCTACAAAATGATTTTAGGATAGATTTGGGATGATAATATGAACTGTTATAAAACGAAGTAAATTATGATTATCTTGTAAAACATGAATGAATAAAAGTATAGTCAAATGATTGATTAATAATGATACTAAGGTATTTAATTTTTGATTGAAAATACGAGACTATATGCAATGTAATTGTAATTGAAGACTATGAAATGGAAGCACAAAACAATTTGTAAACCAACCGGCACACTGTATGTATACATATGGAAGATGGTTTGATGTTTTTATGTTTTGTTTGTTTATGTTTGTTTTTAAAAACCAATAAAAACTTTAAAAAACTGCAATATCTTGACAGCCATTCTACCTCTATTATAAATACAATTTTTAACTTACAAACCAGTTGTTTTTTTTGCATACTTTGAACAGCTTAACAAATAATTGGCATAAACTTTAAAACAATCAGCCCACTGTCAAAGCTGACAGCAATTAGGGAAGTAAACAAAACACTGGATTTGTACAGAGATGAGGAAAGCATTGAAGGATCGCTCATTTTACAAATAGAATCTTTATTGGAATAATGTCTAAAATTAAAATGCCATGTAAACCCTAGATAGATAGGGAGAAAAATAAAAAAAACAGAGAATCATATTACACTTATAACAAGGGAAAAAGCATAAAATATTTATTCTGTCTATGATAAAATTAGATACAGATTAATATAGTTCTGAAGGGCAGAGACAAGGAGAATGCTTAAAATTAGATAGAATAATGGATTGCAAAAATATGGGGGCAGGCACTGAAGCTAAGAAAAAATGAGCCACAAGGGAGCTTAGGGTAAATTGCTGTACATGGAGAGTAATTAATGTGTGGTACTACAAGCAATTAGGAAATAAAAATAAGGACAAAATGCTAAATAGACAGGTAGATGGACAGTTGGGCAGATGAGCTATGCAGCCTAATTTCTTCCCCAAATTCTGGTACATTACCTCTGCTGTCAGGAGGTCAAAGACAAGACATAATTCAAATGAATGGAAAAAAACACACATTCCCAAATGACAATAGTTCAGATTTAACAATGTAAATCTGAAAACAATAGCTTGATTTACAGTAATAACTAAACTAGCAATGCTTCTGAATTTCAGAACTCTCTGGAAACTTGATTGTTATCATAGAATTTTTAGTAGGAAGTATAGTATGTTAACATCAGTTCCTAAATGAATGTGCTCAAAATCCATCAAGTAAGCCTCTGTAAAAAAAAAAAAAAAAAGGATTTTAGATGACTGTTAATTTATCTACCAAATATATCTACTAAGTGCCTGCCACACTTTCCCAATGGGGGCACATTGGAACTATATCCTGAAAGTTTGAAGCATAGAATGGATTATTAATGGACACTCTTTGCATTGATACAGATTCCCACTATTTTTGAAGATTTTTTTTTTTAAATTACTTTATAAGCAACTCAAGGTGGTGAACATACATAATTATATGCTCCTATTCTCTCACAACAATTCAATTATATTTGAGACCTGAAGAAGAGAAGTGAGTTGCTAAATAATTCAAATACTTTTAAAGAAAAATGTGGTCTGCAACATAATTTGTTTTAGGTTTGATGTGCCCGGGAGTCTTTTGGGATCCCCAAACTATAGAAATGTTACTGATTCCCAAGATTGTGTGGTGGCATGGATTGAAGCCCAGATGACCTTACTTAGTTTTCTCAATTTTATCTTAATTTATGTTATCTGAGTAAGCTTGGACAATGCCCCAAATTCCATTATTAAATATTGTTTCCCCAGGCTATAAGCCATATTAAGGATGGAAAATTTCCAAAATTAACTACATTATCTAACTGAAATGTATATTGTTCAATTTACCTTCCTAGCTATTTTCTTAGATGTTGCTAATATAATGCAGACTTAGTGGATTAGTTAAATATTTTGCAGGCAAATAATAAGCATTGCATTTTTTAAATTGAAGATACATGTACAGCAGAAGGGCAATTCAGTGTTCTTATTTCACTTATTTTCACTGAGTCCTGATTGTGTTATTAGAAGCCAATAATGCTGATGAATGGATAGTATAATGAGGACTCATCCTGTAATATAAACTGTCTTCACAAATTGTATTGTCTCTTTAGAAGACATAAGAATAGTCTGTGATTGCTCTACTATCCTTTAAGATAGAACCATAGGTAGAATATATTCTACATACAGAAGATTCAGGTTAATGACTAGCTTATCCAGTCAAAATAAAAAGATAATAATACATAGAAATATATTCCAAAAAGTACTACCAGGCACAATAACTCATGCTTCAGAAAATAAAATACAGGCTGAATAGTCAAGAATTTGTTGATGATCCAAACTCTGTCAAGGATCTTGGAGTACTCATGTCTAATGATCTAAGTGCTAGAGCCCACTGTAACTACATAGCCAAAAAGGCATTAAGAGTTGTTAACCTAATCTTATGTAGCTTTTTCTCTGGTAATATTACACTACTAACTAGAGCATACAAAACATTTGCTAGACAAATACTCAAATACAGCTCATCAGTCTGGAACCCACATTACGTATCTGATATTAACACAGTTGAGAAAGTCCAGAAATATTTCACAAGTAGAGTTCTCCACTCCTCTACTCGTTGCAGAATACCTTATCCCACCAGACTTGACATTCTAGACCTAGAAAACCTTGAATTATGCCGTCTTCGGTCTGATCTAACTATAGTATATAAAACAATACATTGCAATGACTTACCTGTCAATGAATACTTCACCTTCAACCATAACAATACAAGAGCACTCAATAGATAGGTTAATTGCACCAAACTTGATTGCAGGAAATACGACTTCAGCAACAGAGTGGTCAATGTTTGGAATACTCTACCTGACTCTGTGGTTTCTTCCCCAAGCCCCAAAAACTTTAACCTTGGAGTGTCTACTACTGACCTCACCCCTTTCCTAAGAGGTCTGTAGGGGGCATGCATAAGTGCCCCAATGTGCCTACCGTCCCTGTCCTATTGTTTCTTTTATTTCTTTTATTTTTCTTATATGTATCCATGTATTCATAACTATGTTTTTACTTATACCTATTATCTTGTAAGCAACTGACAAACCAAATAAACAAACAAACAAACAAACAAATAAAATGCTTAGTTTTTGAGTGCTACATCAAAGGCTACAAATTCCAAAACTAGGCAAGACCATGTCAAAGAAATCTAAACATCTATTCAACTCCATAATATAAATCATGTGAATATGAAAACCTTTAAGTCTGGTTGAATTATAATAACAAATAATAAAGGAAAAAGCCATAAAAGTTTTATACTTTTCTAGTGTATCGTATTACAGGAAGGACAGCTTAATGAATGCAATCCAGTGCAGACAGAGATATTAAACAAGTGATGACTTTAAAGAGGCAACATGTCAGTTTCTAATATACAAAGTGAATTAAGTACATTCTTAAATGTCATTGTAATGTCATAGACAGCAAAGCAATTTTGCCTAGCATTGTTTTTATTAGGAACCACACATTAGAAATCACAACATAATGAAGAATACTTACTGGGACAACTGAATCAGATATAATATGTGATTCTATAAAGTGCTGAACCTGTTATTACATTGGTGCAAAACATTGATGCAATACAGTCATATACTTGTGTCTCTTGTGCTTATTCTGAATAGACACATTTACTGAACTAAAAGTTTAGATGTGCATTGCAAAAAGTAATCCATTGTTCCTCTGAATCTTTTTTTTTTTTTAACTATCAGGATTGTTGCCCCATATCATAACTCTTGTTCTATTTTTGTTTGTCAAAATTGTTTGGCCATCAATGAGTTTCAGATGTTTATGTCACTGGCCTTGTACTTTTTCTCCCTACACACAGATTTCAATGGTCTCCCTCACAGCAACACCTCTGAATGCATTCTTCATGATATAACTCTGAAATATTCATGTAACTGGGCTGTTGATTAATAAATAAATGTTTGCAGAACCTGCCTGTGCAAATTTATCTGCCATCAGGAAAAATATGTTCAGATGTGTTATCACTAGCAGCGCGCCAAAAAGGAATGAGAGCTCACTTGTTAATTCATAGACAATGATCAGATAGATAGATAGATAGATAGTTAGATAGATAGATAGATAGATAGATAGATAGATAGATAGATAGATAGATAGATAGATAGATAGATAGATAGGCAGGCAGGCAGGCAGGCAGGCAGGCAGGCAGACAGATAGATAAATAGATAGATAGGATATTGGAAAGTGCTGCTGTTTCTGACAGCCACTGCATCTGCTTTTGCATCCGGAAAGGAAACTGTGCTTAACTGTAGCAAATTCAACAGAAAGTTTTATAGCACCTTAAAACCATGCTGATACTTTTCATGAGGAATTAATAGACAAGTGTGAAGTTCAGGGGTCCTAACCCCTGGCCTGCAGCCTACTACTGGGCCAGGAGTAGTTCAAACTGGAGGACGGAAGTGGTGGGCAAGCATCAGAGGATTCAGCAGATTCTGACCAGTTCTGGAGAACCAGTAGCAGAAATTTTGAGTAGTTTGGAGAACCGGCAAATACCATCTTTCGCTGGAGATTTTACAGTATCCTTCCCCTGCCATGCCCACCAAGCCATGCCCACAGAACCAGTAGTAAAAAAAATTGAATCCCACCACTGGCAAGCACGCACATACATCCCCACTTGCACAAGCAGTGGGCAAGTGCATGTGCTGATGCTCCATTTGCCCATTGCTCATGTGGAATCATCCCCTCCCCCCACCAATGGTCTGCAAAGTTGGAAAGGATGGGGAATTTTGATGTGGATAAGAAAACTATTCAATTCTAATATTAGAATTTTCATGAATAGTTTTCCAATATTAGTCCTAGAGACATGCCTCTAATATGTAAATTGCACCTTCTTGCTCATGAATAGGAACCCTTATTGTTATACATTCAGCCTATCAATCTTTTTCTAATGAGTAGGAAGATCAAGGAGACACATAGAAAAGCAAAGAAGCCAGGCCCAGCATCTTTCGCTAAGAAGAATTTCTGCCCAGTGCCCTGACTCCATACCTGAAAATCCTCAGTTAAATCATATTCTCATTTATCCAATCTGCTTCCATCTGTTTTTTCATGTAGAAAGTCAGAAGTCTAGGAGCTAGCCCTCAGCATTAACACTTAGACTTATATACCAATTCATAGTACTTTACAGCTCTCTCTAAATAATTTACACAGTCAGCATATTGCCTCCAACAAGCTAGGTCCTCTTTTTACTGACTTCAGAAGGATGGAAGGCCAAATCAACCTTGAGCTGGTAAGGATTGAACTGCTTGCAATGGGCAGAATTAGTCTGCAATTCTGCATTCTAACCATTGTGCTATTACGGCTCTTGGAGTTGGAGGTTTAGACAGTTACAAGGAAAACTACCTGTACAACATTCTACTCAAGAGCATGCCTTGCTCTAAAAATCAGAGATAACCAATGGTGACTGTACTTAAGTAAAATCTAAGACCTTACTTTGTTGAAGGACAAGTCTGAAAGCAATCCAAGGAATAGGTGTCTAAGATAATTAAAGCTTGTTTATGTGTTTGTGTTCAAGGGTATGTTCATTTCTGCACATTCCTGTGCCTTATCTTCAAAGGATGAAAGCCTGCAGGTAAATTTCAGTCCTTGATCGGAAACAATTATATGAATCAACCCTGAACCATCACTGTTGTGAACATCTCTGAATAAATGGAAATTAAACTGGAAAATATACTGGACTTTGTTGAATTAACTGTAGCTGTGGTTTACACTTTGGACCTGCTGATATCGAAGTGGTCTGAGAAGTTGGAACATGCTGCTTCTTAAAATCTGGCTTCTCACAAAGAACATTTTTGTATACGAAAAACAGTTTTTGGGATTCTAGACTTCTGTGTGAACATGTGATCACCTTTGAAAGCTGCAATTGTCTGTGTTGGGCCCAAGGATATGGTGATTTAGAATTTTGGAACCCTTGAAACAGGAGAAAGACCATACGAGAAAAATTAGACATGTAGTTAATTATGACTTGATTCAAACCTTAACACCAGTATTTTAATAGTGTGGTAATAATATACCACTATGACTTCTGGCTTTGCTTTTTATTAATTAACTGCCCTTTTTACTTTTAGGAATGAATGTTTCATTTAAATGAAAGGTCAGCATTGCAGGGGGTTAGTCGAAGTGCACAATAGTAGGTGTAATTTGACTCATCAATAGAAGAGTGACCTTTCTTGAAAGATATGGCAGGGAGAGAGATATTGATAAAAGCCGAGCTTGCTCACTCTCTCTTTGCATATCCCATTACACAAAGTTATTTCCTGTTTATATCCTCTGAGAGGATCTCTCTGGAAGTGACCGGTTTAGTGGTGAGGAGGAGCTGCTGATATTGAAATGAAATAGACTAACACACATCTAGTCTCAAGTCCCACTGCTTCAGTGAAACTATCAAATATGCATGAGTTTCCTGTTCTTTTTGAATTGCCAAGATACTGAGCACCAGCAGATCAGAGAAACTATTTTATCTTTTGTTTTGTAGGAGTCACTTTAAAATGCAAGGAACGCTGGCACATCAAATGCGCAATTGTCTTTTCTGAACTCAAAGGACACTCAACAGAAAACAGAAAGATAATTTGGTATAGATATTTTTTATAATGTAGCAAGAAATTATTAGATGCCACTGGAAATGTGTGTGTGTGTGTGTGCATACACATGCACATGCACACGCACACACACACACACACACAGTGGAGGTTTTAAGAAGAGATTGGATTATCATTTGTCTGAAATGGAATAGGGTTGGACTAGAAGACCTTTAATGTTCCTTTGAACATGGTTATTCTGATATATATTTACAAAACTCAAAATAAAAATTCAGGTTTCATCACCCATCTCTTTTAGTTAGAGAAGAATAACAATTTTAGGTATTAAAATGGCAACATTTACTGATCAAGATAAATACAAATTATGGTAGAGTTTGATTTTGTTTCTTTCTTGTACAATTGATCCGTCTCTCAAGGAAGGGCTGACACTCTTAGTCACATTCCTCTATACTATGTATCAGGAAGTTGCATAGTAAGATTTTATTATGGATCATCACACAGTCATCCAGATATTCAGACTGGATTTGGCAATTTTATCTGCCTATCAAGTTTTTCCCAAGAACCTAGGATAGGAAGATGTTGATGTTTGATGTGTTAAACGATATCATTGCAGGATGTAGAAGTAGTGCAGATGCTTAATGTCTTTTCCCTTTCACATACCAGGATGAAAGGGATAGATACCAGGTGAGGCAGCCTCTGAAAAATAGGTGATGACAATATAAATTGCCAAGTTGATATCCCAAAGTAGAAGGTATGACTAATGTCTAAATACCAACAAGGCTTTTGGGAAGAGATTTAATACATCATTTCTTTTTCTTCTGGATTTTGCTGGAGTTTCTTTTAATGGGTTATTTGTAATCCATATGCAAAATTATTTTAAAATATCTCCAAAACAACAATGACAATTGTCCACAGAAATCCATAGAACAATCCAGGATCTTAATGTATCTGGACTCAGTGTGTGATATCCATAGATTAACATAGATCACAAATGTCTGTAGAACAATTTGCTAGGTATAGATTAAGAATTTAGGAGGACATGAGAGTGCAACATTTCAATATTATCTGCCCTCTTTCATCTCTATCAGTCTGGAAGAGTGCCATGCAAAAACTTTGCATTATTTCAGTTTTTAAAGGTGATCACAAGTTTCCCATTTCTTCTTATCAAATCAGATGCACTCAAAAGCTCTTGCATTCATACTGACTTCAGTCAATAAAAACTCAAAGCTAAAAAAAATATACCATGTAGTACTATTGTGTAATAACCGGTATACCTTGAATTAATACTTCTGAATTTTGTAGATTTCATTTCTAGGCACACCTTTAGAATGTATGCCAAAGAAATAATTTATCTTGAAATCTAAAAATCCTTCTTAAAAGATACTATAAATAATTCTAACCTACTCCTTATCCTAACAAACTTTCTTAAATGTTCTACCTTTGTGTCACAGACATGCCATTTTCACAATTATCTTATCCATGAAATGTATCAGGATGCAATATATTTTTTAAAAATATAGTATAGAAATTGTTTTATTTTTTAAACAGCTTTAACTCTATCCATATAAAAACTTGTCATCCGTGAAGATCTTAGGGAAGTCATGTTAAGTGTTATATTTCATCCGAACTCTCCAAGAAATGAAAATTGTTTGTCACATTTTAAAAACAAAACAAAACAAACAAACAAAAGTTTAACATGTCTAACAAAGAATGAGAACAAACAAAAGGTCTGGACCCATTTTCCAAAAATTTGATTGATGTAATGTCCTGTAAGGATTTAATCCCCTTGTAATATTCATCTAATTCCTTAACTAATTGATTAATAATTTTACATAAAATTGTCATATCTTTAGCAGATGTCAACAGAACAAAATAGATATTTGAGTTGTGAGTCTAACAGAGATATGAGAAAGTTCAGTGAGTATGTTTTTTTGAATTACTAAACTGGGATTCTGATTGGAACCTGTGGCCATCTCCTACTAGCTGTGATTGTGAGGTCTGGATGTAAAATAAAGATAAGCTTAACTACATGTGTCTAAACTTTGTGCCTCTTGTAAAATATCTTAATGAATTTTGTACCTTGCATATAGAACAGTCAATGAATGTTCACTAAATGTTATTAAATGAATGTTATTAAATAATAACTGATTACAAGCATCATAAAATGTCTGAATTTGGCCCTTGTAGAAGTTTCAAATCTGCTCCAGATGTTGGTTATATCTGGGAGCTGAATCAATCTATCACCATCTTTGCTGGTGTGTGTACAAAAATGCAATAAAATCCCCCAACCTCACGTACCTGAAAGCAGATATTTTCCTCCATTGATGAGGATTCTTACTTTCTTCTGCATTCTGAGTCCTTTCCCTTGCTGCAATAATGTTTTCCACCCTTCGAGACTGAGAAGAGTGAAGACAACTGTGGGCCAGCTTCACAATGTTTTTGAAGGATTGGGGTGATGGTGGAAGTACAACAGAGTGGAAATGATCATTGTGTATCACTTAAATTTCAAAAGTTTTAGAGGAGAGAAAAATGTTTTCAATTATCTTTTTTTTTTCTATACTGTATATTCAACAAACAATATTCCAATATCCCAGGGGCTGCCACAAAGAAGAGGGAGTCAAGTTATTTTCCAAAGCACCTGAAGGTAGGACAAGAAACAATGGGTGGAAACTAATCAAGAAGAGAAGCAGTTTAGAACTAAGGAGACATTTCCTACCAGTTAGAAAACTAACTGGCCACGCTGGGCGTGGCCAATGCAACATCATTCACATTGAGGCATGTATCTCCTCGCCTGGCCTTTCAAGACTGTGAGGATGCTGCAACAGTCAGAAGTGTGAAAAATGGTCATAAGTCACTTTTTTCAGTGCCATTGTAACTTTTAATGGTCACTCCACACAAGCAAAGTACCAGCAAAGGAGGGGAAAAAAACTCCAGAGATGTTCCTGAGACAGGAAGTCTAGTCCTGCCAAGAATGTAATAAGGGTTAACGGAGAGGCAGTTTCTGTAAGCAACACCAGAATGTTTCCTTCCTGCCTTCCTTACAAGATTAGGCCAGTAATTTCTTCTAACAACCAGTTCTCCGAACTGCTTAGAATGTTAACAATCAGTTCTAGCAAATAGGTGCAAACTGTTAGAATCCCGCCCCTGTTTGTATGTATATTCCAGTTGCCTTTAACTGATATTTCATATAACATTATATAATACATTTTATAATTCTGGTTCTTGCCTTGCAAAAGACCAGTGATTCACTGTAACCTGATAGCTTTATATCAGTAAAAACAATTGTTTGAACCATCTCTAATTATTGGCTTTTTTGATGAGTTATTTTGCCACGACACATTGTTTTCACAGAAGATAGTTAGAGGATTAATGAAGAGGATTTTTATATGCATGTTTATAAAACACAAAAATATTATATGCAATATCTTTCACATTTGCTGTTCCAGAATTAAATCCAAAGTCCCTTGGTAGCAATCATAACTGAATACAATTTGGCATCTGTCCTGAATATTTCTATAGGCAGATCCACTGGCAGAAAGATTACATTTTATTTATCTACTCTGGGCAATTAATTAGCTAAGAAGGACATGCTAGATCAGAATGCCAGATTTGATACATAGGACTACATATAGACCATGATAAATTAAATTGTTTCTTTTTTCAAACAGAGAACAAGCCATCTTATAGACAGATGTTGTTCCATCTCTCCTCTAAAACCATAGTTAGCATGTTATTAAATTTAGCAAGGAAAAATACATTTCCATAATAATAAAGATAAAATATTTTAAAAATAATATTTTTCAATATTAAAAATTAAAGATTTTTTCTGAAGAAGTGATCTTTACAGTAGTAAGGAGATCTGGGTTTTTTCTGTAGTTAGGGGGTCAAGAGCCTACCATTTTGTTTCTAGAATGTTCTCTGTTATATTGTTAAATATTGGGTTAATAAACTGCTGTTAACTAAAAACTGTATCTTCATCTTTCATCCAAGAAAAGACACAGTTGTCAACAAGCACTAAATGGGGTGGGCAGAGATCTCCCTGTTCAAGTTAGCTTTAACCAATACTTTAATAATGTTGATGCAGAGTTCCAAGAAGAAAGAGGAGATTTAAAGTTCAGAAGTGCATTTGGCACACACACTGAGAGGTGTGGGCATGGCTCTAATAAATTTAGCTTGAGTTGTCCTGTTGCTTGAATGACAACAGAATTAACAGTTAATATGGGGTGGCTATGAAATATGACTTTATCTTGAAGAGGTAGAATGACATTTTCAAAGGGAACTTCCACAGTGGAGGACAAGGGCATAAATGCTATAGATTTTATGATAATATCTCCAAATTTTCTAAACAAAACTATTGATTTTAAGATTTGTTTTTATCCCAACAGCCGTCACTCCTCTCTTATTGCAAAGCTTTGGTTTATAAGACAAAGCATAAGTGCTTGGATAAAATTGCTTTGGAGAGGGACATCAATATATAGCATGATTTAGTAAGACTGGGAGTATTACTGCCTGCTCTGTACTTTGCCCATAGCCTCTCAGCAAAGGCAATCAGTCTCAGTGTTGAAGGATAAAGTTTGCAGCTTTTCAGAAAATCCTCAAATCTGGTTGAAAAAACAAGCAAAATATCCAAGTCCATGTCCAAATCTAAATCTTAGTTTAGTTACCAATAGACTAAATTCAAGATTAAATTAGTCCAAACAGAGGTTAAAAACAGATCCATTGAAGAACCATTATAAGGCTTATTGAAAGCGAGGGGGGGGGGAGCAAAAGGTGCAAATATGTAATTGGAGCACAAAAACTAAATAGAATGTTGCCAATTGGCCAAAGGATGACATTTGCTACATCTACCAATATCTCTGAATTATCCCAGTAGATGCTGAGAAGACTTAAAAATCTTCAAGTACATTTCAAAAGTTTGTTTTGATTGTCACCTCATCATATAATTCACAGTCAAATAATTGCCAGGGGTATAGAAGTAGGAAGAACCAGGAAAAGAATGGAGCCTGGGGAGAAACAAAATAAATTTTGAGTTTTAAAAATACTACCATTGGGAGAAATCTAGGGAAGAAAGCATGATCCTTGCCCCTGAATTTCCTCATTTTCACTCAAACTTTCACATCTCTAATCCTAATAAACGTGACTTTGGGTTCTTTCAGAGACCACGAGGTTTAGAGAAAAGGAATCAAATGAGAATACATAACAAATTGTAGTCAATAAGCAAATCCAGTTCTATGAATGAACCTTAAATCCCAATCAAGGATAATTATGGCTAAAAGTGGCTTATTTTATTTTCTTGCTTTGGAAGTTAACTCTTTTTTTTTCACATCTGGCCTTATTATTATTATTATTATCCTGATCCTGTTCCTTTTTGATCAGTTAGAACTACCCAGGTTTCTTAAACTATTCTGCTTTTTCCTACAGTGAACATCTAAAGCAGTTCTTTTTCATTTCCATCTGCCAACTAGTACATTTCTATATTTTATTCTCTTTCTTCCCATTTCATATTCACACCCACCTAGACTCACGTAGTTAGCTACCTATTTATTTTGCCCAACCTGGAAGTAGGAGAGAGGAAGCGGCACCCTTTCATCCATTTTGATGTCACTCTTTTTCCAGGAGCAGCTGTTCCAAGAAACATCAGTCGATTCACGTTAAACATGTTTTGCTCTCTGAGTTCAGCCAGCACAGGAGGGAATCATTCATGCCAATCTAACAGGATCTTTGCCAATAAAATATGTTTTGTAGGCTGAGAATATGTGCCAGAAAGCTATAGGCAAATGAAAGTCTATAAGGATGTAAGGCAAAGGCAAGGCTTTTGTTCCAGAAAAATCTGCAGGGATAACTTCCTCCGTGCATCAATCAGCTTTTCCAAAACAGAATGGATTCATCCCTTTAAGCTCTAACTCTTTCATCTCTGAGTAAACAGGCCTGGAAAACTTTTCACTGCACTTTTGTGAAAGAACTAATAAATCTCTTTTCAGGGGACCACCCTACTTACCACAGGCAAAGATCTCAGAATGACAAGTTTTGTTAGGGAAAAACAAGACTTTCCAAACTTAAAAGTTTCCCCTTAGAGTCTTCTCAGAGCTGACTTTGAACTGTAACATTCACTAAATGCTCCTTAGATGAAGCCATCCCTTCTTTGCAACTCTAATTTGACCTCTGGGACAAAAATCTAGATTTGTTGTTGTTTTTACTTTAACCTAGAAAAAGTGGCACTCAGTTCTCTGTCTTGATGCCATGGAAGCTAATGACAGCATTTCTTCCTAAGAAGTTGGGAAAAGGATTTCTTAAGATGGATGGAATTCTTCCAGGCTTTGAATTATTGATTCGGGCAATTTATTTATATCTTTTTTTTTTCATTGAATCTAGCTCAAACCTAGAAAACAAATGATATATATTGTTCCTTTTCTTGCTTGCTTGCTTGCTTGCTTGCTTGCTTGCTTGCTTGCTTATTTATTTATTTATTTATTTATTGATTTATTTATTTATTTAGTGTATCTCCCATTTCATCTAGAGGCAACTCTGGGTGACTTACAAGCATTAACAATTGGTAAATATTAAAATGATAAATAATAAAGAACAATAATAAGGTGTTCTTATGGAAATTGCTTCAACAGGTGGTGCAATCTGCTGGGAGATAAAAAAAAATGTTAAGATATTGGCTGTGACCATGTGATCATCACTTCATATTCTTTGTTGTTGTTATTAGTATAACTACTACTATTAAATATCATGGCATCCAGAAGATTCCTTTTATGTTTTCCAGACTATACTGGAAAAGAAAAGAAAAAGAAAAACAATCACAGAAGACAGCAAAGGGAATCTATTTATATGACACATCTAATCTGTCCTTGAATCATTCTAACAGTAAGCAGTTACAATTCTATATATTTACTTATCTAATGCAAAAATTTTTTAGGTATGTATATACCTTACCCGATCATGAGGTGCTTGGGTTGCCAAATTTCCAGCCTACAAGACCAGTTTCTTCACCGAGCCATCATCCTGTCCAATATATTTTTAATATGATAATATAATATATGATAATATAATTATTATGGTTTTTAGCCTCCTGCATTTTGTATTTCATTATATTTGTCCATGCAAAATCTACCTCTATAGGCAATGTGTTCATATGCGGCAAGCACAATCATGTCTTCAAACTATTGAGTGAAAGAGGCCATGCATTTATCTTTCTCATGCTGTAACTGTTAACTGCTAAAATGATTGATCATATTAGGTTTTCTTTTTTCTTTGTTGTATTTCTTCCATTTTTTCCCATAAAAGCACTGTTTTGTTATGAATTAAAAAGCAACCAAAATAGCGAGATATTATGCTTGACCAAGGACTCCTTATGTTTACATAAAAATTAAACAAGATGTCATATCTCCAGGAATATTCGAACAAAGCTTTTCTGTTTCAAATGCTTTTTCATTTAATGCTTGCTTAGCAGCAGTCCATATTTTGTCTAGAAACCAGAATGATGGAAAGTATCTCCCGGAAAGGCAAATAAATCTTCATTCTGTAGCCTTGGATTTGTTCTGCAGTAGTTTCCATTATTGCAGTACTTGCTCCAAAGCTGGTCTGATGTAAAGATTATTTTCCATAATGTATTTTTGGGAGTTAGCTATGTAAATAATCTCCCAAACAAAGTGCTATACTATACAATTTCTACATTTTAGATAAATCTGTGGTAGGAAAATATGCATTCATGCATGTTTTTTTTTCCCCTTCCATATTCCTTTTTGATGCTTTGTAATGGTTTATCAGGATGTTTGCAGGCCAGATCTGCTAGCTCTGGTATAATGAACCTGAAATAACTGAACCAAGAAAACTTTTTGGCTTCAACATCAAAAATACACTTTACAAAGAATGTTGCATCCCTATGGCTTTCCTCATATTGCATCTTAAATGCCATACCCTTTGGCTGTCCTTGAGAGATGTAAGCACACGGTGAATAATTATTAGAAAAACAAAAGAAGCCAAGACTTATTTTATCATGCAAAGAAACGTAAGAAGAATAGATACAAATCTGATCCAATCTTGGAATTGCAAAAATACAACAGGAGTGCTATGAAGAAAGTCACTATTAAAAAAAAAAATCTTTAACAGTAGAAAAGAAATCACTTGGGATAGTTTTTATAGCCCATTGAAAATATTGACCATTATTTCTGTTCAGACAATCAGAAGGCAGACATGGCCTGGTGTTCTCAGTTTTGATGCTACAATATTTTTTCATGTTTGAAGCATTGGTAGAAAGAAAGAGTGGGGTAAAGAATCCCAAATTCTTCATATAAATACGTACGCTGTAGTTTTTGTTATATAATTCAAAAGTACATTCACATATTTAAATCACTTAGTCTTTTAATATCTTTAACAAATTTATAGATTTTAAAATAAAATTGATCATTTGTAGGACAGGTCCATATTGTATACAATATTAATAACTATGCTTTCTTAAACATTCTCTAGATCAGGGGGGTCAAACTCACTGCCTGCAGGTTGGATACATCATGTACTGGCCATGCCCATCCCTGGTTTAGCAAAGGGAAAAAAAGTTGTGATACGTCATGTGATGACAATGTGTCATCACAAGTTTGACGCCCTTGCTCTAGATTGTCCATTAATGGGGAAAACAATCTTTTTTACATTTAAAGATAGTCCTCAGCTTACAGTGGCAATTGGGATTGGAATTATGTGGTTGTAAAGCCCAACATTCCATGGTGATATCATTTAGCAATATAACTGGCCCTGGTTGTGGTCATTAAGTGAGGAACACTCAAGTGGTTAACCAAGGAACTCATGTGATTGTTGACCATTGGCATCCTGCTAGCTTCCCCCTTCACTTTGCATGTGGGAAGCCAGCACAGAATGTCAAAAATTGCAACCATGTGGTTGTAGCTTGTTGTAATTGTGAGCTAGTGGCTGATTTTCTGGATCACAATCAGGTGACCACAGGGGTGCTGCAATGGTTGAAACGCCAAGGACTGATCATAAGTACTACTTGTTCAGAGTTATTGTAACTTTGAATGGTCTGAATGAAGGGTCATCAATTAAGGACTATCTGAATTGAATTAGTCCTATCTGAAACAAATCCCTTTGATGTACTTTTAGCTATTAAGCTGTTAATGTTTCCTGTTAGCTCTCCAACCTTTTCATACAGAATTCTATCTAAACCCTCAAGCACAATTAACTGGTGTCCCCTTGTAATTTTGCATTCATTATTGTTATCTTTACTTTCATGTGATGGAACAGTATCATCATTCTTCCTATTAGTCATAGGTACAGTCCTCCCATTCTAAACAAAAGCTGGCAGAATGTTGTTAGCAATGTCTCTGGGAATGATAGTGATATGTTGATTATGGAATTGAAAGGAACGCTATCAGTGTTACTCCCAATGAAAAACTTGATGAAGGAAAATCTTAAATCATATTAGAATGTTGAAAATTGCTCAGTTTGCTGATTTAGATGGTATCTAAACTGGAGAAATGTTAAATGATGTATGTGATTAACTCAGGGAGTGGCTGTATAACTTTGTCTGATGTGTAGGAGCACTAGCTCTTTGCTAGTTGGTGGAATACCTGTTGGTTGAATACCTTTCCTTTGATTTTTGATTCAAAAGAAAAGGTAACAAGAATGAATGCAAAAATGACAGGAGGATCAGTGATGTTCTCAGTGAGCAACAATGAAACTAACATTATTATAAATATGATGATGTGATCCAGCAAATGCCACATCAGGCATCCTGATGCAAAAGTGTCAGTCTTGGCATAGGTGCTTATACCATCATGTAGGTATTGTCATTTGTCCTCTTCCCCTAACCTCAAAATAATCATGAGGAACCATAGTATGCCAAGTATTATCCCTGAAGATGCCATTTCCATTCTGATTGAAAGGAAACAAGTGGTGACAATGTGCAACATCACAAGCTAGGGTAGCTTTATACTGAATTGGGTGTGCTGATCAAATTTTTGTTCTGTAGCAGGTTATTGAAAACTGAATGAATATGATAACATTTATTTTAATTGTGAATGGTGATATAAAGGCATTTGGCACTTATGGATCCATTGTGAAGAATGGAAGTTTGCCAAAGGAAGGAAAAATAGCATACTTTGTCCAGTTTATTATTTATTATACAGAATAAAAAGTTGGATCTATCAGGAGAAGCAAAAGACTAAATTATAAGCAATGAGAATAAGCTACTAACGTTATTAAAATAATGTATGGTGAAATGAAAAGTAGATTCAAGAATGAATGGGTGACTGGTGAATATGGATTAAATAAAAAAAGTAACAAAGTACAATGGAAGTACATTTATTTCCAGTTTATAAACTTCTTCAATCATGATGGGTCTAAGCCAGTGTGCAAAAGCAACAGCCATAGACAATACAATAATATACAACAAACACATTGCTGGTATCAGAAGCACTACAGAACTCATTCCAAAGGCTCTTCCAAATGGCCAAATGTTTAAAAACCTCCAGAAGGCCATGGAAGTGGAACAATTCTTCCACTAGGGAAGGGGAAGGATTCAAAGTGTCCTATAGGAGGAGAGTACGCATGGGGATTGCCCAGTTTTGGGGATTTTCCTACTGCAAATCTCAATAGTTTGGAAATGAAAAGAGAAAGGAAGACCAAGAAATCTAGGTTTGGTCCCTGCCTTAAAAAAAAAAAAGAATATAAGTACTGGAAGCAAAGATAGTTTATAAAGATATGGAAAGATATTGTATATTGTGTTAATGTAAATTATGTAAATGTAAAATAGTGTAAAGTTAGTTTAAAGTATGTAGCTGTAGTTCCTTTACTTATCTAATACTTCTAATTTTTTATACTTTTTCTCTACTTTCCATAAGATTGCTCTCCCCTCTGAGTTTTCCAAAGGATTGTTCATTTACTGTACTGAAAAAGAGTTGTTTACAATCATGTCTTAGCTGGTTTTAAAATCCATTTCTTTGTCTGCTCTATGTGGCAAAACTTTCCATCCAGATACCATAGGAGCTTAATACCATTAACAACTCATCCTTTTAAAGCAGACTTAATATTTTTAACCAAAGAGATAATTTTCTTCTTGGGTCTGCTGTTCTATCATTCCTTGGAAAAGCTGCTCTTTCAATCCATAGAAAGGCTGACAACTAACAACCCTGCTTAATTATGTCTTTTGTAAAAATGTGTTTAGTGAGAGTCAATTAATCTAGAAAGTTGTTTCTGCTCTGCTTTCTACAAAGCCTTCTCAAGTGTTTGGTGTTATAGCCACACTTCCCTCAATTGAAAACTCTTAATAGCTTCTCTGAAGCCATTAAAACCTACCATTTGTGTGATCTGTAAACACAAAGTTTCTAAATAGGACTTTGACTAGACAGACAAATTGATCCGGAAGGTGTCTTTCTTGTCAGGCTGCCAATCTCTGTCCCCAGGTGGCCTCAACACAGTATAACCAGAGCTCCACTGGAAACACTGACTCTACATCTTGTGCTGCTGTCTCCCCCAGGTAATACCAGCACTTTTTACAAGGTCACATTTACAGTAGAAGAGAAATAATTCTGACCAGCTAACATTCCAATCTAACGCTTGTGCACAACAAAAATACCTATGAAATAAGTAAGTCTGTCTTAGGCTACATTGCTAGAGGGATCACATCAAGATTACAAGAAGTGATAATATTGCTGTGTACTGCAATAATGGGGCCACACTTGGAATACCTGCATCCAGTTCTGGTTGTCACAATATAAAAACAATGCTGAAACCTACAAAGAGTGCCAGGAAGAGCAACAAAGGGGTCTGGAGGCTAAACCATATGAAGAATGGCCAAAAGGGGAACTAAAAATACAGACTAAAACATAGATGATTGAATATTGTTCTGTGCAATCTCCTTGTCAAGCCTTTGGCAGCTGACAGAAATGAAGATAATTTTTCCCCAAGCAGGAATTCACAGAATTTTCTTGAACAAGATTCATTAAGATGAAAGAATATAATGATATAAGAATTCCAAGAAGATATAAGAATTCCAAGAAGTGAACTTTTGGCTTAGAAACAATACATTCCAATGTACATTAGAGACTTTCTTTTTCTCACAATTCTACAGTGCACTGGAAAGGAAGCAGCTGTTTTCACTGATAATGGGGAAGCCACTTATTACTTGTTTATTTAATGGTCCCATGCATCTTTATCAGTCTGTGAACCAACTTTAACATTCTTCTTAGAATGGAAGGAAGAATTGATTGGTTTGTGCTGTTCTCAGCATTTTGAATTCTAGCAGCAATGAAGATAAGCTGTTGGTTACTTTCCAGCTCCTTTTGAGGGATTGGGGATAGGAAATGGTATTGATAGAGGTGCCTTAAAAACAATTAGCCCATTGTATCAGTTCTTTGGGAACACAAATATTAGTCTAGTTATGCGGACCTGATTCTAGAAAGGTGATCCAACATTGCTCTTCATATGTTGTATATCTTTACCCTTAGGATGCAGGAAAAAAACCCGCATAAAGTAATGCTACAACAACTTGTCCCATGACCAAACATGTAAGGTAATGTAATATGTGTAGATCTTGGTCTTCTTTTCAGTTTTTCCTCTTATTTCCATCCGACACTTGAGAGTTCATATTCATGTTGCAGCCAGAAGGGATTTCCCTTTTCTTTTTTTCATATGGCAGAAAGAGTTGGGAGACAAATATGTGTACATTCAGAGACATCTTAGATACCCTTAATGTTAGCTTCTTCAACCAAGATATGCTACATTATTGCCTTGCTACCTTGGCTGATCTTGAAAAATGTAAGCAAGAGATGTTGTATTTTTTTAGTACCTGGAATATATCCTTGAAGTTACCAAGAACTGAACTTGACTTAGATGAGACCTTATTACATTTATTAAATTAGAGCCAACATAAGCATTCAATTTTCTCTGAGACAAAAGCATTAAATGATATTAAATATTCTCCATTCCTGAAATATTATTCTATATAAAATCAGTTTTCAGATTATCCTTCTGAAAAATATACTCAAAACAATCACCTGCAAATTAAGGGTTTATTACTAAACACAGTTCCAAATTGTTCATTTTGATTTATCCAAAGACTGCATTACATGATCGCTGAAAAAAATAAAATAGCCAATTTCTTATTAAACTATCCACAACAATAGTGTAATATTCAAGGACCATTGCCTTTATAGGCTAGGATGTTTAAGTAGCCTTTGAGTTACATTGTTTGACTCAAAACTCCAAAGGTTTGTGAGGGAAACCTGGTTATAAATGTTATTCTTTTGTGGAATTTACTTTTGATTGGATTTTCTTCTTCCTAGCATTTTCCTATGTGTACAGGTTCTGCCTTTGTTTCGATCAACCAAATGTTGATCCATTGCTTTTCATAAGAATTGATTGACAATTTTGACTCTGACATTGTGGACTAAGAGACAATGACTGCCTCAAAGTTACCCAACTGGCTTTCATGCCTAAAACAGGACTAAAACTATAATCCTTTGGTTTCTAGCCTGGTATCTTAACCACTAGACAAAACTATAACCACTAGACAAAACTATAATCCTTTGGTTTCTAGCCTGGTATTTTAACCACTAGACAAAACTGGCTTTCTGATTTCTGATTGGCTAGATTACTGAATATAGGGTGACCTAACAATGGACACCAAGGTTCCTTTTTATACTATATTCCCTTTATGTGAGTAAAATAATTCCTAAATTTTCTCTCATTTAAAATGAACATCTAACACCAAGAACCTAGCCCAGCAAAATCATCACTCTGAATAATATTTACAAGAAAGTAATAACAGCTTTCAGCATCTGAAGTGGGTACTTGAAACTGGGATGTTTTTAAGTAAAATATTTATTTATACAGAAGGTAAAGGTTTTTGCAAACTGATTATCTTTGAAGTGGGAGAGTTGTGTCAGACCTCTTGAAGACAGACTGAGCCTATTGGCTATGGAAAGGGAGAAGCTGCCTTTTCCGTCTGACAGAAGTAAAATGTGGATCATGCAGTGACAAGAGAGCCTCCTGTACCTGTGGACTTCAAGCGTTTCCTGGAATGGCTGTTGAGATAGGAAGCTGTATCTCATCAATCAGTGTGATTTGATGGGCTGGTGGAAGTGACAGCGGCAGTGAGTGGGGAGAGGGGATGTCTTGCACATGTGTGCCACTTTCACAAACACAGCTTCACATACATCACACATACAATATATGCATTCATCCATCACTTCTGCGTCTTGGTTCTGAATGGGTTGCGACCCAGCACCAGGCAATGGACTGGAGATGGGGAACCCCTATCATAGAAGTTTCTGTATGATGTAAATCACTTCTTGTGAAGGCTTTCTACAGCTGTACTTTCTACTATACATCCAAAGACTAAACAACATCTCATTTTCTTTTTGTTTCTTGCCATTCCTGTCCCATTGGGATCCCTACACTTTCCTTTGAAATGAAGTTACCCTTCTGCCTCACTTGATTTCCATCTTTGTATTGTGTTGTGTTGTATTTATCTATTTGCAAATTTTATTGGTTGCCCATCTTATCATAAGGAAACTCTGGATGGCTTACAGTCAGAAAAATATGTCTACATTAAAACATAAATTAAAATAATAAGATTAAAATCTAAGGACATGTGGGGAGGCAGGGGTGGAATGGGGGGAGGTAGGATCTGTTATTACTTGACCAACTGACTCCATTGTACTCTCCCCCATTGAGACCCAGGCCAACTAACAGAGCCAGGTTTTAGGCTCTTATGAAAGGATAAGAGGGTTGGGGCTAACTCACATTGGGGGGCAAAACATTCCAGAGGGCAGGAGCAACAGCAGAGAAGACCCTCCTCTTGGAGTCTGCCAGCTGGAATAATGAGCCTGACGGGACCCACAGCATGCCTCTTCTGCTGGCACAGGTGGGACAGGCCAGTGCCACTGGGTCAGATGGTCTCTCAAGAAACTTTGACCCATGTCATGAAGGGCTTTAAAGATGCTCACCAACACCTTGAATTGCACCTGGAAGCAGACTATGTTTAGAGTTTTGCAGCATAAATTCAGTGGCAGAAAAATAAACACAGATGGCTGAGGCTTCATTTAACTTCTTTATAAACATATGAAGTAAATTTTACAAACCAGTTGTAGATTTATCCACCATGGAGCAAACTCAAACAGAAGCAGACATGTTACAGGTTAAGAGCAGAACAGCAACTCAGGTGCTCAGAAACAGATATCAGTTTCACTTTATTTCAGCAAGCAAGCAAGCAAGTTAGTTTCTCTTTCAATAGACAGATTCAGAGCTAAAAAATTGCTTCAGAGCTGCAGATCTTAATACAGAGCCATGCCTAGCCTACTTCTAGTTTCAGTTTCCAAACAGTCCTCATTGGCTGCTTAGTTGCTATGTCTATTCACTGGCTGAACTTGTTACCTTGCTCTATTCCAGTTCATGAGTGTACTCTGACAGCCCGGCAACCAGTCCAGCTTGTGAAGCAGTGGTATTATAGGGGCTATTCTTAGGGGGCCCAAAACTGCCCATGGCACCAGCCTTCTTCTCCCACTCATTTTACCATTGCTGCTAGAAGGAGAGATGGAATTTGTATATATGTGAAAAACAGTGGGGGAATTTGGGGTATGTGAGAATGGCCTCTGTATCTGGGGGATCAGTATTCACAAATAAGGAATCAATTGATTTTACACAAATGTATTATTGATCATAGCATTATCCATTTATCTTTATTAGAGTGTGACTTTTGGCTAGTGTATAATATATGCATAAACCCATATGCAACCATGGCACATGCACACAATTATTAGTGGGAAGGAGGGAAGAGGAATAGGAAATATCCAGAATTGCTTAACTCAGTTATATTTTTCCCTACTTCATCTCCCCTTTTCATCTTAAATCATATAATCTTCTTTTGAGCAAATAGAGTTTTGTCACTATATCAATGACATTTCTTTCACTGGATTTGTGTTCATAGGTCTATCTTAGTGAATAGATAGATATGTACCTTCTTTTATGAAAAGGATTTATTTATTAATAGTGCATTTGGTAATCTGTTTTCTCTGCTTGTCATTAAAAGCTAGACATTTGGGGGCTTTCAGTTTTGCAGGCTTCGGCGGCAGCAGGAATTTGCGACTCTGCGATTCCTGCAGCGATCACTGCTGAGGTGCCTCCGATCCAAACGGATCTGGAGGATATGGTTGCCCCATAGAGGCAACCGAAGAGAGAGGGGATCCGGATTGGGGTTTGGAGGTTCCGCAAACCCCCTCCTCAGCCGGCAAAACCCCCTTTTTCCCAAGGCAGTGGAGCGGCGGTCAGCAAAGAAGCCTGCAGCCGGGTAAGATTCATGCTGGAGGAAGTAGGAGAAAGCGAAAGTGTTGGCTGAACCGGGACAACAAGAAACTTTTAAACACCCTGGAAATTAAATCGTTTGAAGGATACATTGTCTCCCAAAGAAGATTGTAAAAGCGGCGGAAGAAAACTGGAAAGGGAAAGTTATTTTCTTTCACTCTCCCTTCCCACAGAAACAGCAGAGGGAAATCTGGAAAACCTCCTTGGGCATTGAAGGTAATCTAACTTGAAATTTAAAGCCAAGGGGATAAAGGATTTCTGGACATTGGAATTAAAAATCTTTTTTTTATTATTTGCTATAAGTAGAAGGGAAGAGATAAAGACTTATTTTAAGATTATACTGAAGGAGACTGCTTTGAGTCTATAAGATCAGAAATAAAAGATATTATGACTTCTAGAAGACTACTTTGGAACTGTGTATTTGAATTCTACCCTAGGAAGAGAAAATATAGAAAGAAGAAAGTGCTAAATGAAACTGTTTGCTCTGATTTGATTTGATTTGTGACTTTGGGATTTTTGTGAACTATTTCTTGAAAGATTAAAGACATTTGGGTTGTTGTTGTTTTTTAAAAAATGGCATTATGTTTTGAAGAATTACAAATGGAATTTCAAAAACTGAAAGAAGAGGAACAAGAAGGCAAGGGCTCTTCTGGATCTATTTTCAATTTTTTAGAAATGGCGATCTTTACCTATCAAGAAATACAACAATGACAGGAAGGGTGAGATGAAGAAGAAGAAGCCATCTTTAATGGACAAATACTCTTAGTGGAGGAAGAAAAGCAAAAGGGGGGCAAGGAAAAGGTGAACTCAGGACTTAAAAAAGCAACCAAGAAAAATAAAAATAAAATGAAAAATCGATATGATGTCAAAAAGCAACAGAAAAGAGAAATACAACAGAGAGGGAAGACTAAGAGAGTGAAATTTGAGAGATGGGGGGGTCAAAAAGCTAGAATTGACAAGAAAGGAAGGGAAAAAGGAAAGAGAAGTCATAAAGGTTTTAAACAAGATATTAAAAAACAGGTTTTTTCAGAGATAAGGGGTAAGATATAATTTTATAAAAATGATTCTGCAAAAGTACATAAGATTGTATCATAGATATTAGTATTTGAAACTGAGTCAGAAAATTAAAATATATAATAATGCATTAAAAGGAAGCTATGAAAATGTTTAAGATTTAATAATAGAGTTTAATTTCTTATGAAATATTGTTCTTATTATATCATAAACTTAATATTCCTTTTTTTATTACTACTTATTAAATTTAATATTATTTGCTTGTTTTATTATTTTGAAATGTAGTACTTAGAATGTACGAAGCAGAAACAGTATGGAAAATATGTATTATTTTAAGAGTTAAATTTAGGGGAAAGATAAAAGTTGTCATACTTCAACCAGTGTTTACAGGAGAAATATTGCATTAGAAAGAAAGGAAAAATAGATGATTGAAAGAGAACGGACAAAAGATGCAAGTATAATTATTTAAATTGAGATGAAATAAATAAAATAGAATTAAAAGAGTGAATAGGAGAAAGTATATAGAAAATATAGAATGTTAAATAAGATATGAAATAGTATATTAAGTGAGCACGAATTTGATTTATGTCTGTACAAAAAGATTTAACGCGGGGGTAAGCTGCTTTCCAAAAAGAAGTTTTATGTATTTATGTTTTGTGTAATGTTTGTCTATGTTTGAAAGGATGTGGAAGAGAACTAATGAAACTATATACAAGGAATATATATAATTCAAGGCAAAAGAAATACAATTAAATAGAAGGAAAGGGAGCAATAAAGAGAAGTGGGGAAAAGATATGAAGTTGAACAGATAAGATAGATATACATATTAAATTGTGTTTGTATAGAAATGTGATAATTTGGAATTATTTTGCTTTTAAATGAGACATTTTATTTGTTTTTTTAGAAAAGATATTTCATGTTACTACATCCTATGTTTTGTTTGTTTGTGTATTGTTTTTTAAAAATTAATAAAATTTGTTCCAAAAAAAAAAAAAAGCTAGACATTTGGCTTCCATATTGACTGTTATGTTGAATTTCTAGAACTGACACTCATACATTTAATAAGACAAATTAAGAAGATGAGAGTGAAAAATGCCTCTGTAGATTATAATCAACCAGAATATTTTAAAAATATAAACAATGTTTCATTTTAAAAAAAATCACAAGGAAAAGACATCCAGAATAAAATTCCCCAAACCAGATCTATCTCAGTGCCATTAATTTTTCTTCCATACAGTCAGTTTGTTTATATCTATCATCTACCTATCTATCTTCCTACTATCTATCTATCTATCTATCTATCTATCTATCTATCTATCTATCTATCTATCTATCTATCTACCTATCTATCATATTAAAACATAGAATGCATTAGTTGCACAAATAAATGAATTTCTGAAGAAGTAAATAGAATTAGAAAAATAACTTTATTTAAATGAAAATTTTCATCATATAAAGGACGTCTTGATAATGCTGATTCTGTCCATTGAGAGCAATCAAGTCAATGAATTACATAGGCCATTTCCCTTGGGGATTTTAAATTAGCCCACAGTAAAAATATGTCTGTTCAGAGTTAATAGGAACAAATACCTTAACTGTTTTGTTTCTTAGGTCAATAAACTGTATTCTCCCTGCTATAAAGCTACAAACTGTTATCAATCATCCATTAAAGAAAAAGTTATGACCATTTGATGCAACATGAAATAAATTAAAATTTGATTAAGCTTCAGGGCCAAACTAAATGCAGCTTTTGTTAAATCCCCTGGTTTAAATAGAATGACATCACAATATATTAAATGCTTGTTACCAAGTAACTACACAAATTTCTAACTGGTAATTAAATTAGAGGTAAGCCAAGACCTCAGATAATAATCACTGGTTTATCTCTTGATGAATCCAAAGCTTTTCAATACCATTCTATTTTAACAATGGTTTATTTAGTTATTTATTCAATTTGGATGCTACCTAACAAGTGTGTTACATAAAAATAACAGCAGCAGAAAATGGAACAAGTACAATAGAAGAGAATGCATATAGCTGTGGGTTGAACCTTTGAGTACTTGGTGCTCTCTGAGCTTGGTTATTTGCTTGCAGCTACTTCATTACCTGAACATAACATCACCAATGCTAGGGGCTATGGTGTTTGCTCCTTGTTTACATAGACTAGCTTGCCTCGAGTAGTATTATGGTGGGCATAGTTTTATCCTTGGTTATTCCTTGACTAGTGTATTGTTTCCTGCTTGAACCAAGCTGAGAGAATATCAAGTTCAGAGAGCAACAAGCAATAGAATAGGTATAAATCTTTACATAAATTACCTCAACATGTATAAGAAATGTTTTGAGCCTTCTTTCTTCAAAGTTGCCTCCTCCACCATTTACATTATATGAATCTATATAACTTCTCAAGGGGTTATGCATGCTCTTGTATTTTTAAAAAAAGTTATTTGGGTTAGAAACCTTTAAGATCAAGGTTCTACATCACATCAGGATTAATGGAATGGAATGGAGAGGAGAGGAGAGGAGAGGAGGGAGGCAGGGAGGGAGGGAGGCAGGGAGGGAGGGAGGGAGGCAGGGAGGGAGGGAGGGAGGAAGGAAGGAAGGAAGGAAGGAAGGAAGGAAGGAAGGAAGGAAGGAAGGAAGGAAGGAAGGAAGGACGGAAGGACGGAAGGAAGGACAATCCCACAGAGACTGAAGTACCAAGACTCAAATGCTGTTCCTAAGAGAAAAGGGATAAAGTAGTAAACTGGTACAAGACAAGTAGTGTTGGAGATATCTAAGTAAACTGTGACCAGCAACTCTTGCAATCTGAAAGCCTTAAAAGTTCCAGGTACACCCAGCCAAAGAAAAAAAGACAGGAATTGGGGAAAACTTATAATTTCCTTTAATCCTTTGTTGTGGTTGTCAGGCAGACTGGAAATAAATTATTCTAAAATTTGAAAATAATTGGAGTGGGATAACTGTCTAAGCTGGCTGCTACCTAGAGTTCATCCTACATAAAATGTATGGCTTTCAATTCTTTTTAACAATAAAAAAGTTTTTTAAAAAAGATACATACCTCCCAAATTGAACAATAAAAAGATTGTCCAGATTCATCAACTTGCTGGAGATGCTTTAGTGGAAACACGATACTGAGCAAACAGATATAGAAAGATAATCTCTTTTGCAGACAAAAGGTCTTTGCAAAATCATAATAACCCAAGGTTTCAAGGTTTAAAGTCCCTGCAGCTCTGGATAGTTAAAGAACCAATATCTAGTGAGTCTTACAGTAGCTTCATTGAATTGAATGCTATAACAAACCAATAAATGAAATTCTAAAACTTACCATTATAGTATAATTTTAATCTGATATAAAGATATGGTTATTAAATGCATGGCATATAATCCAGTTCAATATTTAATATTTAAATTTAAAATAAAATCAAGCTAAGTGGTTGGCCAGGCCCCATTTACAACTTTGTCCAGGTCTAAATCCTATCCCTGAGATAGAATATAGCCCTGAGCTCAAAGGAAGTTTTGTTTATCCCTTTTCAGGTAACTAAATAAAAAAAAAAAACTCCAGACCTGAGAAACTTCAACCATAATCATTTTGAAATTTACCAATGATTTAGGAATAGATATTGGTTGGAATGACATCAGAATTGCAGCTGTTTGAATTATATCTTACTTTCCATCAGAAAGTGTTTTTGCGATTGCATGAAGCATTGGCAAGTAAATGTTTCAGGAGCTATGTTGACAGGTTCTCCAGCCTTACTATAATAGAACTAACTCAATTATGCTAACTGCTCTGCATCACAGAACATTAGCCAGCTGAAAACATCTTATCTACCGTAAATCTGCAGCTGGGCTCTTAAAAAGAGAGAGATAATTAACAACAGTGAATTTCACAGGGTGGAATAAAATAAAATGAGCAGGGTAAGTAACAATTATAAATAATTCCCATTTTAAAAAAATGCATTAAAAAACTCTGAAATAGGTGTCCTATAAATATGTTAGTTCTGCATAGTAAATTTACCAGGATGATTAGGGGACTGGAGGCTAAAACATGCAACAAATGGTTGTAGGAACTGGGCTTGGCTAGTCTAGTAAAGAGAAGGCCCAGGGGAGACATGATAGTGGTCTTCCAATATTTGAGGGGCTGCCACAGGGAGGAGGAGGTCAAGCTATAGGTCAGACAAGGAATAATAGATGGAAACTGAACAAGGAGAGATTTAACCTGGAAACAAGGCAAAACTTTCTGACAGGAGAACAATCAACTAATGGAACAGCTTGCCTCGGAAATTGTGGGAGCTTCATCAGTTGAGACTTTCAAGAAGAGATTGGACTGCCATTTGTCAGAAATGGTGTAGGGTCTCCCGCTTGGGCAGGGGGTTGGACTAGATGACCTACAAGGTCCCCTCCAACTCTGATTATCTGTAATCTGTAATCGAAAACATATGATTTTCTTTCCTCTTGTATCAGTGACTCTGAGTGGTAGCAAAATCAGGGCATGATTTGCAGGGTGGAGTACTTTAGCTTTGGTTTATTTGAGAGGTTTATTTGAGAAGTTCTGAATCCAGAAGTTTTTTTAAAAAAGAACTTTTTATTTGTCTATTCCATATCAGAATGCCTACTGTTGTTGCATCATTGGAACAGGTACAGACCAGAGGTGGTATTTAGTAGGTTCTGACCAGTTCTGAGAACTGGTAGTGGAAATTTGGAGTAGTTCAGAGGACCAGCAACTACCACCTCTGACTGGCCCTGCCCCCATCTATTCTCTGCCTCCCAAGTCCCAGCTGATTGGCTGGGTCTTCTCTTGTTGCCCTGAACAGGAGAACAGAGCTGGAAAGCTGATTAGTGAGGTAGGGAAGGAATGGAGATTTTACAGTATCCTTCCCCTAACACCCCCACTAAGCCACAGCCACCAAGCCATGCCACAGCCACCAAGCCACACCCACAGAAGTAATAGTAAAAAAAAAAATAGAATTCCCACCACTGATGCACACTGATAGGACCCTGCAGTAGATGGCTGAAAAGTAAAGTTATTTAAATATTTAAAATTGCCTCAAACTCAAACAGCAACTGTTCAGGTATCAGGGTGACAAAACGTAACTTTGAGACCAATCCTCGCATTTACAATCTTCACAGTACTATAAAACAAAGCAAAACTACTAAGATACTAAGTTTAGTTGCAGTTTCACTTAGCAACCACTTCTCGAATGAGTGAGTTGCCGGTCCCAATTATGGCTCCTAATGAGACATACCTGCATTGGTGAACATCTTGGATGGAATGTGGGGTTCATGTACGTAGCTCAGATAGCAAGCAGGCTGAAAAGTATGCTTCAATGTCCCCTATTTAACTGTTAATTTTATCTCTCTGGTGATATGCAGTTACATCAGGTTTCTAGACTTCAATTAATGGCCAAGGGAGCCATCCTCTTACGTATTTTCAGGTCAGAAATTCAGGGAGCTAAGGAGGCCAGGCAGTTTTAGAAAGGTGTTTGAGTATATTTGTGTGTATGGGGTTAAGGGTGGACCAGTCAGGAAGGGAAGGAGGGAAAGAAGAAAGGATTAAGATAAAATATCAACTGACTATGTAAATGAAGACTCAATCATCGAGGCCAAAAGTATCTAAAAAAGTTAAATCATGGCAACTGAACCAAAATTTATTAAAGGGTTTGCAATGAGAGAGGCCGAGATTTGACACTCATATCTCCTAGCTGCCCACCTCTGCTGTTGGTGGAAACTTGACTATTTATTTATTATTTAGACTTCATTAGTTATTTATTAGTAAATGCCTATGGAGATTATCCCATCATCTAGGTTGCTTTTTTCAAGAGCTGAAGAAGCTTCTGGGATGAGAAGTGAAACATCTTCAAAGAAAAACCAAGTCCAGTGACTTTTGGGGAAAAAGCACCTTGATCTGGATGATTGAGAATCTCCATAGACTACAAGGTCCCTTCCAACTCTGTTAAACTGAACTGTTTTGTTATTCATCCAAGTAATTTCTTCAGTCAAAATGAAATTTTGTTTAGGCATAGACTCAGAGTCATTGGAATGTACTAACTCTTCCATACTGCCAGCCCCCCCCTCCCCCCCAATGTCTTCATTTACACATTGCATTGATTTGGGGGAGAAACCCGCTGCAGGCAGTATGGCAGAATTAGTACATTCCAAGGACATTGACTCTATGCCTAACCAAATTTTTCATTTTGACTAAAGATGTTTCTTGGATGAGTAATGAAATGTCTCAGTTTAATAAACTTTGATCCTGCCCATGATTTAAACCTTTTAAGGAACTGACTGAGTGTTCAATATTTGTTAATGGGACAGCAGGAAATGGTGCAAATGAAAACAAAAATAAAAGTAATTTATTTAAAAAAGGAAAAGGAACAGAAATCAGATATTTGAAGCTATTGCTTCCTCCAAGAGAAAAGAAATAGAAGTTGACATGGGGAAATTTAGTAATCTGAAAAGATTCCAGAGGCAGATAAACTGAATGCATACATACACATACGTGTTAATACAATAAAGCCCCTGAATCTTAAATTTTGAGTTATAAAAAAAGAACACAATAAAAGGAAATTAATTATTAAAACCTCTCACTTTCTTGGAGCTCTGTAGAAGTGGATATGGGCAGTGGGGCAATTCAGAGAGGTGATTCAAATGGCAATTAACAAGCTATGCATCATGAATTCCTCATCCAAAATTAACAACAAGAAATGAAATGGACCATACTTTCAGGTAATAAACTTTTAACTGAAGTTGTTAGATACCTTTGCTGAATAAGAACTTGTATATTTTATAGGAAAATCTCAATCACAGGGAAAGTAATTGTGGGATAATATACAGCTGTCTAAGCATGCTATGCAGAAATTCAATTTTCCTTCTGGTTCTCGCTAATTGCTAAAAGCAATAGTTCAGCAGTGTTTGTGGGTTTTTGTTACTGCAGAGGGCATGGGAGGAAAGATAATACCTGAGCTATATTTTGATATTGAGTTGTTCTAATGGGTTTTGCAAACTAAGCTTTAGCAATTTTACTTTCAAGATCCTGTCCCACCCTTTCAATATATCATTTGAGTGAGAGTGTGGCAGGGAAATGTTCTCATAAATCTGTGTTTATAATTGTTTATTTCTCCAAGGCAACTATTTTGTGAATGGACAAAGCCCATCTAGCATCCCTGCTGTGGGCACACCTAATTTTAAGATTATCTTAAAATTCCAAAATTTGACAACTGGCTCAAATACGTGTTTTCTAACATACAATATTCTATGGGCAAACAACTAAAATGAGAGGTGCAGTATCCTATGTTAGTATATTAATCATGGAGTTGTAATAGCAATTGTTAATTTTGCCACATGATTGCAGTCCAGTAGGTACCAACAATCAGAGACACTATAAAATGGTCTTGCTTTATAGTCTAAATTTTTTTTAAAAAAAATGTGAAGACTAGAATTTGATAATAAACACAACAACTATCATTTTGGATTATTTTTGTTTTCTTTTTACAACCTTGTAATCCCTTCGTAATGGGGTTGGGGTGAATGAATGGATCCAGTTTTTACTGACCAGATGCCTATACAGATTTTGTAGCAATATTTCTTGTGTCAGGGTATTAAAATCCAACATCGAATTTATTCTCTTATTCAAAATTCATATCTTGAAACTATTAAATTTCGTGACAAATAATTTCTCCCAATACTCCTTTACCTCCTTCTATGATATCCAGCAGCTAATATGGGCTGTGAGTAAAGGCTGAAGGAATCATCTGGACATTAGGAATAAATCTTTTGAGAATCAGATATCCATAAATTTAGGAAGTTAAAGATAGAAGCAGCATCAAAAGGTAATACAGATGGAACATGTCACCACACATGTCAAACATCAAGCAGGTTTAGGAGAACTGATGAAAATCTGTTTCAATTTAGTAAATAATAAACATTGAAATCATATGCAAGAGCATAAAAGAAAATAGGAATCAAGATATAAATGAGGATTATAACTAAAGAAAAGACACTGCAGTTTCAAACAATAAATTATTACTGTTGAATTGCAGCCATGCAAATAATAACACAAATAATATGAACAGAAGTCATCTTCTCTTCCAGCATTTGAGTCATTACGGTTGTGTCAGACTTAAAAACACACAATAGTGTGTTGGTGATGTACATCTGTACTAAAATAATAAGAGTATGAAGGCCATATCCACAACACAAAGGATACCCACACCGCTTTAGATGAATCAGTTCAATTAAGAGAGAAAAATGAATGAAGGAGTTGCAGGCATTATTCTCTACTTTGTCAGATATATATTTTTGAGTAAAAGCCAATAGGAAGGAATTTAAGGGTAAAGGAATACAACTCTGAACCACTAAGGTCCAAATAAGAGGTCTGTAGAGGGCGTGCATAAGCGCACCAATGTGCCTACTGTCCCTGTCCCATAGTTTCTTTTTTTCTTATATGTATCCATTTCATCTATTCATAACCATGCTTGTACTTATACCTGTTATCTTACAATTGCTTGACAAAATAAAATAAATAAAATACAATATATCATTTATCATATAGAACAGGGTTCCTCAATTCCTGGGCTGCAGCCCGGTTCCGAACTAGGATGCACAAGCAGCAGGAGAGTGTGCTTGTGTGCACAGCTCCACTTGTACAAGTGGTGGATGCATGCATCTGCCACTGACGTAAATGGAGCTGAACAAGTGAGCTCACAGGCCCACTGCTTTGTTAACAATGCCTGTCCTCTGGAACAAGGTTCCTCATTAAATCTGAAAAAAACCCAACTTACTGTGGTGTTTTGAAGAACTCTGAATTCCTGAATCTTCATCCAGGCCTTTAGTGGAATGACTGACATCCCTTTTGTTCTTTTTCTTTGTTCCTCTTCAGGTTTGTTTTCTCTCCCATCTTTGTTCTTCTTTCATTTAAATTGTTTTCTTGTTTGAATGTTTCTAAAAATTTATATACTACTCAAAATCTCTGGAATTGGGGGAGGCATATAAAATTATTTAATAATAGTATTAATAATTGGTGGGACCATAAAATAAAGAAAGTAATAGAAAATGAAAATGTTACTGTGTTCTAGAATTTTAGAATTCAACAGACAGGAACTTTCTGCATTACGCGTCAGATTTAACCATTTTTGATAAGAAAGACAAAAAGATATGGACATAGTGTCTGTGGCAGTGCCTGGAGACAGCAGAATAGAAGAAAAGGAACTGGAGAAGATAACAAACACAAAGACTTGCAAATAAAAATAGATTGACTGTGGCAAAAGAAAGCAAAGGTCATACCAATAGTAATAGGCACTTTGGTTGCAATTGCAAAACAGCTGGAGCATCACTTGAACTCCATCAGCATTGACAAAATCACCATCAATCAATTGCAAAAGGCAGCTTTCCTTGCTTACATCCTGTGATGAACAGATTACATCCTGTGATCATACCTTTAATACCATCAAACATCCACATCTGCCTATTCCCACGTCCTTGAGAAGGATTTGATAGGTGGACAAAAATGCCAAATCCAGTCTGAACATCTGGCTGACTGTACAATGAGCCATTGAAAATAGTAATGTCTGGTTCATTGATGTTGCTATTCCAAATGATTCTAGGATTGAGGAAAAGCAATTGGAAAAATAAATAAAACACTGAGTCTTGCAGATTGAAGTTGAATGCTTATGGAAAAAAAATCCATCTTATACCAATTATGATAGGAATCCCTCAAAACAATATCCAAATGACTTCCTTAATATCTGGAAATATTGAATTTTTCACACCTGAACATCCTAATTTTATTTTAAAAAACCTTACCCAAATTGGAACTGGCTATATTCTTAGAGTCTACCTTAATAATTCTTAGTCCTTGGTTAGGATTTGAATTATGAAGTTTTCACCAATCTTAGACTGTGAATCTTAGACATCATCATGGATTGTTTTCTTTTCCTAATTCTAAAAACAAAAGGAGTATCATTTATATCTGATTTCCAGCAAACTGCCTTTGTAATGCTTGAATGCATATGTGAACAGTGTCAACATGCATTTTATAGTTTTGGCTCTCTGTTTGTTATTTACTTGCAGTTATTTGAGAACATCAGCTAAGATAGAAGTAACTAATTCTCCTTTATAATAATGTAAATATTTCCATGTGAAAAGTCATTGTGCGGTAAAATCTTCATAGATGAAGTTACAGCTTGAAAGCTGCAATTACTGTCTGAATACCATGATTGCATTTGTCAGCCAGTGAGACAAGTCTGCTGTCAAACCACAAAGCTATCAGGATGGAAACACATGGAATTATGAGCTGAATTAGCATTCACCTATCTACCCACCTACCTGCCCACTCAAATGCAGTACTTCCCAACAGGTCATAAGAACCAACTCATCTACCTTCTTTTTGACAGCCATAAAATTCACCTCTTGTTTCGGAGTCAACAAAGTTGTCAAAGCTGGAATGATGGATAGATTTTCCACAACCAATCCCAAAGCTGAAATATTTTTCATGGCTTTTTCTGCATGATTTATCTAAGAGTTATGCTGGTTGAGGACTCCAGACACCTTTAACTGTAATATTTATGAGCGGGTCATAGAAGCATACTGCTGATGACACAGATTCCCAGGGAGACAATTTTTGCCTCTGTGAGGCCTGATTTTTGATATGTATTTGAAGCCTTGGGAAAAATTAACAGACTAACGATATGTGTGGAATTTGCCAAAGGAAAAGCAGGTTAAACTTGGGTAATAAATGTCACCAAAATTCATGGGGTGCCTGCTATCTTCCAGCCAGGGAACAACTTTGCTGATTTGTTGTCAGCAAAAATAATGCTCTGTCTGTGTTTTTAGGTCACCTTGAAAGGATTTTCCTTGTTACTTCCAGGCCCAGGAAAGAGTCACTCTCTGTCACTTCCCTGACATTTTATAGGGATTAAGAAAATAAATCTGAAAACAAGATGCACGTTACATATTGTTTTTCCCTTCTAGCTGACTACCGATAATCTTTAAAAGTCAACCAATGTCAAATTTCAATTTATTTCTTGTTGAATTATGACAGTTCTGAAGAGTTGTATTTATCTAATTCATTCAGATGGACTACCTGAAAAAGACTCACTGCCTTAGACCATCCAGGCATAGTTACTTACTCTTTTTATTTTCTAAGAATGTTCCTGAGCCTGCGTGAACCCAGGGGTATTTTTGGAGAAGAGGAAAAATTACATTTTTGTTTTGCATCATCACAAAAATCATTTACAAAATAATAATGTTTAGCTGGCCAGGGATAGTGCTTAATGGTAAAATGTCTACAGACAGACTGATATGTGCAGGCATCCTGCTGCTTATCCCTGATATATATTTTTTTTTTAAAGAATGATATGCATCAGAAGATAAAGTAATTATATAACAAGCCCTAAATAATCCGACAACAGAGTTGAACTCTTTCTCTTCCTCATTTTTTTTCAAAACCCACAGAAAGAAAAAGGTCTCAGCAAGAGGAAACCATTCTGTGAGGCTTATTTCTACTTTTGCTCACTTCTTACTAAGAACAAAAAAAACATATGTTTGCCCCCAGGAAGCCTGCAGAGTTTAACCCAAACTTCCTAAAGTCCTAAAGCAGTCTGACAGCTGCATACAGAAGTCACCTAGGAACAGGAGCAAAATGAGAAGACTTTTTCTTGTTTATCAGAAAAATGAAACCCAGCAAATCACTAATGGTATAAAATAAATCTTATTCTTTTCAATAGGCTTTATTCACTGGAAGACACGTACGGGTCTGTAGACTAAAGGGTTTTATTTTTTCTCTCATTTATGGAAAATTACTAGCAAGGTTTTCAGTTAGAATACACATTTGTTTTCCACCAGCATGAGAAGAAGAGGAGGGGAGGGAGGGGGAGAGAGAAAACCACCTCCTACTTGAAATACTTAAAATTGGTAAGGATTGATCAAGGGCAAACTTTTCTTTTGAATCCTTGGGTGTTCACAAAATAAATGTTTCACCTTTTGTGATATTCTCTTTCCTTCCCCCCTACTATTATTATTATATCTATAGATTTGCTGATCTTGTCTGATATTAGAAATGATAGAGCCAGTCGTGGTTAAGTACTTGAAAATCAGTCTTCCAGAAAATATCAGAGCTGTAGAAGTTGAAAAACATGCTAGAAGTCCTTGGCAAATCACTTCCATTTTGCTATCCAGAAGACCACATAGAAGTGATTATCCAGTTTCCAGGATCTAGTATGATTGGAGGGAAATTGATATTTGGGATATTTTTTCTGGACTGTGAAGGTGAAGACATGTTCTAAGAAAGCCTTTGTGAAGCTGCAGCTGATGCCCCAGAGGTGAATAATTATGTCATAATGAATTATCACCCATGATTATTTTACTAAAATTCTCTTTACTTGGGGTTACTTTTAAAGTTTATTAAGAATTGTACAGGTCCAAAAAGCTATCTCTGAGTGCTGATGAACTCAATTTAACAGAATGGCAAGGGATGCTATGATTCCCACCTTTGATCTTTTGAATTTTATTTCCACTTAAATTGGAATGGCTTCTCTTTAGGTGTATCCCAGAAAGATGACAAAGATATTTTTTCTTTCAGCCTTTGAAAGACACACCATAAGAATCCTGGTTGCTACATTGTTCCTGGTGGTTATTTTTTTTTTAATAAGGTCATTCTTTGGTTTTTATCATTTTATTTTGATGAAGTTTCTGATCTTACAATTCTGATATTCTCACTGGCATCTGTGTGACAGTGGTATGTGTGAGAAGGCAGCCTCTGCCTAGCTACTGCTTGTGAAGTCTCATGTAACTGGCAAGATTAAGAAAATAAGAATTGTATACATTTCAATGAAGGTTCTTAAACATTAGTTCTGGGGTAAATACAGACTCCAGAATTCCAAGAGGCATTTCCTAGTTATAGTGAATTTGTTACAGTAGATTATCTTTGAAATATAATTTTCTACCTCTCTTAGCAGCTTGGTTGAGTTGCCTTTTCTGAAATAGATTCATCTGACTCATTAACCACCTGTGAGTGTCTTCCATCAGAGCTGAATGTCCTGCAGCATATAGACAAGTTCCGCTCTATAAGAGGCAGTGAAATGCAGCTAATAGACCTAGAATGGGGACATATGGGAGCTTGCTGATAGTTAGAGAAAGGTTTACTCTTTGTGAGAGTGTTATAATGACTTGATGGCAATGGGCAAAGGGGAAAGGAAAAAGACACAAATCCCACAGAAAATAAGTATCGAACGACTCAGAAGATTTCTGAGGTGGGAAAAGATAAAGTGATAGGATAAGAAAGAGAGATTGCTGTTGGAGATGGCAGTGTATGGGGGCAAAACAGGAGTGATTAATCAACAATTCAGCAGATTGAAAGCCTCCAATGTTCTAGCAAAGTTGACCTTGAACAGAACATCTGCCTTCCCTTTTCCCTTGACCTTTTATATAAAGACTTAAGAGTGAAGATAGCTATCAGGGCCAAAAAAAGAAAGAAAGTTGGATGATATTTGTAGTGTATTTAAATAGAGACTTCTAGGTTGATGTTCCTATTGATTAACAGAAGCAACGATATGATTGGTTAGTAACGTTAGTACCTGATTGGCCACCAATAGTGGTGGGAATTTTAACTAAATGTCATTGGTCATGAGCCATGGAGCAGCCGCTATAAAAGGGGCTGCTGCGGTTCGACTGCAGTTGAAGTTACTGTTATTATTAAAGAGCTGAATTCAACTCCGGTCTGCGAGTCTCTTTACTGGTGACAGAACACTGGCAACGAAGGTGGGATAAAAGAGACAAAGACTGTAAGCACGTGGCAACAACAGCCGAAGGACCAACAAGATGGCCAACCACAATTCACCACCTGCACCGTTCAACCCAGCTGAAGAAGACTGGAAGTCATACATTGACAGATTCCTGATGTTTTTAGAAAGCAACGAGCTGCAAGGAATCACCAACCAAAGGAAGAGAGCCATATTCCTAACACATTGGAATTCCTAACACATTGGATTCCTAACACATCCTAACAACCTCAACCACATTGAGGTTTTTAAAATGGCCGAAGTGTTAGCAAGACCAAATGATGTTAAACAGATGGCATGGCCAGACCTGAATCGGATGTTGAGAAACCATTACTTACCGGCCGTATCCAACCTAATTAGAAGACATGAGTTTTACAAGCACGACCAACTAGAAGGCGAGAGCATTGGAGACTTCGTAGCAGCATTAAAAGACATTAGTGGGGGCATGCAAATTCCTCAACATGGACGAAGCCATGAGGGATCGCATAGTCCTTGGACTAAGAGACGCAACTTTACAGAGCAAACTACTAAACCGACCAAACATCACCGTCAATGAAGCCATTGCTGAGGCAACTGCCACTGAAGCCACAAAGAAATATGCAGCAAAAATGAAGCAGATGAATATAGTGGGCAGCCCAAGCATGAACAAAGAGAAGAAGACAGAGGGAACCAAAAAGCACGCTGCCATGTCCTCTCACCATGAGGACATTGAATCATCAACTGATTCAGATGACGAAGACAAGGAAGTGAACAGACTCTACTCAGAAAGGAACCAGAGAGAAAGACAAAGCAGAAGATCTGAGTTCCAGTGTGCGGGTTGCGGCGGAAACCACCCGAGAGCTGAGTATCGATTCCTGGATGCTACCTGCCGGAATTGTGAGAAACGGGGACACATTGCAAGGGTATGCCGAAACAAAATGAGCTATAATTTAAGGGGACAGGGCAGTACCCCCCCCTCCAGAAACAAAGAAAGGACAACAGGAAGCCGTTGGAACTGTGATGAAAAAAGTCAACAGAAAAATGAAAAGGAAGAAACACACCAAACTATCACAATTGGGACAGCCAGAACAACAAACACTAAGAAGGTTAGATCAACGTCCTGATTGAAGGCAAGCTGTGTGAGATGGAAGTAGGCTCTGGTTCGTATTTATCAATGGTGTCATGGAACACAATAAAAGGCTTAATTCCCAATATAAAATGCAGAGACCTTGAGAAGCAAAGCTTAATCATCAAGGACTACCAGGGTAACAAAATACCAGTCGTAGGGCTAGGACAATTAAAAGTAAGTTTTAAAAGGCAGGACCAAGATCCTGCCATTAACCATTGTTGACAGAGATCGGCCCAGCCTGCTCGGTTTAGAATGGTTTGAACCGCTCGGGTTCGAGGTGACAGGAATAAACAACACCACCATGACTGACTGGGAAAAAGACCTGATGGAAGAATTATTGACAGGACTTTAGGCAAGTACCGTGGGACCCCTATATTGTTTAACTTAAACCCGAACGTAGCTCCAGTTAGACTCAAAGCCAGATGGGTACCATTTGCACTAAGACCTAAAACTGACAAACAACTAAACAAACTAATCGCTCAGGGGGTTCTAGAGCCAACTGACCACGCCAGATGGGAGACCCCAATTGTGACCCCTATAAAACCTGATGGGTCCGTGCGCATCTGTGGTGACTATAAGGCCACCCTGAACCACGCATTGTAACAGAGCGCATACCCCGTTCCAGTAGTCCAACACCTGTTGCATTCATTGGGAAGAGGCAGAATTTTTGCAAAACTCGACCTCACGCAGGCATATCAACAATTACCCGTTGATCCTGAAACAGCCGAGGCACAAACCATCGTTATGCATAGAGGAGCATTTAAATGCAATAGATTACAATTCGGCATAAGCGTAGTCCCTGGTGTTTTCCAGAGCCTAATGGAATGCCTTCTACAAGGTCTAAAAGGAGTGGTGCCCTATTTTGATGTAAATGTATTAATATCTGCTGAAAACAAAAAACAACTAAAAGACCATTTAAGGGCAGTTCTGACAAAATTTAGAGAAGCAGGACAAGGTCAAAAAAGAAAAATGCCAACTTGCCACAAGCCAGGTCGAGTTCCTGGGATACCTTATTGATGAAGCAGGAATCCACCCCACACAAAAAAATACAAGTGATTAAGGAAGCCCCCAGACCCAAAAACAAAATGGATTTACAGGCTTTTGGGGGTCTCATTAATTTTTATCATGTCTTTCTGCCACAGAAGGCAACAATAGCAGAACCACTGCATAGACTTCTCTATAAAAAAGCCAATTGGAAATGGGGCTACCAAGAAGAAACAGCATTCAAAAAAATTAAGGATCTAATCACATCGAAATCAGTACTGATTCAATACAGCAACACACTACCTCTAACTGTCACCTACGATGCTTCGCCTTTCGGAATAGGCACAATTCTCAGCCACACACTACCAAACAGCAGAGAAGCACCAATTGCCTTTTATTCCAAGACGTTATCCAAAACCGAAAGAAACTACAGCCAACTAGACAGGGAAGCTTTGGCAGCCATCTCGGGAGTGAAATGTTTCCACGAATACTTATACGGTAGGATATTTTCTTTGATTACTGACCACAAACCATTATTGGGAATCCTAGCTGGAGACAGGGCAACCCCCAATATCCTGTCCCCAAGAATGACTAGATGGTCAGAATTTCTAGCAGCTTACAGTTACAAACTCATTTATCACCTGGGGAAAGCCATACCCCACGCAGATGCCTTAAGCCGTGCACCACTACCAGGGCATGACGACGATCCAGCTCCCACCACACAGACACTACAAATTGAAACAATGCCAAATTGGCCAATCACTGCATCAGATATCGCCAGGGAAATGGCTAAAGATGCACTGATGAACCAGATATTGAACTGGGTGGGATGGCGTTGGCTGGAAAACATGAAAACTGAGACTTTTAAACCATTTAAAAACTGGCAAGCTGAATTATCGCTGGAAAAAGGGTGCATTTTGTGGGGAGACAGGGTGGTGGTTCCAAAAAAGTTACAAGAAAAGGTGCTAACCATGCTACATGAAGGACACCCTGGCATAGTAAAAATGAAGTCCCTGGCCAGAAGCTACGTTTGGTGGCCAGGAATAGATAAAGACATTGAAGCCTGGGTTAAAACATGTAACAAATGCCAATCTTCCAGACCCCCCCCCCCCAGCACCAGTCCTCGAATGGGAGACACCCCAAGGCCCCTGGTCAAGAATCCATATGGATTTCTCCGGCCCCACAAAACGTTATACTTACCTAATCATCGTGGATGCCTATTCAAACTGGTTGGAAGTCATCATCATGAGTTCAACAACCACAGAAGCCATCACCAAACAACTAAAAAAACTTTTCGTCACCCACGGTCTACCAGATGTAGTATCGGACAATGGGCCACAGTTTACAGCCTTGGCTTTTGAACAGTTTCTTGCGGAACATGGAATACAACATGCTTTGACAGCGAACGGTAGAGCGGAACGCATGGTTCATTTGACGAAAGAAGCACTGGAAAGGCTTGACGGAAGTGATATGCAAGAAAAACTCAACACCATGCTCACCATCCAACATATAACACCATGCACAACTATGAACAAGAGCCCAGTTGAACTTTTGATGGGAAGAAAATTGCAATCTTACTTGGATAGACTGCACCCTACCTACAACCCAGAAAAGCCACCAGACTCGTCCAGTAAGTACCGCTCTTTCTTACCTGGTGATTTAGTCTACGCAAAAAATCTTACCGGAGAACCATTGTGGTTACCGGCAATGATTACTCAAATCACTGGCCCTCATTCCTACCATTTAGAAACCACCGATGGCAGATCGTGGAAATGACACATCGACCAGCTACGGTCCCGACACATCGAATGAGACACCGACGTTCCCAGAAATGCAGAACAAACATTTCTCCAAACACCCCCAGACAATAATGAAAAATCCAGAGGCGGGGGGGGGGGAACAAATTAATAAAGAAAATAAAAATCACTTACCTTTAGAAGACTTCGAGAAACAAGAGGAGTTAGAGGAGCCTCAGGGGAGAAGCAACCAGGCCGACTCGACCTGCCCACACACACAGCAAGGAGACCACGCTGCCCATCCAGCAAGCCCAGACTGCAGAGTAAGACCAACAAACCCAAGACACGACCGAAGTGGCACGGTCGAGGCACCCTTCCAGGAGATTCCAGAGGGAAGAGAGGAACGGACAGCTGGTCTGTCCGAACCAGCAGAGACCAACACAGGGACTGAACTGCGCAGGTCAACAAGGACTCACAAGAGCCCCGCCTACCTGCGCAACTATGTTACATTGGAATGAACCAAGAGGGGAGGGGTCTAGTGTATTTAAATAGAGACTTCTAGGGCGATGTTCCTATTGGTTAACAGAATCAACGATACGATTGGTTAGTAATGTTAGTACCTGATTGGCTGCCAATAGTGGCAGGAAGTTTAACTAAATGTCATTGGTTGAGAGCCATGGAGCAGCCGCTATAAAAGGGACTGCTGCGGTTCGACTGCAGTTGAAGTTACTGTTATTATTAAAGAGCTGAATTCAACTCCAGTCTGCGAGTCTCTTTACTGGCGACAGAACAATATTTATAGAATCAGGACATGGAGAAGAGGGCCAAGAGAAGAGATAGCCCATATCCACTCAGGAGAATTTCCACATAGGCCATTTAGAGAAATCTGACAGCTGAGAATGACAAATGGTGGAGAGGAGCAACAGTTAGCCTTTAAGCAACCAACCTCAGATCCAGCTGAAAAAAGCAAACTAGATTTTTGGAAAGAGGGAACAGGGGACAAAGACAGGAGAGAGAGTAATATACTGTACTACTGTATAAAATAAGTAGTAAAGCAATCAAAAAGTATTGAAAGACTTAACAAGAGGTAGTTAATCAATGTGGCTAAAAATGGGAATTTTGGAACTTAGAGTAATAATAAATCCAGAGACAAGGACCAAAAATCAAGGCTAAAATTATTTCTAACTGTAGGGAATTAAGATAAAATAAGACAAAGGAACAAATGTTTAGAAAAATAGTGGGATAAGGTGACACAAATAAGATATCACAGTATTTAGTATGTAAACATCAAGTGAATGCTGTAAGTACTTATATTATAACTCTCTTTTTTATAATAATAGCCTAATATCCTGCTGTGTTGCCACAGGGGACAAGTGGCAAAATGGATAATTTCTCAAAACCTCCTCCCCTTTCATTGTTGCTTATCACAGTACAACACAGGCATTAGAAGGGAGAGTTTGCTTCACAATGGCATGCTGTGTGTTTTGGTATTTCGGTTTCATCATACTTAGGAACTGACAGATTTATATATTTGATGATATTTTACTGTAATAAATCATCCAGAGGTTGGAGAAGAGGACACCATACAAATTAGGTTTTACAGACGGTAAATGGATTTGTCATTATAATTATGTATCCAATCATTACAAAATGATGAAATCACAAAAATAGATTAAATAACAGTTGTCTTGGTTAGGAAAAGTGGCTGTTATAAAAATGACTCTTTTACCTATGTTAGCTTAAATGTCTAAGGTGTTTCTACTTCATATGTCTCACTAAAATCTTGACAGAGAAGATGCCAAAAAGTTGGTAAAATCTGCTGACCCAACTAATCCACATAGGCAAGAGAGTTTGATTGAGAAAGACTACTATTTATAAAGCAAGGAAGGAGATTTAGGATGACTCAATTTAAAATGTTTTGTTTGTGTGTATGAGTTAATTACTTCCAATAAAACATATTTAACTATGGAATAGGAAAAAGAACAGGTGAAAGTAATAGTATAAGAATAATGTCATATGAAAAAGTAATTAAAAAGTTAGAGAATTTGACAATGATGCATGAATAGAAAGAAACAAAAGGACTCTAAAATGTCCCCTCTTAGGTCTCCATTTAGATTTTTATGAAAGTAAATATGTGTAGCTTAAAATCTGAGAAAGGCAAGATTTAATTTTTTTTGGGGGGGAGGGAATAAAAATCTATTTTTAGGATACATTTAAATAGTCTGTATTTTAAACATAATTAGTTACAAATCCCTCAAGTATTTAATTTAACCTGAAGCCTATAAACCTAGGTTGTCAAACTGGCGACCCACAGGCCGGATGTGTGACATGGAGGCCACATCCATACCAGCTTTGCGAAAAATGTCACAAAATCACATGATGCAATGTGATGTCACGAATTTGACACCCGTGCTATAAATTAAGGATAAAGGGACTATCCATTTAATGAAAATGGAACAATTGATAACAAAAAGTGAAACTTTTAAATGTATAAGAAAGTGTCAAGCGCTATCCTATCTAAGGAGAACCACTTGCAATGACTTCTTAGATGGCAACAGAAGGAAAAGAAAAACTCTTTGCTGACATCTGTAGGCTGACCAATTTTTTTCAGATCAGATAAGCTATATTTAATCTCTATAGTTGTACTCCAATGTGCAGATATTATCCAAGGGTCATAAAGCAGCCTGTAAAAAGTTCCTAGATTTCCTTACTGAGGAAGCTAAGTTGGGCTTTATTTGTATTAAAAAAATCTGTTTCAACCAAAGCAAGAAAAAACAAGTAGACTGTACACAGATTGATTTAAACATGTCATGCTTAATCATATATATGGCTCAGTACAATAAGTAAGAAGGAATTTATTGCCATCTTCAGTGTCAATTTTCAGCTGTTCAAAAATTATGGCAAACAATCTTTCAAGTGCAATTCCTTAAAATATAAACAAATCTAGACTTCATTTAGATCTAATGACAGTTTTTGAAAGTCCAAATGAAAAATCTCTTGGACAAAGTATTACCTACTGGTGGAATATTGGAGAATTACTCTTCATAATCTTTTGAAACATCTTTAACTACTGGCAAGAGAAGAGCAAATATCACTGCTGTCTTTTAAAAGGGAAAAAAGGAAGACCCAACAGATCTCAGACTTGGATAGGAATTTAAAATTAACAGGAGAATGTTGTAGACATAGCCTACCTGGACCTCAGCAAAGCCTTTAGACTAGGGTGCCTGAAAATATTGTTCTTTATGAAATGGTAAAATAGGGATTTCCTGTTAGATGAGCTCAGAGTTGACTGAATGACCAATCCAAAGAGTACTCATTAGTGGTTCCAGCGTGGGGAAAATGCTTTGAGTGCCACAGAGTTCTGTCCTGTACCCTGTGCTGTTCAATATTTTTTTACCAATGACTTGAATCAGTGACATTTACAAAGTTCACAGATTATGCAAAGATTCAGAGGAATCTAAACAATCCTTGAGCAGTGGCTGAAATGAACAGAATGCAATTTAGAGAACAAAATGTTAAACTCTGCATTTTGCATCTGAATACAAAAAAAATATGTTACAAGTATAACATGGGAGACACCTGGAAGAAGTATACATGAAGAAGATGCTAACTGATTTAACAGTCTTAGAAATAAAATAGATTTTATTCTGAATAGAAATGTTCAAATGCTTACTTACATATTTATGTAAATAAACGCTTGTTTATATATTTGTATTTATGTATTTGTATTATTTATATATTAATAAATGCTTATATGTGTATTTAGGATTCAATATGCATTGTTTTTCCTTTTTCTGTTTGCTTGAGTTTTAAAACTTTATTTACCTTTATCAGTCCCATGGTGGTTTTTTTTCTTTCTTTTCTTTCCCACCTTAATGCTTCATTTGTTGAATACAAGCAACAAAGATTTTATATGAAGTATAGTACCTGGAGGCTGTTGAAATCAGGATTTCCTGATGTGGAAGAGCATTGTTTTGAACTTCAAGATTTAGGTATTTTAAGCTTTCATCAAGTTCCTTGAGCCAGTTGCCTTCTACTCCTAGCCTCTCAGTCTCATATCAGCAGGCTCTCTTCCAGAGGTTCCCAAATGCAGAGAATTCATGCTGATTGCTCTATGACATTGATTACATTGGAAATGACATAAGGCCTAGCAAGCACCTGGACCAGTGCACAGGATGAAGAGCTGTGCAACATTTCACTAACAACCCAGATGTCCTATTGAGTTAGCTGTCATTTTAAAATTGATTTTCCAGATTAAGACTAGAACTAGCAAACTGCAGACAGCAAATGAATAATGAGCTGCCTCAAAGAGAAAAAGGAGCTTTTAAGTAGGAAATCTTAATGCTAGTTTCTACTCTATATTTTGCTGCTGCTAATAATTAGCTTATTGCAGGTTATGTCAAACATTTCCAGATACTTTCCTTAAGGGCCTAGATTCCCTCCCACCTGCCCACTCCCCCCCCCCAAAAAAAAAATCTCTGTATGAGATACTTTGGAAGGAACCCAAAATTAAGCAGAGATAGTGTTTACCTTTCAATAGTTTTTAGCACAATCAATATTTTACTCTTGGCCTGCATCTGCTCAATCATCTAAACCATTTCAGCTCCCAGAAGGACTGTTAATGCATTTCTAAAGCTTTTTTGTTTCTCTCTCCTAAGTTTTCCATTATTTAATGGACAGCTAAAATCTAGCTGCCACCATCAAATGGAATGTAAGGATTGCAAAATGGAACACAGAGAATTCTGCCAATGTTTCAAAGTATCGCACAGATTTGCATTGGCAGTAAAAGCCATGAGTTGGCCATCTGCTTTTGTAAAATAGGAAATTGGCTGAGAAATCACCAGAGAAGAGCAGCACTTCAGTTAAACAGAATGCTAAACTAATTTGGAACATTTCAAGGCAAATCGAGGTTGTTGATTTTTTTAAGTCAATTATAACAATATATGAGTATATCCAGGTAATTCTTCCAAGGTCTAATTCAAGAATGGGAAACTGTTCAGTCCAGATATGGATTATTTTCTATCTAACCTTGATGTACATATTTTAAAAAAATACAGTTGACATGATATTGCTACTACTGGGAGCAAGCCATTATGGTAGCAAATGAAAAGCAGAAATGATCAGGAAAATCCTGATCACCAAAATTCACCAATGAAATTAAATTTTATAAAAATAGCAATGACTTTGGAGAGTTGCCTCTCAGATTTGTGAAGATATGGTTTGGAATGTTCTTCCTCTGTTTTGATACCTGAGTGTTATATCTCTTCAAGTCTCTGCCATATCAGTTGTATTGATTATGATTTTTTTCGTTGTCTTTCACCCTTTCTGAATGCTTAAAAAATCCTCTCAACCAACAGATATGTCAAAATATGTCCCTTATGCAGAGCTTTTCACCTCTGTCTCTCAGAGACTTATATAAATCTCTATTCAGCCAACTTGATCTTATCACATTCTCTTAACAGCAAGAAAGTGATGCATTCAGAAACATTATTATAAGTAATCTCGGTTAGGTGTCTTAGGCTATGACAAATAGCTGGAGTTTATCGGTGAAAGCCAGAAGACCACAATTGCCTTATCTTGAATATATTGATGAAATCCCATACATATTGCACATGTCAGCATATGACACGTCAGATTAATCCCAGTGAGCTCGAACAGTTGTCACTTTATGAACTGTTCTTCATATTAAATGATGATCAACTCTCCTGCTTTTGGGCACCCATTCTGGCTGCTTTAAATTGTTCAGATATATAACATGTTGATCATGTTGGGCACACACTAAATGATGTGATATCAGGTGGAATAGATATGTAAGCATTGTGCTTTTTATAACATGCAAGTGCCATCCTCGGTTGTTTATTTCTGATTTTAATGCACATCATCAATCTAATCCAAAGTGCTTTTGCAGGGCAAAAATATTCTAGTCAAACAAACAAAGTAATTATTTTGTTGTTTGTATATGCATGATTAAAGAACTGATGGAAGTGTGACAGAGTTTAGAACAGAATAATCAATACAAAACTAGATTCTAGTGTCCTGGAACTACAACATTTATTCTGAATTATATGGCTTGGTTGAGGATACATTTGGCAGCAAGCCTAAGACAAAATTTCACTGCAAGGCTAAAAGCCTAAATCCAATATATCTATGGCTGGAAACCTCCTCACTGCATTCTGATAATAAGGAAATTGGAATTAGTTCTTGAAACTTATAAAGTCTTTGTGAGGAGAATGGGATATATTTTAAAAGAGTTTATAATATTGCAAGGACACTCGTTTAATGTATTCAGGATTTACTTTGAATGCTTTAACTCTATCATGTTTTAGTTTTTGTGAACCACTGAGAATCTGACTGACTGAAGCTGTGTACAAAAATCAAAACAATTTATTTAAAACAACAACCCCACTTCCAATTCTAAAGTAGGATTCTTTCTTGATTTTAGTCCCTTGCATGAAGTTAAATATATTTTCTGTTAGTAGGATACTGTAGATCCAATTTCCTGATATATTTAATCTTTAGATATTATAATACAATAGTTTCTGACATTGGTGTATGTGTTTGGAGGGACAGTGTCTTGAGGATTGAGAGCTGCATGTGGCTTCTTTAGGAATGCAAGTCACCTAACAGTTATCTGGGTTGAAAATATATAAACTAGGATAGACATTTTAATACTGTATCTTTAAGATAATGCTAAAACTGGTTTTGGGTGTGGTTCGCAAATGGCCATAAGATGGAGCCTAGAAACCTGGAGTGTGTCTCAGTGAGAATCTGTTTCCTTCTGTTGGAGAGAGTTGCGGTTCCTCCTAATGACTATTACTGATCGTTGATGTAAGTCTGTTACTGAACTGTTTTTTGATACTGGACTTTGATATTTGGATTATCCCTGAACTGAACACTGACTGCTTTACCTGTGAATGACTTGAACTGCTTATCTTGGACTGTGCTTAAATGTTTATTGGAAGTAAAAAACCTACATTTACTGTACAGTGTATCTGTGTGCTGTGTGTGTATTATTCAACACTACTCTCACTACGTCTCCCTGTATGCTCTCATTCTCCCAACGGGGAATTACCTCAACAGTTTCCAATCTCCTGTGGTTGCTCATCATTTTAAAATGGGAAACATAGAGAAATAATATGTTTACTCAGGCTATGCAAAATGACCCAAAGGATGATTTACCAAACATCTAATATGAATGATGCTGCCCTGTCTTAAATGCTCCAAGACAGATATTTCTTCAAGAAGCTCAGATCAGATGCTTTAAAGCCTTTTTATTTTGTTTCCATGGGCATATGCATGTACAACTGCTTAATTGTTTGCCCCCAAGTGGAAGTGTTGTTTGTATACACATGGAAGCAACTGGAGACAACTGACTAGTGATGGAAGTGTGACAGAGTTTAGAACAGAATAATCAATACAAAACAAAAGTTTTGCTTTGGTGGGACTCCATAGACAATAAAGAAAAGCCTGCACAAAAGAGGCCCAGTCAAGCAAGCGTTAGGACATCTTTGTCATCCCAGATTGCAGAAGATGAGACAATGCCTTGTCTTAAGCTATAGGAAGGCAGATTGTAGTTCAGAGCAGTTTGACAGTAGAATCAGTTGAAAGAATTAGCGAAGTCCTCATTGTTGAATGTCTACAAGAAGTGGCTTAACAACTATCAGAAACATTTTAATTTGATTTCCTATTTCAAGTAGAGAAAGACCTCTTCAACACCATTGTTAGTAAAAGTTCTATGCTATTCTAATAGAGGTGAAGTTCAATTTTTACCCAAACTCTTACTGAATGCCAGATTCAATCCTGGAGATCTGGAAATAATGAAAGTGTATTTGATTTAGCTAGAGTCCTCCATCATTATCCCTTCACCCAAATATTGATCTTCCACATCATAGAATAATGCCTTTTTATAACTACAGCTCCTCAAAGAAGGAAGGAAAGTTTAGATTCCACAGATTTAGCCACTCAGATCTTTTCAAACTTTGTAGCGTATCATAGGTGCCAGGAAAATCTTTTTTGAATGTTCATAGCACCACTTCTTTATGAGAACAGATGTCCCCACTGCCACATATGGGCATGCAAATGTGACATGATGGGTCTGATCTTGAATGTTTTTTAATAAGATAAGATAAATCACCACTGGCTTATTTAACATCACTGGTCACCAAAGTATGTAAAAATGATGGATAAAGTAATTCACAGCAACATATACTAAACATTTGCTAGCTACAGCTGCCAGTAGTTAAGGACATTTTTTTCCACCTAAATGCACAGCAGCATAACAAATTGAAAAACAAACAAGTGTACAGTTTTCCCCACTGGTCACCAGAGACTTGAATGCATACATTATGATTTCAACAAAAACAAAAGACCAAAATATCATTATAGCATGAAAGGGCAGAGTGATGCATTTTAATTAATTTCTAAAGGACATGTTGTCTTGTCTTCTTTCTCCTGCATCATTAATTTTGAAACCTGTTCCGAGATGTCTAATCTGCATTTGCTTGCATACACTCATGGCAACCATGGCATTGCAGAGACTACATCCTCCAAGGATTCAAAGAGTCCCAAAGGCTTTTGTTGTACTGATCAACAAGTTCTTGTATCACAGGCTCACAAGCAGGATATCTTAAAGCCATGAAGATGACTCTTGACTGAAGTACAAGTAGCCTTTGACTTATGACCACAATTGAACCCCAAATTTCAATTGCTAAGCAAGACCAACGTTAAGTGAGTTTTGCCCCATTCTATGACTTTTCATGCTGCAGTTGTTAAGTCAGTCACCAGATTTGTTAAGTGAGTAACACAATTATTAAGTGAATTTGGCTTCCCCATTGACTTTGCTTTTCAGAGGGTTGCAATAGAATAGGGAATCACATGACTTTGAAGCAGTCATAAATACAAGCCAGTTGCCAAGCAAATTTTGATCATGTGACCAAAGAATTTTGATCATGTGACCACAGGATGCTGCAATGGTCACAAATGTGAAAACAGTTATAACTTCCAACAGTCACTAAATGAATAGTTATAAGTTGAGGCTTACCTGTATATTGTGAAGGCAACATGCCCTAAGGTGCAATTTGTATACTTGATCATTTCCCTATGGATATATAGTATTTAGTGATTGCTTTATGTCAAATTGTCTATATTTTTTTCTAGGTATTCTTTCCATGTCTTTGCATTGATTTGCAATTTCACTACTTTAAGCCCATCTTGGGATGTTGTACAACCCACAATTGTTAAAGACAGAAATAGTATCTCCTTTAATTTCCTAATATTTCATTAATCTCATAAACCACACTAACCATACAGTTTACTGGGCTTTATTTTCCCTTATCCAGAGTTAATATTGCTTAGAGAAAGCTTCAGCTTAGGATAATATAGCCCAATAATGAATACAGTTCTTAAAACATTTAAGTTATAAAATTCAACCAGGTAGATTTATTATTTAAATACACCAAATTGGAAATTATCTGAAATTAAGCTGTATGATCACTCTGAAATAGGATCAAATATCATGCTCTATCCTTTTAAGCAGGCAATGAACTGTATCCAGAAATTGCTGGAAGGATAGGGTAAAAGTGATGAAAGATGGTTAGCTACATCTGAAAATTGGATTCCATCATAGTTAGCATAAATTGAAACATATTTTCTGGTAAAAATGGGAAATCCTTTAAATTGGGGAAAGTTTGGGATTGGGAGATTTAGTGTGTGTGAGAGAGAGGGAGAGGAAGAGAGAGAGACCGAGAGACACAGGGGTAGAGTCTTCAAAATACAGAGGAAATTTTGAGTTTCGGAAGGACGTTGCTTTTTTTTTTTTTTTTAATTTTATAAGCTTCCTAATCTTCCTAGCTGTTTTTCTTCCAAGCTGAATTGGAAAAAATTGTGATTAAGCAGACAGAACAAATTAAGGGTGAAAACTGAGCTCAACAAAAGTGATTGGAGAGGTTGTGTGCACAGGGATGGAAGGGTTATCGACTGGCTAACCCTGATTCTGCCCTTGTAAACGATGGCCCTTCATCCAGGTAAATGTATACAGGAATGCAGCAGCTTCACAAAATGTAGGTCAAGGTAATACATATGCCAGCAGTAGAGAACTAAAAAGGAAAGAATTTCAGGCCCCTCAGGAAAAATGTTCTTTGGCTTGCAATGCTGTTTATTATTAATATTTTTTCTGTCTTTCTGACAGGACACAAAGGTAAGTGGTAACAACTTAATACAAAAAAGACATAAGAAACTAGTGGCAACATATGAAGACTCTTGAAGAAACATGATAGAATCTGTCCACCATCTAGTCCCATGATGGTGAACCTACGGCACACATGCCGGAAGTGGCATGCAGAGTCATCTCTCCAGGCATGCGGAGCCATCACCCGTTGCTCTTCCGGGTTCTGAGGCACTGGCTAGCTGGTCTTCATGCATGTGGGAGGACAAGAAGCTGGAAGAACAGCCACTGGTCTTCCAGTTTCTGACACACATGCATGTGAGAAGACCACCTGCCTCATGTGCATGCATGTACTGGAACCCAGAAGAGCAACAGACAATGGCTCGCATCCCCAAAGACATGGAGAGGGGATCCTGGTGGTCACTTTCTATGGGAGCAGAGCTGTTGGCCAGGATGGGTGGGCCAGGGATTCCCTCCCTTCCAAATGGGCTTCTTGCATGGCCCCAGCCCTCCAGCCTGCAGCACTGATGCACGTCTGCGGTCCAGAGCACCTGGCCATCTCGGGCACCCCAGAAGGGCAGCAGTGGTGGCAGCAGCCACAGGACAAGGGGCAGGAGTGACCAGACACCCCACCCGCTGCTCCTGCCACTGCCAAGGGCAAGGGAGTGGCAGTGGTTCTCACATTGCCACTTTCAGCTGGGATGCTGGAGGAGGAGTGAGAGGAGGAGCTGCCATTAGGAGGTGAGCTATCCCAGGCGGGCCGGAGGAGTACACAGCTCCTCAACGCATGGAGACACTGCCAAGGGCCCAGCTCACCAGTGGGGGAGCAACTGTGAGGGATGGCCAATCGCTCCTACCCCTTGCACTCCATCTGTAGTTGCCACTGCTCTTTCTGGGGTGGCAGAACTGTGCAGGGATGAGTTCATGTGGGAGGAATATCTGCCCAGCACTGGGGTAAAAGACACACCAGCCGGGAAGTGGTACACACTCCCTTGCCAGAAGTGGTGTGAAGGAGGCTGCGCTGGCTTGTTCTCGGTGGCAGGCTATATCTTGCAACATTATCCTGGGACATGTTTGTGTGCTTTCATTCATTGTGGGGGTGGATGTGAAAGAATGGAGCATGTGATCAATCTGCCTTCTGGGGCTCGGCCAATCAGAGCCCTCCTCGAAGCTGGATGGTTTTTTGGCAGCCATCAAGATGGTGCTGCTATTTATTGAGACAAGTTGTGAGAGAACAGCAGGAGGGCAGTAGCAGCAATGCTGCTGAAATGAAAGGCAGAAGCCTACAGGCCATGCTTTTCCAAGCATGGGGAGTGCAGCCAATTCCTGTGCTGGTGGTGAAAGAGGAGGAAGTAGAGGTGGCACTGTTGGCTGCAACCATAGAAACCGAGGCAGCAAATTCACCATCCTGGCCATCTCCATTAGGCACTCCTGCTGCCTGGGGATTCATTGGTGGCACACCGGGAACTGTCCCCATCCAGCAGCTATGTGGAGGTGTACACCTACCAGGTTCGACCATCATGGGAAGCACTCCTGCCCAACACACTGTTCTGCCTACTGACTGGGCTAGGCAAATCACCGGTAGCTGCCGTGGTCATGTACAATTTCTATTGGTGGTTCCCTGGTGACAAAATTCTATTCTTGGCCCTGACCAAGCCTTTGGTGGCTCAGCAATGGGAGGCATGTGCCTGCCTCTTCGGCATTCCTGCTGAGCACATGGCTGAGATGATGGGTAGGTGCTCATGCCCAGCCCATGGCTCAGGATCACATTGTTTTCACAAGAGCTGACTTAGTGTGTTCATCTGCTTTGTGAGAAGCTAAGCCGGATGTGATCATTACTGGGGTGGGAGAAGAGCTATAAGACTGTGAAGTTGAAAGGAAGTTCCAGAATAAGGCACTTATTTTATCTGTAGAAACAGACCAGTAGTGAAACTGGACCAATATGATTTCTTTTTTATCTTTTTTACATGCCTTTTTCAGGAGGAAGGTCTGTCCAGTGCCAGAGTAAGAGGAAGTGGTCGTATTCCCTTGGCAGAAGTGACGGGGGGCTGCACTAGTTTGTTCTCAGTGGTGGGCTGGGGGGTGCTTCATTGACACTATTCTGGTTTCCAGCACATGCATGAGCACCGGTAAGCTGGTCTTTTTGTGTGCATGTGCACCAGAAACCAAAAGACCAGGTGGCTGGCACACATGCATGCACTAGAAACTGGATGCTCTTCCAGTTTCCAGAATGCGGGCTTGTGGCATACAGTGCTGAAAAGGTTTGCCAACACTGGTCTAGGCTTTGTATTTTGTTGTAGTGAGGCTACTAAACTGTTGTTTTTGAATGGTTCCATAATGAATAGAGAATAATTTCAGATGAATTTCATTGTTCCCCATGGGGGAAATTATATTTCCTAAGCTAGACAGTCCTACTATCGAGAGGAGAGGAGAGGAGAGGAGAGGAGAGGAGAGGAGAGGAGAGAAGAGAAGAGAAGAGAAGAGAAGAGAAGAGAAGAGAAGAGAAGAGAAGAGAAGAGAAGAGAAGAGGGCAGGGAAAGGAGAGGAGAGGAAAGGAAAGGAACTTCCAAATGTATTCAAAATTTATGTTCCATCCTCACACAAATGACTTTTAAAGTGTGCCTGGATATGACAATAATAAAACTGCACCAGGAACAGTCCAGCTATTAATGTGAATTTGATTGACTGGAGAAATGTTTGAAAAATGATTGCCAACTCAGAAGGAATTTGGATAAACAACAGTAAGGTTAATGATCTGTGAAAGTCATTGATTGACAAGGCAAATTAAAAAAAAAACCATCAACAGGAAACAATCAATGCTCACCATATGTTCTTTGCTGGACTTAAGCTTCAATTAGATCCTAATGTCTCCATGCAGTAAACATTTCAAGAATAACAAATACTGCAGGAGTGGAGAAAAGGTGAGGGGAAAAAATGAACAGGAAGTGTATATTTATGCATGCATGTATGTACTTTACAAAATGTTGCTTTAGAGAACCGTTTAAAAACTACTGAAGTGAGTAGTGTTGGCTGACAATCTGAAAGCTGCTAATTTTCATCTGAATGCTTGCTTAGTTCTCGTGATGCGCTTCTGCGACAGTGCATTCTATTTGCAAGTAAAATAATAAACAAAGGAAGCAGCCTTTGAAACAGAAGGGTACTCTGAGAGCAGAGTTATTTCCTCCTGCCGTACTTTGATTTTTGCTGGAGGACATGTTATACCTATTTTCTTCTAAAAGTGAGTATTTGAGAAAAAAACCTTTCATTAATGTATGTATCAAACCTGCCAGAACTTAAACCTCTAAGTAGAAAAGATCCTCAGCTCCATTTGTTGAGAAAGGGATAGTTTATTAGAGATTAAGCGTATTGCACTATTGCAAAGCCCGAACTGAGAAACTGTGCCAAATTCCCTAAGTTCTAATTTCCCCTCCCTTAATGATCTCTCATTGCTCACCCCATTGTAACCAGTCAGGTTCAGGCAAGATGTCTTCATAACAGTCAATCTAAATGCGGTTTGGTATGTGGCTCCCACCTTCTTCCAGCTGGGTGATCTTGAGGCAGCATCTTGAGAAATACAGCATTTATTTTTGTTTTCCCCTTTCATTCCCCTTCCCCAAAGTTGTTGGCAGTCTATCAACGCCTAGCAATAAAGTACAAGCGAACAAAGTATCAGCTGACATTATGAGGTATACCTTTGCTCATTGTTTAATCCAATGTTTCTTTCTTTTTTCAACAATTGACCACTAAATAATTAAAAAAGAAACTTGAGACAAGCCCATTAAACAAACACATCTTTCCTGAATTTCTCTGTTTAGAAGCATGGGTAAATAAAATAATTACATTTGCAATTCTAAGCCCTTCCTTCACCTCCATATTAAAATATGCAAAGTTTGTACTAAAACTACAGTTCAAAATTAGGTATTAGTTTCCCTCTTGGAGATGGTGACCAAGTGGTAGCAGATGAACATGTGGTGGATCATCTAGAGAACTTTAGTGGATCATAAGTGGTTCATGGACCACCTTTGAGATTCAGTTATTTCAGGATAAAAGTGCTTAGGAATCAAAAACATGGACATCACAGATGGTAAATTGGTTGAAAATGTTCTGGTTTTTCTGTAATTTAAACACTGGCTCTGCATGTCTGAAAAATATTGAGAAAGTTTAGCATTTTTACCAGTTTGGATATATCATTTGGAAAATTTCTTTGTCCTAAGGTGTGGTTACTGCATATGATAAAGGTCAAGTTTTAGAGAGTAATGATTATGAAGTATCAATTATTGATACCATATCTTCAAATTCTGTGTTTTTTTAATGAAACAAAGTCATCACTTTCCCTGAAATGTTATATCAGATCACAACAGAGAGTGGAATGAAATTCTATTCAAGAATAAGCAACCCTTGTAGTGTTCTAAAAGGGTTTTTCAATAATCAAGAAAAAGTATCTTGTAAGTCTTTTGAAAGCCCACATATTTCCACAAATCAATCGTAATTGCCTGGAGTGAAGCAAAAATTCTAATCCTTAAAATTTATGCCAATAGTCCTATTTATCTACAACACTAATAACCTGATAGAACCTATGTTATATCATAAATCATTATGTCACACTGCTCCGGTTATTGATATATCTATCTAATATTTCATTGGTGTGCCAAGCCTTTTTCTATAGGCATAAATAAATTTATTTACTTGACTTCAGGCTTGTCTATATTATCCTCCATAAAGATTTATCTCTGAAGTGTTGTAATGCAGTTTTATCTAGGTCCTTTGGTTTAACTCTGGACTAATCAGCAGAGCAAATTTGTAGTTCAAGTACATCAGAGATATATGTACAAAATAAAGCCAAATGCATAAAGATTTCACTTAGTGGCAAATAAGCCTCAACCAAAAGTCTAACATTTTCAATCCCTAGCCAGCTAAGCAAAATATGTATTGTAAATAGCTTGATTTCTTACAAACTGTGAAGTTCTCAACATCTTATAGCATGAGATGCAAGACATTTATTTTTAATTTATTTTGAAAGTCTTTAAACCATTATTTGAACAGGGATGTCTTTATTATTAAAACTCTTTGAAATTTGTGTTCAGTAAGATACAGGTAACCCTCGCTTTATGACCACAATGGAGCCCAAAATTTCTGCTGCTAAACGAGACAGTTGAGTAAACTTTGCCCCATTTTATGATGTTTCTTGCCAGAGTTGTTAAGTGAATCACTGTTGTTGTTAAATTAGTAACATAATTATTAAATGAATCTGGCTTCCCCATTGACTTTGCTTGTCAGAAAATTAGAAAAGGTGATCACATGACCCCAGTAGACTGCAACTGTCATAAATATGAGTCAGTTGCCAAGCCTCTGAATTTTGATCATGTGACCATGGAGATGCTTCAATGGTCACAAGTCACTTTTTTCAATTGTAATCCATTTGTAACTTCATGCCATTACTAAATGAACTGTTGTAAGACAAGGACAACCTGTAATTGCAAATTGTTAGTGCTGATTTTAAATATATCATTTGACTTTTGCTAATTATTTTTATACTGTACATGTGAAACTTGAAATATTAGACTATTGTGCAAAAGTTCATTTATTTCAGTAATGCAACTTAAAAGGTGAAACTAATATATGAGATAGACTCATTACATGCAAAGCAAGATAGTTCAAGCCATGATATGTCATAATTGAGATGATTATGGCTTACAGCTCATGAAAACCTCAAATCCACAATCTCAGAAAATTAGAATATTGTGAAAAGGTTCAAGATTCTAGGCTCAAAGTGTCCCACTTTAATCAGCTAATTAAGCCATAACACCTGCAAAGGGTTCCTGAGTTTTAAATGGTCTCTCAGTCTGGTTCAGTAGGAAGCACAATGATGGGAAAGATGGCTGACCTGAGAGTTGTGCAGAAAACCATCACTGACACCCTCCATAAGGAGGGAAAGCCTCAAAAGGTAACTGCAAAAGAAGTTGGATGTTCTCAAAGTGTGAAAGGGGAAAGTGTGGAAGAAAAAGGTGCACAAGCAGCAGGGATGACCGCAGCCTGGAGAGGATTGTCAGGAAAAGGCCATTCAAAAGTGTTGGGGACTTTCACAAGGAGTGGACTGAGGCTGGAGTCAGTGCATCAAGAGCCACCACACAGAGACGGATCCTGGACATGGGCTTCAAATGTCGTATTCCTCTTGTCAAGCTGCTCCTGAACAACAAACATCAGAAGCGTCTTACCTGGGTTAAAGAAAAACAGACCTGGTCTGTTGCTCAGTGGTCCAAAGTCCTCTTTTCTGATGAGAACAACTTTTGCATCTCATTTGGAAACCAAGGACCCAGAGTCTGGAGGAAGAATGGAGAGGCACACACTGCAGGATGCTTGAAGTCCAGTGTGAAGTTTCCACAGTCTGTGTTGATTTGGGGAACCATGTCATCTGCTGGTCCACTGTCCTTCATTAAGTCCAGGGTCAACGCAGCTGTCTACCAAGAAATTTTGGAGCACTTCATGCTTCCTTCTGCAGATGAGCTTTATGGGGATGCTGACTTCATTTTCCAGCAGGACTTGGCACCTGCCCACACTGCCACAAGCACCAAAACCTGGTTCAATGACCATGGGATTACTGCGCTTGATTGGCCAGCAAACTCACCTGACCTGAACCCCATAGAGAATCTATGGGGCATTGCCAAGAGAAAGATGAGAGACATGAGACTGAACAATACAAAAGAGCTGAAGGCCGCTAACATCCTGGTCTTCCATAACACCTCAGCAGTGCCACAGGCTGATAGCTTCCATGCCACACTGCATTGAGGCAGTACTTGCTGCAAAAGGGACCCAAACCAAGTACTGAATACATATGTATGCTTATACTTTTCAGAGGTTCGATATTGTTCTCTGTACAATCCTTGTTTTATTGATTGCATGTAATATTCTAATTTTCTGAGATTGCGGATTTGGGGTTTTCATGAGCTGTAAGCCATAATCATCTCAATTATGACAAATCACAGCTTGAACTATCTTTCTTTGCATGTAATGGGTCTATCTCATATATTAGTTTCACCTTTTAAATTGCATTACTGAAATAAATGAACTTTTGCATGATATTCTAATTTTTTGAGTTTCACCTGTATAAGTTGAGTAAGGTTTTATGATTGAAGTAATGGTAGTTGTGCTTTGACTTTGGATAGATTTTCATTAAATTCATCTGGCTAACATGTAGCTTTAGAGTAGTAGAAAGTCTGACAGCATAAAATTTAATAAAGTATTATTATGAGTAATAAATTATACTAATTAATATTGTGTACACCTGTTCTTTGATACAATTATACAACATTAAACATGAATTTAATAATTTTTCTGTATTGGCCTTAGATTAGCTAGAGTTTTGTGATATACCCCAGACTTGAAACATCAATTATCAGTTGGATAAAAGTCTTTTCCCATTTTTTGGTGCCAGTTCATGCTTAGCTAACAAAACACAACCAGAAAAATCATGCAATACACCACAGCCATTGTTTCTAAGAATTGTTTACATTTATACTTGTTTAAAGTAAAGGAATTCTGATTCTGATTCATCAAGTAAACATAGATGAGACTTTTTTTTGTGGGTGCAATAGGTATAAAATTATTGCCTGATCATATTCATATTATGAAAATGTATGAAATCTCCAAATTGTTATGCATTTAATTTTATTTGAGCTACAGTACTTTCAAACTTTAAAATGTGCAAAAAAAATTTCATGAGATTTTGCTATCAACTTATTTATGCTTTTTTAAACATTTTTTTTTCATTTTGGGATTTTTAAAATTCCATTCAAACTTTCTTAGAAATGTTTCTTTCTTCATTCCATGTTGTTTTTAATAATACTGCTATATGACGCTATTGTGCCTAAACCATGTATTAGTGTAAGAAACTCAATTAAGGTTTGCATATTGAGGCTCTTACTTTGCAGTCAACATTGTGCTAAGGTTGCAAATGTTCCATTTAAAGCTGTCATAATTATTTAATGCCATTTATTTAATCATAATTCCAGGACAGCTGGTCTATAATAATTAGGGTTGCACTACTTTTATAATGGAAAATTTAGCTCTCGATAATTGTGATTCAAAGCTCAGGAGGAGCACTTATGTGAGAACAGGATTGTTTTTAGAATTGACTTTTTAATGATCAATTCTACATGGGAGGAAAGGAACAGATCTGCATTACAATTCAATAAAGATTTGTGCAGTGACTTATTATTTAATGCTATAAATGGTTATAACTCTGACAAAGAGAAGCTCTATAAATATAAAACAGTGTTGATTCTATAGTTAATCATACAACAGTTTTACTCATAGTTTGAAAGGTTAAAAATAACTCTTATGGAAATAGTAGCTGCAAAAGAATAAAACACATAGTCTAATCAGCTGTTTTACACTATATTAAACCATCGGTCAATCTACCAAGTTTTGACAAAAAATTTGTTGCAACAGTTCATTAACGTTTCTGACAAAAATCTTTCCTGGTACAATTTGTGGTTAAGACAGGTAGTGAAACATAATTTCAATGTTAGTTCTTTAATATGATCCCTCAGGCCCTCTTAATATGCAGGTTTTTCTAGTCTCCTAAAACAGTCCTTTCAAACCTATCTATATGCATGTCCTGTTTTCTCATGTGAATTGAGTGCATATCTTATATGCCTTAACTATCCCTATGCTTCTCTTTTCCTATTGCTCAGCACAGGGGTGGCAGACTTGATTTCCTTGAGGGCCACATCAGGGTTGTGTTTGATCTTGGGGGGACAGAGTCGATGTGGCGAGCGTGGGCATGGCCAGTTCAATGTCACTCATGTCGGGGACACCTGTGGTAGCCTGACTGCTCTGCTAGTGACAATGGACTCCGGAGCTCTGTTTTCAGCTGCAATAGCCTCCTGCAACCCTCTGCCAGCAAAAATGTAGCTCGAGAGGGCCACCCACAGCTCACCCAAGTTCTGTTTTCACTGACAGAGGCACTGCAGGCTGACCCTTCACTGTTTCCAGGGCAGCCCCATGGGCCAGATATAAAAACCCTGTGGGCCAGATCCAGCCCCCGGGCCTTGAGTTTGACACCCTTGTTCTAACAAATAACTAAGGCATTTTCAAGAATTTCTGTGTGAATGCCTGCCAAGCTAAGCTGAAATAAAACTAGAAAAGATTTCAATTGCACAGCATTTTAATTGGAACCATGGCATGCTAAATACTAACATATGTATGCATATAAGTAGCCAGAGTTTTTTCAAAAGCTAAACAGGAAGCAAGCTAATTGAACCCAGGCTATGTGAATCATTTCTCTCTCTTTCTCTAAACAGAAGGATGCAGTTTTCATTTGCATCAGGCCAAATGGTCCTTAGTTCATCAAGATACTAGACAATTCAATTTCTTTTTCTATCGACAACTTTAATTGTGAGAGTGTGACTGAAAATGTATACATTGCAGCTCAGATGCTACATTCCTACACTAACAAGGCAATACCAGTGCCAGAGTTAGAGAAATAGACCTTCCATTGCCGTGCAATTATACCATGTTCATATATCAACTCAATGTAACTTTACAAGGTGAAAAAAAAACCCACAATAGTCCTTCGATAAATCTCCAGTGTTCAGTTTTCCTCAGCATAATAATCCAGCCTTTTTTGCTCGTAGCGGTAATGATGTTTATTCTTCAGTCGACAGGACTCCATAAACCATAGAATGAGAAAAAGAGTATTACAAAAACAAAATATCTGCATGGAGAAATAAGATTACAGTATTTCTAATTCAGACCTAGTTCTCATAGCCAACAAGCTTTTATCTGTGACAATTTTTTATTCAAAAAGAAAAAAAACAAGGATATGTATCTAAAATAGGTGATAACCAGTTCCAATAATAATTCACCATGTTAGTCTTTCAAATTGAGATATATCAACAATACTAATAATCATTTTATGCCCTGGTATCTTAAAAAAAAACAGTTGTGTTATTTCAACAACATTGAAACAAATATAGCAAGTTCCAGCAGTGTTAATAAGATTGGCTTTTTCAAAAGCTCCAGTACTATGCCTCTCTAAACTTTCAAATAAGGTTGACTTTTCCCATCACCTTGGTATCATAGATGCAGGAATCCACTCTCAATAAACCCTTGAGAAATGAAGTGGTTTCAGAACAAAAGACTGGCACGCACACAAAAATATCTCATATAAATAATCCCCTTTGAGGCAGATGACATTTCTTAATGATAGAAGGTTAGACAATTTGGTCTGAGTTGCTTTTCTCAGAGAATAGAAGGCATAAAGATAAGTTTGACATCCTTCTTGACAATGATGGTGAAAGGATGTATACTTAGAGATTTTCTTTTTTTTTTTTGATTAGTTAATCTCTTGCCTTCTCAATAATATTGCTCGCATGGTACACATTTAGGTAATTGCAATTTTTTAAAAGACTTCATTAGTTAAGTAGCATCAGCTATCCACTTCAGTGTAATTCACCACCTTACATAGATCAAACTGCATTGATATAAATAGAATTTTGTGCCCAATGTCATTCTGGACAAAAAAGATGTATGCAAATAGAAAAATTGGGAGAAAAATTCCATTCATAAACCATAACTGTATACACTGAATTCTATTAAAAAGGAATCCTAAAAATATTCATTTTTAATAAAACTTGATAGGTATGCATAGTTGTGATTTATAAATGAAGTTTTCTCCAAATTGTTTATATTTACATTTTCACAACTATTCAAAGAATTTTCAGTACAATTAATACTTAGATATAAACTCCCATTTATTTCCCATCAGCTTAGCTAAGATGATTTCTAATCAGAAATCTCAGAATCAGGTCCTGTCAGAGCTGTGGGTTTGCCTATGCATGCAAAGCATGATCCTGTCAGATATGCTCCAGGTTTTTCTTCCTTTCGTGTCTGGATGAGTCAGTTTATCCAGGCACAGCAAGAAAATGGGAGCTTAGACTTGGCTATAATTTTTGTGACAATTAAGTATTTCTGACAAACTACACCACATAGAATAAATAACCCTTACGGGAGGAATGATATATTTAAAAAAATTCCTTCCTTCCTTCCTCCTAGATTTATCCTCCTAAATATCTCCTAATGTCCTTGCTTAGGATCTGCAAGGATAACTAACAGTTCATCAATAAATATATTACACATTTTTGCCTTCCTTAGTAGACTTATTCCTAAGCAGTTTTTTTAAGAAAGAAAAATGCAAATATCACTGCAGATAGAGAAATATAGATCCCCTGTAAATGTATGAGCATGTATCAGCACAATGACATAATAAAAGGCTAATGTAGAACTATCTTGATTTCCTTAAACTGATGATTTTTGTGGAATGTTGTATTTTTTAAGAAATATAATGGCTACCATTCACTTATAATGCATGTCAGATGCACTTCCATTGTGATAATTACTATCCATCAGAAACATGTTCATTCTCTAGATACATTTGAGTAGTATTCTAGAACTCTTCACAAATTAATCCCGTCACTGCTACTCAAAGAGAAATCTATCTGGGTTCAGTGTAATTTACTCTTTATTATATAAGTTTGAGGCTGCAACCTCTTTAAGTATAAGGTATAAGAGCATGTTATTAAAAAATACCATTAAGTACCAATCAAACCAAAAAGAATTAAAGTAAAGAAATAATAGTTTGACATTCAACACTGTATATCAATGTCAGTCTCACTAAGTAGACCAGACCAAGAAATCAACTGTACGGGAAGGCCAGAACTGCTTTTATTGACAGTGTCTTTAAGAACATAATCTTGCAAGTCTAACTGTCCTGTACCTCTGCCCCCATTTTATACTCCAATGAATCAGAATGGCATCTGCCTGTGTCACTTCCAAATGTAATCTTATTTCTCTGTTTTTTTTTTTAAGTTCTATACCCTTTTGCTCAGATCTTGCATATTTCCATCAAGGTCATCTTCTTTCTGCATTATTATGAAAACAAACAGTCCAGGACATTTGGTATCTAAAAGGACTTACAAATCCCTTCTCCCGGGCACACCAATCTATTTAAAGCATTCCTTAGAAAAATCCACAAGTGTATCATTCTGTTTTTGACAGTAATATGTAATCAAAGCACTAAATAATTGTTACGCTTTAATGAAACCCAAATCCACTGCCTGAGAAAACTGTCTCTATCCAGGAGGAACATGTTTTCCTTTCAAAGGAAGAGGATAAAGATACAAATACTTTTTTATGAAACAGAATGTTTTGTGCATATAACATGATTGGTATTTTAGAAATACATAGGCAACATAAAATCAGGAAGCATTACAACATATGCAAAATGAAACTAGTTAGGATAATAAACAGCATCATTCATAACTTATATTGTTTACATAAGGTTATAGTAGTCTCAGCCAAGATTCGTGGTATCAGTATATGGCATACCCCAGAATCTTTTGGGGAAACATATTTTCACTTTTTATTTCTGGTTAAAAAAAATAGCTGAGCAAAGTCATCACTAAAAAGAGAAAATAGGCCTTCAGGAGATACTCTCTTATCCTAAATCAGTCTTCTTCAAATTGATATCCACCAAATGATACAGTCTATAGCTGCCATAAATCCCTTTCTACTGAGAACCAAAATAACTAGAAGAGACAGATTGGGGGAATCTGTTCCACTTTTATAACCTGGATGGAAAAAGAAATTGATCAAATAACAGTTAGAATCATTATCGGTAAGAAGATATGGTTACTGAGAGGGGACAAAGGGGGTAGAATGTTCAATGCATGACCTTCCTATACAAAAATCCAGCATTTGGTTATTTCTCCATTTTAAATTGAAGAAGGTCAAAAAGAAAGGCTTTTAGGAAAGCACAAGAAACTTGCCATGAAACTCTATGGTAATCCTATTAATATTCTAGTTCTGATAGAGCACAACAACCTGTCCTTAGTTCAAAGTCACCATCCCATACTGTTATTTCTTTTGTAGACTCCGTGCCGTTTCCTTATCCACCTCCATTTAGCATGACAGCTAAATCCCCAATGTAACTGATAATTTACAGCAGCTTTACAAACACAGGGCCTAGTGATTCCCAGGAAATGTCTCTGGTTTTCTATGTCTTGTTCTTATATAAGAACATTTAAAGCTTAAAGAGTCAGGTTTAGTATTTATTGGCAAAGTTAGCCTGTTCTCTTTCCCCAGAGGAGAAAAGAAAACAAATTTTGATTCCTCCAGCTTGCTGAAATTATTAACGTTAAGAAAAAAACTCAACCATCACCCTGTTTTTGATTTTTCTAAGCACCTTTCAAATCATGGCTATAAACCTAGACACACAACTCTGGCTAAAAATATAACCGTTGTGATGGAATATTATTTTCTGAGGTAAGTCATATTGCCATATTGAATGCCTAGAGATTTTGAATCCCCACCTATCCAAAGATGTCTATTGACTTTCGTTATAGAATATATTTTTTAAAAGTAAAGCAGTTTCTTAAAGTGCTGTATCCCAGGGAAAGCAATTTTGAAAGTCTGTCATAACATTAGGAATTTTGAGAGCATCTTCAGGAAATTTTACAAAATGCCTACATTCAATGGTTTGGACATCAATAAAATGATTATCATGGGCAAATAGTTATGGTCAGTCATGAAACACCATCTTTCAGAAAACCAGAATGTACCCTGTGTCAGTCCCTCTGGCCTACCAGGACACTATCATCCCTCATATTATCTTCGTATTTCCCCTCCTGGACATATGTTGTATTTTCAATTCAGGCAGAAAAACACAATCACTATCCATTATTTTCTCTTCTTTGTAGTGCCCATATGAGTATCAGGAGCAAATATTATTGTTAAATAATAGCATCTTCCCATTATGCCAATTTTCCATTATTAAAAAAAGAACCAGGTGAGGGAATCCTATCAAGCAGATATTAACAAAAATGTCAACACAATTATAATGAATTTTTTTCCATTCCTGTAGGAGATTTATCTCTTATTGGCTGCAATGCTTGGCATTCCCTACCATTCAACAACTGGGTGGTGCCCTGTGCAGATATTTCACATTTGGCTGCTATTGGCTGTTTATCCAAAAATGACCCACTATGACAATGAATTATCCCCACCCTTACAATTCATGCTCTGTTCAATTCTCATAACTTCCAACAAAGATACTTCCATTTTCTGCCCAGGATTATTGAAACTTTCCTCCCTCTCTGCCAACAGAACTTTATTTTAAAAAATAGTATCGGAACATCATTGCTTTGACTCTATGAAACAGAACAAGAGAAGTTGCTCCTCACTAGAAAGTTTCCATGGCCCTACAGAGGAAATTAGGAATGAAAGAATAACATGTTCCCTATGGCCTTATTTATTGTAAGCATTTCACAGAGAATGGAACAATATTGGTCAGGAAATAGCAGATACTGACAAGCCAATTCACATAGGACCCAGCCAGCAAAGTTTGTTTATTGTTCCTATATAGATGGAAAGGGGAAGAAGCAAGAAAGGACCAATGAAGACTTATAGTAGCTATAATCCAGGTTGAGCAGCAGCCAGTCCTATTGCTAACTGAATGGAATCTGAATTTTGGAAGTTATCTTTGGATGCAACAGGGAACAATATGGGGTCAAGCATCTTAGGCCGTGGCATGGAATTGCCCTGAATAAATTTGGCTGCATTCATTCTAGCTCAGAAATAATCAAACATGTCCATCACCAATGAGTGTTATTCTGTGTACATAAAATTTGTACATAAAATATTTATGTTACACTTTGTTTGAAACCAAGTCTGTTCTGAGGCTGATTGTCTTGTCCTAATTAGGAATATGCTGCTCTCTATGCCCAAATATTTCTGGACCTGGTTCTGTTTATGAGATACATATTTTTTTTAAAGCAAGATAAAAATATTTGTGGGTTCTACCCACCCCACCAGATCCAGTAGAAATGACATGCTTAATTTGTTTAATTGTTTAAGAATATATTGGATATCAGGTGCCAGAATTCCAAACCATATTTCTAAGTTGTTTTGGAATTCTGAACTTTCATTCAATAAGGAATATTCCATTGAGTTTAACTAATAGACTGGCATTGAGCTTGTTGGACAAAAAAAAATCTGCCTTAGGGTCTGTTTAAAGTGGAAATCACACTGTCATAACACCACAGCATAAACTGTTTTGACAAAAATTATATTGGAAGCATTGCCTAGAGACAGGAAGAGCTGCAAGTCTTCTTTATTGGCATATGGAAATCAACCCATCTATTCGATTGGTTAAATTATGATTCCAGTTAATCAGCATCAATATAATAGATAATTACCATTAATAAAAGTAATGCAATTTTTATAGTTAAGTTTATCCATTTTAAATATTATTTTATAAGGATTGAATAAATTGAACCACTCTTCTCTCAACAATAAGGTCTTTACTAAAATAATGGACCTTTAAACTGACCTTTAATTTATTACTTTCCCCTTGTTTTTCAGAGTTGGCTATTAACAGATCTCAGCCAGCTAGTACACTCCCTGAGGCTAGCTTGCATTCTTAAGGTTAACACTTCCACTTATCTTGTTAGTGCTTTGTTCCATTCAATGCAGTTATGGATTCCAGGTGCCCGACTGCTTGAGTTTACACTTGGCCTTTTAAACCATTTAGGCATCAATCTGGAATCCTCTAAAATTTCTCCTCCAGTGAAAGGAGGGATGCAATTCTTATTAAATAAAAAACCATTCAACCCCCCTAGATTATAAAAAAAATGAATAAAATGAAACAATACAAAAGTCACAAATGGAGGATTAACTAGAATCATAATGTAATAAGGAAGAAAGGATAAATTATTGCAATAACTGTAAGGCATACACACATATGCATATTCCTGTCATTCCTATGTATGATTTTGGGATAATTAAAGTTAGGGAATGTGCAGAAAAAGAGGAAGAAGTAGTAAGCAACAATAACACTAACATAAGTTAAGGGCAAAATAGGAGATCTGTGGCAACTTTGGTGCTCTCTGAGTTTGGTTGTTTTCTTAGAGGTATTTAATTACCAAACTAGTAACATCATCAGTGCTAGTTGGCAGTAGGATTTGCTCTTATTTTATATATTTAGTGCCTTGCTCTATCAGTTTGGTGGGAGAGGTCTTAATTGTTTCTTTATTGGCTGTTGTTTAATGTTAGCTTTAAAGGAGATCTAACTACAAACAGGTTTAATCCAGCATTATACATAATACTCTCTGTGTGCTTTTGTTCTTGCTTCTACTGACTGATATTTTGCCTTTATTCTTTAAACTTAACTCTTCTTTTGCAGAACTCAAAAGGTGAAGCTAGGCGGAATCACATCCGATACCTGTACAATCAGCACAGGGGGGGCCCTAAGGCTGTGTGCTATCTCTACTTCTCTTCTCCCTATATACCAATGACTGTCTCTCAAATGATCCATCTGTTAAAATACTGAAGTTTGCTGATGACGCAACAGTGATTGGTCTCATTAGAGACAATGATGAATCTGCATACAGACAGGAGGTTATACAACTTGCCTCGTGGTGTAACCGCAACAATCTGGAACTGAACACACTCAAATCCGTAGAAATGGTGGTAGACTTTAGAAGAAACCCTCCTATACTACCACCTCTTACAATACTAGACAACACAGTATCAACAGTAGAGACCTTCAAATTTCTAGGTTCTACTATATCACATGGACACCTAACATCAAAAACATCATCAAAAAAGCACAACAAAGAATGTTCTTTCTGTGCCAACTCATAAAGCTCAAACTGCCCAAGGAGCTGCTAATACAGTTCTACAGAGGAATTATTGAGTCTATTATCTGCAACCCGACAGGACAGACACAGACTTCAGAGGATAATTAGGACTGCAGAAAAAAACAATTACTACCAACATGCCTTCAGTCAAGGACCTGTATACTGGACGAGTCAAAAAGAGGGCTGTGAAAATATTTACAGACCCCTCACATCCCAGACATAAACTGTTTCAACTCCTTCCCTCAAAACAATGCTATAGAGCACTGCAAACCAGAACAACTAGACACAAGAGCTGTTTTTTCCCAAAAGCCATCACTCTGCTAAACAAATAATTCCCTCAATACTGTTCAACTATTTACAAAGTGTACACTACTATTACTGTTAATCTTTTCACCACTCCTTATCACCCCTCCCCTCCCACTTGACTGTTTCCTAGTATGATTTGATTGTTGATTGTGCCCTATGACTATCATTAAGTGTTGTACATTATGATTCTTGATTCTTAATGAATGTACCTTTTCTTTATGTATACTGAGAGTATTTACACCAAGACAAATTCCTTGTGTGTCCAATCACACTTGGCCAATAAAGTATTCTATTCTATTCATCTAAACCAGGGCTGTCAAACTCCTGGCCCATGGGCCAGATGCATCAAATGCTCTCCACACCCATTCCCAGTTTAGCGAAGGAGAAAAAAGTCCCAATATGTCATGTGACTCTTTCTCAGCCTCTCTTTAACTCTTAGTGATTAATTGCATATCTTGGTTTTCTTACCCAGCCAGAGTTTGCTTTGCTTCCTTTCAGTGATGCTGAGTATATTCCTGGATGTTTCTGAACTCAGAAATAAGTAACTGTAGCTACACAAATAAAAGCACTGTTTTTATATTCAGTAATTATTTTCAACTACATATTTCCTCAAAAGAAAAACAGTATTCTCTCTCTTTGAAGGAACTTACCAGGGACATTAGAATAAGAGTCAACAACAGTCTTTCAAAAGAAATATATTTTCTTTTGAGTAAGTTTTTCTTGCTGTCTTAAGAAATGCAGAAAATGTAAACTTTTAATAGCTTAGTTGATGCATATTTTAATTTAACATTACATAATATCATTTTTAATTATTATTGCCAGCCTACTTGGTATACACAAGTATACAACTGATATAACCTAAAAACATCTACAATATTTCTGATAATCCATGGAATGGGCAAGGGCAAATTTTCTGCTTACTTTTATTAATGTGGGAAGATGTGGGAGCAAATGGATTGCTGAATTCTTGATATAGCCAGGAAAGAATCCCTTTCCTGAAATAGTTAAAGTGTTTCTCTATTCATATGAAACAAATTCTCTCAATTTTATCTCCATCTAGAATGCTAGGCCCCAAATCCTATATTTTTCCCCAAAGATTTCCATCCTATAATCTACAGTAGATTCAAAATGTTCAGAAAATGAAAGGAAGAATCCAAGCTAATGGAATTGAGATATGTGGAATTTCTGCTCCAGTACTCCAACTAAGAAAATATAATATATCCTGAATTCATTGTACATAAAACAACAATGGTCACAAAAAAATAAGAATTGTTGCCCAAGTCAATCTTTTCACACAGCATTTCACTTCTGAGAGAAGCTATTGTACCATCTCAGTTATAGGATTAGGGATCTTATCAAGCATGGAAATCTGTATGTGAGCATTTATAGTCATTCTGTTGCATTTAATGTAAATCTAATTGAAATACATGAAACTCTCTTTGTAGCCTTAGTGTAAAATAGCTCTGATATTCATTTATGAGCTTTACTCTGCCTATCAGCCATAAATTTATTGAAATCACTTGAATGGCAAAAAGATCAATTTTATACCTCATTCATCACTAACAGGCTTCCAAGCCACCAATCTCATTTATTAGTTATAAAATAAACTCTGACATGTCTAATAAAGATATAATTGATAGGTTGACTTCAAAGTAAGGGATCTTTATATCTCCCATAAGGAATAAATTTTATTCAAAAAGCTGAAGACAATAAAAATGAGAAAAAATGGCAAAGAAAAGGCAGTGTTTATGTTAGTTTTGAAAAGAAGTTATTTATTTATATAACTTGAATTAATTAAATTATTCATATTTCTTAAAAAAGTTCTACTTTTGCAGACATGCAATGTCTACAGAACAATGTGAAACAATGTAACAGAAAGCACAGCATTATATCTAAACCATTTTTTAAAAAAATACTGATAGATGATTTAGAATGTTCAGCATGATTCCACAAGCTGTTCTGATTTGTGAACTTTTTTTAAAGTCATTACAGACTGTATAAAACAGTCATCTGGAGATGGGTAAGCTGAATTGCTAAGGATTCAAAATCCCTTATAATTCAGGTATGACAGTCTGTAATGAAGTGTTTCTATGACAAAGTTCTCTGAGTTTTGTAATTCCCTGACAGCCATTAGTACAAGTCAGGGTTACCAAAGCTGCTTTTAACATTGCAAAGTCAGCATAATGTACTGCAGCTAAGAATTATGCTGAAGTGATAAGAAAAATGTATGTTAGATTTGATAAATGTGTTATAATTGCCAAGAGGGAAAACAAGAATACAAGAATACAAGAATACAAGAGTGAAAAGTTGTATCAGGAAAACTTCCTAACTCTATGTTTCTTAGAAGTACTACAGTGAAATCATAGCCTCTTTTAATATCTCTTTGTTAAATCAAACTAACAACCTTTTTCAATAGCTTTTGAACAGGACTTAAATTTGTATCAGGAAAATTCTTGTCTTCATCATTGTGGACAGCAAATGACAACTAATTTTATGTGGGTCATATTATGCAGTTTTTGAAATCTTAGATCTTGTGGGAATGAAAACAAAGTAAAGCTGAAGGATCCAATCTGGGTTGGTCACAGGGACCAGAGATTTAGTCTTCCAGATTTTTGGACTTGTTGTGGAGCCCATCCTAATGAAACTTCTCTTTGCCAGAATGTGTGCTTTGTGTTATTTTATGCATAGTATTAATTTGGTGCCTGGTTATGTCTGGCTTTGTATTTGTTTTCAATTTCATTGTACACATGTTGTGCATTGACAATAAACAATTGATTGATTGGGGTGTTGATGGCGGCTACTAAGTTATTGGCTGTTTTCTTGTGCTGCCAAGTCCTCAGCTCCTAAAAATACTCCTGTTGACTGACAAGATACAAAGTAAAATGGTATAAGTTTTGAGATTGAATGGAGGCTTGCTCTATGTCATATGATCCCCATTTCTTTGTCACATTGCTGTCAATATACAGTATCATGAAATCCCTGTTCAGTCTTTAGATAATGTGTGAAAATTTAGAGATATTTCTAAACAAGTTCCAAACTTCACCAAAGTTCATAGTTTCTGCAAATATAATTTTCTTCAGGAACTGTTGGAATCTGCTATACAATACTGACATATACTATGACATCTGCTATTCTGACATACAAAACATGGCCAGGCTCTATTTAATTTTTTTCTACTTTAACTTGTTTGTAATGAATTGTTTTATGGCTATGGGATAAATTTAATGAATAAAAATTAATTGTGCTTTGTTTAAATGTGTGTAAGTTTGAAAAAAAAATCTTTATTACCCAGCTTATTGCAAGAGATAATCACTGAGAAATTAATTTCCCAGTGAAGTTTTTTTCCCAATCAAACTCCACTCCTTCCCACCCCACATACACTCCTAATGTTCCAAGAGGTAAAATATGCAGCCACATAATCTGGTGAAATACAATCAGAAAAAAATAAAATCTCAATATTATTCACAAGAGACATTTAAATGGACTCTAATATGAGAGTTACCAGGTATCATTGAATAAGTGAAATGAAATATATTAAATGTGATCTCTGTGCAACAGTTCCTATGTCATAATCCAGGTATTTGACTAAGGAAGAAGCATTCTTTTGTTGGGTTTGCTTCGGTCTGTATGCAGAAATAGGAAAATTAATCATTTCAAAATTTGTAAAGAGCTTTCATAGTGCTTTACATGAAATATATCATGGAGTTGGGATCATTTAAGCCAATTTTATCCACAAACTCTCTTTTGAATGCCAGGCTGATGGGATATTTCACCATGTAGCTAATCTTGATGTTGTTGCATTGTTTCAGGAAGACTTCTATCTAGAAAAAATGGTGTAGCTAACTTTTTCAGTCTTATAAATCATTTTAGCTATTCTATTTTCCTCCACTATAAACACTGGGTAATTAGAGCCATGTGATATCAATTTTCTTTTTGGGAAGTCATGGCTAGATTTCAGCTGATATTCTTTCAATGGCATTAGTTTATAACATGTTGAATGAGTTGCTTAAATTTTATCCATATATCAACATTATTTTATTTGAATCCACAGCTAGATTGTACACATACCAACACAATGTGATGGAGTGTCTAATATAACACAGGAGGAAGAAGCAAGACTACTACAGGAGGTTGACCCAAAGATGATTTTTCAAAAGGCAGCTGAACTTTCTTGTTTTTTGTTTATTCCATGAAGATATTTTGCTTTTCATCCAAGAAGCTTCTTCATTTCTGGCTGGGAAAAAAGAGAGAGAGAGAAAAGCGGGAAGAAAGTCCAGTTACCTTTTGAAAAGCACCTCGATAGACATACAGGAGGCTGACTGCTACAGAAAAGACTCCTTTATTTCAGTATGGTGAGGAGAAATGAGAAAAGGTTTAAGTTCACCTTAATCATGCTTGATCAAGCTGAACAGGAGAATTGGTTTGACAGGCTTTCTTATTTCATCTCTAACAAGAGTTATATTAAAATGCAACTGAAAAACAAAACGTAATATCTTTATTGTGAATTAGAAATTAGAATATTATGGTATAACTGATAAGACTTTGTGTTTGTACTGGTATTTTTCGTTGCTTTTTAACTGAAATGTCATTAGTCTGATCCAAGTATGGTATATAAAATCATACATTGCAACGACTTACTTGTCAATGAATACTTCAGCTTCAACCATAACAACACAAGAGCACACAATAGATACAAACTCAAAGTTAACCGCACCAAACTTGATTGCAGGAAATACGACTTCAGCAACAGAGTGGTCAATGTCTGGAATACTCTACCCGACTCTGTGGTTTCTTCCCCAAATTCCGAAAAACTTTAACCTTAGACTGTCTACTATTGACCTTACCCCTTTCCTAAGAGGTCTGTAGGGGATGTGCATAAGCGCACCAATGTGCCTACCATCCGTGTCCCATTGTTTCTTTTATTTTTCTTATATGTACCCATTTCACCTATTATCTTGTAAGCAATTGACAAATCAAAATAAATAAAATAAAATAAGCTACAGTTTGTGTTTTAAGAAAGCATCTTTTTGGAAATCATAAAAAGTGACTAAGGGCCAAGAATGAGTTTTGATCTGAACTAATGATGGACAGCCTTACTTTACTAACCTAGGAACTGCAAACAAATTTGAAGAATCAAAGGACTTTAACAAAGGGACAACAATAGATTTGCAAAGTGGAATCCATGAGAAAAAAAGATGAAAGGAATCAGTAGTGCAAGATTTGTAGTTTCAGGCTATGTTTTATAAAGAGAAAAGACAGGGTAATGTGAAAACCACAAGTTAAACACATAGGAACAATTAAAATTCTAATCCTCAATCCAGTGTACTCAGAAATAAGGAATATAATCCATCTACATTAATGGACATCTCTGTGAAATATCACTGAAGATTAGAACATCAGATCTCTCCATATTTTTTCTCAGATTATGGAAGAAGCTCCTATCTCAAATAATACTTAAACTCCACTTTGTATTTTGTTTCACACAACAATTTATATGATAGCTTTACAGCAGTCCAAACAAAATTTTAGTAAACTGCAAGATTTGAATTTAAGGTTGAAGCTTGTTTTTGAGTCACTTGGGAACCAAGGGTTTACTAATTATTGGCATTATATTGAAATGTAGTAGGATTGTACATGAGACACTGCAGCTTAATAGTTGATATATTTACTTACTATACTAAATATGAAAAAAAAACCATGTAGTTTATAGAAGTAAGGATAAGAAACCTATTTTTAACCATTGAACCACTTGGTATTATGTATTTTAAGAAGGGTAACCTAGCATCTATTAAAAACTGGGGGATCATGAGTTTTTAATCCAGCACAAAACTATTTGGGTGATCCTGGATCAGACTTTCTCTCTTAGCCCTAGGAAGAAAGCAATGGCAAAACACTTCTGAAAATCCTTGCCAAGAAAACTGCAGGAACACTGACTCTTATATGAATGAATGAAAGAATGAATGAATGAATGAATGAACACAAATACACACACACACACACACACACATCAGTGTGTGTGTGTGTGTGTGTGTGTGTGTGTGTGTGTGTTTATTTGGTTCTGAAGGTTTTTTTTTTTAAGGAAAAGTTACTTTTATCAAAATTATCAGGAGTAACTTATCAGATTCTTCCAGATGTTCAATTATGGAGTTGCCAAAGAATGTATGCAAATGTTCTGTTTTCACTGTGTTATTATCCTTTCAGGGGGAAGCTATTGTGTGGAAACTCAATATTTTTATTTTTCCCAAAATAGATAATGAGGAGGCTGTGACAGAAGACAATGCCACTAACAATAGCATTCTCCAAGACCCAGACAAATTCAAAGCATGTTATCAAAGACTCTGAAAATAAACTAGGAAAAGAGGGGTATCTTGCACTGAAATAAAAAAAAAAAAACCTTTCCTATACTAGAATTACTGGGCAGCCATTTGTCTGAAATGGTATAGTCTCCGACTTGAGCAAAGAGTTGGATTAAAAGACCTCTAAGGTCCTTTCCAACTCTTTCATTCTGTTAATAGGATATGGAGTTGCTTCCTCAGTAAAATTATTGAGAATGTAGCCTCTTCTACAACATGTCATAGATTACTTGATGCTATGCTAACAGGTTCATCTCACAAATATTTCTCCTTTGGTATGTGCATCTGCCGCCCCAGCCTTTTACCAGTGACAAACAGAATGATCAAGGAGACAGTCTTATATAACTATGTGGCTGAATTATGTGAACATCTGCCAATGTTCATAACTCTGATAATTTCCAGGCCCCCAGGCCCCTTCTACACTACATTATTTGTATTTCAACCTTATCCATACCAATACCCTCCAAACGTGTAAGGATGACAACTCTTTATACCCAGCTACCATAGTTACTGAACATGCCATCTGGAAAGCTATAAAATGGCCTCTGAATAGAAAGGAATCCATTAGGAAAAGAACACTCTTTTTTTTTGTTCACAGATAGAAACAGTGACATTAAACAAATCAAGATGGAGACTACAATAGCCCTGTCCCTTTTGCATATTAAACATATATAAAAGAAAAGTGGAGCCTTGGTTGCAGTCAGAGTCACCATTTTGCCTTTGTTTGGCCCCTGATTCCACAGATACCAACAAGTTGAATCTGGATGCAATGTGAAGGTTTTTAAATCTGCAGGGAAATGTAAATTAACTTTAACAAATACAGTTCACAATCATTGACCTTCTTCAAGTTTTTTTTCTTTAGGTATATTTTTCTCCATATAACATCAAAACAGATATCATAACAAATTCAATTTCTTGGACTTCTTTCCCCTACCATATAAAACTGAAGACAAAGGCCTTTATTCATTACCACATTTTGATAGCTCTACCTTTAAAGTAACTGAAATAGCAATTACTGAAGAAAAAATTAAAAACCATGTCTAGCAAAGAAATATACCAGCGATATAATGACATTATTAGAAAGATATTTATATGAAATTAGGATGAGATTATACATCTGCCTATTTTGCTAGACTTAATTCTGTTGAAAAAATGGAATTAGAAATGAGCTCAGCACAGTCCATGCAGAAAAATGAAAGGAACTTTAAAGATCATCTAGTTGAATCTCTTGCCCATGCCAAAAATATGCACAATCTTCCAGAATTAAGAGTTGTCATGAAATTTGGTGAATGTTCCTAGTTTAAGTGATTGTAAGAAGCAATGAAGGCATTTCTGGAAAGTGGATGCTAAAAATAAATCATACAAAATAGTTGCTGTTTTCATGTCCTTTATAAAATTCCCAGAAGAAAGTAACATACTGCATTAGAATCAAGCATAGCAAAGTAAAACTAAATGGAATTCTTAACAACAAACTTTAAAAAAAGAGAATCTGGCAAAATAATAGACATATCAATCTATAAAATAAAATATTTTATTGGCAACCAAATAAATTTTTTCACTCTCTGATGATCATACTCAACAATAAGTCCTTTAATTTAATTAGACAAACTATATTCACTCTAACAATTGGACATCCTTTCCCAAGCAGTAAGTAGAAAGGAAGAGACAAATAGCTTTGATCAAAATATTGAATGCATTTCCTGAAAGGGTCTTTTGAAATTACAGTAAAAGTGGGCCAGGGGGAGCATGAAATAGTCTCAGGGTGACAATAAATGAGATTTAGGATTGTCTAACCATCAAGTTCCTATATTAGGTTTCCAACAATGTATTTATTTCATATAGGATAATTTTATGATAATGGAACACATTCTAGAATTAATGTTTTATCTTCTTTGTACCACCTGATGAACAACTAATGAACTGTAATGAAAAAGAAGTTCAAACTTGCCAAAGCAACCCCTTGTTGTTTAAGAAGCACTTACTTCAAATGGCCTAAAAGCTCATGCTTACTTTCTTGTATCATTTTGGCCAGCTTTTGGTAGTAATATTTTGATGCTTTCCCCCCACCACATGTTATCCCCACAACTGTATTAACATCCCCTTTTTTCTGCTTAAGTCTATAGTTTTTATTTCCATTACTTGTGAAAGGCGCTCATGCAATTCGGCTTGGGCATTAAAGACATCCTATTTGGGCTTTCTATATTGAATTTTAATAATAAAAATACAAATTTATTAAAACGGTATGCTCCCCAACTCCCTATATTATATCTCTGAGGTTCAGTGCAACTTATTTTCTCCCATCAAGTCCAAGAAAACTTATTGTTGAACAGTATTCATATATATAGAAAAACATACACTGGAATCAGAACTGGAGCCAGTTACATATATAGAATATTCATTAAAAATATAACAGATTAAAATTAAAGCAGACTGGGCATTGCATCCACTGGGACAGAGGTTTCAGCCCAATGCTTCAAGACAAGCTCTTCTCAATGCTCATGTCTGCATGCTTTGTTTTAGCAGCCCAAATATAATCTCCATGTAGACTTGTGCAAGATGCTTGCCTTCCTGCCCACCAAGAAAGCATTTTGAGCCACCATACAGCAGCTGGCATCAGTGAGCTGCTTTTAGTTTAGCAGTTCAATTCAGATCTAACTAAAGGATAGCCAAATCCATCTTTCTTAAACAAAGCAAAGAGTCTGAGCTTTTGGCAAGAGAGCAACTCTGCTTTTACATGTTTTTGGATTTTGAAAAAAAAAAACCTCTGAGCAGATGGTTTCCATTATGTGGAACATTTCTGAGCAGCTGCTGCACAATTCAACTATATGAAAAGTCTTTGTCAAATGACCACAAAGGCAGCATATGCTGGGTCCGTGGTTGCCCTGCTCTCCTGCATACTTAGACAGAAAAATATCGGGTCACGTACAAATTGTGCAGGATAAGAAACTTGGCCCATTCTGGACTTTTTGCTCCGTAACTCTGATAAGCTTTTGTTGTTATCTGCAGTGGCTGGAAAGCATACAAATCAACACCAAATTTCTAGAATGATACCAGGTTCCTATTTCTGAATTACATGGATCAGTTATTAGCACATCCAATTCTTAAAGTTAATGCTGTGAAGCTGCACTTCAAAATGCTTTGAAACTGAACAAAAAAAACTGCCTTCCAAATGCTGTAGGAGGGCTATCCAAGTTTCAAACTGCTTACTCACTCTGGGGAAATAGCAGGATTATTTTGAAGAGAACAAAGCAGCAAGTTATTTTGCAAATCATGAACTCTGGAACAGATTTTATAAACATGTTCTGCTCAATAACAAGCCTTCAATTCTCTGAGCGTACAATCCCTTACTATCAGCAGGCTTAAAAATGCAAGAAAATAGCCCAAGTTTTATATTTTCAATCAGATTCAGAATTTTTAATCATCAGAACTTAAAAGAAATGCCTTGGAATTTAAGGCTTGTTCTAAAGGCATCTCTGTCAAACTTAAATAAGGTGCTGGATGTCAAAGCAACCTGGAAAGCTGAGATTTGCCTTGAGAACAACAAACAGATCTATTTTACTTATATTTGTTAAGAGAATTGGAGAAGACAATTTTAGTAGAAGGAGGCAACATTTCTCTGAGACATCTAGGCACATTAATGCACTAACCCATTTCTTTGCAGTATCCGTCATCCTTCATTGCTGAAGGAAAACCCTCAGGGAGAAGAAAAGCTTCCAGTTCCCTCCCAGACAAGACAAGACAAGACAAGACAAGACAAGTAACAGACAAAATATGGGCACTACATCTGAAACTACATCAATAGTTTCATCAGGCTAGAGGCAGTTTTAACATAATGACAAAACACTGGGAAAGACCTACTTTCATCCAGTTTAGAATGAAAGATCACAGAATGTTGTAGCGTGTTGGAAGATGAGACTGAACAAGGGGACGTGAAATTAAATGCCACAGCATTTAGCATCACCCATCATTTAGATCTCAGCCAGCTGTGTTACTTTCATTACAGGTAGTCCTCGACTTAGGACCACAATTGAGCCCAACATTTTTGTTGCTAAGTGTTCTGACCTAGGCTTCACAAAATCATGAAGCAGACTCCTTGTCCCTTTTTATTAGGCCAATGTGAAATCCTCTCATTCACATCCAGCAAAATCCTGGCAAACAGTCTTTCAAGAGTGAATTATAACCACAGACTTTATCAGGTTTGGAGAGTTGCCAGACCAATAGCTTCCAAGTTCAATGATGTACAAGAAAATACTTGGCAAGGAGTTTCTGAGAGTCATGAACAAATCTTCACACAAATTAAATGAATTAATTGTCTCCTGCAAACACCATTCCCCTTTCGGTCCTCTTTATTCCCTATGGGAGGGGCCACTCTCCAGCTGTGCCTTTACTCCTGAGTCAACCCTTGTTCCTTAACTATTCCCTTCTCCTGGCAACTCTGTGCATACGCACATTGGGAACAGGCTCCAGCTGTTCTTCTGTCTCACTGATCTCTGACTCCAAAGGCAGCTGATAACTGTCAGATGGCCTTGGCCCCATCTCTGCCTTTGATGCAAAGCACTCATCGGAGCTTTCCCCAGACTCCAAGACAGGCCCATGTTTTTCCCCAACCTTCGCACTGTCCGAGTCTGCCACCAGCTCCGCTGGCCACTCATGGGCCACAATACTCAGACATTTGTTAAGTGAATTTTGCTCCATTTTATGGCCTTTCTTGCCATAGTTGATAAGTGAATCACTGCAGTTGTTAAATTAGTAATATGATTGTTAAGTGAATCTGGTTTTCCCATTGTCAGGTCACAAAAAGTGATCACATGATTCCAGGACAATATAACGGTCATAAATGTGAGTCAGTTTCCAAGTGCCTAAATTTTAATGGCATGACCATGGGGATGCTGCAACATTATAAGCATGAAAAACTTATATCACTTTTTTCAGTGCCTTTGTAACTTCAGTCACTAAATGAACTGTTGTACATCAAGAACTACCTGCATATGGTGAAACTAGTTAATTGCTATGGTTTGTCTCTCTGAGTGTCCCAAATAAGGAACAATTACTCAGTTATCATAATCAATATTAGGACCTTAAGAAATGATTCTGGTTACTAGACAAAATTGGAAGCCAATTTCAATATCGTACAAAATGAAATGAACAGTCATAAAATTACAGACAGTGTAGAAAAGATGAACTGGAGGGATGGTGTGGAAAGAGAAATAAATGGATGTCTTTGAGAATAATATTGAGAGTGTGATTTGCATATCTCCTGACATTTACAAATTGTATTTTTCCCTAGAGAAAATGGAGGGAAAGATTAGGAAAACTCCCACAACACTTTCTGTTTCAAAGCACAGAAAATAAGAATAGATGACTTGTTGAAAAAACAGAAATCAAGTCTTTTAAGTTAAATCAAACTTTCAGTGCATTTTTTTAAAAATAAAATTAGACCACGCTCAGAGTATATACAAAGTTTGAAGAACTTATGAGATTATTTATCATCAACAATGAACGAGGATTTGAGTCAGAAGAGAAAAATGCTAAGAGGCCAAGCAATGGGGAAAAACAAAAGAAGACACCTCAACTTAACCTTATAAATTAAAGTCACAGTATTAATGCTATAATCCTAAGCATAATTACTAATTAACCATTTTAACCATAACCATGAAAATGCTTGACATTAGATGCTTTGCTGATTTCTTTTTAAAAAGCCGTTCTTCTCAATCAGGTTCCTAAATTTTTTTTTTTTTTAAAAGCAATATAGTCAACCATACTTTTGAATAAATATTGCATTCAGAATTAGAATTGTATGCTTATATCTTGACCCAGATATGTGGAATTTAACTGGAATTAGAATAAAACAGGCCTTGAATTCAGTGCCTTCAAAAAGCTTTAAGGACAAACAGGAACTGTAGAATAATATAGTAGGAGCACTCCAAATCTCTTCTCTTACTAATTGTCATCTTGCAGAAGCATACCTTCTCGACCACGGTTCCTAATCTCAGGAATCAAAAATAGATATTGCCACTCTCCTGGGGTTCTTGAAACCTGGCTTTGATCCTGGATCTGATATTAATGTATTGTGCGGAAGTGTGTGTGTGTGTGTGTATGTTGTGGTTTCTTGCTGTTATGATTTAGTCCAGACTGTGTTATTTAGTTTTTCATTGCTTTTATCATTTTTGGTTTGATATGCCATCCAGAGTCTATCGCAGTTGGGTGCCCATGACAAATTTAAATATTTTTTTTAAAAAAACCAGCTGAATATACCAATAGCAATAAGACTTATGTACCACTTCACAGTGCTTTACAATACTCTCTAAGCGGTTTACAGAGTCAGCATATTGCCCCCAACAATCTGGGTCCTCATTTTACCCACCTCGGAAGGATGGAAAGCTGAGTCACCCTTGAGCCGGTCAGGATCGAACTCCTGGCAGTTGACAGAATTAGCCTACAATACTGCATTCTAACCACTGTGCCGCCATGGCTCTTTATCATATATCATAAACATTCTACACTTAATACCTACATACTGAAGCAGAGATAAACAAGTAATCTCCCCTTTCTAGCCAGGGAAATATAGCATGTCTGTTTGTAATTGGGGATGGAATTAATAGGACTGTTCTTACTGTTAAACCCGGTGTTTTAACCTATAAAATGTGTGCAAAATAATGGCTTAAAGATCTATGATAGAGCCTCATGCAATAAAACATTTTAAGCTCTGTTATTTTATCAACCTGAAATGCTACCACTACTGAAGAGAGGAATGCATTTAAGAAATATCATTTTCTTTCGATGTCAGCTTATGGGGAGGGTTTTTTGCATCTTTTGAGAACTAGAAAAAGCTAGCTATTGGCCTATCTATAACTGCCACATCATTTTGGCTGAAGACAATGAAAAAAAAAATGAGCAAGTCTTTTCTTTTTTTCTTTTAACATTCTAAAAAGACCTATGCTGTAAGAAACTTCACTAACCTATTAGCCACATTGTTCACTTAAAAGCAAACACATAAATAAAAGAGAAAGGTAGCTGCCACAGGAAAATTCTTTTGATGCTCTCCTATTGAACCCCAGAAGCAGAACTATATTCAAATTCTGCCAACTTCAACCATAAGAATTTCTCTCCCAAGAAACCTCACTGAAATTCTGGGACAAAGAAGGAACAGACTACAGCAACTAAGTATCACAGACGGTTAAGAGGAATCTGAGAGGAAAAAAAAAACCAGGACAAGATTTATTTTGATCCCATGCTATATGTAGAATCAATTAGCAGTATTATAGAAGCTGGCTGCGTTTTTTTTTTAAAAAAAAACTTTGTTTTTCAGATTGTTTTCCTAGGCTTCCAGAATTCTAAAATGTCGATTTGCTAGAAGAGGAATGTTTGACCATATGCATTCTTGGTAAACCAATAACAAACCTTAGCTTAAAGGCATTAGCAGGCTTTTGCAATTGAGAAGTTAAGTCTTATACTTCAAACTGCAATAGGATTTATAATTATGCCACATCATCATTCTTAATCACCGAACTATGACCATAGAAACATCATCCTGAAATATACACCCTGATAACCTTCGGAATTCCATTCTGTTGAGACAGAGGCATACATTTGAGAAACATCATTTTCTTTCCATGTCAGCTTGTGGGGAGGAGGGTTTTTTGTTTTGTTTTTTGAATCTTTGCTAAGGCTGCCAACAGGACTGCAGACAGTTTGCCAAGATATTTGTACAGATGCGTGAGTATATCTGCAGCATCCAATTGTTCCACTTACGTGTCTGGTAACCATAGATGACAGCCTTACTTAGTTGGCTGGTTAGGTTGACTTGACAGCTTCTCGGTATCACTGGCGTGGTTAAGGACAAGCCTAGCAGGCCAGTAAATCTAGCCCAAGGGAGACAGTGTTTGCCAAATGTGAAGTCTGTTTGGTGATAAAAGGAGTTGATTGGAGAAAACTAAGGCTGAGTTCTGCCTCCTGTCCCCCCTCCCCATGCCAAATAACTCGCAGATGGTAGCAACATTTGGCAACTCTCCTGCTTAGCTAGGATTCATATTGATACCCTAGAAATGAAATAAAAGCTCTTGTATCCTATTACCGCTCCCCTGAGCTATCTAGTACCCATCTGGAACAGAAAGTAAAGATTCACACAGCTTTATTTTCAAAGGCAGCAAAAGGGAAAGGGCATTTCCTTTAAAGGTGGAGAGGCAAGGTTGGGTGAAAACATACCAGAGCAAGTGTTTTGTTTCGTTTAAAATAATCTCTTTCTGCAAGTGTCACAGACTATACATACATTTTTTTTTTTACAAGAATAAACCAGATTCTTATCTACAAATTGAAGAGCTCAGAGATCCTTAGTGCAAACTATTGCTGGCCTGCAGCTTTTAAATCAGTAAACTTTGGATACCCTAAATGGTCCATTAAAGTTGAACAGATATCCTCAATCTGCTTAATTTCCTCTGGAGGCATATTGTGCTGCCAAGCATGGATGCCCGCCGGAGAGATTTCTCCTTCATAAGGAAGATAGAAAAGACTGGTAGATGTAGCAAATAGTATTTGGTTTAAGCTGGCTGGCGCCAGAGGCATGCCAAGGAAGTCATAGATGGTTTCAGCTGTCTTCTGGGGAGAGTTGACAATATCTTCAAATTTGATCAGCTGGTAGTTTGCTGGCAGCAAGCCCTTATTTACTCTCAGGGCAGCTGCTGTATTGGCCAGCCATAAATGAGACATCACAGAGACAGCATTTGAATCTGAAGCGGTGAACTTCTCTCTCAGCGCTTCATATTCAAAAGCATAGCCTGAATTGGAACCACATTTTTCTTCACGATTCTCTCCTTTGAACATCTTAGCCAGGTGCTGTGGTACCTTCCTCAGAGAGTAAAGGCTAGGCTGGTTTTTGTACAACATTGAGTGGATCCAGGCACGTGGGTCTCGAACCACATAAAGTACTCTTAGGGAAGGACCAATGACTTCCTGAAGAAAAGGTAACTTTAATGTCCAACTTCCACTAGTCAGACTAAGGACGGGGCGGGCATTTGGATAAGAGTTAAGGTGTTGCCTCAGTTCCCGAATGTATTCAGTTTCTTTGTCTGGATTTCCTCGCAGGCGGTTTCTTTGCTCTACAATAGATTCTCTCTTCCTGGACCGTCTCTTTCTGTCTTTGTTAGTGGAAGAATGCTGCGTCAACTTACTTCTGCTGGTTTCATGCAAATGGATATTTTGTAAGTGAAGCTTTGTGTCTTTTACTAAGGAAAGCAGCCAGCCCTGGAGGATCCGAAAATGACCTCTCTGAACATCCGAAGCTTTCCATTCACAAGCATCAACAAATGAGTCAACCTCAAACTCCGTTTCAGGGATATCAAGGTAACCCGTTGGGATCTTGATATAGACAAAATCACTAGTGTTGTAAAAGAGCTGCTTCAGAATTTCTGCCCCTGAAGTTGGGAGGGAAGTGATGATAACATTAGGCAAATTAGAATGCCCTTGGTCCTCCCCTTCACTTGGTTCCATATTTGTCAAGCTGCTAGTCCACTTTGCACAAATTAGCTGAGTGCAGGAGCTCCACACATCTACAAGTTCAATAAACCACAAAGTGATCACCAGGATTAAGACCCAGCGCAAAAGCTTACCAAAGGAAATGTAAAATCGCCAGTGAAAAGCCAATATGGCCAAGCTAATCCCCAAAATAAATCCTGCTATCACATTCACTTTAAAGCCAAAGGGGAAAATGGTTTTATGAATAAGTCCCTGCTTCCCTATCGTCTTAGTGCCCAGGCCAAACTGTGTAACCTTTCCTTGAGCGGTTACTGTGGCATAGCCACCAAATCCTAAATAGCGGAACCTTGTCCACAGATTGAGATACTCTGTTACAACAGAGTAGACTATTTCTGTGTTGTTGACGTTTAGAGAAATCCGATACCCTGATTGGGCATCGTCAATAAACCTACAGCTAGAAACATTGACATAAGGCCCATGAAAAACATAGGCAATTCTCGCAATATTACTCTTTGTAGAGAAAGTGACATTTACAAACTGAGTCCATCTCTTTTTGAACTCAGCTGCTTGCTCAGCTTCTTGTATCCTAGCAACAGGGCTATTTCCATGATGGTCAAACCAAAACATTTTATAGTGAGCATCCCAGACATCCATCATGGCTCCATTATATTTGTTCATAAATCTGTATGGGACATACTTGAAGTCAATGTCGAGGTTATGGAAGAAGGCACTGATGGCATCAATAGGAGAGTTCTCCTCCTTTTCCACGTGGTCCACCACAAGTAAAGTCTGAGGATTTAGTAGAAGCAAGGAGCGGTACACACTTTTCAGCTTCATGGCTGATGAATATGCAGAAGCTGCTTCACCACTCACAAACATCATCTCCTCATACTGAGAGGAGGCAATAATCTCCCCGGATGCATCCCCAACTTCATCCCCTGTCCATTTAAGCCACTGCATACATTCCCCCAGCTGACCTTCCCAAGGCTGATTGCACTGACTTGTAGGGGATGGAGCAAATACTAAAACATTGTTCAAGTGGCTAAGCTTAGGTCCATAAAGGGCCTCCGAAACAAACACCTGCCCATTTGGAGCAAAAGTAAAAGAGTTCTGATCTGGGTGTTCGTGGCCTGGATTGAAGCTACGCCAGCCATCAATCCAGGAATATGGCTGAAAGTGGACTATATCATAGACAGCACGGCCACCGAGCTTTCCGGACTTAAAGGAAACAAAGGTATTTGTCTGAGTGTTTGGTAATCCCGCTCCATATGTAACCACCCCCCAATTGGGAAACACATGCATTTTAGCCTCACCATAGTCAGGGGGAGGTTGGGGGGTTAGCCTGGGGTCATACCATATGTACTCTGTATGAAGGGTGCTCCACCGTTGAGCAGTGGATGGTACCATTGGGCCATCTTTGGGCCTGTGCTTTCTAATTTGCTGTGCAAGCCAATTGCCTACCCCATTCTTCAAGACAAACCTATCTAAGAAAACCAGTTGGCTTTCTGGACCATAAAACCAATTATAATTGGAATCAGCTATGCCTACAGTTCTCTGAAAGCCTGGCAAAAGGGTGGCATAATAAAACCAAAAGTGCATCTTGAGCCAGTGGTTTTCAAGATTGTTAATCCCAAAGTGGCGCTGGGCCAGGTAAATATACTGGGTGATGGATTTGGCAGTGTAGCTACCATAAGCTACACCTTCGTCCAAGGAACCATCAACAATATGATTTAGCAAAAACATAGTTTTTTCCATCACATCTATTACAGCATGCTTCCAGGCGTTTGCTTGGGACTCAATGCCTCCTCCAGTGACCAGGGCCCCAATAAGCAATGCCAACATATTTGTGGCTTGATGGTTGTGAAGAAGTTGCTTGCCCCAAGACCGGACTTTGGAGTACTCATACATTTCCTCGGTCACAGTCCATATCTTGGTAGAATATTTTTGTCTCCTAACATCATCCAATGAGGCATATAAAAAATCAAAAGCAGTGGCAAATCCAGTTAAAGAATGCCCAAGCGGAACTTCATCGCCTGGGGCATTCTCCACCAGCCAGTCTTTATATCCTGCCATTCTGTCCATGTATTCGACAACAAAATCAAAGGCAGCTTTATCTTCAGGACTGAGGAGACAATAAAATGCTAGGGGAGGCAAATTGTTTCCATATATCTCATTCCACTTGGCAGAAAAATCAGCATGTTTGGGAGGAGGTAGATAATAGGAGGGATTGGACAGCATTGTAGACACCGCACTCCGGAATATTCTAAAGAGGTGGAGATGACTGGTGTGAGACTTTTGCCTCAGAGCTGGAATCTCTTCAGCACCAAAATATAAGTTTGGATACAGGGTTGCTTTTTCCATCTTCTGATTTGCTCCTAAAGCTTCCATCCTCTGCTTCTCGTACTGATCCACATCATCTGTAAAAGTCACCCAGTCAGAGTAATTGCTTACAGATTCTTCAAAAGTGGAGACTGCCAACATTACTAATGCTAGAAATATGGAATTTCCTATAAACATTAGAGCCATGATCCATTAGGCAGATTCCTCACTACGGTTATACACCTCTGTTGGTGGGGTGGGCGGGTGGAATGTTGAAATTTCAAGCACAGATCAACCTACCAGTGGGGAAATCTTCTTGAAAGTGCTTTACTGTACATAGGGAAAGGAAAACTTTTACAGAGTTCTTGGACAACAAGGTTATTAGGCACAGCTCTATGTTGAATTGCAAATACACTGACAGACATTGTATGGCTACACAGAAAAGTAAAGAGAATGTCATCTCTCACTAATGTCCATGTATACTTGATACATTGGATCTGAAAAGGATATTGTATGTTTTAGCAAGCCATAAAGTGCAAGGTTTTTTTTTTTTGTCATATCCAACTCATTACTTTGTTAATAATGGAATTATTCTTCTTCAAAAGATATATTTAGTCATTCATGCCATTGAAAAAGAAAGCAAAAACATGACATATATCAAAGCATTAGGAAACAAATGTAGTTTTGTATAGAAGGGACCATACAGAGAATGAATTGTGCGCCTTCATTTTCATTTCTCATGTGGGTTGAAAATATCCATACATTACTTTTTGTGGGTGGAAAGGTTTAGCAAAATATTTTTGTCAGCCAGAATTGTAGCAGCTCCAAAACTTAAGCAATGAAAGCTTTGCTTGATTTGAACTTTCTGGAAGAGGATGGTGGTTTTAATGCTCAGTTTCATGACTGCCATGTTCTCATCCATCTGTGCAACTGGCTCCTGTTCCGTGAAGGTTTTTTACTACCTTGATGTCGTCGTCACAAAACATTTTAAAAAGGGTGCATAAAATGTGAAACACCGGTCACTTTTGCTTCCACTGCTTCTGTAGTCTTTTTTTGTTGTTTGCTATGATGAACTTTTCTGCTTTAAAAAGAAAAACCAAAATGCATTATTAAAAACAAACTAATATCAACATATACATTTTTAAAAAAACAATGAAGACATGGGGGCATTCTTATTCTGATCAAATTAGTATTGGAAATAAATAAGTTTTGAGTTTTCATTTCTAATGCTTTGCTTCTTCATCCACTTCCTTCACAGCGCTTGAGCATTCAGAATAGGTTGAAAATTTTTACCCCTGAATGAATCAATTCCATTTTTTTTTTAAGATCGATTAGGAGTCAGTGCCACCCAGAAGCCCCATCAATGATGCCCCTTGTCAGTTACATGTATTTCCTTCTTTCCCTGCCAGCTGATGCAAAGAACACCAGTTTTGAGAGCCAAGCCAATTTGAAGGGTGGCTGAGCCTTGATGACTTTGGGCTTTTGAAATATCGCCCCAAAGCATTTCAGTTTCCCCACCCAGATATGCTTATAATTTATTCCCCTTTGCACCTAATAGCTATAATATTTTATAAATACATATGTATCTTTAATGCCTCCCCCTTTCTTTTCACCTGTGGCCGGCCAGTGGCTGATCACCAGAGGGCGCCAGGAGCCAATTAACCAGACCGGACTGACACACTTAGAACAAGTTTTCTTTGCCAACAGATGGAAATATTTAAAAAGTCCTGGCTAACAGGAGGTCAGGCAAGAAATTCTTCTTAACAATAGTAGCAATTATGAAATAACGATACTAATTAATGAAGACCTCCTCCTAACACTGTTCAAAAAGTTGCAAAGCCTTACCTTAAGGAGTCTTCCTCCGAAGGCGGAGGACAGAATAACAGAGGGAACCGGGAGCAGAAGAAAAAGGAGAAATATCCGGGGAAACAAATATCGTTTTTTGTTTTTTCTTCTCTTTCCCGCCGATCTGCCGCCCGGCGCTTTCTCCTGACTTCGCGCTCCCCGGCTGGATCGGATAAGCCACTAGCTTCTTTTTTCGGCCCCTTAGCAAACTGTCCCGAAGCCCGGCTTGCGTCGACATGTGATTGATCCGCGTTGTGTGTGTTGTTTTTTTCCCCCTCAAGATCTAGGAAAGAGTCGGATCCCGGCAAAGACAGTCCGAAGTAGCCGAGCGGCCTTTAAAAAAATAAATCAAATAAAAAAGGCGGAAAAGCCGCGCAGTATCTTTGAAGCGTAAAAGTGAAGGAGCCGAGAAAGAAATGACTTTTTAATCCTTTTTACCTCGATCCCGTGAAGGGGGTAGGACAAAAATAATAATTTTTTAAAAAAAATCTCAGGCGGGATTAATCGTTCAGAGTTTGATGCCAAATCGACTCCGGGAAAGAACGTGACTTTCTCCGCAGAGGCGAGCCAGGCAGAGCCGCTGTGGCCGCAGCCGCCGCCGCTGCTCCGGCTTCTGCCTGAAGCGACGGACTTTCCTCCGGCCGAGCCTTAGCCATGATCCTCCCGGTGTCTGTCTGTCAATCGGTCTGCCTCCGTTGCAGCCAGCGGCTCAACCGCTGCGGTCGGCGGGTTGGAAGCTACGGCGGCCAACGCCGGGGCAGATTTAAGAGCGGCAACCGCTGCCTGGAGCCGGGCGGAGTCAAGGCGGGTCTAGCGGCGGTCTCTGCCCTAGCCGGCAGCTGCTGCTGCTCATTCTCAGCGCCTCTTTTTTTGTTCTTTTTTTTTTTCTTTGCAACGCCCGCCCGGTACCGAGCATGTGCGAAGGCCGCGGTTCCCCCTCCTCTTCACCCCCCCCACTTTAACTACACCTGATCTTTGCGAGAGGGCGAGAAGCAAGAGGGACGGGTAGGGGATCGGGAGGGACCCGGGCTGAAGGAGGAAACTGAGAGATGCGAGGCAAGTGTTTATGGAATGGAAAAATTCTCTGGGAGAATACAGACCAACGCTCTTGAAACGTGCCAAGGCTGAATAAGTGGGTAAGGTTCTAGGAAGAAAGTAAAAGTCATCTCTTTGCGGATTCTCAGACATTATTATTATTATTATTATTATTATTATTATTATTATTATTATTATTATTATTATTATTATTATTATTATTATTATTATTATTATTATTATTATTATTGGAAACCACCGGTTTCAAAGACATGACGTCTATCAGATCAGCATGAGCCATTGAGGTCTGAGTCTTCGTGGCACCACCGTGTCCTAAGATCCTGGATCTGAATCGAAGGTGTTAAAAAAAACAAAAAAACAATGCTCAGCGTTTTTATACGGGAGCTGGTTGAAAGCACAGATCACCTGTTGCATAGAAAAATCATGTATTGGCAGAAACTTTGTGGCTGGATCCTTCAGCATTCCAGTGTGTCATAGCCTTTTCTCCTCCAAAGCTAAATTATACTTTGTCATCTTCTGAATCCTTTAACGGAAGCCCTAGACCAGTGGTTCCCAAATTTTTTCAGTCCACCGCCCCCTTGGTGCAACAAATTCATCCTTGGTGCCCCCCACCCAGGGGTGGGATTCAAATTTCTGTGGGCATGGCCTAATTTGAGGGTCTGGCTTGCTGGTCATGTGACTGGGTGGGCATGGCTTGCTGGTCAGATGACTGGCTGGCATGGCTTGCTGGCTGGGTGTGGCTTCCTGGTCACATGACCAGGTAGATGTGGTTTGGTGATCATGTGACAGGGTGGGTGTGGCCAAGTGACTGGCAAATCAAATACTGCTGGTCCTCACTTAATGGCCGGTGGTTTAGCAAGTGTTCTAATTTACGACTGGCTTCCCCAGAGCTACTCGACCTATTTTTGGAGTTTTGACAGCCATGCACACACATACACACACACTCCCTTCTAACCCTGCTGGAGCAGGTCATTGGACTAGAATCACCAAAGCATCTCTGATTAGATTCTAGTAGAGAATAGAATCCAATCAGAGATGCTTTGCCGATTCTTGTTGATTTGTTTTATTTGTATTTCTTTATTTTAGGTTGTTGAATTGAATTGACATGTGTGTCCCTTCTTGTGCACAACCCAGAAGCTTTTGTGATTCTTTGCAGCAAAAATTACTGGCCTCTGGCTTTGCTCTACTTTTCAAACGTGCCACCACTGCCGCGTTTAGGTGCTGGTCCCGCAGGTCCACCCCATTGAGCCCGCTGCACCGGAGGTCCTGCCCAAGCAAGTCCGAGCAGAGCAGTGCACCAAGTCAATGGGGTGAGCCTGAGAGAGGGAAAGAGAGAGAGAGAAAAGAGAGAAAGAGAGAAAAAAGAGAAGGAATAAAAGAAAGAGAAAACAGAAAGAAAGAAAAAGGGACAAAGAAAGAGGGGGAGATGGAAGGAAAGGACAGAAAGAAAAAGAAATATAGAAGGAGGGAGGAAGGGAGGAGAAAGATAATGAGATATCTATTCTAGTCACCTGCTCCAGCAGGATTAGAAGGGAGCGTGTGTGTGTGTAATTTACCAGTACATTTTGGTTTTGCCTTCTTCAGAATTGGCACTGAAATACATTGGGGGGTAAGTAATTTTTTAGGGTGGAGGTCTGGTCCAATGGATCCTGTTTAAAGCCTCAACAAAATGTGAGAGCTTCCTGATAGTCTTGGCCATTTTTTGTCAACAAAACCTTTAATAGAAGACAAAGAGGTTTCAATGTGGAAAAGGACCTCAGTCTAAACTAGGCCTCATTTCAATCTGATGCATTCTCTCTTTCTCTCTCTCTCTCTCTCTCTCTCTCTCTCCCTCCCTCCCTCCCTCCCTCCCTCCACCCCCTCTCTCATAGAGAGAGGCAGAGGCAGAGGCAGGCAGGCAGGCAGGACTTTTTGGATGGATGTATGGATAGGTAGGTAGATAGGTAGGTAGACAGATAGGTAGGTGGGTAGGTAGGTAGATAAGTAGGTAGGTAGGTAGATAGAAAGGTAGTTAGGTAGTAGGTAGATCTATATTGGTAGATAGGCAGGTAGGTAGACAGACAGACAGAAAGACAGGAAGGCAGATAGAGAGAGAGACAGAAAGACCTTTTGGATGTATGTATGGATAAATAGACAGACAGACTGACAGAATGCAACAGCAGCAGCACTTTGGGAAAGTAGAGCAAAGCCAGAGTGGGAATTGAAGTCCACACCAATTGCCAAGGTTGAGAAACATGGGCTGAATATATCAACCCAGCCATTCTGGTTAGAGTTTAGCATGCTGTTTGATTCCAGCGGAGTCAATAAACCATGGCTAAGATCTTCCTGCTCCTTAATGCAGCTGCCCCTCTGCCCCTTCTCCAGCCCCCTGCCCCAGTTCTTTCTTTGGCATCCAATTTTGCAATGCCAACCTCCCCAGGGCAATGATGTGGCTAACTTTACCCTCTTTGCTTCGACCAAAGATCCACTTCCATTGGGCCAAACAAGGGGAGGCACTCTGCACACACTCAGAGACTCTCAACTTCAGGGAAGCGCTCCGCCCATCTTTACGCTTTACTCGGGAGGAGGAAAGCGTGTGGAAGCAGCCCAGACCGGCAGAAGGGAGGCGGAGGAAACGATTGTTTGGAAAGCAAGCAAGCACAGGTCTCGGTCGGAAGAACCGGGCTGCAGAGGTAGGCTAGGTTCTAGGTCTGGCGCTGCCACATAGAGCCAAACCGAACCAAGCCACGTGCCTTGGAGAGCTGCAGCTGCACCCACCCACATCCTGCACGCAAGCCTGGCTGGCTGGAGAGGCAGAGGCTGGGCAGGTGCTAGAACCTAGAACCCATGCTCCCTTGTTCTCCAGGGAAGGGAGCCCTAATGCTGGACCACCCACCCCTTCCACTGCGCACCTTGGGAGGGTTTTGCTTTCAGGCCTTCTGGAACGCCTCCGCCGCTTCCACTGGAGAGGGCAGCCTGCAAGCCCCTTTCCACCACCTCACCCCTCCCCCCCAGGTTTTGCAAGGCTCACTGCGCACAGGTTCTGCATTCGAGGCACCACGCGCAGCTTCCTCATTTGAGCAGTGTAACAGTCAATGGGGTGACCCTGCAGGGCCGGCATTTCAAATGCCCCCCTGCTGCCTCTTAGTGCCCCCCTACCGGTCCCCTTGCCTCTTAGCACCCCACTAAGGCAACCCACCATCCCCCAGGGGCGGTACTGCCCATTTTGGGAACCACTGCCCTAGACCATGGGTGTCAAACACAGCATCACATTGCCTTCATGTGACGTATCATGTTTGATCCAAATCTAAGTTATACTTTGCCATCTTCTGAATCCGTTAACAGAAGCCCTAGACCATGGGTGTCAAACTCACAGCATCACATTGCCTTCATGTGACGTGTCGTGATGTTTTTCCCTTTTGTGGAGCTGGCATGGGCGTGGCCTATGCATGACGCATCTGGCCCGTGGGCTACCAGTTTGACACCTCTTCCCTAGACTAAGACAAATGTACCACCCCACATTCCTGATCCTTATTTTTCCTCAAAATCTACATTGACTAATATTTTCATGACAGGATTTCAGGACAATCATGCTTTACATTAAATTCAGTGTATTTCAAAGTTGTGATATTTGTGGGATAGTACAACAAGTAACCTTAGCTGAAAAAAATCAAGTCCCAAGTTTTCTAACAATGTTACAGAAGTGGTTTTCAAATTGTCTAGACTGAGCTGTCTGGGAAGTTAAGGCTACTGTGAAACTGACTAAGAGAATGAACCCTCTCTTAGATAAATTAATGGATGTAATGTAACTTAATATTTATGAACTCATGAATAGATTTTGCTACAACAATCCAGATCTAAATTGCAGAAACTTTAAAAAAATACATTTCTGACATTGAATGTGGAATAGTAAGAATGATGCAATAATACATACTTGTCCTTGGGAAATAATACAATTAAAAATAAGAATTGAAATAGCCACTGAAATATGTGGCTTTTTTTCCAACTGGTCACAAGAGATTAAAGTTGCTTCATGTCTATTTTCCCCTAAGGGAGATTGAAAATCTCATCCAAGTCCAGTTACATATTGTTATTGTTATCATCAGGACTAACATTTGACTAACAAAATATCCAAATTTTTCCCCTCCAAGTTACAACTTGCTTACTCCTTGTCCACTCCAAAATATTTGAATTCCTTTTATATTTTATGTATAGATTGATCCAATATTAAATAGTGAAACTCTTTACATTAGCATTAGATCCATAATTTTGTTTCATAGAAATCCCCCACATACAAATAATCAAATATGTTGTTAAGGAATGAAACCTCTCTTACAGTCAAAACACCACAATGGAACAGCTTTTATAATAACCGATTCCATTCAGATGCTTTATCAGAAAAATTCCAAAGAAATAGGTCTGAAAAATTCATACCAGAAACTAAGTATTTTGACTTTATTTGTTTGTTTAATTGTACTTGAGGAATGTTGGTTCTAAACTTGGAAGGCTGTTTCTTGCCTAATAGGAAGTTATCAAGCTGTGATTGATGTATTAGGCTAATACCATTTCAAAGCCATCTGAACTGGAGGACAGCATTACTATATCTTGTGGCTGATTTCCATAAATTCATTATATTCATAATGGAGCAATATATCATTTTATGGATGGGAAAATTAACAGAATATGTTAGCAATTAGGCTCTGATAGTGTTAATGTTCTTATCGGAAATTATTGTAATGTATGTGATAGTGTTTGAGCTATCTGCATACATATTTATATGTACATCTACATATTTATTTCACTTTTTACCATGTTTTATTCTCTTAATTTTTTTCAAAGATTTGCAAACACTCCAAGAACTCCTTTATAATCAATCAATCAATCAATCAATAAAAGTCAGTGGCATGCACAAGGGCTGTTTGCAAAGGATGACCGGGGTGCTATGAACTCCAAAAGGAAGGCTTCCTTCATAGAATGCAGGATGAGAAGCAAAATGACAGATCCCAATTGACAAAGTGGACCAATATTAGCCTTACTTTGATCAAGGGTATAATTGTGAAGATACATACCATAAGATATCAGCTAGTCTAAGAACCAATTGAATGGAACAGCATCTTTCTTTGCCCATCCCTAATCATACAAACATTGTATCCTGATTCAGAATTATCTTCAGAGTTGCTCATTTGTAGACTCCAAAATCAATAAAACTGTGAAGAAGTTTGGAAATAATGAGAGCCATCAATAAGGAAAGCTAACAATGGTGTTGGTGTTTCAAATCATTCCTACATTTTTATGTTGCTTTAATGGCTGTTTCTTCCAATGAGTTGTCTTGAAATCCATTGGCGTATCAGTGCCAGCAGCCTGGGATCAAGAATGGAGGTCTTTGGGTTGAAGAAAATCATTTTCAACTACTTCCAGAATCAAAGGAATAAATTTCCAGTTGCTCAGCAAAAGCATCAGCACTGTCATGTCTTGCTTTTGAATTTTCTGGATGTATCTGATCAGACACTGAATGACTCACTGTGTTGGACAACTCAGGTATCGGTCTGATCTTGAAAGAACCTTTTTATATTTCCCTGTTCTAAATAGGAGAAGGGTAGTGGAATATATCTCCCCAGGAGAATGAGAGTATGACACATATGGTGTCAGTAGAGGGCAGACCAGAATGGAGTCTTTGTGAAATAAGCTATGGGTTTGAACCATTTAAAAAAACAATTCTCTAAATGCATTGCTTTAATCCTCTAGCTTACTCCTAAGTTCCTCTCTGTAAATGTCTGTTCTTAATTTATTCAGTTGCACACCATGGGATTTAATATGTCACTTGGTCAATGATACAAAGATGCTGTGCTGTTAGAGATTTGCATTTGATCTCTAAATAAGCAACATGGAATTGTATAATATGCTACATCATACCCCCTGGGTGGTACAGATTAAATGTATAATTGGTCGATAATATTGTTTCAATGGACATTATTATTCATAATAACAGTCAACATTACCTTCACCCAAGTGCTGCAATAGTTATGTGATAATTTATGTCAATTAACATATAATGGCAGTTTAGCCTTATTGCTTAGGATCAAAAGAAGAAAGACAGGAAGGAATAATATTCAAGTTAAAAAGAGGATTTCAGAGCCATCGCTGGAATACATAATTTTAACAAAATGCTTTTAAATTAAGAGAAACAGATATATGAATTTATGACTTAGTAAGTATGCAGTAATAGTAATCATACAGTACATCTAAAAACAGATTGAGCAGGAGTTATATTACAATATGATTTTCAACTTTTAAGATATCCACTATCTTAAATCTACAAAGAAAAACACTTCAAACTGCATAGAAGATTCTCACAGATAGCAATCGCATTTAGACTTCTATAGTGTTTCACAATGCTTTACAGTCCTCTCTAAGTGGTTTACAGAGTCAGCATATTGCCCCCAACAATCTGGGTCCTCATTTTACCCACCTTGGAAGGATGGAAGGCTGAGTCAACCTTGAGCCCAGTGGGATTTGAATTGCTGACATGCAGCAGAAGTAGCCTGCAGTATTGCACTCTAACCACTGCACCACAAGGCTCATATGTCATAAGCATCAACTAAGAAATATACAGTTACATTTCTCAGAGCATGGATGTCCTTGGCTAACAGAAGAGTTGCATTTGCCAAGTGATAAATTATGGCTGTTAATTTTTTTTGTTACTGCTTAAAATAAAACAATGTCCTTTCTTGAAGGAATTCATTGTGATATTCATAGCTTCCCACACTTCAACTTCTCAATCACCCTTTGAGGTAATCAGGACTGAGGGAAAGTGATCAATTCAAAGCTGTGGATACACTTCTTTATCTTATCTTCTTCTCTTTATATTCATTTCAGGCATGAAAAGTGTAATAAAGTGTTGGACAAATTCTACATCCCAACTAATGTAAGTTGCAGAAACAAAAAAAGCAGCAATGTGATGGAAGAGTGTCATCACATAGCAATACAGTGCTCTAAATAATGATGTGGCCAAAGACCATAAGCAATCCAATAATGACTATTCTAATAGAAATACTTAGGGGGAGAAAGTTGACTTTGAAGTCTTTTATGAAATGCAGAATGGAGATGTCTGGAAATGAAATGACACTTCATATGATATAAACTTTTTTGGAAGGAAAAACTTATGAAGGGCACTTAAGAAAAGTAGCTTTGGAATTATATGTTTTTATAGGAAATTTTTCAGTGCTACTGTTTTTCAAGCTTCTTAAGACAAAGATGCAATTCAGTAAAGTTCACGTTTGTCTTTTAAAAGAAGTATATGTAAAATCCACTGGGGAAAATATCTTCCCAAAAGGAAATCTTCAAAGCGGAAGATCTTTCTTCTAGGACATCTTGGTTTTGTATGTTGCGTTCATGTCTTCTTTTTTGTTATTTTTATTACAGCCTTGTGATATACAGAATGGACTTGTGATATACATCACAAAAGGTAGAGAATAGATTTGAACTCTTCAATTTTAATTCAATACTTGAATCATTACACTCTGTTGCTGCCTTTGTGATAGATAGATAAATAAATTAGGACTTAAGGAGAGGAACATTATTCATGTAAAGGGTCTTCAACCTATGTTATCTCCATTGGTGATTTATTCAGAAGGCTCCAGACTAATAATATATTCCTATATTTTCTTAAGTGATTTATTGAAGTACCCTGGGAAATTGTGCTGTGCTATAAAAAAAATTCTAAATATTTCTCTAGAGATTCTTTGCCTAAAAAACAATTTGTTTTCCCACAATTGGCACTATAGGACAAGATGTCTTTTCAGTCAGAGCAACCTTTAAGATTAAAATGTTTGCTTTACTTTGCTTACTAGGAAATTTATGAAACCACCCCTATAACTATTCAGCGAAACTTTAAGGTATTTCACAATTCATTGTCTATTATATGGCAGGGAATCTATTAGTCAGAGATACTATTGACAAGACTTTGTGCCTCATAGAAAAAAATGTATGTATGTATGTATGTGTGTATGTATGTATGTGTTTATTTATTTATTTATTTGTACACACAAAATTATGTGTCTTCTCCTTCACAAGAATTGAGATACTTTATAGTGTGGTAAAGAAAATTACATTCTAATATATACATTCTACAAAATATACACAGTCTAAATTAATGCCATTCTCTAAGCCAGGGTGTCCAACTTGTAGCCCCCAAGCTGGATGTGTCGCATGCTGGCCATGCCCATGCCCATTTTAGCGAAGGGGGGAAGTCACAATACATGTGATGACATGACTTTGATACACCCCTACTCTAAGCCCAATCATCCTTCCCAGATTGAAACTAGATTTGCACCCAGTCCCATGCAAATAAAAACATAAGTAAAGGAGAGTCCTATATATTGCCCTGTACTTGTATTCAGGCTTATATGGTCAGAATACAGGGGGCAAATGCTTGTAAAATATCCATTTCTTAAACAGCATTGCCCAAATTATTTTATTATAGCCTATTTTAGACTGCATAGTGGTTATGAAAAACAAGAACTTGATCAATTATAACATAAGTTCAAAAATAGAAGCAGAGGATTTTTTTTCAGCCAAGCATTTTGTTCATTTTTGTACTATTGCCAGTCTAGCATAAGAATCTCTTGAAAGTGAGTCTGTCAGAGACAAAAAAGAAAAAAGAAAAGAAATATCTGACTGACTGGGTATCTGTATCAGATGTTAATGCGAGAAACAGCCAGTATCCATGGGAAAGGCTTCCAAAAATATGTGCAATATGTTGAAATAAACTAAAGACTCAAATTTTAAAAGCATGCCTCTGGCTTTAAAAAAAGCAGCAGAATTATTTTCCCATTAGCAAGCTCCATTTTTGTAATTACATTTCTGACTACACAAATTTATTATGTACTTCATTGTCTTTTGTGGGTTTCTGTATTCAAATAAAGCATACCTTAATAATGGTTTGTTAAATAAACTATGGTGAATTAGTTCAGATTATTCTAAGACAGCAGTGGTTAGAGTGCAGTACTGCAAACTACTTCTGCAGCAGCCAGCAGCCTGCAATTCGGCACTTTGAATCTCATCTGGCTCCAGGTTGACTCCGTGTTCCATCCTTCCGAGGTGGGTAAAATGAGGATCCAAATTGTTGGGAGCAATTGGCTGACTCTGTCAACCACTTAGAGAGGGCTGTAAAGCACTGTAAAGCGATACATAAGTCTAACTGCTATTGCTATTATGGATTATAATAACTAGGTTGAGCTATCTTTTTAAACTAACATTAAGCAAATCACATTATGGCTTAGCCAAATGTATGAACCCAGTGTTAGCAGGGGTGGGATTCATTTTTTTAAAAAAACAACTGGTTCTATGGGTATGGCTAGGTGGACATGGCTATGTGACAGGGTGGGAGTGGCCTTTTATTGGCAGCACCCCCTGGGCCTCAGGGAAAATTGGGGGGGGGGGTGTTTTTGCTCCCAGAAGGCTTCCCTGGGGCTCAGGAAGAAAAAAAGCATGGAGGGGGCACGCAGCATCCCCCCCTCCATTTTGGGGCCTTCTCAGAGACTGCTACATCTTGTGAATCATCTACAGATATGTGACCTGGAGCTTTGTCAGTGAGAAAGGCAGTGTATTCCTGCCTTTCTAAATAAAACATGAGTAGGCTCCTCATCAGTAGGCTGTTGAGTGGGACTTGTGAAGGCTGAGTCAGAACATCGTGGCAATTTCATATTTTAAAAAATTAGATGAACTTTTATTAAAAAAAAAATCAGTGTCAAATAGAAAGGTACCTGACAATATGAAAAAAAGGTTTCTCTGGTTATATTGCTCATAGGGATCATGTTTACTGTACACTATAGAGATCATTATTAATTTTTATAACTCCAATGGGTTTGATTGGTCTTTTCCAAAAAAAAAAAATCTTTATCATACTACCATTAAGGGTGAGTCCTAAGAACTTTTCTATTCCTAAACTACTATCCTTTCCTTTCTGGTATAGCTACCAAGCTAGGAGATCTCTTATCTATCAGTGTTTTATGGATGTCAACTACAATTGGAATTCAAGTCTGAGATGGGAAAACTAATAAAAGCAATAGAAGTGAAATCAGTTTCATTTCTTCTCTGAATGCAAAAAAAAAATTTTTAAGAAAAGTATTCTAGACTGAAAGAAAATGGCTCAAGGTAAAGCAAACAGCAAAAAAAGCCCCTTGAAATATTGAAAAGAAAACTAGTGTCCTCCCACACAACAACCCCCACACCACCACCACCACACACACACACACACACAAATAAAGCTTAGGATAAATTTTTAGCTGACGTCCCAGAATAAGAACCCTGAGAGATAAATTGTTCAGAGTTATAGATAGTTACTTAGAAGCACCCCTCAACTCAATGGGACTTTTAATACTGAGGTCAATTAAATTGCAGCTTTAGCCCTGCCCATATGCTTTGAAGAGGAAAATAAATATAGACATAAAGACTCGAGTGAGATTGGTTTTGATGATCAATGAAACTGAGCTGGGTTGAATGTGCTTACAGCTACATATGTCTTTGGAAAATGGAATTGGGGGTGGGGGATGCAGTTGTTCTCCTCAGGTTAAATAAGAATCTTCCAAAACTATCTGTCAGGTGACACAAGAAGAAGCAGTCTTCAAATTCACACTTTCATTGATAAGGGACAATCTTCCATCCTTCCATAACTGGATAAAAGGGAAATCTGGGAGATGTACAGCTTGAAGGAATTAAGTGGCAGAAAGCTGGAGAAATATCTAAGATAAAACATGAACACAGTGTTATAGGTCTGTCTTATGCTTTGGAGAATATCACATGAATATCAAATAATAAACCTACATTATGAGGAACATTTTGGTATAGGTCCTATGGCTGGGATATGGGGTATTTATGGTAGCATGACAATTACTCATTACATTTTTTGCCAGCTGAATTAAGAACTAGCCAAGGGATTTGTGTTAGAATATCCTCTTCAAGCAGTAATTGGGGTTGTCTAGTCTAGTGAAAAAAGGACTAGGGGTGACATGATAGCAGTATCTCAATATTTGAGAGGCTGCCAGAAAGAAGAGGGAGTCAAGCTATTTTCCAAAGCACCAGAAATTTAGGATTTTTCTTTGATGCCCATCTAACATTCTTCAAATTAAAAAATCATAATCATAATTCTAAATCATTGGAATAAAGAAAAATGGGACGATTTTTAGCTCTGGAATTCCTTCTGCAGCTTGATGTCCTTCAAATATAGTACGGATATAGCTACTGTGATTTGTACCCAACACGTTCAACAGTAAATTGTAGAAATCCAAAATGTAATATTATTCTCTATATGGGTTTGCATGCAATTGAGTCAATGACCAGAAACATTATTTATGCAAGCAACAATGGAATTCGCAATTTCAAGAATAAGCACTAAACCTTCCACACATCAAATATCACTCTTAAATTGGCAGAATAGGATTTATTCCAATGCCTCTCCCTAAGAAATGGAACTGGACAGAGAATGCGAAATGGACAAGGATATCAAAAAGGGTTTAGCCCTTGTTAGTAGTCTGGGGGCAGTTAAGACTGAATGAAGTTTCAGTTAGGAATTTGATTCAAATAGAACTCCGCAAACTGAATTATTTTCCAGACTGACTTCATAGAATCATAGAATTTTATGGCAAGGATCTTTGGGTCATCTACTTCAATCCTTTGTCTGGTACAGGAACCTTGTATTACCCAGTACTCACAACAAATTGCCATCCAGCCTCAATCTGAACATCTCTAGCAGAGTCCACCATATCTTAAGATAGTCAGCCCATTTTTGAATATGTCACTATTAAGAAATGTTTCCTGTTGGCCAACTGAAAACTATTTTTTATATTTTAAACCTATTGTTTCTTGTCTTATCTTTTGGATAGCAACAATTTTGCCATACCTTTACACTGAGACCTCTAAAGATGCTTGAAAGCAGCTATTGTGTCTCCCTGCAATGTTTACATCTCCCGACTAAACATATCTTATGTTTTCATATCTTATGATTTAAAAAAGCTTTATTCTCTTATTTGCCCTGCTCCAAACATGTTCACATTCATCAGTGTCCTTCTTGAATTGTGATAAACAAAACTAGATATTGCCTGACCAGTCGTGCTACAGACTTCCCAAACATATGACTTTGCATTTGTTTCTCTTGACATTGGAAAATTAATAATTAAATCAGATGCCTCCAAAATGATTCAATAATTTTGAAAGACATTCACATATATTGTATAAAAAACATCTCTCCCCCACCCCCCGCATTAGATGTGAAAAATCACATAGAACTAATTCTAATTGAAACTCTAAATCAAATTGATTTTCAAAGTCATTTTGGGTTGCCGAATTGACCGAATCAAGATTAAAATTATTATTTAAATTGGATGAAAGGCAATCTGAGACTGTAATAGTTACATATCACTTTGAAGAAAGAAATCACTAAGAAGAAAACCACCACCACCAAATGCTGCACTTTAAAAGAGGGTGGGGGGAAGAGGAAACAGATTAGCATGCTAATGTTGTATGCCTTGATGTAAATTTAAAAAGACTGGCCATAAAATAAATTGAAATTCATTACTAAAGACCATAGAGAGAAGACCTTTGTGCTTACTCAGTCTGCTGTCCAGCTATTAATTGTTGCTGGGTAACTGCAAATCCTTTGCTCTACTTTTTATCTTTGAACCAGAGGATTGGTATGTAGACGATGTCTTCAAATGGAAGAGTAGCTTCTGACAGCTCTTGAGAGAGAGTCTTGCCTTCTATAAATTAGGATATATGACCACTGTAGTCCACAATTTACTGTGCCCAAGGACAGCAATTTCAGGTGGCATTTTAAGCATTATGAGATCTAGGCACTTCCCAGCTCTTAGCAATTTATGCATAAAGGAAATCAAGGCAAACAATGCTGGAATACTTAGCCTAAATGTTGTCTACAGATTCTTATAAACTAAGCTATGCAAGAAACCAATGCTACATTATCTTAGGAGTTTTCTGAGATTTGCACCAGTTCAGAATCAGCTCAGGACCAGTTTTATCTTACAGCTTTTGTATGCTGCAGTTGAACGGATTACTTTCTGACTGAATAACAATTTTTTTACATAACAGCAACAGGGCTCTTGGTTGCATTGATGCAGCTTATCAGCCAGTTGTATTCCCATAGATGGGATCTTTGATCTCTCCCCTTATCCTGGCTCCTGTTTCACATATTCAGTGGAACAGCAGCAATCTGCATTTCCCTCATAGTTACTAAATTGTGTCTTTCAGTGTGTGGACTATTGGTCAGTGGAAAAGAATACTGATTAGTTCATGTTGCTCAGAATTTCAAGGTTAGTAGAAGTGAGGACATGGAAGTGGTATTTCCTTTAAAAAAAAATAACAATACAAATTGTCCTCAACTGACAACCCCAACTGTGACCAGAATTTCCATTCCAGTTGTTAAGTGAGTTATGCCTGATTTTAGGATATTTTTTGCTGTGATTGTTAAGTGTATCACAATGTCATTAAATGAATCCAGCTTTGTAGAAGTGAAGACATGGAAGCAACATTTCCTTTAAAAAAACAAGATGGCACAGTGGTTAGAATGCAATACTGCAGACTACTTCTGCGGACTGTTGGCTACCTCCAATTTGGCACTTCGATTCTGACTGGCTCAAGGTTGATTCATCCTTCCATCCTTCTGAGGTGGATAAAATGAGGACCCAAATTGTTGGGGGCAATATGCTGATTCTGTAAACCACTTAGAGAGGGTTGTAAAGCACTGTGAAGCAGTATATAAGTCTAAGTGTTATTACTATTCCCCCAATGACATTGCTTGTCAGAAGTTGGCTAGGAAGGTAACACATGATGATCATAGGAACCTAGGATGCTGCAACCATCATAAATACATGCTGGTTCCATCATACATACATCCAAATTTTGATCACGTGACCATGGAGATACTGTGACAGTCATAAGTGGATTTTACAACATTTTTGAGGATCAACTACTTCCTCGGGTGAAGGATTTAATGAATTCTATCCTAAAGGGGAATCATATTCCAGAATCTTGGAAGGATGCCCTAATTTCAGTAATCTCTATTTTTATTGAAAATAAATGTAACGATAACAACGATAAAGTAGTAAGAGAAAAATAAAGAAAAGGGGAACTTTTGTGCACTGATAAACACCTATGCAATTTTAAGCTGAAAAGCAATTAATGATCTGCATTTAAAAATAATAATAAAGAAAAGATAATTCAGGATGGTAGGAGATGAAGCTGTATAATAATGTGAAGAAAACTGCTATCTTTGTTTTCTTTTGAAAAATTGGAGACATTAGGGAAAGATAGTTGTTCAATGATAATGTTCAAAACAATAAAAATGGCATATTTCTCTGCCTCTGATTATTACAGTTAGTTTTGATTCCATTCAAGACAGCCCTTACTAAATTCCCATTAACTTTGAATTAAACCAGCCCTGTCCTATTGTTTTAGCTTACATTATCTCAAATAACCTTTGTGAAAATCAAATAATGAGATGAATTCAAGTAGATCAAACTTAAGAAAAAGTACTGAATGTGAATGAATCTAACAATCAGCTGGATATATTAGAACAGCTTAGGACAACTACTGCCATGGTTGGTCTTACTCCATCAACACCAAGCAAACCCTTTCTTACTGAATAATGAGCAACTCTCTGAACCAGAGTAGAGTAAAGGTGATGACATAGGTGACTTGTCTACCTGGAGCTTCTTTGTCTACTTGTATCTGTGGGTTAAGCACAAAGAAAGGCTTACTGCTCATATCTGGTTGCAAGTTTCCTGAGAGAATCCCAAAAGAGCTGTGGCATGAGGACTTCACCTTGGCTTCTCTTACATGATGGATGAAGGAAATAAGTTATGCATTAGTGATAATTATTTCATACTGAGATTGCTAGCAACTTTTGAACCCACTTTGGTTTAATAAAATGATCTTCTTCAACTGGACTTCCAATACCCATCTCTTCTCCAGCTGTGTTTGTAAATCTAAAGGAGTCTAAATTTCTTTGCCTGAAGGAAGCTTATCAAACCATGAGACTAGAGGGCAAATGGACTGATGAAAATAGCAAAACGAAATGGTCATGTAGCGCAATGAAAATCAAATGTTCTGGTGTCCAGCTAATGGCATTTTCTTCTTTTATTTCTTGTCTGTTTTATACAGAAAACTGATGAGAAGCAAAAAAGATTTCTGAACAACTTCCATTGCTGAATATAATTTGTACTTTGGTCTGGAAACTACATAGTCCATTCTCAATCATGTATAATGTGTAAGAATCATGTCATATTAGTCTACCATATAGAATGTATAATTACAAAAACAGCAAACTATATTACACTGTTTGATTCTTTGTTTGATGTTTTCATTATTTTGTAAATCATTACTTCTATTGTGATACTGTCTCATATTTTTAATGTATTCAAATATGCATATTCCCTTGTATACAACCCTGCTACAAGAATTAGGATAGAATTTGAAATAATGTACTTAAATAAATTAATAAATATTCTACCATTCCATCGACTGATCAATTTTTTACCACATTTTCTTGCTTTGGAATCAGACTACATTACAACTGTGCCATTTTAAAGCAGTAATTCAAAAACATTCTTGTTCTTTCACCCAGTTCTTCAAAATATTATCTTAATTGAATTCCAGGGAACAGAAACAATAAAACAGATGTAAGTTTAGGCACTTCTTGTAAATCTTACTTTGCATTCCAGAAATACCACAGAAAATTTTCACTGTTTACTTAGAAGTGGATAGCTTATTTTGCTAGACTTAAGCATTCCTAGTACCTGAATTTATCCAGTTTTCTAAGAGAAAAGAAAATATTGTTCCATCACCTTTGAAATACAAAGACCACGGATGATATTTAGCCCATCTAAAGCCTTGCAAGTTTGCATGCTGTCATTCTTATTCTTTCTACTAAAGTTATTTTTTCAGCTATGAATTGAGAAACGCAACATTTAAATGAGAGAAGGATAACACCTTTTAACCAAATTACACCCCCCAACCCCAAACGTAACCTGATGCAAACTTACTGTCATGCCCCTGTCAGAATGTGATTTAGAGGGAGAGGCCAAGCAGCCGACAGAGAGTGGAAGTATGGCTCCATTGGCTGTGGAAGAAACTGGGGAAGGGCAAAGTCTGGCTGGGCTGAGCAGAGGAGAGGTAGAGCAAGGAGAGGGAATTTGGAGGAAGATCCAGGCCCACCCTCTCTTCATCCTAGGGCACCCAGGGAGGAACAGAGAAGGGAGCAAGGTGAGTTGCATGGTTTACGGGGGAGAAAATGCCCCTGATTCCCTTCATTAGCTGCAGCTGAGAACACAGTGTTTAAAAAGGAAAGCTCCACACAGCAAGTTGTTGGAAGCAAATTGTGAGTTATTTGGTATCGTCGATGCTTATTTGGGTTCCTGGCATCTTCCCAACTGTATGTGTTTCGCTGTGCTTTCAAGGCTGCAATTCCTTCTCCTGCCCTATCAAGTTAATTACTGCAGTGTGGTTTGTTTGAATTTTTAGTTACAGTTTGTATGTACTTTGTTTTTGGATTGAATTTTCTCCACTTAAAGGCTGTTCCTGAGAGTTTTTCTCCGGGCGAAGATAACCTGGACATTGGGGGCAAAGTTGGAGATAATTAAAGGGACTCTTCTTGCTTATTTAACTCTGTTGCCTTTGTGCCATGCCCCGGGTCATCACACTTACTTTGAAGTAAGGTGTATTGTGTTCAGTGGCCTATAACCCACTCAATGTAAGTTATAGTTTATTTGAGAGAAGAGTGCTCTTTTACTAGAAAACTAGATAACCTGTGCCCCATTGGGATATTGATTGAAAGATATTTCCTTACCTAAACAGAGAAACAGAATGACTACGAGTGGGAGCAAGAATGAATACCAGCTGCCATCTTCCCCACTAAGTTTCCTCATGGGAATCTGGAAGAGAGCATTGGAAATCCCCTTCTCCTTTCCCAGCAGATAAGTGACTGCAGGAAGAAGTGAAGGAGTGTAAGACTGGCTGAGAAATTCATAGAATGTTAAAAATGAAGAACATGGGACTACAGTAGGAGCTCATCAACACAGTAGCACTGAACAGCCATGACTTCCCCAAATTTCATTCTCTCAGGAGTCATGGGTTCTGGATTATGGACTATATATTTACCCATTTGGGATACCTTGGTTCAAAAATTCTTGCCCTAATGCACTCTTTCAACCAGTTTGAGGTCATGACAAGGACAGCTTTAGTAGTTCAGGAAGTCATTGATTAACCATTCATTTTGTGACCATTCGGAATTACAACATAGCCAATGGTGGGATTCTACTGGTTCTATGAGAGTGCGCTTTGCATGCAGCACTCAAAAAATGCTCTCTGTATCAGCACTAGTAAGGTAAGCTGTATTTTAGCTCAGCTGAGGCACGGCAATTCACCCTGCTGCCCGAATCGGTTGAGCTAAAAAACAAGGGAATATAGGACAAAAAAGGGTGGGTTGGGCGGGCAGGGCCAGCCAGAAGGTGGTATTTGCCAGTTCTCCGAATTACTCACAATTTCTGCTACCGGTATGCCAGAACTAGTCTGAACTGGCTGAATACCACCTCTGAACACAGCACTGAAAAAAGTGACTTATGACTGTTTTTCACAAGGCCGTTGCTGCATCTCTATGCTTATGTGATCAACATTTAAATGCTTGGCAACTGGCATGCATTTATGATGGTTACAGTATCCCGGGGTCATGTGATCACCACTTGAGGGCAAGCAAAGTCAATGGGGAAGCCAGATTCACTTTAACAACTATGGTACCAACTTAACAACTGCAGAGATTCACTTAATGACTGTGGCACAAAAGGTTATAAAATGGGGCAAAACTAAACTGTCTTGCTTAGCAATGGAAATTTTGGGCTCAGTTGTGGTTATCTATCTGGATATAGATAACGAAATACTATTAGATGATGAATGTATGCCTGGCTATGCAAGATCATCAATATTTTATTAGTCCAAATATTCCAATTAAAGTTTTATAGTCTGTGATGCAGTGTGTGCTGTGTAAGTAAAATGTCCTATTGACATTTGCAAATTTTGTTTACATATTAATGGATAGGTGTTTGGATTGCATTCCCGTCAGTCAGCTGAAAATGGCTTACGCTATACATTACCTTCTAGCAACAAATAGCAAGATGTTCACCAAGGAAGAAGTGTATTAATTTCATTGAATTAGTATAAGACCAACAGATTTATCAACTATCTCTAATGGGCTAGATGAGATTTATGGTATGATACAGCATATAATGCAACAGCCTCATCTAAATTTTATGGACCTAGAGTCAACTACTAGATAGGTGGTCATTTGTGGGCTTCATGCATCCTACTTTGGCCTTTCATTTCAAACCCGGAGAAGTTTGTTGGTGAAAAAGAAAAAGAAAAAACATTTGAGACTTGTTTCTATTTGCAAAATGGGAAATCTGTGAAGCCCATGCAGTTGTTAGTAATACCATATGTTTTTCATGACAATCAACCAGCTCAACTGGCCAGAATAGAAAGATAGTTTGCTTTCCATAACATAAGATCAATGACCAACCCAACTAAGAGATTGAATAAATCTTGAGAATAAGTATGATCTTGACCTGGAAATATAAAAACTAGGTTTTTGTCCTCTTCTATTACCCCCAGATTATTATTATTATTATCTCTTTTATTCATTAAACATGAAACTCAAGTCAACTGAACATTTAAAATGGTATCACAAATACTAGTAACTGGTACTAATGTTTGATATGGGTTGCTGCCAGCATCCTAGGTATCAACCAAGTATCTTCTTAAAATATAGGGTGTTCTGAGTAGCGCAGTTTTTTGCAGTTCCGCTGGTGTTATTGCAGGAAGCTGCAATTTCTTGATGCATTTTGTAAAATTCTTGGATATGGTACCAAGTACCACTATGACAATGGGTATCACTGTTACATGTTTCATCCATAACGGTGTAGTTTCGATGGCCAGGTTGAGATATTTCATGATGTTTTTCAGTTCTTTTTGTTCAACTCTGGCATCTCCTGGTACAGCAGTATAAATAAATTGTATGTTTTGGCCCTCACAACCATAATATCTGGCATGTTGTGTTCCAAATGGTGATCCGTCTGTATTTGAAAGTCCCACAAGATCTTCACCATCTCATTTTCAACAACTTTGTACTACTACTACTACTACTATTGTTATCGTTATCATTATCATTATCATTATTGCTTTGATGTAGAAATTAGTACTAGAAATGTGCTCCCTCCTCATCAAAAAATGTCCTAGAGATGTATTTTCTTAGCAATAGCAAAGTAGAAATATTTTTGAAACACTTCTCTTCTTAAACATCACTTTTTCTACCCTCTACCCTCCTTGAAGATAAATGTGAACAAAATAAAAATGTGTTCCAAAGCAAATCTATTAACTGAAAGGGTGTGAAACTAACAATATTCATATGTTAACTTCTTTACTCTGTCACTGCTTCACAGAAAAATTTCCCTTCAACAAAAAAAATAATAAATGAACTAGGTAAAAGAAAGTGTAGAGCAATCTGTATTTATGCTGATGTAGTTGCTGTTTCAGGCTGCAGGAATAAACTCGGATGATTGTCTGGGGCAAGGTAGACTAAATGTTTCTAAACATTCAGATATCTGAAAATGCAATATGTCAAGCTCCAGCAGACTCTATACTTGGCATCTATAGATCATTTTATGTCAGCATTTCTTTAATTTCTTTTACACAGGAGTAAGTGTACTGTATTGGACTCCCTTCTAGTTCAACATATTATGAAAAGTAGTTATATTAAAGAACTTTGTTTTACTCAATGGTAAAATACTAACAAAGAGTACCATCTCATAATTCCTGTGCCAGGAATCATTTAATCGAGCAATACAATCAAAGATTCCAGTGGAGAAAAGGAAGCAACTCTTCCTATGTTTATTTATTTTATTTATTAAATGTACAGTATGTGCTACCTATCTCTCTAATAGGGTGACTATTTTCTATTCTTATGAATAATTTAATGTATGAAATGATGAAGCAATAACCAATAGCCTATGAATCAGTTAAAGTCATTGGAGGTTGGGCAGCATACAAATTTGATTAAGAAATGAACAGAGAAACAAACTTCTGACTTTAAAGGGGGGATCTGAGAAAATCCCCACTGGTTATTAATCATGAAAAATATATGTACCCTAAATATTACTTGTTGATATGTTTCTTAATAATATTTACTGGAAATATAAATGGGAAGCATCTTACAGAACTCATATTCTGCTTGAAGTTATCGCAGGGATCTGCTTATCACTGTGGAAACAGAACTGAATAATCTTGCTCTTGATCCAGCGGGAAAGCTTTTCTCATGTTTTTATAGCTTAGGTATTTTATGTAATCTTAGTTTGTATGTGAATGCATAAAAGAAATAAAAACAAAGATAAGCCACAGAAATTAAGATAGAACATAAGGAAAAGCAAAGCAAACTAAATTGAATTTATGCCACTAGCATTCATTATACCTCTCCATATCTATCTTTGCAAAACAACTTTATTTCTACCATGTGCATATATTGTTTCATATATTCCTTTATCTGCTAGGAAAACATCCCAGCTCACCTAGAATAAAGCAAGAATGCATGGGATAAAATTGGAATCAGGTTGTGAGGGTAGCATATTAGCCAAAATGTGCCACAATCAAGTGTTGTGCCCTTACTATCACCAGGGAATGCTATATATGCATAGATGTAACTAAGGTTGGTAACCAAACCTACATATTCTCTTTTTTCTAACTTTTTGTAAAAAGTATTATGTGAAAAAGGCAAAAAGTCATTAAACTTCCCTCCTAGTACCAACCCATTATTTTAAATTTGATCAAACAGATTCTGTCAACCATCTTTAAATTCCTCAAATATCATTCTAATATCTGCCTTCCCTTGCTCTCTTCATCTCTTCTCAAATTTCTTGTCTTGTATTTGTCAGACTCCTTTCGCATTTCCAACATGGCAACTGTAGCAAATTCTTCTTGTAAATAAAGTACAAAGATAATAATCCAGAGCACTCATCTGATTTGTTCTTTGTATCATTTTTTCAATGTTTAAGTTGTGACATTTGCTCAACTTGTGATATTTCCCAGGCTGACAACGACTGGCTCAAGGCTAACCATGGAAAACAGTGTGTATTCCATTTAAGAAGGAACTTACCTTTTTCTTTGGTGTTTAATTTCTAGAAGTGCCATATATGGAGGCGAATGTTTGGGGAGGATAGAATCTAGGCTTCTTAATGAACAAACACCTTAAATGTAGTGTTATATTTTAGGACTAAAATCAGTGTTTCAAAGGGAGGAGGATTCAAACTCAACATTCAGGAATATTTGAAATACAGGCCAAAATATTTAAGACTGACTCAAGGTACAGTTCAAAATAAATGATTGCTATTTTATTCTATAATTTAAAAAGGCACTGCAAAATTAGAGAGGAAAATCTACTAGTCTGTTTGGTCATTAATTATATCTTTGTGAGTATTAAGTACTTGGAGCATACGCCAAATACCTGCCTTTTCTCATTTGTATCTAAGCATGGCATAAACATGCCTTGGCAGCATCATTTTTCTATTGAGTCCCCATGGTGCTGCCTTCATTTCTCAGCCAATATGTGAGAAAAGCTTAAGTCATCGTTAGCTGTCCTAGTATTTTGATAGTATTTCCCCATATTGTGATACCATCCAAGGGCAGGCTCAAGGTATGTACATTTTTTAGAATTTGTCTCCCATTGCAGGGAGACCATACAGGGAAGTGGGAACAATAAATATCATGCTGGTTCACAGATGGATGGATAGAACTTTGGGAGCACACAGTGGCAGTTGGCTAAATTAATTGCTTCTTGATGCCTGGAGATACCAGCTGCCTGAGTACTGAGATGGCTGACCTCTGCTGTCATATTAACACCCTGATTGCTGTGGGGGATTTGTAGATCCAGGGCTAGTTGGAAACTGTCTACTTTGGCTGCAATTTAATTTAATTGTTGCAATATAAAAATCAACATTTCTGCAGGCAGAAGGAAAGCCTCCTAGAAAGGTTTAGTGATATAGTTGTCATGGGGGATAATACTAGGAGTTTACTCTGGGAAGTTATTCTCTGGATGGATGAATTGAGACTTGAGGAGCTGGCTTCCAGTATGGATGGATCTTGCATTACTATACTCTTTGGAGGTGAAAGGAGTCCTGGGGCTGTGAATCCATTATTCACATTTTGAGTTGCCTCTATGGTGTGTAGATAATAATCAATCCTCATCTGTCTTTCTGCCTTGTTAGATTGATGAGTTCCTGTAATGTTGCTAAGGATGGCCTGAGCTCTTTTCTGGCACTTGAGTGGGATTTGGGAGGCACTGGGTTTAGCTAGAAGTGGTAAAACCTGTTGCAAGCAAGGAAGTTATTTCAGAAGTTACTAGTGTTTTGCCATCTTGGCTAAAACTTTAGTTCAATTCAATTCAGTGTGGAATAGGTATTTTCATATATGGGGCTCCCGGGGTATTTTTTTGAAAGAATAAGGAAGAGCACTGTTTAAAACTTTCCCCCCAAAATCATTTATAGTGTATAGCCTTTTGTCTCAAAACACAGCATTGCTGAGAATTATAGCAGTATATGTCAGCCTAACCATAAAATCAATATTAATATTTCATTCCGTTCAATGACAGCTGGCAAAGATAGAAATTTCGTGGCAAAAATGGCCAAGTGACCCAGGGTAAACTTTTCCCCCTCTGTGTTCTCCTGTCTATTTCATTTAAAACACTGTACCATACTCTTTTTTTTCCAAAGGTTGCTTCCTGAAAAGCTTTTGGTGATTATAATAGACTCTTTCAAACTGAACACAGTATAATTTCAGAATGACTGAGATACATAGGAATCTTGAGAAGTGTGAAATTAACTTTTCATGACAATGTATTTAATTGTATGATGTTTCCAAATGCTTCATGAGTTCAGCAGGGCTAAAAGTGTTTTTCAACTGATTTTCATTTGTATTCAGTTTCTGATGTATCTTGTGCTGCAATGCCCAACAATAATCACCCAGCATTGATGGATTCCAGTTTCCCCGATACAGTTTTTTCATTGCGGCAACGTCATGGTGAAAACTTTCACCCTATTTATCACTGACTGCACCTACATGTTGCAGTTCATGGTCTTGTATGCTGTAAAAAGTTTGTCAGCCAACTGAATATACTTTGTTGTGCTGTAGTTCCCAAGAAAACTCTCAACTACAGCCTTGAATGCTTTCCAGGCAATTTTCTCTGGCTTCACTAATAGATTTTCAAATTGCTTGCCAATGATGACATATCTGATTTGTGAACCAACAAAAATGCCTTCCTTACTCTTGGAATTAGTTAGTCTTTGAAACATATGTCTCAAATAATGAAAACTTTCCCCTTCCTTGTTCATTGTTTTTATAAAATTTTTCATCAGCTAAAATTTTATGTTACATATCTTTGTCAATCAACATGTAGTGAACATGCCCTGATTTCCTGTGCTAAAATAACATTCTTTTGGAGGGGCCAATTCTTTCTAATATAATGTGACTATCTTGTACAATGTCCCATTTGTGTGTGTAACCCCAATGCTTGGTATAGCCCAGCTACATTCCAAGGAGCAGAACCATTACTTTTAAATCTCTACAGATATTCCAGTTATAATTGGTGTATTTGGCATGCTCTAACACCATGTTTTCATGTGTTTCTGTCATGAGTACAGAATAACTAACTGAGGTACTGAAGTATATATATTGCCATATAAGAGACTTGTATAAAAATGGTACATCATCGGTTAAATTACAGATTCTTTTCATGATTAGCACCAAAAATCTATAAGATATACCCAGAAGTGTTCAGGAAGCAAAATCTTTATTGCCCAAGAAAAACCTTCAGCAGTTTTGTCTCACTCCTTCATTTTCACTATGGATTGATTCATAGCACAAATTGCATTAACTGCATGCATGTTCATTAAATGGCTTTCATTGTCAACTCATTTCTTGTATTTTGTGCTATTATGTCTCTTTGCACCCACATTTTTTTACAAATAAAGGTAAGGAAGTGGTGGTCCTCCAAAGGTTTCATTGTGAAATTATGCCTTTGCCATCCTGGATAGGGTTAATGGAGTTTAACATTTCTTAATGAGGCTTCTGCAGTGACAATTTCTAACTTGTAACAACATGGTCTTTTCAGATGCAGAATGTGGAATATCCTTGACAGAGCCGTGCCACACAATAAGTTATGCAATTTGCAAATTGAAGCAACAATTCTACAGAGCCCACATATTTCTCCCACAGGTTGTCATCATCTGAAATGTCTTTTAAACACAGTTATTATAATACTGGCTGCCGAGTGTCAAAGAAAATAAAGTAAGTTTGCCAATGAGAGCAGATCAGAGGTGGTATTCAGCAGGTTCTGACCAGTTCTGAAGGACCAGTAGTGGAAATTTTGAGTAGTTCAGAGAACCAGCAAACACCACCTCTGAGTGGCCCCGCCCCTATCTATTCTCTGCCTCCCGAGTCCCAGCTGATCAGCTGGGTCTTCTTTTGTTGCCCTGCACAGGAGAATGAAGCTGGAAAGCAGGTTAGAGGGGTGGGGAGGGAATGGGACTTTGCAGTAACCTTCCCACAGGAGTGGGGCAGGAATGGAGATTTTACAGTATCCTTCCCCTGCCACACACACCAAGCCACACCATGCCCACCAAACCATGCCCACAGAACTGGTAGTAAAAATGTTTGAATCCTACCACTGGAGCAGATTTAGACTGTTTATGGACTTTAGACTGTGGATCATGGGTTTACAGTTCCTCACTTTCTTTTCTGCATGGGGAAGAATACAATTAGGAAGAAGTAGCTGGAAAACATGCTAGAAGTGTATTCCAAATATGTTTGAAGCATGGAAAAATCCAAACAATTAGCTTTTTGAGAGAGACCAGGAACCCCATTTTGGGGCTGCTACTGATAGGTTACTGTCAGCCTCCCAAGTAGGCCAGACAGAAATGCTACTTTATTGTAAAACTATATTAACAGAATCTTGCAAATCTGAAAGTACAAATTTCTGCCTTCTCTTTTTATCACCTACTAAGTTAAGGCAGATCCTTTCTAAGTTTCTTTCTCTGTCCTATTGTTCAGTCTTGGGCTCTTCCTCCTTTTATCTGATCATTCGTAGGGCAGCTGGTTCCCTTCCTCATTTTTCCCAAGATCATTCTCAGATTCCTTTGCAGATACTGTCAGATTTATAAAACCTCCGTGATCATGTTCTCTGCAAATGAAGTTCATTTTCATCCTATAAGACTCTCATTTACATGTCTCATTGATTCGTTATTGAGAACTACAAAGCCTAGTTATAATTCAGTCATAACTAAGTGTCTTATGTGCTCTTGAAGGAAAAGGGGCTTGTCAATTTCTAGACAATTCATCCTATGGAAATGTTAGATTGAAAATACTAAATCTTGACCCAGTGTCGAAAAAAAACCAAATTAATAACATTGGGGCAGCAATACTAGAAAGTGTTATACCGTGATACGTATATTTCTTTGTAACTAATATATTGCTTCTTATTGGAAAACTTAAACAGGCTGATTAAGTTTTTCCCTTTTTTCTCTCATATAGCATCACCAGTCCAATAACTGGAATAAAAGCATGAGAAGAAGATATTCAGTTGGTAAGGTTTCTGCTGGCACAGTAAAGAGAAGCAAGGTTCATGGTTGAATTCCTATTACCGTGTTTCTCATATAATAAGGCCGGGTCTTTTTTTTTTTTTTTGAGCCCCGAAAAAATGGCTAGGCTGTCTTTTTAGGGGTGACTTAATTTCCACCCCTTTGCATCTTCGGGCGGGCGGGCGGCGATGGCTTGGATGCTGACCTCGGCATTGGTGGGGCACTTCGTATTGGGGTCAACGCAGGCAGCACCATATCCGGGTGTGCAACAAAAGTACTTCCTAACGGCAAGCCCTCCCCACCATTCCCCCCCATTTCGCATGTTTTAATATAGGCCTTAATTTGGGGGGAGGGGCTTAATTTCATTTCATGCCTATAAAAACATGCTGGGACTTCCTATTGGGGGAGGCCATATTGTTGGAGAAACAGGGTAGTAATGTAACTCTTGAATGCACTATTGTCTTACTAAGGAAAAAAATAACAACAATAATAATGTAATCTGACTAGAGATCAAAGAGTCATTGACAGACTTGAAAGCTTATGGCTTTCCCACTTTTCGAGTATCACTGATTTAAGAGCATAATCTCTCCGTTTCAGTCCACTTGCTCTACAATAATGACAACAAAAGACCCCCTAATTAAGAATCTTAAGGGCTACAAGTCAGCTTTTGAATAAGTTCAAGTACAAATTGCACTCATGGGACAATACTCCAATGCTGCAATCATTCAGCAGGCTTCTTCAAATTAATGCCATCTGCATAGGCAGTGTATTACTATGTGTTCACATCTGCCTGCTCTCAAGGTACATTACCACCATTTAGTTCAGGCAGCACAAGCTATATCTGACTTACACTGTCCCACCATAAATATGGATGAAGAACATTATTCTTTCATTGTCCCTTTGCTAACATAGACTGTAATTTGGGCTTTTCAGATGGGACAAATGTTTTAAGTCATAGCCTTGCATGACATTGTGTGAATGGGTAGCTTGCCTCACTTTTCATCACTTTTACTTTAAAATCAACACTGTAGTTGCAGACAGACTATCATTTTGAATATGGAACTGAAATAGGGTTAAGAAAAGAATAGGATGTTTCTGCTCACATTTCCTCTATGCCCCATTTTCAAAATGGCAACCGGGAGCCCTCAGGTACCAACAAATCACAAGAAAATTGTCTTTTTGGAGCTTAATGTTAAAGAAGGAGCTCAAAGCAGTGGCTGTATGGAAATCAACTTCTTTGTCACTTCACAAAAACTTGTTTGAAGGTAAGTATAATCTTTTAAGTATTAGCCCCTCTTAAACACCTGCCTCTCTCCTGATGTTTTGGAAAGGTTCTGCTGAACAACCCTAACAATTATGAGAATTTGGGGCTAGGATGAATGTACTGTTCACTCTACCAGCCCCTGAACGAAGACTTAAGAAATTATGTGAAATGAACAGAGCTGTTAATATATCTAGTTGCCAATAGAAATTTGTCCTTCACAAAGGTACTTGTTATTAAGAGCCATGCTTAAAGATAAAAGCCAGGATTCCCTTATTGCTTCTCATAGCCAACCTTTTCAAGTACTTATTGAAGCTATAAACAGCAACGTCAAATATGAGCAGGTCAGCCTTCGCAGTCAAAGAAGCTACTTTTGATCTCTAATGCCTACTGCTACAGGCTGTTTCAGTTTCCCTTTTCATTTACATTACAAGGAAAATCATCCCCTCATTAGCAGTTCTTATTCACCAAGCTATAAATCTTACTGAGCCTTTCTGCCACTTTTAATTCCCTATTCTGGACTTAATCCTCTTCAGTTTTTAACATTGTGACATGCTTCTCCCTTCCTTCACATCCTTCTCACATGTCTTTTTCTCCACTGCTAGTATCACAATCTTTGTGGCTTGTGATCACTAGCTGTCCCTTTCACATGGCCCTCAATTATTGCTATGATGTCATAAGTATCTTCATAAGTAATGCTATTAGCAGACCCATACATGTGACTTCTACCACACCACCAACATATGTACATTTTATACCAACACACTGATGAGAGATTACAATTGATTACAAAAGGTAACTATATCCAAAGTGCAGTTTCTTTTATTACATTTGTTTTTGAGATTGTGTGAAACTATGGTGATATGAGACATTTCACCTTGATATATCAAACTAAAGACTTTAAAAAGCCGTAAGATATAGTGATGATGCTCAAGAACAAGCTAGTAATGTAATCAAGTTATTATGCAATCCTGCGCCTCTGTACACTGGACCAGCTATACTTTTCTCTTCAGGGACAACACCATGTACACCAGATTGCAACAGTCAATCCATGGGGGTACCAGGATATGTGACTGTTTGAAAGGCCCCCTGATTTAGGAAAGGCAACTAGACACTTATCCTGGATCAAGAAAGGCCAACTAGAAAAAAGTAAGGTAGAAAATGAATCATTTACTGGACCACCTCAATTGATAGCATGAATATTTTTTTAAAAAAACGTTCTCTTTTTCTTTTCTTTTCATAAAAAATGATGAAATTTCACAACACTTCAGGAATTTTACCTAATAACCTCATGATACTTTAAACTATCATGTGACTTTAAACATCAAACTATCATGATCTGGTTATTTTGACACAATTCAGGCCTTTGAGAAATAAAGACTTTGGAGGCATGCTGCAAACTAGACAATCTAGAACAGGGGTGCTACACTTGATTTTATTGATGGATGCATCAGGGTTGTGTTTGACCTCAGAGGGCCAAGGGGTGGGCATGGCCATGGTGGGCATGGTTGGGGGTGGGCATGGACATGGCAGGCGTGGCACAGGACTCGTGTTGGGGGTACCTGTGGTGGCCAAATGCTAATAGAACACTTCCAAGACTCTCTCTCACTATCATTATAATCTTCCTTCCTTCCTTCCTTCCTTCCTTCCTTCCTTCCTTCCTTCCTTCCTTCCTTCCTTCCTTCCTTCCTTCCTTCCTTTTCTTCTTTTTCATTCCCTCTTCATTCTCCTTTCTTCTTCCTTTCCCTCTTTCATTATTTTTACTTCCTCTCTTCCCATCTTTTTTTCTTTTTCTTTGTCTTTTCTCTTTCCCTTTCTCCTTTCCTGTCCCTTCTTGCATGCTCAAATGCCAAAGGGAAAACATTTCTCCATTTGTTTTGTTTTTAGTTTGTTTTGATAGTCCTCTGCCAGCAAAAATCACAAGGCCCCTTACACCCTATTTTCGGCCACAACAGCCTCCTGCAGCCCCCTACCAGCAAAAATGGACCTCCTTTGCTATTTCGAGGCTGACCCTATGGGCCAGATCTAAGCACCCCATGAGCCAGATCTGGCTTCTGGGCCTTGAGTTTAACCCCAAAATAAGCACACACCTTTGAGTTCTGTGAAATGCTGCCAAAAACAGAAGTATCAAATGAACTAGAAAAGAAATCAACTGAAGAACAAAACAAAACAAAAGTCAACAAAGTATAAAGAGCTTCAAGAATGACTCTGAACCGATTGAACTACTTTGCTTCCTGCAAAGGTATCATCATCTTGGCCTGACCTTTATACCTTATAGGAGGGGCAATCATCTCCCAGCCTTTCTCCTGAATCATCCCTTTTGTTTCAGCTGCTCTCGCCTTCTAGCAGCTCTGCGCGCACACACACACACACACACTGGGAACAGGCTCACCTGGGTCCTCTGTTGTGCTGCTGCCAGACTTTGAAGGCTCTGAAGACAGCACCCCACTCCAAGATTGTCCCGGCCCCATCTCTGCATCAGATGCAGGACCCTCATCTGAGTCCTCTCCAGACTCCCTGATGGGTCCCCGTTCTTCCCCACTGTCCGATTCTGCTGCTGTCTGCACTGGCTGCTGGTGAACCACAATACCTATACTCTAAAGTATCTGAAGGCAGAACAAGAAACAATGGATAGAAACTACTCAAGAAGAGAACCAATCTAGAACTAATGGGAAATTTCCTGAGAACAATTAATCAGTGAAACAACTTTCCTCCAGAAGTTGTGAGTGGTCCAGCACTGGAGATGTTTAAGAAGAGATTAGACAACCATTTGCCTGAAATAGTACAGAGTTTCCTGCTTCAGCAGGAAGTTAAACTAGAAGATCTCCAAGGTCCCTTCCATCTCTGTTATTCTCTTTCTCCTAACCATCCGTGGTACTGAAAACAAAGCCATCTTGTCACATGGCTGCAAGACAAAATGCTTTCTCTTTATATGCCCTGCAATTGTCATTATACTTCCATGTCCATAGGCATTAAGAGAAATTTCTATTGTTGACCTTGTTTGGTCATGGATGCTAAGCAAGATGGAGTCTCATTAGCACTCTACTGGAAGGGAATTCTAAAGCTAGACTGGGACGTTGAAAGAAAATCTAAGAAGAAGCCAAAGTTAGATCACTTTCATGCTCACACCCATCCAATTACACAGCTATGTCCATGTGACCAGAGGAGTATGTTTCATGTAAATATATTACATGTATCTAGATGAACCTGGCTTTTAGTAGTACAACTGCACAGTGGCAGATAGGAAAGCACTCCAGAGGGTTAACATCATTGCCCAGAGGATCATTGGTTGCCCTATCCCCTGTTTGGAAGAGCTTTATAGTTCCTGCTGCCTTAAGAAAGTTCAAAACATTCTCAAAAATCCATCTCATCCTGGCAACCCCTTTTTTTTTTTTTGAATTATTACCATCTGGCAGATAGTACAGAATAATAAAAACAAGGACAAATAGGCTGAAGAACAGCTTCTATCCCAGGGCAGTAGCTCTTTTGAATTCTGCTGTGTAGTGCAGTGTTGGTGTGGTGTTGGGGGTTTTCAGTTCAATGTGTGGAGGAGGGTGAAGGATGTCTGTTTGTGTTTATTTTCATGGTCATAATCATGGTGTGCACTGAAGATGGTGTTTGATTTTCTTGTACGAGGTGCAATGACAATAAAGTAAACTAAACTACTCTCACTGAGAGAAATTGTTATTTAGGAAACTAATTTCAGCTCTCTTCTGACTCTCAAAGACTAAAGTGGTCTGATATCTATCAGTTAAAAATAAAAAGAATTGGCATCTGTGACCCTAAAATAACAACAATAAAGGAATAAACAGTTATGCTGGAAGAATTCAGGTTTTAATTTGAACAAGTTGAACATATTGATATTACTGGAAGTGGCACTATGGAGCTGTGTAGTCTTGGGAGAGGACCTTAAAAATGATAAAAGGAATGTGATCTTGTTTTTCATAGTCACATGTTTCTTATTTTGTAGTAGCAAAAGCATTGTGTGTGTTTGTCTCTTGTGCACCATTGCCTATTATTTTGAAGACTAATGAGCATCCTAATTAGCATAGTTATTTTCTTAACTTTTAATTATTTCAGTTTCTCTTTTTCTTTCACTTAGGCCTCATAGCATGATACCTGCCTCAGAAGTGAATATATTCATTCAATTTTCTTTACTTTAATTACTATTGCCTTTGGCAAGGTAGCAATAAAAAAAGTCAAAAAATTTTCACTTTTCTCCTATTTTTCAATATGGACTACAAACAAAGAATCCATAGGCCGTAGGCCACTTGAATAACATGTTATTGCTAAAGTCAGTAAATGCGGTAATATTCAGCTGAAAATTGAATAACAGTATATTCTTTTCTTGTGAAAGTGATGCATATGTTTGTCTGCAATTTTTCAAGGACATTTGTTATTCTTGTCAGTTTTAGCTATCTTATGGGTCTTTTAATGTTCTTTTCAAAATTTCTGCTGATGTTTATGTAATTTTTCCAACTGTACACTGAACTTTTCTAGAACAGCAGATGGCAACAAATAGAATGTACAGATGTTAGCCAGCCCATATTGCAGTCCACTTTAGGGGATTTCAACATTTTGATGGGGGAAAAATATCTGTCATGGATTTATTTCCTATCCCCATTCTATACTCACAGCTAAGAGAGGTTGTTAGTGCTTATCGTATTAACCCACTTCAGCATCTGTTAGATCTTGGATTCAACTTTTATACCCTGAATAATAATTGCTAGCTTTCAGTGTTTTTTTTCAAGTGTTTATTAGAGGTCAGGCTCTTTAAAAATCTCAATCTGAAAGCTTGGTAACTCTGAGATACAGTGATTTATACTGCCACACATTATTCCCACCTACAGCGTATGCCATCTACAGGCCTTGCGTTTGAGATTAGGAAAATAATGTTCTTCTCAACTGCATTTGCCACTTTCCTCAGTTAGGGTGGTTTCAATGCCTGAGCAGAAACCTTTATGAATGAAGCAGACAGGGCAATCAAGACAGAGAGTCGCCATCTTGACTTTTAAACTTTTTGAAAGAATTGTACCAACATTGATCTATATGTATCAGTTTTACCGGATGGATGTAATTGAATAGATAATTTTCTCTATTGGACATATTTGAATGCAACTTTTTATAATATATATGCTTCTGTACACATTTGGGGGGAAAATAAGCCAGGAAAGTGTGAAACCATAGAATAATTACATAACAATAGACATGGTGTAAACTATGTTGGTTTCAAATAAAATGAGAGTCCTAACTATTGTTTTCAGTATTATTCTGAAATATTGTCCTACAGCTTTGGGTGCTAGATACTGGAAGCTCTCAAGCTGTGGTGAATGTATACTGTATTATTATAGATATTTAAAGAAAGAAAAACATAAAGAGACAGTCACAAATTTGCCCTGCAGCAATATATAAAATGGGGATGGGGTAAGGATTAGGGTTAGAGAAAAACATTTGAAAAGTGAGTTGGCGGGATTATGAAAGAGAAACAGGAATAAGAAAGAGAATCCATACATATAAAAAAGATACTGAACATTGTCATTCCCAATACACAATATACACTTAAACATCTCTAGTAATGGTAATAAAATCTGATCATAGAAATTGATGAGGAAATTTAAGAATGAGGCCTAGTTCATATAGATGTCCTTCCCGGAGTTCTAACCTTGAACTTATTTAGCAAATGGAGCTAGCTGTTTCTGTCCTGTAAACTTGAAGGAACTGCAGCTGAATAAGTATAAAAAATTTCAAAAGGATAACAAGAAGAATTCCTCATCAAGCCAGCCTGATAAGGGCAGAGATTTTCAGTGGGAATGGATTAACCAGAGCTGAAAGAAGATAAAATGGAATGCATTTAACCCTGTAGTCTTTAATAGAGCTCTGTTTGTTGGACCAGCAGATTGTTACATATTGTCTTATCCATTTTAATACAAAATGTGAAGTCCGTTCCCCCGCCCCCTGTTTCAACCTCTGCCTGATTTTCCTGGAGCAAAATAAGCAAATGATCTAAGTTGCACAGCAGTTACAGTGAAAGTGTATATAACTACTCAGAATTGAATTAAATTGTGCTTTTTTCCCAAGGAATCTGTACGGGACCATAGCAGTTTTGAACACATTTTCAAATTGCTGAACTCAGTAAAGGTAAAAACACATAACATTAAGTCATTAAGCATGGTTGTCTCATTCGAATCAGTGATCCTGCCTTGCTTATATATATATATATATATATATATATATATATATATATATATATATATATATATATATATATATATATATATATATATATATATATATATATGTATATATATATATATACACATACACACACACACGCCATATCTCTTTCATTCTTTGCGTGCTCTCAGATACAACCATATGAAAACAATGCAAGCAAACCATAGATGCTTATCCTCATTTTTAATTTTGGAAATCACCATTTTTCTCTCCCTCTATTGTCAAATGTTTCATCAACTCTGTAATGCTTTAGAAAAGGTAAAAAATCCAAGTGACAGAAGCTGTCCTTCCCAAAGGCATCTGATTAAAGTACCTTTCCATTCAGAAAGAGGAGGAAAGAAAAAAGAAAAAGAAAAAGAATGATGAAAAGAAAAATAATTGGTCAGGATTCATGGAGTGTTAAGCCGTTTATCAGAATAAAGAAATACACTAAGCTAATGAGAAAATCACATGAGCTGACATTGATGTGCCATTCCTATCTCCATATATCTATACCGTTATATTGTTCAGTGGCTATTCCTTTTGTAACTTCTGAATCTTTCTAGTCAACTATAATTAAAAAGGATTAAAAAAAATTAAAATAGCAAAAGAGTTTTCGTAGCTCATATGAATTAACTGAATGAATGAATTAAGGGGCGTGCACTATTGTGTCTCCCGTCCCTGTCCTATTGTCCCCATTTATTCGTACCTATTTCCTGTATTCTTACTCATGTTTATACTTATACATATTATCTTGTAAGCGATTGACAAATCAAACAAACAAATAAAAATAAATAAACTGGAGCAAGGGGCATTCAAAAGACATTGTCTTCTTTCTTAGTCACTTGTCCACTGTTTCAAAATACAGATAGTCCTCAACTTTCAACAGTTCATTTAGTGACTGTTCAAAGTAACAATGGCACTGAGAAAGATGACTTATGACCATTTTTCACAGTTATGGCCTTCGAAGCATCCCCGTGGTCACATGAACAAAATTCAGATGCTTGGCAACTGGTTCAGACCTATGGTTGTTGCAGTGTCCCAAGGTCATATGATCCTGTTCTACAACCTTCTGACAAGCAAAGTCAATAGGGAAGTAAGATTCACTTAACAAGCATGCTACTAACTTATCAACTGCCATGATTCACTGTGAAGTGAATCTTCTTTATGACCTTCAAGGAAGGTCGTAAAAGGGGGAAAGACTCACTTAACAAATGTCTTGCTTAACCACATAAATTTTGAGCTCAACTGTGGTCGTAAATCAAGGACTACCTGTACAGATTGAGATTATGTATTTACAAAGCCATAACCAGATAAACTATAGCATGGCTAAATATGGACTGTGAATCAGGTATCTATCCGTGATTTATAGGAATATCAGCTCATGAGTTGCCATGGTGAATAGGTGGCAATACAAATGTAATAAATAAATAAATAATAACTTTTTAAAAAATCTGACTTTAAAATAAGCAATTGGAAACTGCAAATTTGCTTACATAAATAGCGGGTTTTCAGATTCAGATTGACCTGTGATCAAATTGTCTTTATTAGTTTCTATATGATGGTGATTTTTATGGAGATAATTTCTCACACCTGCTTTTTACATTTCCAATAAATAGAGCATGAACAGGTATCAAAACAATAAAATACCATAAAATTTGATGAAATGTAATAAAACAGCAGTAAAATTCTAATTTAAAAAAAATATGGCAGGCAAAATACCACCGAAATCCCTAAAACTGTTAAAAATGTCAACATATTTCAGATGCATAGCTAGTCAAAAGTGTCATAATTAAAAACATTCACTTGCCATTGGACAGTCATAAGAGCTGGTTCTAGCCAAGTATCTTTGAGCCACTGAGAAGATGCTTTTTGGGTTACCTCTTCCCTTTGTCATCTTCAAATTTTAGAACATAAAATAGAGGTTCAGCAGCCTCATTTTTTTAAGGTGCTCTCTCCAAGAAGTACAGCATGAAACTGTGTTCTCAGATGTGATAATTAGACAATAGGCATAGCTATTTTGGAAATATAAAATACAGATCATAAACCAGATACTGGGAAAAAAAAGAGAGAGAAAATGATCAGGTCTAACCTTTTTATAAATGACATATCATAACCATCATTAAAAAAAGTCTCCATGGTTCTTACATAGCACAATCTTGTCAGGAAAGCATTAAAATGTGGCTCACGACCGATATGGGTCCAGAAGAGTTGCCAGAGATTGCAATATGTACACAGTGTTCTATATACGCTTAGCAAAACTTGATGCAAAACTATGCTGAATGAAGGAATAACATAATGGCTTCAGAGCTCTTTATAAACCCCAAATGTTCTTTTCATTTATTTATTTTTTTCCTTTTAAACAACAACACAGGAATAATCATGCTGCAGAGAATGAGGCTTCCATGCAAAGCTCTGGCCATTTGACCTGATGCTTCAACTTGCAGAGGCAATTACAAAGGAGAGAAAGGAAGAAGGGCAATGGCTGTGATTCTCTCAGTGGAGCTGTAAAAGAAGAAATTTACAACCTGTTATTTTTTTGCAAGCCACAGTGTTTTAAGAAAATAAGATTTTTTTTTCCCCTTTCCTTTTCCTGATACCAGTGGAATGAAAGGGGCTGTCTTGAAATGAAACCTTGTGTTGCAGGAATAATGCAAAAGTAAGCCAGCACATCTTTCTCCTTCATTAAAAAGGATGATGTTAAACTGTACTAGTTTTTATTATGCTTATTTTCAATGAGACAGTTGAAATGTTCTATGACTTTGATGTACAGATTAAAATGTTATTGAAACTAAATGGTACACCTCTCACCTAATCCTAGGAGGAGCAGAGAAATTGTATTATTTTAGGAATAAAAATTAAATATACCTCTGAGTATTTACATTCTACAGAGTGAAAAGCATTGAGTAGATGACGAAACATAAACAATTGTTCTCAGTTTGTTTTTAGAACCTTAATTAGTAGTTGGCTTTTACTTTCCTCTGCATATTTACATTTCTTTCAAGAAATAAGCAAACTTGCATTTTATGATGAGAGAGTGATTAAAAAAATGGTTTCATTTATTTTTAGTGTTATTTTACTCTGTATCTTCTTGAGAAGGACTTTTTTTCTTTAACAAGAGAAGCAATTGTTTTAATTCAAGTGAGTCTTATAAAATATTTGCTTTGAAGCACAGGGGTTTCAAGTAGGATCTCTAGTGGTTCTGCCTGTACCTTGTGCTAAGTTAAATTGGCTTCTAGGAAGATGTCGATCCATTATTTCCCATGAAAAGCTTTCATTCCTGAGTGAGGAAAATATAACAGTGAAGAGACTAGGGTTGCAAACATACTATAAATGATACAATGGAACCAGGATTACATTTATTCGGAAAGGTGTATTGCTTGTATCTCAGAAAACTATTCCCCAATCTCCTTTTTTGTATTCAAATCTACTACTTTTTCAGATAACTATTCCATGCCATACCAATTCAACTGCAACCCCTTTCTTCATTAGGTTTGGGTGAGTTTAAGGTGAGGGTGGGGAGGCTTACTTTTATATTTTTCCCCAGAATTAAATTCACTTAAGACAGTTTTCAACCCCATTTACTGCAATTAAGGGAGTGCTTGTGAACTACATTTCTCTTGAACTCTGATCATTTTAAAAGAAAAGATGGCTACCGCGGTATGAAAAAAATGCATTGCTCCCTGGAAGCTCTTTCTAATGATGAAAATGCCTCAGTCTTGCCATATTGTCTTGACGCTTTCCAGGCCACAATCTGTTGTACTCACAAGATTTAATCTGACACTTGTGAATCTTTGGCAGCATGTATATATATATATATATATAAATGTAAATCTGAGATAGGCAAGCAAAGCAGCCACCGATCATCCACTGGTTTCAGTGGTGGATGCAAGAACAGATATTGGCCATAATGATTTGATTTGGGGTAAATCAGCTTAGAAATTAATTTCAGTTAACTTTAGCTGATTGTAGTGACCTAAATCAGAGTTCTCCATCTTTTCCGGCTTTGCAGACTGGTGGGAGGGGAGAGAGGGAGTGGTTCCATTCAAGTGGCTGGTAAGCACAGGTACAGCTCCATTTGCCCTGTGGTGGGCACACATGTCCGTCATTCTCACAAATGGACTGCAAGTGCACACACTCGTCCACTGTTCATGCAAACAGCCACGGCCCAGAAGTTAGGGACCCCTGACCTAAACCACAAAACAACTTATATGGACTGATCTTAGAAATATGAGGGCAGCTGCATGAGAAACTCAGGACAGGCAGCCTTGGCACAATAATGGGAATAAATATTAATGCAGCATTTCAAAGTTCTTCTCTTAGGGAACCTTCAAAAATGTTTTCCTCCGCTTTTGTGTAGGTTTATATATACCCACCCATCCACCCACACATATTATAGTTCATTACCTTGCTGCAAAGTTTCCTGTTTATTTAATGTCTGGGATCGTTGCCCTTTTTCTTTGAAAATGTTTGGATTCCCCTGAGAAATGTGAGTCAGGACCCTATTCAGCTTCAGCTGAGATTTAAGCTTTGACTGAATAAACATGGGAAATAATTCACTTTCTCCTTCTGTTATTATTTACTTTGTCCCTGGAACCCAGGTAATTTATTGGAAAGGTATACAAAAATTTGTTTGTAACACCTGTCAGCTACCTCATGATTTAACAGTCATTTCACACTCCACCACAATGCATTTTAAAGAGATGATGTGCTAAGAATAAAAATATACATTTTATATCAATATTCCACACTTGGTTTGGCCAGAAAAATATTAATGCTATAGTATCAATCATACAAAAAAAGTCTTATCTTGCAAACTTCTTATATCTTAAAGAAATTGTTATTAAATGAAATATTGTCAGTGCTATTAATATTGCATAACAACTGTAAACTTGAATGCATTTAGTGCTCTAATCTCTAATAAAACAAGTGGCAACTCCTAGTAAATTTTCTTAAGAAGATAAAGGGAACTGTGCTGGGTCAGACCAAAACCTATATCTTCAATCCCCATGGTAGCCAATCAATAATCTATGAGAATCCCATAAAGAATAATGAGTGTGATAGCACCATTCAGATCAAAATCCCCCACAAATAATATTGAGAGCCAGAGCATTAATATATATCCTTTGTGACCAGCGGCTATGCTTTATCGCCCTTTGAGAAGCTCAATCTGTTTCAGCAAGGAACCCTTTCTACATCCTGCAGTATTGAATTCCATAATTTAATAATTGGGTGTGTTAAGAAGTGCTTGTTCAGTCTCAAACAGCCTTCAGACTAAACCTTCTCATTCTAAATAGGACCCTTGAGAGTGACTGAATTCATCTATCCATCTGGACCCAGAATGACGGCAATTTATTATATAATTGATCCTATGGACCTTCTCCCTCATGTTATGCCTCCCTAAGAAGTAATGCCTAAATTTGATAGTAATCATCTCCCAATCCTACTTAATTTAAATGTCCGCACTCAAGAAACACAGAGTGAGATTGCTACCAACTTTTACTGATACTGGCCAGAAGAACATATTTCTGAGTTAAATGGTTTCCAGAGTTAAACCAAAGGATAACAGATTTTGGCCTCAGATCAATTACAGACTCTGCAGTCTGCCCTGACATCAGCTAAATCTCCCAATGTAGTCCTAGTGAATTATAGCATCAAAACCCAGGAGCTCTACCAGGATTTATTAACCTTTTTCACATGTGGTATTAAAATATCAATTTTATATGTAATGACAATCACAATTAGTATTTTCAATGGTTATTAATTCTAATTGCTATTGTGACTGGTGAAGATATTAGAGAGAAGGTTCTTGGATCTTTAACAAAATGTTTGGAATGGGATGAAGAAGATATGGGTGCAGAAGTGGACAAGTGAACAGAATTAGTATAAGGTATGCAAAGTGAAGAAGTATACCAAAAGATACCTGTGTACTCTGTCAGGAAGAAGACAAGAGACCTTCCATATAAATCTTTCCATTCTCCACTATCCTGTCAGAGCTGAAGAAGTTCCTTTTATTAGAAGCAAAACATCTTCAAAAGAAAAGAAAAAAAAAACCTCCACTAAAGTCCAGTTGCCTCCAGAAAAAGCACCTTTGGGACAACCATGACCTGAATGACTGAGAACCTCTACAAATTTTTTAGACAAGAGACTGTTTTAGCAAACAATTACCAAATTAACTGGGAAAGAATTAAAAGAATTAATTCAACATAAAAATGGTGATTCCAAAGAATATAGTTATTTGTCTGAAAGACATAGATCTTTCTCAACAGAAGGGTTTTTTTTCTTAAAAACCTTGTTACATCTGTTACCAAAGTGGAGATATTGCCAAATATTATTTTAGAAAATATCCAGTGACTTTAGCACGTAAAAGAAAGTTAGAATTTACATTTGGCAGCAAATTGAGAATTTATTACTCCCCAAAAAATGAATAATGGAAGATTTAAAAAACCCTGAAATAATTCTTTGATAATAGATATTTAAAGAAACAAAATTTATCAAAGATATGGGATAAATAAAAGCAGCAGATTCTAATAAAATTATTTAATGAATATAGTTATGAACATAGTTCTTTGACATGAAGGCTACAACTTCTTGTAAATTCTTGTTTAATAAAGCAATAATCTTAGTTAAATTCAAGTGACTTTATATTAAGCAGCTGTGTTGTACAAGGTCTTTATTTCTCTATAAAAAATTGGAATGGGAAGGTCAATTTCATTTTTTCACCCATATATAAAGCTGTGTTCATGAAAGTGTATGTGTGTGTGTGTGTGTGTATTTTGCATCTCTTGTTATATGCAATAATAATCTCAAATGTCTCTAGTCTCTTTTTGAAGTTACTAGGCAGAAAATTGTCCATATATGTATGACCCATTTTATTAAGGGTTACATTTTATTTTAGATTTCTGTTTTTAACTAATTTAAAGGCTATTTTTTATTGTGATCTGGGTAGCTCTCGTAGGTATCAGGTTTCAGATTTGAATCACTACAAGTTAATACCTAAAGCTAAAAGAATGTAACATTTTATCCTTTTTAATAATAAATTTTGATATACTTTTCACCTATGAGATTAATTTATTCCCTAGGAGAGAGGGAACAAAGGCTTAATAATAACCCTACTATGCTACATGATTAGGATGTGACATTATTAAAGTTGTTTCAACTTTTTGCATTTTGAACTTTTAATCATCTGAAAGGAAGCATATGTATGTGAAAGTTTCATTGAGGTGGAGTTATAACCTTCCTTTCGAGAAAGTTTTCCATGTGAATGCTGCCTTTTTTTGGCCCGAATTTGCACACCATTCCAATATTGGTAGAAGACTGTTTTTCTGGTCCAGTTAATGCCTGCATGTTACTATGGAATTAAAATAGAACTGAGTGCTTCTGGTGCATTAAAATTGTGGAGCTTGAAAGCTGAAATAAATCTAAAACATCCCCATCAATGGAAACTAGACACTTTAAAAAACAAAAGAGGACCCTAAGGCTATTGAACTTCTCTGCTACATGTGATGTGATACACACACACACAGATACACACGCACACATTATGCCTCACATTCTGAGTGCTGAAAATGAAAGTCCAAATAATAATATGTCTATAATAATCAAGTATACATTTGTGTAGCCTGAAACCATTTTGTGAAAAAAAGAAAAAAGTACTCTGATAATAGTAGGAAGTTGGTTCAGAAGGCTAAAGCAAAGAAGAAGCACACAAAAAAGATTTTTGTGAAAAGAAAGAAAGCCTCCCAGATAATGCCATTTTTTATTATCATTACAAGGCTGTGTGTGTGTATATTGGAATATGGCAAAGCGAGACAATAAATACATGTATCTTTGTGGTTGGATATTCATTGTTATTTATATCATTGTGATTTTTTCAGCTACTATATAAGCTGGTATGGACATTTATACCACAGCAATGGATGCCTACTTTGACCACCTATTTCTTCCAGGAAGAATATAAACGCAAAGGTTTTGCCAAACTTTCCCACCATGAAACCCACTGAAATATGAAAAGTAAAATGGGAAAACCCCATGCCATTATCATGAAAACAAATGTCCCATTCAGTATCAGTTCATACATTTACCTTGTCTCCATTCATATGCAATATGATAATTCCAAGGTCAGTCTTGTGAGGGCCAAAGTCAGCATCTTCTCACAAATGTTTATTAGTAGAAGGAACTAGACTTCATAACAAAACAAAATAAAAAGCAAATGCATAAAAGGAAGAATTCTGAATACCAAGATATATAGTGGGGGGAAAAATAAGATACCCAACCATTTACAAACAATTGCATTCCATAAAGAAAATAGCATTCCACAAATTCAATTAAAAACATTGTCACTGCTGAGTTAGGGCACTTATATGTTACCCCCATTTTCTCTCTGCAGTTCATTTAGAGTCCTTTCAAACTGATCTGCAATTATCTTCTTGGCTGCTGGCCTTGAAGTGCAGGGAACCTGCTGAGATCAACATGAGCCAGGCAGTGTTCATGGTGATCAATCAGTCAGGCTTCCTCCAGCTAACCAGTAGGAGAGGGGCAAAGTGCCAATCAGTTAGTATCCCTCTCATTTAAGCTGCTATGAATCCTGAAGAAACAAAAATCCATTTTTTGCTTCATGAAAAAATAATAAATATTGTCCTTCCCGCAGATATACTTTCACATCTCTGTTTGCTGTAATCAGAAGCTATGAAAGGAATCACATTTATAAAAGAGTGAAAACCTATCTGCCTTGTTGGTATCATGATATCACACATAAAAACTTCTGAAAGTTAATGATATTAGTTTTTATTAATCTTTATTTTGTAACTCTCAAGCAGCATACATGATGGTACCATCTCTGTTTTCCCTACAAGAACAGAATAATAAACTGAGAAGGGACCTTGGGGGTCTTCTAGTCCAACCCAGATCCTGTGAGGTGGATTGAGCCAAGAAAATGACTCAAAGTCACTCGGCTAGCTTTCATAGCTAAGACAGACAAAAACTCATGGTTTCTTGGTTTCTAGTGTGATACTTTAACTGATATATGTGGAATTTTACAACCAGGTGAATAATATATCTACCCCTGGTTCCATGGTTTTATAACATTTGGTTTTAAGAAGGTAGAGATAACTTCAGGACTGCCTTTTAAAAACAATGTTGGCTGGTCTGAAGTCTTTGCGGATCTTATAACTTTTCTTATATGCCCAAATCTCAACTGATATGAACAGGGGTAAAATCAATTATTTAATATTCCATTTTCTTTGGCAGCAGAACATCTAAGCAAGCAAAGCAACAGTCCTGCATTCATTCATTCATTCATTCATTCATTCATTCATTTCAACTGACTTCCTTGAAATGGAATAGCTCAGCTGAATCCAGAGCCAAGCAATGAGAAGTAACTAGAGTTCTCACCAGTGAGGCAATAAACAGTCCATAAGCTGTAGCACTGCAAAATTAATAACTGTCCTAGCCTTGGTTTCAAATAAACTGGCTTGGTTATCATGTGCAGGTAACCAAATGCATGTGATATGACTTGATCAAGGAGGGTCAAGTCATATCACATGCATTATGACACAATTACCTACTACACAGGCAAACCTTACTTAATTGTGCATAATTCCTTCTCCCACACATGCCTCTCTCCCTCCCATTCCTGTCCTTTTGGCCACCCAGAACTTCCCCACTGCCATTTTCCTTGTCCCCAACTTATCTTCATAGTCTTCCTCTTACTGCCTCAGAGGAGGTTTCCACTGATGCATCACAAGAGGCTAGCAGCTATCTCATTTAATTGCCTCTGGTAAGAATATGTGAAAGGACAGGCTGCCTACAAAATGGCCAGTATCGGTGCTGCTGTTGTCCTGTCCATTTAAGATCTCTCCTTTGCCAGCACAACTGTTGGTTACAACAGCTGAACAGAGAGGCAGCTGAACGTGGTGGTGTCAGTGTGTCTGAGGTGTGTTGCTCAGGGATTCTTGTGTTGGGTCTCTTTTGGAGCCAAGTGATTTGGGTATATGTCAGGGGTGTCAAACTCGTGTTGGCACAGCGGCATCACACGATGTATCAAGACTTTTCCCCGCTTCACTAAACCGGGCAGGGGCAGGACCAGCACACGATGCATTCGGCTTGCAGGCCATGAGTTTGACACCCTGGTATATGTAAAAGAACCTGTGACAAAGTGAGATGAAGAACACACTGATGGTCAACTGGGAGTGGTGGGACAGGTCCAGGGGCGGGATTCAAATTTTTAAAAACCGGTTCTGTGGGCATGGCTTAGGTGGTGGGCGTGACTTGATGGTCATGTGTCTGGGTGGACATGACTTGGTGGTCATGTTATTGGCTGGGTGTGGCCGACTCAATATCACTGACACTGAGGCACACATCTCTCTGCCTGGCCTCTCATGACTGTGGGGATGCTACAATAGTCATAAATGTGAAAAAATGGTCATAAGTCACTTTTTTCAGTGCCATTGTAACTTTGAATGGTCACTTCACACAAGCAAAGTACCAGCAAAGGAGGGGAAAAAACCTCCAGAGACTTCCTGAGACAGGAAGTCTAGTCCTGCCAAGAATGTAATTAGGGTTAATGGAGAGGCAGTTTCTGTAAGCAACACCAGAATGTTTCCTTCCTGCCTTCCTTACAGGATTAGGCCAGTAATTTCTTCTAACAACTGGTTCTCCGAACTGCTTAGAATGTTAACAACCGGTTCTAGTGAATACGTGCAAACTGGTAGAATCCCACCCCTGGATAGGTCTCAGATAGCAGTATAGCCAAAAGGACAGGCATGGTGGATAGATAGGCAGGTGGGGAGAGTTGAAGCAGAGTCAATCACATCAGGGCAGGAGACATATGAGGTCTTCACCTAACAGCATTCCTTCCCTACACCTGCAATCAGAACTACCAAAACTGCTATAGCTAAGTGGTGCTAAGTGGTGTGGTCAAGTGATGTTTCATCTAGTGTCTACTTAGGGAGGCAAATTCTCATCCCAGTTAGGATTGTTAGGCAAGGACTACCTCTGTATCATTTGAGTCATGATGTCACAATGCTACTGACATAAGCAATATAATTCGCATCCTTTGTGTCATGCTCATGATGTCATTGTGACTTTGATTAGATGCCTAGCCACCACATCCCTGACTTAGACAAACACAAGGGCTTTGCCTTGCCACTCCCTCCTCTGAAAGACCCACTGAGTCTGTCTTCCTTCCTTCCCTCCTGCTCAAGACAAAAATGGATTTGGGCAGGAGAATAAGATGAGATAGGATTCTAGCTAATGGCTATTCTTAGCACTTCTCCACTGACATAAAAAATCTGAAACTTTGCTTATGACAAGTGGGTGAGGAGTCCAGCCATTATAAAGAAGGCAAGTTAAGCTCAGTTTTCTTGTCCATGCATTTTAATATGCAAGCTTTTTCCCTATGGTTTTTCAAATAACATCCTTGCAGTTCTCAAGAGATTTTATGTCATGTCAAGTGCAATTATTTTTAAAATAATAATAAACTAAATTGGCTTGTGGTGAAGAAGTTGAATAATTCATAATGGTGTGTGGAATAAAGGATAAAAATCAAAATGATACAGGTAAGATTTCTTAGCTATAACAATCTGAAAGATAAAGTGTTTAAGGTAATGAATTAGATAAATTTTATATTGCTGCTACTTTATGTCTGCATATGTAGATATGTAACTGATAAAATATTTACCAGGGAAATTGAAAATCAAGTTACAAAGGGCATTTTAGGGTAACAATTTTGATCATTGTCTATGTTTTCATATTTAGTTTTATTGATTAATTTCTTTACCTTTACATATGTTCATGTAGACTGTCCATTTTATTTAAATAGATTAATTCTCTAAAACTCTACCACATAATGCTTGCAGGAGTCATAGATGCCTCTAAAAACATTGTTATAAATTTCAATAACATCACAATGCTTGTGATGTCACATGCCCTCTTAACAGGGTTGCAAGTGACAATAGATAGCAATAGATACTTATTGCTCTTGGGAAGTCTGAAATGCAATATACCTCCTATAACTTATTCAAGGCTATTAAAAACATAGTTAAAAATGATCCTACAATGATTGAAATATGCTGAAAGATGTGAGCATGTTTATAACATGTCTTGAGAGGTTGGGGAAGAATAAAAAGTTGTAAAATGAAGGAAAATTAGGATGGCAAAAGAAGCATGTATTTAGGATGGTCTCTTAACTAGCACTTTGATTCTAAAATCAAAATAGGTCCAGGATGCTAACTAATCACAAGATGTCACTTTGGGAATATAATAATAATAGAATCAAATATTGGAAAAGGCTATTTAGATCAGCAAGTTCTACTTCATATTTTAACCCCTAAGTTCACTGGCTTCGTTTTTCTTCTTCTGTTTTTAGAATGTCCATTCGTAGGAACTTATATCCATCTGATAGAAGAAGATTCTGGTTCAAGCCAGGCCAGGTTTTCCAAAGACACAGCAAATTGCTTGAACAAGAGGTGTTTATTCCAGACAACCAGAGCAAGACAGAGGGTCATGGCATCAAAGGTAGACAATTGTCCCTAGAAAGCAGACAAACTTGGCTTGACTTCTTTGAGAGGTTATACAAATATCCCCACTTTTCTTTACACTGCATGGGAGGTGGTATTCAGCAGGATCTGACCAATTCTGGAGAACCAGTAGCGGAAATTTGGAGTACTTCAGAGAACCGGCAAATACCACCTCTGACTGGAGATTTCACAGTATCCTTCCCCTGCCACGCCCACCAAGCCATGCCCACAGAACCGGTAGTAAAAACATTTGAATCCCACCACTGCACTGCACAAGACTTCGAAGATTCTTTAGTATATATGAGTTACATTGGGTAGCTTGTAGCCAATTTTGGCTGATTTTTTAAAAAGTTAAATAAGATAAAATTTGCTTACAAATTGCCAGACAAACAGTGAGATGCTAGGAATATAGGCTGTATAATCTGTTTTCTTTAACAAATCCTGAAAGAAGGGAAAAATAGACTATGAAAAAACTACTTCTGTATCATATTGAGAAAAGTTGATATGTCACCAGGACATGAGTTTTGCTGAAAGGCAAATGTACTTTTTATGATGTAGTAAAGAAGCTAATACTTTTAGACTTAATGCTGAAAAATAATACCATTTGAAAACACAGAATTACTATTCAAAAGATAATAAAAATCACAAATTGTAGAAAGAACCAAAAGGAAAAAAAAAACCTATCCTGGAGGCAATACATTAAAGAAAAATTGAAGGGAATTATTGAAGAAAAGAGCCACTGCTATCATAAAAGAACAGATTTTACAAAATGACATGAAGAGTAACCAAATGAGTCAGAATAAGGTTTCAAAAGAAGCATTTTGTCATAAAAAATAGGGGGAAATGAGCTTTGTCAAAAAGCAGGATACAGATAAATAGTGATTTATGTGTGTGGATCCTATAATTAATCTGAACAAATACAACAACATCTTGAATTCTTTCATGAACTCTGATAAAACCATCCCTTTCAGGAGTAAAAGCATATGTATTTTCTGAACATCCTTGGTACTCAATCTTCTTCATATGTTTAATATTTCAAATAATACATTCAATGACAGCTAAACTTCCTTCCTCTTTTTTGAATGGCAAAAGTCTCCTTAAGAAAGAATAGTGTAAACAAGAAAAGAGTCAAAGAAAGATGCTCTGGTATATAATGAAGAAACTGGAAACTGTGAAAGTAAAATATGTGTCAATTACTTTAGAAGTAATTGCTGGAATCCATATGTTTCCATTTCTCACATTTATGAGTAATTTGTATGGCCAGGTGAAGCAAATCACTAATGAAATACTTTTTCCATCATAAAAGGTCCCTCACTCCAAAATACCCTTTTAAGTGGTCCACTATGGTTAATTTTATAGGAAATGGATTAGAAGCTCTCTGTTTTTAAAGTAAGTCTTGATTTGGGTCTCAAGTTAGTTTTTGCTTTCATGTCCCTGTGACTGCAGAACATGGGGAAGATACACAGGGCGATTATGTGTGAGTAGTAATGAATAGCAAAACACTGTTGGAGACAGAAGCAGAAGAGCAATCAAAGATTTTTTTTTTCCCCCCAGATGGAATGGAAATTCAAACCACAAAGGAATGAAAGCATGGACTATGAGAATAAGATCCTTCCTGGAACTCTGAACCCTTTTTTAAAAAAAATAAAAAATAAATCTCAGAAGAAAGCAATGGCAAACCGTTCCATTTACATTTGCTAACTTCACTCCAGCAAAGTCCACATTCTGGATAGAGAAGACCATTGGTTTGAAAGAAGGGTAAAAGAGGCTATTCATTTGTTTGTTCATTTGTTTGTCAAATATGTACAAGATAACAAGTATAAGTATGAACATAAAAAAGAACAAAGGGAGGAAATACAGATAAATGGGGATAGTAAGACAGGGGCGATAGGCATGGCTCTTTTAAGGACCTCTTAGGAATGGGGTGAGGTCCATGGTAGAAGTTTGAGGTTGAAGCTGTGAGAGATTGAGGCTGTAACAGATAAAACCCCAAGTGGCCTCAAGAGCTTTGAAACAACCATGACCTGGATAACTGAGAATCTTCACATGTATTCCATTTACTCATCAAGGAAACTACATAGTCAAGTATGTAGAGATACTTTTTAAAATTATCTCTGGGAAGTATACATTAGAAATCTACTTGTTATGACCTTAAGTTCTTGGTCTTCATCATAACACTGAATATATACTAGCTTTATTATACACTGCTCAAAAAAATAAAGGGAACACAAAAATAAGACATCCTAGATCTGAATGAATGAAATATTCTTATTAAATACTTGATTCATTACATAGCTGAATGTGCTGACAACAAACTCACACAAAAATTATCAATGGAAATCAAATTTAGCAACCCATGGAGGTCTGGATTTGGAGTTACACTCAAAATTAAAGTGGAAAAAAACACCACAGGCTGATCCAACTTTGATGTAATGTCCTTAAAACAAGTTAAAATGAGGCTCAGTAGTTAGTGTGTGTGGCCTCCACGTGCCTGTATGACCTCCCTACAATGCCTGGGCATGCTCCTGATGAGGTGGTTCCTGAGGGATCTCCTCCCACACCTGGACTAAAGCATCCCCCAACTCCTGGAATGAAAGCATCCCCCAACAGTCTGTGGTGCAATGTGGCGTTGGTGGATGGAGTGAGACATGATGTCCCAGATGTGCTCAATTGGATTCAGGTCTGGGGAACGGGCAGGCCAATCCATAGCATCAATGCCTTCATCTTGCAGGAACTGCTGACACACTCCAGCCACATGAGGTCTAGCATTGTCTTGCATTAGGAGGAACCCAGGGCCAACCGCACCAGCATATGGTCTTACAAGGGGTCTGATGATCTCATCTTGATACCTAATGGCAGTCAGGCTACCTCTGGCAAGCACATGGAGGGCTGTGCGGCCCCCTAAAGAAATGCCACCCCACACCATTACTGACCCACTGCCCAACCAGTCATGGTGGAGGATGTTGAAGGCAGCAGAACATTCTCCACGATGTCTCCAGACCCTGTCACATCTGTCACATGTGCTCAGTGTGAACCTGCTTTCATCTTGAAGGGTACAGGGCGCCAGTGGCAAATTTGCCAATCTTGGTGTTCTCTGGCAAATGCCAAACATCCTGCAAGGTGTTGGGCTGTAAACACAACCCCCACCTGTGGACGTTGGGCCCTCATACCACCCGCATGGAGTCTGTTTCTGACCGTTTGAGCACCCACATGCACATTTGTGGCCTGCTAGAGGTCATTTTACAGGGCTCTGGCAGTGTTCCTCCTGTCCCTCCTTGCACAAAGGCGGAGGTAATGGTTTTGATGCTGGGTTGTTGCCCTCCTATGGTCTCCTCCACGTCTCCTGGTGTACTGGCCTGTCTCCTGGTAGTGCCTCCATGCTCTGGACACTACACTGACAGACACAGCAAACCTTCTTGCCACAGCTTGCATTGATGTGCCATCCTGGATGAGCTGCACTACCTGAGCCATTTGTGTGGGTTGTAGACTCTGCCTCATGCTACCATTAGAGTGACAGCACAGCCAGCATTCAAAAGTGACCAAACCATCAGCCAGAAAGCATAGGAACTGAGAAGTGGTCTGTGGTCACCACCTGCAGAACCACTCCTTTATTGGGGATGTCTTGCTAACTGCCTATGCTTTCTACCTGTTGTCTATTCCATTTGCACAACAGCATGTGAAATTGATAGTCAATCAGTGTTGCTACCTAAGTGGACACTTTGATTTCACAGAAGTGTGATTGACTTGGAGTTACATTGTGTTGTTTAAGTGTTCCCTTTATTTTTTTTTATTTTTTTGAGTAGTGTATATTGTCATTTCATCCTAAGATCAAAGTCTTAGTTTACTGATGCATATTAGAGAAAGAAATTCTTAGCTCAGATTAAATCAAACTTAGATGCTGCCTTTTATTGATATTTGCTTGTTGGTTATTTACAGTCAACAAAGTTCATTGGCTTTAATATTTCAAAGCCAGAAAGACATGAACCACGATGGTAGTGAATTACTAGAAGACTAGACTGAATCTGAGACATAAACAGCTTTCTTCATCCTACTTCGCTATCATACCTGAATAGCAGGAGCCAAACCTCTATGGTAGCACTCGAATTATCAATATTTTTGATACCATCCAAAAAGAAGTATTAGAATTGGAAATGAAAATATAATGGATGTAAACAGTAGCATTCCACACTGCAATGGATTTCAATGCCTCAAGTGATACGTACCTTCATAGTTATTCAGTATTTATAACAATTTTCTCTCTGTTTCAGAAAGTACAAATAGCTGTGGAAAAGAAAAGCTACTTATGTTTCTCATTCAAATGGATATCAGTTTCAGGGGGATGAATCTAAGCTAGGAGAGTAAAAATAGATCTAGAATAAATTCCTGAAGTCTTAGTGTCAGCCAACATGAAAAAGCTACACTGAGGTTTATTCTGCCTTTCTTCCAGATTTAGAGAATGCTACCCTGACAGTAGAGGATCTAGTTAAGAAGGCAGTGCAGAAAAATATTCAGTGAATTTCCTTCATGATTCCACCACTGAGATCAACTCAACTTGTGGGTAAAATACAGATGCTCTTTCTGCTTGGAATTCTTCTAAGGGGATGGTTCATGTTTTACATATTCTGTTCAATAGGCTTCATGTGTTACATAAAATGGTAAGCAAAAAAAAATGCAATCCTGGGGGACTGTAATTGAAGCATCTCATACTATAGAACTGGAAGCACAATTCTAGTATTTTCTAGCCCTGGGGTCAGAATTTCATCAGTCTGCTGTGTGATCCCTGTTATGATTTATTGGGCTCATGAGGCTTACTTTCCCAGTTTACAAAAATGACCTCTAATATGATCCCTATTCCTAAAATAATTCATTTTTATACATGCCACATAGTCCATGACCTCAGGAAAATCCTTTCTGTCTGGACAAATCACTTTGGACAATGTTCAGATAATAAGTTATTGATTGAGAAAACTTTACAATGATAAAGTTTGTTTTTAGCAGCGTGACCAATAGGCTACCAAACCTAATTAAAATGGAACAGGGTCCATGATGAGAGAATACCAAAGAGAAACAAGAATCAAACTTGATTGGGAAAAAAAAGGCTTCCATTTCACCACGAAGCACAGCAAACATTAATAAGCAATTTCCAGTTAACTAGGCACTGTGAACATGTCAATGGTTGGATGTAAACTGTGGGAATGAGATGTATAAATAAGAAATGAGCAAGAGAGAGGATGAAGACCTTCCTTTATCATTTCTGTGCCCCTTTTCTCTGTTTCTGCCTTCTTCCCATTTGTTCAAGTTTCACATTGTGGGATTTGATCAGTAACAATCCACTTCAAAAGAGGGCTCCAAAGGATTTCTAAACCCTATTGCCTTCTTTCTACAATAGTAATATTATTCAATGAGAAATCCTGGGGCAGATGGAAATGCCCAAAGATTTATATTGTACTATACTGTACTGCATTATATTGTATCGCTTTGCTTTTTCTTTCAAAGTTGGAAACTGAACTTATAATTTTATCCCTAACAATTAAGGGATAATATATGTATTTCTTGCAAATATATTCTGCCTTTCCCCTGATGAGCTCAAGGCAGCATACAAATCAGATCTGTCTGCTTAACTTTATCTACCATCTCTATTTTTTTCTCAAGCATGAATTTATATTTTGCAACCTCACTAACTTCCCTATTGGCGTCATTATGACTCAGTAAATTAGAGTAGCTGAAGAGAAGATTTCAAAATGAGTTTTATAGCTGTGTATAAATATAGTTATAAAAAGTATGCATTCTTCTACTGAGCATCATACAATCTATAGCGAACTTTACAGGAACTTTGCACATAATTCTTGTTTGGTAGTCTGAATGCAGTGATGTTAGATTTTGTGTTCAGCTATTATGGGTTTTCCTGGCAGAATTATTTCCCATGATATTGCCTAGATACCGAGGTAGCAAGGAGAGTCATTATTAGTTTATAAAATGATGATATGATAAAATGTTGATTGCATTCTTTTCTGGATTTTTGTGTGTGTATGTGTGAAACTGTGAAGCTAACTGAGATCAGATTTTCAGCTGTGGAGATGTTTTAATGGAATAGCAGTGGGATTATTTTATATATGTACCTGAGACATTTGAAATTTTAGGGAGCAAATATTTTCATTCTCATTTTTTCCCTTTAATTTTTAAAAAAATGTTTACTCTGAGATCAAATGTCAAAAGCTGAAGCAAAAACAGATCTATTGGGATATGGGACCAGGCTATCAGTTTGCATCACTTTAAATAAATGAATTTACAGGAATGTGTAGAAAATCAGAGCAACAAAGACTGCTAATTATAAAAGCTAAAATATATTACTCCCAGTTTCAGCAGCAATATGCTTTTTCAGTTAGCCATATAGGTTATCAGCCAACCTTGGCTGATCTCAAAAAGATAAACATTATTAAAGCTTAAATAGGAGATCACTGGAAAATCCAAATACAATATTGAGTTGTTTTACGAAATACAGGTAATTCTTGACTTACAACAGTTCATTCAGTGACTGTTCAAAGTTACAACATCACTGAAAAATGATTTATGACCATTTTTCACACTTATGACTGTTGCAGTATCCCCATAGTCGCATGAACAAAATTCAGACACTTGGTAACTAACTCCTATTTATGACATTTGCAGTAACCCAGAGTCATGCGATTACCTTTTATGACCTTCTTCAAGCAAACTCAATGGGGAAGTAAGATTCACTTAACAACCATGTTACTAACTTCACAACTGCAATGATTCACTAAGGCACAAATGGTCTTAAAATGGGGCAAAATTCACTTAACAAATGTTTCCCTTAGCAACAAAAAAATTGGGTTCAGTTGTGGTCATAAGTTGAGGACTCCCTGGAAGAAGACAGTGATAAACAGTTTGTGTAAATGTGGCCAAGAAAGCTTCATGGATGCATCCATAAAGCCACCAGAATTAAGTGTGACTTGAAATAAACTTTTCTCCTCCTTCTCTTGGTCTTTCTCTTTCTTCTCCTCTTCCTCTTGTCTCTTTTTACTTCTTTCTCTGGAATATTAAGGCACCATGACTCATGCTAGACTGTCTTCTTGTGGGACAGCAGGGCAAAAGGCTTCAGGTGAGAAGCAAGGGAAGAGTTAGAGACAAAAACAGCAGGTTAATGGTAGCTCAGAATATGTGGGAATAAATTCTTGCCAACCAAACAGTTGAAAGCTGAGCCAAGAAACAGAACCTGGCAGAACCTCTACATTTGCTAGAGATGCTAACAGCCAGTTTTGTTCCTCCCTACCCTTCTCCCCGCTAAAAACTAAATGACTGTACAATGCAAAAGCTCTGCAGCAGTTCAGAATGGTGACTAAAGATAGAGCACTGAAAATATCAGAATAACAGCTAAAACTAAGGTGCTAAAAAGTTGGTTGTAGCTCAAGCTAAAAAAGGTGATTTCAGCACTTTGTGAAGAATCTTTTCCTCAATGTCCAGCTGTTACCTTGTTGAGGTTTAAAGACATATTAACCCTTTTTAGTAATCCAGACAAGAAACACAACTATCTTTATTGGAGGGTTATATTAACAGAAAACTAGAAGTATTTGTCCCCTCCTTTCCTTTTACTTTCTGAAAAATGGGGGGAGGATTTCTTTCACACCCTCTTTCCATCTTTAAGAGAAATGCACACCTTCTGTGAGCTCAGAAATCTTTTACATCAGGGGTCCCCGACATTTTTGATTCAGCAGATGGCGGTGGTAGCTTCGGCCATTTTGGCAACAGGGAGATATGGCTTTGCAAGTGCAGTCTAAATCCCATGCCATACAAATGAAGCTTTGCACAATTGCCTGATGCTTTGGTGGCCCAGTGGGCTGCCGTCCAGTAGCGGGCTATGGCCTGGGAGCTGGAGACCCGTTTTACAGGAGGTTGCACTGTAAGATGCTCCAGACCATAAGACTCACTTAGCTTTGGGGGAGGAAAACAAGAAAACAAAACCTTCCTCTGCCTCCCAGCAACTTGCCTTCTTGTAGCAAACAGCAAACAGCCTGGTCAGCTTTAGCACAGATTGATTTAGCACAAGCAGCTGATTGGTGGTTGGATTGGGCCTCTCAGAATACAGCTGATCAGCTGTTCCAGGCTGCAGGGATCACTGCCACCCATTGCTGCCACTGCCACCCATCACCGCTGTCGCTGTCCATTGCCGCCACCACCTATTGCCACCTTAACCCATCCCATTTTTGGCCTCCACATGCCTATTTTCATCCTCCGTGCATCTTGTTTTCGGCCTGTTTCAGGCGATGGGGACTGATGAGGATTGGTGGGGATTGGCAATGGTGGTGATCCCTACTGCCTGAAATGGGCTGAAAGTGGGACGCATGGAGGTGGTGATAGGCAGTGGCAGTGATAGTGGTGATAGATGGAGACAATCCCCACAGCCTGGAACAGCTGATCAGTGGTATTTCAGGAGGCCCAATCTAACTGCCAATCAGCTGCTCGTGCTAAAACAGGCTTTCCTGATGCTGACCAGGGTGTTTGTTCTTTGTTGCAAGGAGGCAAATTTCTGGGAGGCAGAGGCCAAAAGGTAGGGGCTGGTGGGTGGGTGGGACTTCAGTAACATTCACTCTACCAGATGCACAGACATTTCCATCCCCTTTTTTGGTGGGGGGGAGTCTTATAGTGCAAAAAATATTGTACTCATTTCGAAAGCAACAATCCAGAACAGCAGCAACAGAAAATAGATGGCTTTTACAACATCTTCCAACAAAATGGAAGTCCATACAACTTTATTAAAAAGTGCCTGACCGTTCAATCCACTACAGCGCAACCACACAAGCTATGAAAAATATATCAGTGTCAAACACCAAAAATATCTCAAACAAAAAAAAAAAAAGATTGTTACAACCACACAGCATCACCAGGGCGTGCAAAGCCATCCAAAACATCTTCAGTAAACCAAAAGATGCAGTAAAACAACAAAAAGGAGTCATCTACAAATGCTTACCACTGGGTTGTGTGTATGCATGCATGCAATGAACAGAAATTCAAAATTGGGCTGTAAGTACTTTTTAGAGGGTCTGTTTAGTGTCCAATGGTTGCTAAGCAACCAGTCTTAAGTGATGTTTAACTGTAATTAGTTACCCTATGGCAAAGATCATATAATTTTGTTTAGCTTGATTATTTTAAAACAATATGTTGTTATTTGTAATTATGAATAGTTTTTGAAAACTACTTCGGATGGCACCAGACATATCTTCTCAGAATAACTCATGTTCTAGAGCAAAATACATTTTTCATTGCTGATCTAATCGGACAAATGGAATTCAAATGGATATCCAAAAGAAGAACTAGAAGTTCTTTTTTAAAGAGTGATTTCAGGGGAGATAAAACTATTAAGCTGATCTACTCTTAACATCTCGACAGATTCTTCAAAGCATAGCTATACAACTATTAAAATATAACTATAACTATAAAACTATTAAAATGTTAATCCATTAAATGCTCTGAATGGCTTGGCATGATCATGGGCATATGAACTATTCAGCTCTGTCATATACTAAGACTTCATTGCATTTTCACTGAAACCATTTCGACAGTTTATCTGTACCAGAAGAAAGAGGGATAGAAAGCCATCCACAAAAAGGGCTACTTTGTAGATTTCTGGAAATGGTGGAAACCTTGCACTGGGAAAGTGACGTAATCTTCAATAATGATGTATTTTTACATTGTACCTTTAGGAAAGTTTTGAAAAATGTTTTGTTTCATTTCTTAAAAATATTGTAATGGTTTGTGGGAAAGACCTTATGAGACTGTGCAAAAGAGGAAATGGCCAGATAAGAGAGGACGCAGCCTGCAGCTGGATAGTGGACAGAGAAAAGGGCTCAAAAAGGACTTTCCCTAGCTTCTCAGGCTGCAAAGAGAAAGCAAGAGAGATTTGTAAATGCAAATGAATTTGTAAGCTTTTGTTAATGTAGCCCACCATAGAATTAGCTCATCTGGTAGTGTTTCCTGTCTGATCTACAGGATGATATTTGGACTATTGTCCAAATGATAGAGTTTTTAAATCATTCTGCATTACAATATTTCTTCTTCCACTACTGACTCCAAGTAATTGCAAGACAAACATGAAGCATCTTCTTATTTGGTTCTGCTTTCCAGCACAGATACTGTGAATAATCTCTGCCTGTTCATGGAATGAAATGTAATTATTTCCCTTATAGCACCTCTAGAAAAATCAATAGCTACAGCATCAGCAAATGATCTGAAGAAACTAGAAGAAGTATACTCAAAAAGATAGGAAGATGTTCTTTTGGGACACTGTTTATCTCACTGGATTTTACAGATAGTAATAATAAACAACTGGTTCTGTGGGTGTGGCTTAGTTGGTGGGTGTGGCTTGGGTGGACATGGCTTGGTGGTCATGTTATTGGCTGGTCATGGCCAACACAATATCACTCACATCGAGGCACGCATCTCCTGCCTGTGGGGATGCTGCAACAGTCAGAAGTGTGAAAAATGGGCATAAGTCACTTTTTTCAGTGCCATTGTAACTTTGAATGGTCACTCCACACAAGCAAAGTAGCAGCAAAGGAGGGAAAAATAACTTCAGAGAAGTTCCTGAGACAGGAAGTCTATTCCTGCCAAGAATGTAATAAGGGTTAATGGAGAGTCAGTTTCTGTAAGCAACACCAGAATGTTTCCTTCTTGCCTTCCTTACAGGATTAGGCCAGTAATTTCTTCTAACAACCGGTTCTCCAAACTACTTAGAATGTTAACAACCGGTTCTAGCGAATAGGTGCAAACTGGTAGAATCCCACCTCCCCTTTCCTTGCAGTGTCGGTGAACCAGTAGTGGCCCTAAATCTAGAAAAAAAAATAGAAAATAGAAACAGAAACAAAATGGACATAGAAACAAAATCAAATGGTAAATGGTAAAACTGTAGTCTTGTAAGGATCTTTGCAGTATCTGCAATGCAATATTAATTATATAACCTTAACATATAGCCATTCATCATCACCAAGGGTTCCAGCATTTTTGGCCAGTGTGTACCTTTGCAATTTTGTGTACTTGTTATAGGTGTTCTGACTACCAGGGAGGAGGCTTTAACCTTTCACAAATAAACCATGTGACCAGTCAACAACCACAGCATTTAATTAAAATTTCTCTTTAAATTTTACCTTTGGCTTCTAATACTTCCTTCTGGAAAAACAGATTAAAAAGCCTCAACTATATTCCTCTACTTGATACCTCTTCAAACATTTTCTGTCAATATTCTCCTTAATTTTATTTTTGATTGATTAAGTTATGAAGTCATTTTGACTCCTAGCAATCACATAGATCAATGACTATCGATCCTTAACCTGTTCTTTCAAGTTTCCCAATGGTGCAATTATCATTACCATAACTGAGTCCATTGATTGTACTGCTGGCCACCTCTTTCTTTCCATATTTCCCAGCATATTAAAGGTTATTTTAAGTGCGCTGTCATAGTGTATATACATACATATATGCACGTACGTACGCATGTACGTACGTGTGTGTGTGTCTGTGTAACTACTTCCCAGTAGCTTAATGTTGTGTATGTGTACATTTATGAGAGCTGTGTGAAGCAAAAACACACACACACACACACACACACACACACACACACACACTTATATACGTATATACATACTGTATATATACTCTCTCTGTGTGTATGTGTGTGTGTGTATGTATGTATGTATGTATGTATATATGTATGGTATTCAGCTTTGTTCAGGTATTTTCCCATATCATTATAGTTGTGCTTTTAAAGTTGTAGCAACATTTCGGCAGAATCTCATCTACCATAATCAGGCTTGTGTATTGGGTTCGTCTATGTGTCAGGCTTTCACAGCCATTTCTGTTTTAAATTTGGTGCTAGCCTCATGCTGTGTTAGAATGGTTTTTTCCTTCATCCTGATTGGTTGGGAGTCTTGGTCTGTGTTTATTGGTCTTGGAGTTTGCTGTGTTCTGCTTGATTCGTGTTTCTAATATCTTCTGTCTGTTTTGTAGTGTTTTTTTGTCTTGATAGGCTGGCAACATCGATGACACATTTGTTATTTGGCCCCATGGAAAAGAAAACCTAAACAATTTCCTAACACACCTAAACAGCACACACCCCAAAATCAAATTCACCATGGAAATGGAAACAACAACCAATTACCATTCCTAGATGTACTAACCTACAAAAAAACAGATGGCACACTAGGACACACCATATACCAGAAGAAAACACACACCAACAGCTACCTCAATGCCCAATCCCACCACCACCCAGACTGATAAACTCCATGGCCAAAACACTAATTGCCAGAACCAAATGCCTGGCAGATAAGACGCACATAAAGACTGAACTATGCACCCTGACTAAAGTACTGACAGCCAACGGCTTCCACAAAAGCAAAATCACAGGCCTGATCCACAAAAACACACTGAGACATAATAGAGACTTAGAAGATGAACAGACCTATGGAACAGCTGCCCTGCCCTACATAAGAGGTCCTACAGAAAAAATCAGTAAGATACTACACAGGTATCACATCAAGACTGCCTTCAAAACAGACAGAAAAATAGCAGCCATCCTTAGAAACCCCAAAGATAAAATTGACCTGGAAAACCAAGGCATATACGAAGTCCCCTGTGCATCATGTCCTGCCACATACACTGGACAGACCAATAGAAGAATAAGTACCTGCCTGGATGAACAAAAAAATGCAGTAAAAAAGCTGGTACACACTTCCTCACTAGTCCAACATATGAAAGCCACAGGTCATAGCATCGACTAGCATGGCACCCAAACCAGAGATTGAAAAAAAGACCTTAAAGCATGAATAGAAGAGATAACTCCACCAGACTGTCAATTATCTGGAAGCCTGCACTCACAAACAAAAAAAATCTCCACAACACAAGCCAAACAAACACCTGGACACAAACAGACCCCCCCGATACCTCCAGCCCAAACACACCCCAGACAGCCACCCAGATGAAACCTAGCTTCCTAATAAACGATAGCCGGCCATTCACCCAAAGTCAAGCCACATTAAAAGCCCCCAATACACAAAACACAATGTTGCCAGCTAATCAAAAGAAGAAGAAAAAACACTACAAAACAGACAGAAGATATTAGAAACACCAATCAAGCAGAACATAGCAAACTCCAAGACCAATAAACACAGACCAAGACTCTCAACCAATCAGGATGAAGAAAAAACCATTCTAGCACAGCATGAGGCTAGCACCAAATTTAAAACAGAAATGGCTGCAAAAGCCTGATACACAGACAAACCCAATACACAAACCTGATGATGGTAGATGAGATTCTGCCGAAATGTTGCTACAACTTTAAAAGCACAACTATAATGATGTGGGAAAATACCTGAACAAAGCAGAATACTGTACATATAAATACCCGTGAAAATTTAAGAAAACACACACACACACACACTCACATACACTGTGTATATATGTATGTATGTATGTATGTATGTATGTATGTATGTATGTATGTATGTATGTATATGTATGTATGTATGCTTCACACAGCTCTCATAAATGTACACATACATATTAAGCTACTGGGAAGTAGTTAAATGTATGTTGTGTCTCTTGTTAAAAAAAGGAGTAACAAAACTTCAATTAGATCTGGAATTATGTTAGTCTCTTTTTTCTTGTAACAGATGTTTTACTGTCTATCCCTTGACTTCCTGAAACTCCTAAAATCTTTAGAAAGGTTGCCAAGAATTGTGGTACGACAGGAAGAACTATGAACAACCAGGGGTGGGATTCTACCAGTTCGCACCTATTCGCTAGAACCGGTTGTTAACATTCTAAGTAGTTTGGAGAACCGGTTGTTAGAAGAGATTACTGTCCTAATCCTGTAAGGAAGGCAGGAAGGAAACATTCTGGTGTTGCTTACAGAAACTGCCTCTCTGTTAAACCTTATTACATTCTTGGCAGGACTAGACTTCCTATCTCAGGAATGTCTCTGGAGTTCTTTTCCCCTCCTTTGCTGGTACTTTGCTTGTGTGGAGTGACCATTCAAAGTTACAATGGCACTGAAAAAAAGTGACTTATAACCATTTTTCACACTTCTGACTGTTGCAGCATCCCCACAGTCATGAAAAGCCAGGCGAGGAGATGCGTGCCTCGATGTGAGTGATATTGAGTTGGCCACACCCAGCCAATAACATGACCACCAAGCCATGTCCACCCAGTCACATGTCCAGCAAACCACGCCCACCACCTAAGCCATGCCCACAGAACCGGTTGTTAAAATTTTTGAATCCCACCCCTGTGAACAATGCTCATTATCTGAACTTTTTATTCCTTCAAATTATTTCAATCCTTCTAAGGGAATATATGATGGTTCTAGTCATACCTGAAATATAACAATTAAGTATAACTGTGTGGCTACACAATATGTAAAATTAAAAAGGAAAATTGAGTTATAAAATATAGGTAGTCCTTCACTTACAATCACAATAGGACCTGGAATCTCAGTCATTGAGTGAAGCAATTGTTAAGGAAGATGACACATGACTGTTCTGCTCAAAGTAATCCCAGATCTCCAAGTTCTATTTGTGAATCAACTGCATTAAGAGCTCTTCTGCTAGGAGGTCCTGGGTCTCCTGGACAGAGTAGACTGGAGGAGATGGCCACGTCTCCCACCACAGCAGGGTGGTCTGATCCTTCTCTCCACCCAGGGAAAATGAAAATTGGCACCAATGCCACACCAAAAGTCTTGGACAGCACTTAGAAAATCTGGTCGTCGATAAAATTTCCATCTGTCAATTACAAAAGGACACATTGCTTGGATCTATCCACACATACCACACTGATACATTACAACATTCTAGGTTCTTGGCTCAATGTGTATAGGCTCAATGTGTATAGAGGCCCACACCAGCTAAAAAACTGGTGGGTATTACTTTACATGATTGTGAACAGATAATAATCATACAATTATATAAATTGCATCTATATAGTCTCATTAGTATAACAGGGATTAGTTTACAACATGCTCTCACACAGAATGCAAGAACATCCAATTATACACAAGGCTGGTATATCAGGCAATTATATTTTACAAGTATCCAACAAATCCAGCTTCTCCAAGATGTTAGCATTGAAGATGCCACAGGCAAATAATGAAACATTTGCAAATAAAATAATTATATTTTAAAACAAACCACAAGTTAAATTTATTCCCAGAACCCCACACTATCAGACTTAGTCCCAGCAAAATATCTATTTCAATTATGAGGAAGCAGATGATGTTGATCTACAGCTTCCAATATAAGGCAGCAGAATCAATGGTGAAAAATTCAGGAGTTTTAATTCAAGAAAATCTGAAGTGCAAAAGTTTTTTTCATCTCTCCGTTGCAGGAGCATTTCCTTAATAATTTTATCATGTAAGCAGTTCAGATCTGGCACTGTCTTCAGTGCTGTGTGTCTCAGAAAGTAATTATAAGAAGCCATAAGGTACAAATAGTTTTGCCAACCTGAGAAAGTATAAAAACAGTGCTTTTCTTTCAGTATTTCGTGCTAGAGGTTCCTCTGTTTAGCTAATTTACTACACAGAATTTTGGGGTGATATTCAAAATATGAATGGGAATGCTTATTTACTGAACAAAGATTTTATAGAACAAGAAAATGGTTCACAACATTTACCAATATTTCAATATTACTGGGTTAGCTCTTCCTTCCTACATCATTGAATCAGTGACATAATGAAGGAACCCAATGTTATACGCCTTTTCCTAAGTTCTTATTATGATTTTAAAATACAGAGCAAAATATGAAACATACTAACATTATTATTATTATCACTTTACTTTTCAAACAATGCCTCTTACAGCTCAATTTGGAAATTAAAACACCTTTTATCTTCATATTATGGCTACAAATTCATATAATACTAAAACATTTGAATGAAGGCAAATATACATATCCTAGGATAATGTTGCAATATTATGCATAGACTAGCCCAAAGCATACATTCTGGTGCAGAGAAGTTCCCTGAGGATGAGCTCCAGTCCAAAATCTCAGAAGATTAAATCTCTGGTCCTAGTGACTGACTCAAATTGGATCCTAAAATTTTGGTTCCCATAAACTCTAACTGGGCAAAACAGTTCAACATAGGGCAACATTTGGCCTGTGAAATCATAAGGCAAAAGAGGGCTGTGAAAATATTTACAGACACCTCACATCCTGGACATAAACTGTTTCAACTCCTACCCTCAAAACGATGCTATAGAGCACTGCACACCAGAACAACTAGACACAAGAACATTTTTCCTCCAAAAACCATCACTCTGAAAAACAAATAATTCCCTCAATACTGTCAAACTATTTACAAACTCTGCGTTACTATTACTATTAATCTTCTCATCACTCCTTATCACCCCTCCCCTCCCACTTGTGACTGTATGACTGTAACTTTGTCGCTTGTATCCTTATGATTTATATTGACTGTTTCCTAATATGATTTGATTGCTTATTGTACCCTATGACTATTATTAAGTGTTGTACCTTATGATTCTTGACTCTTGATGAATGTATCTTTTCTTTTATGTGCACTGAGAGCATTTGCATCAAGACAAATTCCTTGTGTGTCCAATCACACTTGGCCAATAAAGAATTCTATTTTTTTAAACCAAGTACTTCACATAGGCTAACTTAGAAAATGTAACTAAAATCCAGAGCCAATGTCTCCTGAGGAATTAAAATTGGCAGAGTTTTAAAAACATGTTTTGACATAAATCAAAATGTCATAAAATATTCTCTGGGTTGCTGTTTGACTCTGTCACACAATTGAACATATAGTAGGTTATTTTTGAAGCAGGTACATCTCTGAATGCAATTTTCCAATGAATGCAGTACATTAGAAGTTCTATCATTGCTGAAGGCATTGGGGAATCTGGTGAGAAAATACCTCTGAAATGATGACCCAAGGAATCACAAGTTGTCCGGTTCATCTATAAAACTGCCAAGAACAAACTGCTGATGCAATGTGTCTGAAAATTCAAGTTCCTGTCAGACACAAAGTCTGGTCTTCACTGGCTATTTGCACACAACTATTATCCTTGCCCCAAATAAAAATGAATCTGAACTCCTTGCACAATATTTAAAGTACAGCATGGGTCCAAAACTTTATGTACACAAAGATATTAAATAACTGGAAAGCCACAAGGGCAGACAATAGTGGGGATTCAGTACAGGGTCTAAACCAGAGGTGATATTTAACAGATTTAACAGATTATCAGAGTTGGAAGGGACCTTGTAGGTCATCTAGTCCAACCTCCCACCTAAGCGGGAGACCCTACACCATTTCTGACAAATGGCAGTCCAATCTCTTCTTGAAAGTCTCAAGTGATGGCGCTTCCACAAATACTCAGCAGGTTCTGACCAGTTCTGGAGAACCAATAGCAGAAATTTTGAGTAATTCAGAGAACTGGCAAATAACACTTCTGACTGGAGATTTTACACAATCCTTCCCCTGCCATGCCCACCAAGCCATGCCCACAGAACTGGTAGTAAAAAAATTGGAATTTCACCACTGGTCTAAACAAAGACCAAAGCCTTTAGTAATTTGAACAGCATTATTTGTATTTAAGTACAGATACACTCTTCTTACTTTCTCCCTTCAAAGAAGTGGATAATGTTTACAGGGGTGGCGGGGGTAGAGGTACAGATAATGAACAAAAGCCAGTAAAAATGTCCTTCACTTAAGTGTTTATTGTAGCTTGAGATTTTCCATCAGTGGAAAATGGAGATAGATGAGTTAGAAAAGATCAGAAGTCAAGGAAGTGATTCTTAAAGAAAAACAGACACCTTTATATATAAAAGGAGGAAGAAGTAGGAAATCAGGAATAATGTAGAAAGAGAAGCCAAATGCTTGTCTATAAACAGCTGAAACAAGGGATGTTTGGTTTAACTGTTTGGTTTAACTATGTTACTCTGTATGAACTGAATGGTGAATTCAGTTATAGTCTTCATAACATTCCTCAAACAAAACATCAAAGAATTGGAAAAAAATATGAATTAACTGTAGGGGAAAGCACAGTGTAAACTCTGTCAGGAATATATATTATTGAAAGCAAAGTATCTATTCAATAACATTTTTGACATATTTCTCTGAAATAATCACAAATGAGCTGAAAATTTCTGTTGCTAAGCAAGGTAATTGTGAATCAAGCTCCATTTTATGATTTTTTTGCCCAGTGTTGGGATTCATTTTTTTTTACTACTGGTTCTGTGAGTGTGGCTTGGTGGGAATGGAGGGGAAGGATACTGGAAAATCTCCATTCCCTCCCCACTCCTGGGGGAAGGTTACTGCAAAATCCCATTCCTTCACCACCCCACTAACCCGTTTTCCATCTCATTCTCCTGTGCAGGACAACAAAAGAAGACCCAACTGATCATCTGGGACTCAGGAGGCAGAGAATAGATGGGGGCAGGGCCAGTCAGAGGTGGTATTTGCTGGTTCAGTGAACTACTCAAAATTTCTGCTACCAATTCTTCAGAATTAGTCAGAACCTGCTGAATACCACCTCTGTTTTTTCATGGTTATTAGGTGAACCACTACCATTGTTAAATGAATCATGCAGTGAATTTGGTTTCCCTCATTGACTTTGCTTGTCTGAAGCTCCCTAGAAAAATTGCAAATAACAATCCCAGAATCCTGGAACAGTGCAACCATAATTAATACATGCCAGTTGCCAAGCTCCTGAAGTTTGATCATGTGACCATGAAAATGCTACAGTGGTTATAAATGTAGTACAATTGTATATTTGAATGGTCATTAAACAAATGATTTTAAATTGAGGCCTACCTATACCTGATATTTCTTTCTCTCATAGCAACCATCTTACTTACCATTCCTGTTTTGAAGCACCATAATCATCAAATACTGTTGGAATAATAATTTCTAGGCCACTGATTTTGAAAGTACACTATCAGAAACTGATTGATTGATTGATTCATCAAGTCATTTCTTATTCTAGATAGATTTTTTTCCATTGTGATCTATCCCTAACCTCTGTCTTTCAATTTTCCTAATGGCGTACTTGGTGTCACTATAACTGAACCCATCCACCTTGCTGCTGGTTGTCCTCTTCTCTTGTCTTCCATCTTTCCCAGCACTAGAACCTTTTTGTGATGACCTGGGGTATGGCACAAAGGCAATACAGTTAAAAAATAAGCATGAGTCTCTTTATTAGCTTCAACTTTGCCCCCAATGTCCTGGTTACCTTCTAGTCTGGAGAAAAAACTCTCATAGGAACAGCCTTTGGTTGCAGAGATTCAAGTCCAAAATGTGATCAAAAACTTTAACCATAAGTCCAATCAAGGCAAGATAAGGTAATTAATCTGGCGTGGCAAGAGAAGGAATTCCAGATGTGAAAGAACAACAATAAAACAACCCAGTTGGGAGGGTTCCAGGAATGCAGATAACCACAGTTAACATAAGATAAACTCATGTTTGTTCCCAGAAAATTCAGCTCTCAACTTGCATCTCTTTTAAATTCTCTTCCCAGGTGTGCCTAATGAAAAGAATCAGGGCCTTTTCCTCCCCCATAAGCCACACAACCCACATTGATCTCTTCTCCATTTCTCCACAGCCAACGGAGCCACACTCCCACTTCTTGTCTGCTGTTCATCTTCTTTCTCAGATTCACACTCTGACAGGGGCTTTTCCAGTGAGCTGGCTCTTCTATTTGTTCCTTTACAAGTTGATAGCTGATTCCAAAAAGTAGAAGCTATCCATCACTTCAGTATCTTCATTATTCTGGTTGGTTGCCCAATCAGATGTTCAGCCTGGATTTGACATTTTTGTCTACCTATCGAGTCCTTCCCAAGGAGGTGGGTGTTTGGTGATGTTACAAATATCGTCTCAGGATGTAAGCTGCTTTTGCAATTAATATTATTAAGACTAAGATGCTTAAAATTCAAAATATTTATTCTGTGGAATAAATAGGCAGCAGAACAAAACAACAACAACAAGGATCTGGTTAACTCTTCCAAAGGATGAATGAATACTAAAGGCAAAATGTTGGGATTAAGTTTAAAGAGCATGCCAATATTTCCAACATATCATTATTGCAGTGATGGCTATAGGTAATTTATAACAAGAATTGGAGTTTGCATTAAAACCAGAGTGACTTTTTTCAAAGATACGTTTTCTTAAAAAAATCTCTGTAAATCAGCTTACTTAGGAGGAAATAAAGACATTCAGTGATGATGAGATTTATAGCAGAGAAGCTGTTGAAGAATCCCCTTGAGATAATCTGGCTAAATGGCCTCCTATTTTGCTGCCTTGAATATCCTGGAGAATTTCAAGGGTGCTTTTGTAATATAGTCCTAGTTTAAAGAGATCAGAAATGAGGACAAAGGAGACAAATTTGGGAGGGCACAGGAGAGTTGGGAGTGCTTACAGAGATTCATGTCCATCACAACCCTTTTAAGATGAAAAAAATTCTCAGTTTCTCCTCTTGGGTTTCTGAGACTTGATCTTAGATATCAGTTATGAGGACATTAATAACAGGAGCCATTAATGAAGCTCTTGATCATCCTATGTATTCTTTCGTTTCAGTGCTGTCATATTATTTTTCTCTCTCCTTGCAATAATTTCCTGCTTTGTTTATAAATAATAATATGAATCATCCATTTTAATAACCTTAAGAATGCTTTAGTTGGTAAGTTTATACTTCAACATATAAAATCACTAGATCTCCATCAACAAGAAATAATATAAAATTTTATTAATCAATCTTTATTCATTTTCCAATATTGAGTTCCACATCAGTAATTTGCATATTATTCATATAATTAAGGCAGTTTGAATATGATTTATGGAAGAATAGAAATCCTGGACTTTATTGTGAAAGTGATCCACAGTGCCATTTTTGTGTGGTGTGAAAATAAAACATGTGGTTGATTCATTTTTACACAGCTATAAGATTCAGTACAAATGATTATATTGCTTAGGAGCAGAGCCCACTGAATGATCCAAAATATTTGGATAATAAATATGAATCAGCTCTGGGGACAAATGTCCAAATATATTTCCCTAAATACTAGAACAGATCTGAAAATGTAAGGGAATTCTTGGAAAGAGACATTTCGTTTGATTTTTCAAAGACCACAGTAGCAATGGTAGCAAAGAGCTAAAGTAGAATTCTACTGCTTCGAGCTTATGTGTTTCATGAGGAAGTAGAAAGGATATGGTATTCCTTCTTTCACCATAATGTCCATGATGGTTCAAATAGTCTACTACTGTTTCTGTTCCACAAAAACACTTCACAATACTGAAGTAAGTCTACCAACAATTTGAAAGAGACAATGGAAGAAGATCTCTTTTTATGCATAGCCTAGCTGAGGAAATAAACTTGTGTTAATTATATGTGTGTATCTTGGAGTTTTTATGCTATTTTGAAGCCTTCAGCAATTTGTATTTTATCACAGAAAGCAGCATACATAGAATACAGGTTATAATACTCTAAACAAATTATTATACATGCTGATAAATTATAAGGAAGAATATTTTGTTGGTGGAGATGTTGAAATGATCATTAATATATTAACAGCCATTAAAATGTCAACATTCTGTACTAAAATTTATGTCTTCTATTTTCATGGTTCTAACATCTGATATAACATGACTGAGCTTTGGAAAATAAAATGTATGAAAAACAGTTCACTAAAACATGATAAATTTTTATTAGTTTTTAGAATAATCAATTTGAAGATGATATATGTATGTATCTAGTCATTTATGACAAAATAAGGAATCTCTCTTCTTTCTGTATTTCGATTACTTTGCTACTAAATATGTAAATGTATATTTAATAGGTTTATATTAAACAAATATGAAATATGAGAATTTCACTCTGACTTCTTGAAGTGTGCACCAAATAAATATTTTTATTTACAATATTTTTCTTAACTGCACCAAATTTTTGTATTTCAATATGGAAAAATATTAATGAAAATCCAAATGAGACATTTTTTTCTCTTCTTTTGTGAATTAAGTTTTCTGTTATCAGCAGTCAATCTTTCTCTAGGTCATTTAAAATATCAGGAAATATTATACTGGTAAATATTACACTTTCAGGCTTATTTTTAAAAAAATCTTTGAAAATTTAAAAAAATAAACATTACACTGGTGTAATATTTATTTTTTAAAATTTTCAAAGATTTTTTTTTAAATAAGCCTTAGAGTAAAATATGTTAGCCTCTCTGATTCAGAATAACTTTTAGCATTAACTTCAGTAAGTATGTCAAACCCTTTCTTCTTCCAAGTCAAACACCTTTAAAATATTTATTAATCGCATTTTTTTAAAAAAAAGATTGAAATTAGATAACATAAATATGAGTGGATCTGAGTGAGAATATTGCAGTTTCATTTCGACGTATCAGGCAAAAACTGACAAAGCCCAATCTTAATTTCCTAGAAAAGAATTATGCAAAAGGTAAGGAAGACAGTAGTTATCGCTAGGCCAGTACAGGAATATAACAATTGTGAAAGGTTCATGTAAAATTCCACTATCTGTCATGCAAATAAAATGCAGATGGGCAAATCCGTAGTTCCATTTCTAATTCCAATATAAAAGTTGGAGGGATAGAACGGTTTTATCATAGAAATGGAAGGGTTGGGGAAGAGTCTCCATAATATTTGTTCCAGCATTTTTGTGCTTAGAAATTCTAAAGTTGTAACATTACTCAGTGACTTTCTAAGGTTTTACTTTAGGAGCTTGAAAATATATCCTTTCTCTTTGAGGGATTTCATTTTCATTCCTGGACTGGCACCTGAGATGCCATTTCCAATTTCTGATTGTTTTTATTTCTTTTTTTAAAAAAATTAAATTATACATATATTCAGTAGATATGTGAAAGTATGACTAGTTGCTGGCTAAAATCCCAAAGGCTGACATGAGAGCAGGCAAGCTCTGCAATAAACTATACATTTGGAATTCTAAAAAACTTCTGTACTCAAATATAGAGTATTTATACCCCTGAAATTATAATTAAACTAGATTTTAAGATCAAAAGAGAGCCTCCATTGCTAAATGAATACATTGACCTATTCATAGTACTCTGATAGATTCATCGGGAATTGGGCACCTGGCACATTAGCTTACGATGTTTAGCACACTTCTACAATGTTTTCTTCAAATGTATGGCCCTCAGTCTTGCTCACTGTTGTTCAAATTCGTAGTCATGGATGTTGGATGACCTCTCTGTCATTATCTCTCAATTCAACCAACTATAAAAGAATGTTGTGGGAATAGAAAAAATATATATGTATATTTCCAATTTTTTGAAAGTTAATAACAGACCATCCTGTTCTCATGGTAGAAGCTGTTCCATAAAGCATAATGGCTATCATAAAAGTCACCATCCCTTCCCGTCGTGTAGACGTAGAGTATTCCATTGGGGGGGTGGGTGGATATACAAAGCATACTTTCTGTGGTCATATTGGAGAGATCAGTGTCAGAGAAGTCATTCCTGCAGATCTGCATGTAAAGAGGCTTTATAAACAATAAGCAACCCTTCTCATTGTAATTGGAAACAAGTTATCAGCAAGTGCAATTATTTTGATGTTTTCATTCTCATCAGTACGTTCTACGGAATTCCTGAAGTACCATTTTGTTTATCCTTTTCAGATATGCATTGCTCTCAAATTAAAGTATCATTCATCTGCTAACTTGTTTAATAATTTGTTAGCTTTTATTCTGCTTAATCTTTTTGCTATTTTACTTAGTTGTCTGCTTATTAATTTCATTTGCTCTACTAATTTTTAATCAGTTTACAGTCTTAAATGTATTTGTTGTGTGTTTTCCAATCTTAATTTAGCTGCCCATTTAACAACATAATTGATTATAGGTTATTCCATTGATTGTATACTTAAGAAATGGCTTGGACTTCCAGTGGCACTTCTGTCGAAGATGAATCGGAGTCCGTGATTGTGCATGGTTTCAATTTGTACTCTATCCATTGGAGGATCCCAAACAGGGCTGGAGCCACCTTGTAGGAGTAGTGAAAAGGGGGGAGACCACCTGCTGGGCCAAGGGGAGCTGCATCTCCTCTCCCTGGCTAGGAACACTCCCTCTGAAGGTGGGCTGTAGCAGTGATCTAAAATGGCCACCCTGAAGATGGAAGGCTAACCAGGAAATAAGGTTTTGCTGGAGCAGTAAAGCTGTGAACAGGGTGTGGACCAGCCAAATATCTGGAAAAGGTAACCCTGGAATTAAGGGGAAGAATTCTTGCTAAAGATTGTAGAAGCAGCAACTTGAGAGAGAGAGAAAAAAAATGGAAACTCAAGAAATTGGACTTTGGACTTTGAAAAATAATTAAATTGGATGTGAAAAAAACTTAGAGGAAAACATTTAGCTATAACAGACTTGGAAATTGAATTGGATAACTATTTGGATTTTGGCACTAAATAGGCATTGATTAAATGCTGGAATTGACTGTGTTAAAAAGGAACAATAGCTAATAATTAGGAACTAGCAAAATTAACAAAAGCTTAAAAAAAGATAAAGCAGAAAAATAAAAGATGGAAAGTGGAAATTGAATTAAGAGTGCCACCTAATGGTAAAGGAAAAATTTCATTGACTTTTTGAAAAGTGTTTGGTCTATTTAAGATTGGAATGTGAAATGAAGTAAGAGGAATTTTATTACAACAAAACTCCCCCAAAGTGGAATATTAAAACATTACAGTAAAGAGATACATGAAGATATTACCCTGGGACTGATTGATGACTTTGAAAAGGAGTTCGAAAAGGAGCAAATTGAATAGAACTGGGAAATTGATTGTTAAAATTAAACATAAAAGATGCTGGTTGATATAAACTACTGGATAATCGGATTGGATACAAATATTAAAGAAGAAAAAGAAATTCCACTCATTAGTGGAATATATATGGAAATAAGTTCAGAACTGCAAAGCATGAAGGAAATGATGAAAAAAAGCTTAGAAATATGGAGTATTGTACAAGAAAAAACTAGAAATGGCAACCCAAATCAAAGAAGAACAAAGAGAGCCAGAGGGGGAGGAGTTAAGCAAAGAAGAAATCAGCTTTAAAGAACAAGTGGAACAATGAACATTAAGACAGGACAAAAAGGGAGTTAAAACTAAAATTTTAAGGTTTGATTTGATAAACAAATGGGGAATTAATTGGAAGGTTAAGCAAAGGAAGAGGAAACAACAGAAGAGGGAATTACAGAGGAAAGATCATAAGAGGGAATTACAGAGGAAAGATCAAAAGAGGGAGGCGAATAAAATAAATAATTGGAGTAAGAAATTGAGGGAAATAACAGGGAAAAGAGGGGGAATTAAGAGAAAGGACCAAAAAATGATAGAAAATAGAAGCTAAGATGAGTAGAAATTATATAGTCAGAAGGACAAGAGACAATGGGTAGAAGGTGATTAAGAAAAGGGATTCTTCATGGAAATGTATTGTGGTATTTAAGAATATAGATATAAAAATGGAAAAGATTGGAATGGACATTTTATTAAGAATTATTGTTAAACTAGATATAAATTTAACTGGAATAGATATGGAAATAAGAATTTACTATAAGAATATTAATTAATATTTAACAATATGATGAATAAATATAGAGTATGAGATTTGAAATGGAAAGACTATTATTAGTTTTTAAAATCAATTGAATGGATTAAAATGAGAAAAATAAATTTGTTATGTAAAAGTTTTTGGAATAAATATATGAATTAGAATGTAATAGAGAAAAGGAAATACCATGTAGAATCTGATTTTATAAGTGTGTGTGTGTGTGTGATATATAGTGGTTAAGGGATTATTGTTGTTAATGTAGAATGTGGTAAAAATGGCTGCATTGTTATAAATTTTTATAATGGATCAAAGAGAGTAAAATGGGGAAAATGTATAAGGTAAAGGGGTAGCAAGCTTGAATTGACAATGAAAGGGGATAACTTTTGGATAATAAGAATTAAGATGAATTTTATTGAACAATGAATGGAATAATAGTATGTGATAAAACTTGTAAATGTGATGGACATAAGAAAATATGTGTAATGAATATAGAAATTGAATATAGAAATTGAATAAGAATATAGATAATATTGAAAAATAAGGCATGAGAATATTTAAAGAAAAATGAAACAAGCAATAATATGATATGGAATTGGATATGAAAGCTGAATGTGTAATCATGGTCATGTTTGTATTGAAATGTAAAAACCTGGAACCATATTGCTTACTTAAAGAAATCTTTTTTAAAATATAAAAATAAAAAAAATTATTGCAAAAAAAAGAAATGGCTTGATTCTTCTGACCCTAATAAATAGGGTATTGTCTAAGTTTTCTAACGAACAGTATGAAATTTAACAGGAGACTTATAGACTAATCTTATTTTGTCCAACAAAAGTGTTTCTACCCCCTTGCATCTTTTTTAATTTAAAACATACAATTCTTTATAATATTTGTGCTCAGAAATACCACTATCTGTCATGCAAATAAAATATAGGGTGGCAAATCTGGATTCCATTTCTAATTCCAATATAAACATTTGAGGGCTAGAAGAATTTATCATAGAAATAGAGAGATGGGGGAAGATTTATTTTACCTGGCTATTGTGATCTTTACTGGCTTCATTTGCTACTTTTTACATAATTATTTTAATTTGCTATATTTAAACTAAGACCAAATATAAACACAGGCCTGGTATGACTCACTAATGACACCAAGATTTGTTCATGGATATTTAACATGAAAGATCAACATGTTCTAATCAATAATTTACTCTGAATAATGGGATATCACATTGGGATCAAAGAACAATACCCATTTACTAAAAAGATCAGTATCATGCCCCAACCTATAATCTTTATGTCCTGTTGTTGCTCTCTAGCCCCATCTCATGGCCAGAGGGACAAATCCCAATTATATTGTTTGAAGCTGACCCAACCCCTTTACCAATCAGCTCCCACTCTCAAAACAAGTGCACTCTGGGAAGTCAGATTCTATTTCCTTTAGCATTTGGAGAAGGCAGAAGCACAGAGAAGAATCCATCTTAATTTGTGGCACATAGTCATCCAAGAACAAACCCACATTCCACACACAGAGCATCACTAGTGAGATTCAAATTGCTTGTATTGATTAATTATTATGTTTAGCAGTAACTTAATACTGTCTATCTTGTATTTGGTTCTCATTGTATGTATTCCTATTTTCCCCAGTTTCACCATATCCTGTTCTTTCAATAAAGCATTCAGATCTACGCACTTGGTCTGTTTTATTGGAGGATAGATGGATTTAGCTGCATGTTGAGCTGCACACAGACTAATGTGTAGTGAGGGCAGAACAGTCAGAACTGTGGCAAATCTATTTAGGGTAACTGTGATCATGTGATCAAATTCCCATCCCTTTTAAACAAGTATTCCAGCACACACACAAAATGATAGTCTTTAATTGGATGCTCATGCCTATTTTAATATTTTCGACATGTTCCTTCATACACTCCTGACCAGGGGTGGGATTCAACTGGTGTTACTATAGGTTCGGTGACTACGTTTTGTGCATGCATGCTTTGTGTGCATGTGCATCAGACGTGCACACACGCATGTATAAAAAAATTAAGCTGTGCCGCCCGGACAGCTGCAAAGCACTGCACGCAGGTGCGCAGCATTTGAAAAGCCACTTTTTTCAACCTCAGCTGTGCCACGCAAAGCAGCTGAAGTTGAAAAAGCAGGAAATAAAAGACAGGTAAGAGCCCGGGCAGGCAAATGGGCCAAACAGCAGCAAACACAGAACTAGTTCAGTGTCTGCTGCTCTTCAGAGCTACTGGTTCTATTGAGCCGGGCAGAACCAGTAGCATCCCATCCCTACTCTTGACACACTTGTCCTTACTCGTACTGGTGAACAAAAAAAAGTACACCAATATTTTAAAAAGCTTAGGAAAAAACAGCATTATCCTCCTTAAAGCCTGTACATTTATTTATTTGAGCTGTTTCTTCTTTATTCTTCTTTCTTTCTTTCTTTCTTTCTTTCTTTCTTTCTTTCTTTCTTTCTTTCTTTCTTTCTTTCTTTCTTTCTTTCTTTCTTTTTCCTCCTCCTCCTCCTCCTTCATTGCAGTCAGCCAGATGTTCAGACTGGGTTTGGCATTTTTGTCTACCTATCAAGTCCTTACCAAGGACCTGGATAAGCAAATTTGGATGTTTGATGGTGTTACAGATATTGTCGCAGTAAAGCTGCCTTCTGCAATTGACTGGTGACAGATTTGTCAGTGACTGTGATGGTGCTCCAGTTGTTTTGGGATTGCACCCAAGGCATCTATTACTATTACGATTTTTGTTTTTGTTATTGTTATTATTACAGATAGCAGAAAACTAAGGAAATACAAGCGCATTCTGAAACTTGGATATATGCTTCCGATTTTAAAATGAAATGGCCAGCTAAACTTTACTTTAGCTTAAAGGGTTTTAAAAAATATTTATTTTAGAAGAATTTTATCCACTTTCTTTCTTGAAACAGCACCCCCATATCTATCTTCCACCATTTTAATTGCTTTTACCATCACCTAATAAGCTCTCTTTTGATCTGCCTACACAAATTTCACTACAGCTATTGTTATGGGCATGAATTATGTTGTCTTCTGTCATCAACTCATCTGACATCCTAGACTGTTCTATATTTATTGGGAAAATCTCAGTCAAATTTTTCTACTTTCTAAATAATGAATTTTCTATCATATGAACAATATATATATTATTGTAAGATATCTCAAACTTTTTGCTGTAATAACACATTTGCTGCATCCTTTGATTAGCAGAAAATATTGCTTTTTCCAAAACAGATAAATCACACATTTCTGATGATTCCTTGACATGTTGAATAAAATTGCTTTTCTGCAAAAAAAGAGATTTTCATTTTATTAGAATGGTGCCTGGAGGGTAACTCCCAATCCTTAGACTGCGTTCTTACCCAACTTACTTTATGTTTGCCACTGAAAATATTAAGGCCATTGTAACAACTTTGTGGTAAAGCATCCGATGTCCACAATGAATTAATGCAAGATGAGGTGGGATGAAAATACTAGAAGAATTACAGAGCAGAAATTAGATGAAATAATTAAAAAGGAGTCAAATAAAATCATTGAAGTAGTGATTCTCCAAGCCATTTCTGATTTCAAGCAAAGATCTTTATGTTGTTTTCTTTGGAATGTTAGTTATACTGGGAATTAGCACTGAATTTGAAGTAGCTGTTATAACCAGAGGCTATAAAGCTAGTATACTTTTCAGCTTAATGTCCTTTGTATGGTTCATTGAGTGTATTTCATTTTATTGTCAGATTTTAAAAACTGTGTCTTAAGTATATCTCATCATGGCGAAAGGAGGCCATGAACTAATTTGTGTTAACATAACAATAATTCTAGTGCTCATCCAGAGGAACAGTTCATATTTTAATACCTCTGTAACTGTTAAACTTGAAATTATATTGGCTCTGACTTCTCTCCTCCAGTGTTCAAATACTTTCATTAGTAAGAACTACAAGATGAGGAGAATTTTGATTTAATATATATGAAGCTTGACCTGTAGACGGATTCCTAAGTTAAATCAGTGCTTCTACTTGCATTAAGATGTTCTCTTTACCTTTTAGCAGAGCCATTATTAGTGGAAGAAAAACAGAAAACAGAACAATTCAGGATAATATGTCTTTCTTGATTTAATATGCCTATAGTAAACCAACTGGCTTAATTGGTTGCACACACTGGCTACATTCTACCCACTTTTACAACAGAAAATCACTTTTCAAGGCAGTGATTCCAATTTAGAGAAGAGAATGTAGGCTACTAAACAGAGCAATAGAATTAAGCAGAATTAAAGGTTGATAGAAGTAATCATTAATTAATAAACTATCCTGGAACATGACATTAAGCTTTCTTTTTGAATCAAAATGGTAGATCAGGGATGGATGGATGTGTCAATTTCATTTAAGCTCCATTTCTCCTATTCCAGCCTTAAATTTGGTTCATCCTGTTCTTTACCTTTCTAAGAGCTGATTTTTTTAAAAAAAAGTTGAACAAGAAACCCACATGAATTGTGCTGTGCATTCATTTTAAATTACATATCACCTTTATTTGTATAAAGTTAGCATACAAAATATCCTTATGGTACAATTTTGCCTACATGTTTTGCAAGCTATTTCCCCAGGTATGTTCTTCAGATTATTGTCACTATATGGTTTTTCCAATACCCCATGTATATATCTTTTCACGATGAACCATCAAAAAAATTGGAGAACACAGAATGAGGAAGATAACAGAGGCTTATTATGCATATGGAAGAAATGGATGATCTCAGTCAAATTCCAGAAGCTCCATCCCAAAAACCAGTTTAAACCTTTAGGAAATAGCTATGTAGCTGCTGCTTAGGATAGACAGAAGAAGGTTTCAGGAAGAGAGAAAAAAACGAGAAATCTTGACCCATATCATGGTTTAACCCAACATACATACACACACACACACACACACACACACACACACACACACACAGATGGTGGGGAACAGAAGCACATATTTATATGTCCCCCTCATACACACAGAGAAACATATATACTGCATATTTACTGTGTGTGTGTGTGTATCTGTACACACACATACACAGAGAGAGGGGGGGAAGAGAGGGAGGGGGATGTTTTTCTTCCTTTCTCTTTTTCATCTCAACTTCAAGTAAAGTAGCAAAATAATTGTGTCACATACAATTCCCTGCCACCATCAGATGGCAAAACCAAACATTACTCACTGTTCTTTTTCTTCAGATTTTCAATCCCCCCATTCCTTTTTCTTTCTGATCCCCTGTGGTATCTTTTTTATCAGACTTCCTGACATTCTCATACTGAAGGGAAAGATCTCAAACATAAAAGAATCTTGTCATCTTTGGGATACTTTCTAGCATGAGAGTTGATTTCCATAGTAAAGGTATTTTTATTAGGGCCTCATCAAAGATACTATATTTTCATGAATGACAAAATACCATTAGAACTGTCATCTTGCTTTGTTATTGTTACTGAATCTCTAGAGATATTTCATTGGTTATTGATTGGCTAATTTTGTCCCATAATATTTGATAGCCACAGAGAAGGACCACAGATTTTTTTATTTTTCACATGAGAATTAGTCTTTATTTTTAATCAATATAATCATTGTAGTTGTTCATGAAGTCAGACAAATGTTTAGACTGGATTTGGCATTTTTATCCATCTACTTAGTCCTTCTCAGGACCTGGGATAGGCAGATGTGGAAGTCTGTTGGTGCTAGAGGTATCATTGCAGGTTGCAAATTGTTTCAAGTAAAGCTGCCTTTTGGAAATCACTGGTGGTGAATTTATCAACACCGATGATATTCAAATAGTATTCCAAATGTTTTAGGATAGCACCTTTTCTGACTTTTTCTTGCCATAGTTGTTCTATTTCTATATATAGGGCTTTGTATTTTGTGATTTTTCCCCCCAATTCTTTGTCTTCTATTCTGCTGTCTCCGAGTATTGTCATGTCAACTACCCAGAGTTTTTTTTGTCTTTCTTATTGACAATTGTTAAATCTGAAGTGTTATGTGGTATATGTTTGTCTGAATTGTCAAGTCCCAGAGAACTTTAACTTCTTTACTTTCTATTACTTTATTTGGTGGTGTCACCAGTTCTGCTTCTGAAATATATTTCTAGCAGATATACCAATGCACCATTGTTGCTATTTTATCATGTCATTGTTTGTAGTTAATCAGTGTGATCTTCTTGCAACAGCTAACTAGTTAGTTCACTGTTTCTTCAGCTTTTTTGCTATCTGTTGCTGTTTTCTTAATTCTGACTTTGAATGCATTTATTCTTAATGCTTAATCTTGGGTATCCAGAATTAGCTTTATTATTATTATACAGTCAGCCAGATGGTTAGACCAGATTTGGCATTTATTATTAATATATATGCAACAATGTGAAAGCATAGCTACCAGTTCTTTAGCTGGTTTTGGCCTTCATACACATCAAGTTCTTTCCAAGAACCTAGGATTCTGTAATATATTGGCATAGTATGTGCAGATCCAAACAATGTGGTTTATTATTTAGCATTGAAAACCAGCAGACCCTTTACTGAAGGATGAATAAAAGAGCTAGAAATATTTGATTCCGTTGTTATTAAGAGTGTGTAGAATCATTCAAGATGCAGTTCAAACTCAAAATTAATGGCATAATTCCATTTAATTTTGTATTACAAGACTCAATTTGAACCAGTGGTGGGATTCAATTTTTTTACTACTGGTTCTGTGAGTGTGACTTGGTGGGCATGGCAGGGGAAGGATACTGCAAAATCCTCCCTACCCTACTAACCTGCTTTCCAGCTCCGTTCTCGTGTGCAGGGCAACAAAAGAAGACCCAGCTTATCAGCTGGGACTTGGGAGGCAGAGAATAGATGGGAACAGGACCAGTCAGAGGTGGTATCTGCCCATTCTTCGAACTACTCAAAATTTCTGCTACCAGTTCTCCAGAACTGGTCAGAACCCGCTGAATATCACCTCTGATTTGAATGAATATATGATAAAAGATTTAATAACTATTGGATAAATTATGGAAAAAAGCATTAGAATGCTTGCAAACTATTTATTTTCCCCCCTCTAAAAAAAGCCACTGAGAAGAAAATAGTAGGCATTGTTGATCCTTAAAAAGTAGCAACCCTGTAAAATTTTCGATATCTCAAGAATATCAGTGAATCTTTTCTAAGGCAAAGGGTAACACAAGAACAAGGAAAAACCCCTCAGCTCCATAGCCTCCAAACAGTACTGGAAAGGCCCTGTGGAGGAATTGTGCCAAATCAGTGCGAAAGATGACTGATTCCCATGTAAAAATAAATTTGTTTTTAAAATCTATTCACTAAAAACCAAACTCTAATGCCCTCTGGCCATTTTTTTTTTAAACTGGCATGCTGGTGGGCTTATATCAGTGACATAATTGTTTTCTCCTCCACTACATAACCCAGTCTGTATAAAATAAGGCTGTTCCCATTTGGAATGAATGCAGGACATGTTTCAGACTGCACAAACACTGCAGCTCTCTTCTGCTATTTATTTAAAAGCAGCTTGGCTCCCCCACCCCCACCCCGACTTCCATGTGAATTTGGAAAAAAAATGATGTGATGGCTTTCAGAAATCCACTTGTTACAGCTAAAGGGAAGCTTTAGGTAGAGGCATCTTTTTAAAAGACCTTTGTGAAAGTGTACTCATTCAAACAATATAATATAGTAGGGGTGTCAAACTATGTCATTATGGCGGCATCATGTGATTTCTCAGGACTTTTTTCCCTTTGCTAAACTGGCTGTGGGCATGGCCAGCATGTGATGCATCCGGCCTGTGGGCTGGGAGTTTGACAGCCTTGCCATAGAAGGTTCTAAAAATGTCTATGAAAAATAAAGAATATCAACCTAACAGCAAACACATCACCCCAGACCAGGGGTGGGTTTCTACTGGTTCTATCCACCTCTGTACAACTGGTAGTTCTGAAAAGCAGCAGAAATAGAACTGGTTCTATGTCTGCTGATGTTTTTGCCCACCTGCCCACCCGGGCTCTTACCTGTTCTTTATTTCCTGATTTTTCAACTTCAGCTGCCGAACGAGGCACAGTTGCAGTTAAAAAAGCAGGAAAAGAGGGCTGTTTCAAAGGTTGCGTCTCTGCACACAGCATGCTGATGACGATTTACAGGCACACGGCTCACAGCGGTCAGGAAAGCTAATAAATCCCGAACTGGTAGTTAACCCTATCATATCATATCCCATCCCCGCCCCAGCCCCTCTCATGAAATTCATAAATAGGAATCTCTTTTCTTCCTCCCTTTCATTTCTTTCTAAACAAATCTACCTATACGAATTCTTACTGGAAGAGTGAGAGATTAAAAATAACGGCATGCCCTCAAAATTGATTGATTTCCTGCTTACTAACAATTGTGTCCCATTGGTTCCCTCACTGTTTAGGGTTTTTAAAAAAAAACATGAAACAGTTTTAGAAGCATTTAACGTTTTAAAACATATCACAGTCCACTGAAAGAATTGTAGCAAGTTTGGAAATGAGGAGAAAACTGAATAAATCCATCATGCAGACATTGTCCCAACTGCCCCCATATTAGTTGTTTATTTTGTTCTGGATGACTGAACTGAAAGACAGGGTCTCTGGCTTGTTTTAAATCTTTTATAAAAGTGTGGAAAATCCATTAAAAAAGCTGAAACAAAAAAGGACAATCTTTAGCCATTAATTAATATACTGTCCTATTAGTTTGGAGGAAGAATTATACTTATTTCCATTTTAGGAGTTGAGGGATTATGTGTACATATACTCATCCATTCTTCTACAATTGTAATGGTTTAAGGTGTCGGTATCAAACTCAAGTCCTGCAGGGTGCTTAAATCTAGCCCATGGAGCCATGCCTCGTTTTCACATTCCATGGCCTCCTGTAGCACTCTGCTGGCTGAAAATTGGGCCAAAATAGGCTGAGAATCAGGCCCGAAATGGGCCAAAAAAATCAGGCCAAAAACTGCCTGAAAAATGGGCCAAAATGGACCCAAAACAGTCTGAAAATTGCGCCCAAAACAGGCCAAAATGGGGTACAAAATTGAGGCACAGGGGGACCGCACATGGACCCCAATCCCCATTTTTGCCAGCAGGAGATATCTTTCCCCCCCACTGCCCTCTTGCACCTGGCCTGCAGTGGAGAACTAAAATGCTAATCCAGCCTTTGATGAAATCCAATTTAACACCATTGGTCTAAGGGAATGACCTTAGGAGAAAGGAGGAAGAACTACAGACTGTACAATAGGCATGAAAAAGTTATCTCAGCTTGCAGAAGGAAGCAACTCTTCCAATTTTGGGGAAATGTAAAAGTAAAGGAGGAGACAAGTGCTTTTAGATCTGTAAAATTTTGCCATTGTAACTGTAATACAAATACATTAGTCCTCATGGTTTGTTTCTATCAAAGAGCTGACAGCCACGTACATAAATGGCTTGCAATGCAGAGCATGCATGGATGGCATCACATATCTCTTTTGTGGACAATTTAAGGCCACAGCAAATAAAGGCTGTTGCATTAAGTGCCCAGATGCTATATATTATCTCACATGGTCTGTGAGAGCTCTCTCTGTCTTTAGCACAACTGTGAACCTCTGTTTCAGGAAGTGCATGATTCTTTCTACTTTGGGAATGAACTTTTACAACCTTTACAAAACATGATGAAAACATGAGGAAAGATGCCAGAATGTTGGAAAGAGGCCATTAATCCTAAAGAGAGACAAGATGTACTTCAACAAGATGCTACAAACCAAAATCATTATTGAATAATGATTACAAGTTGTTTAAATGATTTCAGTTGAAAGACTAAAGCTAATTTTGCAAGAATTTATTTATGAGGATCAATGTAGGTTCCTTTATCCAAAAGATAGTTGAAGGATTACATTGGAAATGCACAGAACATTTTGCTGGAACAACATAATGGAAAACAAGCAACATTGATCTTTTTAGAGGCACAGAAGGTTTTGGAAAGTTTGATCTGGAATTTTCTGTTTAAAGTTTGGAAAAATATGAACTTTGGAGATAAATTTATAAAACATATAAAATTGGTTTATACTTTACAGACAGCATTAATAATTATTAATGGAAATCTAACCATATCATATGAGATACAAAAAGGAACAAGACAAGCTGTAGGATTCTTTTCTTTTTTCTGCCTTTCCCCTTCTTTTTTTGTTTATACCATATTAGTCTTGTTAGTTTTTAATTCTTTTTGTTAAAACTTTTAATAAAATATAGATGCATGTATCTGGACCAAATATTAGGTGTATCCTTGTAGTAACAAAGGAGATCCTGTAGAGGGTGCACGCAGCAAACTGCTGTGTCCAATACAGGGGCCTCTTTGCATGATCTCACTCCCTGTCCTGGGCTGGAAAGTTTCAGACTTGTACACGATCTCACCTTACTAACATCACCATTATTCTTAAGGATTGGTTGGGGGCGGGGGGAGGTTCACCAATGCAAATGCTGTATCTATGTTGCCTTTGTCTGCTTGTAAAAACCCTATAAATGCAATAAATGCTGCCCAGGCAGTCAGACATCTTGGCACCCTGCACAATGACTGGTTTTTGAACTCCATCATATCCGAACCGTACTGAACCAACCTGCATTTAGATCATATCAATTACTGCCCCTTTTTTAGAGCTGGAAACAAAATATTTGTTCATTTGCTTTCTGTTCTGAGAAAAATAATCTATACAATATCAGTTCAACCTAATAGAGAGGGAATTAATAAATGTGTTAATAAATTTAACAACTTCATCTGAACATTCATTTGAACATGAGCCATGGTGGTGCAATGGTTAAAATGCAGTACAGCAGGCTACTTCTGATGATTGCTGGTTGACTGCAGTTTGGCAGTTCGATTCTCACCAACTCAAAGTTGACTCAGCTTTTCATCCTTCTGAAGTCAGTAAAATAAGGACCCAGATTGTTGGGGGAAATATCCTGACTCTGTAAACTGTGTAGAGAGGATTGTAAAAGCACTGTGAAGCAGTATGCAAGTCTATTGCTATTGTATTAAAGATGTTTAAAGGAACCTATTGTGCCTTTAATGTCACAACTGCAAGCCTGTCATAGAAGATGGAAATTCATTCTCTCATCCTCTCTCCCATGGTTTTTGAATGCTGCTATTTAAAATGCCTGCTTTGCATTATACTCATGCATAAAAACCATTCTATTTGGCTATAGATAGCATTTAAATTCCATAATTCGCACAAAGCTGCTATTGCAGGAAGCAGCATGAGGCAGTCTTCTTAGGGAACCATTTCCAGAAGAATGCCTTTGTTTGTTCATTGAAAAAACCATCAATTTGAGACCCCAAAAGGCATGCCATTTTACCTCCAAAGTTTATCTTCCACTCTAAAGAGATGATGCTATTTTGAATCTTTATTTGATGTGCAAAGCACAGTCTTAAAGAGGTTTCTGTTTATGTATTTTACAGAATACACTTAGAACAGTAGAACAACTGATCTAGACAAACCATATGACCATCACAATGCAGGCAGGCAGGCAGCTCTGTCTACAGCAGGCAGATAATTGTCCCCTTCAAAATTGGCTGCCCTATTTGACACTCTAAGTAATTGTTTCATTAACCTATATGGATGGGTACAGTATTGATTAGAACTAGATGTTGCTATATTTTCTTTTTCTTATCTCCTGTCTTTATTTATGCTTACTATTTCTTACTCCTTTTCTGAACTTAGTGTACATTTGAATTAAGGCTTGTTCCAAGACTAGGAGAGTCACATTCATTTAGCTGCTCAACTATGAAACTTATCTAGTGTCTTTTCTCTAATCAATATCTTTTAGTCTACCTTGTAGAGTTGCTCTGGAAATAAATGTCTGTACCTGGAAATGCTGATACAGATGTAGAGTACATTCCTTTAAGCTTCCAAAAGAAAAGCTGGTTACAAGTGTAAAATAATAAATATCAATTTACTCCACAGATATTTAGAGGACATTTGAAGTACACCTGTTTTCCCCCCATCACACAGTAGCTAGAGTCTGACTGCAATATTTAATCAGTGAATAGATCATGTCTTCCATATCAAGTTTTAGACTCCTTATAATTTTAATTAGGTAATCAATAAATTAGTAATCTAATTTATATTTTTTAGAAGCACAGATATATCAAAGCTTCATTTCATTATTCTTTTTCTTCTTCTACTCATGCATTTTTCCTGAGAAGAAATTGTCAAATTGTCTCCATGCAACTCAACATACTTCTTCTAGGTAGAGAAATTGCTCTGCATTTTTTTTTCTGGATCTCATTCGATTTGATAGAAATTACTTTTGAAATTATTTCAAGAGACAAAAGAATTAAAATGAACTTGTTGTAGGCAAGGTGTAGTATTTTTACACTTATTTAAGAGGTGACTAATAGGCATGATGACAATGATGGCGATGACAACTACCACCACAGCATTCCTATCACCATATCATCACAACACATTTCTGTTAAGAGGTAGCATTCAAAGACAATTATCAATAATGTACTAGAGATAGATGATGGATGGATGGGTGGGTGGGTGGATGATAGCTAGATACTTTCATTTTATTTCTCCTGAAATCTGTGATGTCCCTAGATTTCCATTCTTCAATTAATTCTCAAGGGAATATATTTTCAGAGGACTCCTGGCAATAATTATTTTTGCTGTAATATTATTGTCATATCATTAAAATTGGAATTTTAGAGCAAGAATCTTGCTCTAAATCTGCAGTGGTCCCCAACATTTCCGGATCTGTGCGCTGATACTGGTAGCTGCAGTGAAGGGGAAAAGGGATAGTTTCATATCCAGGTATGTCTTTTATACAAATGCACATTCATGTGCACGTGAGCTCACCTCCGCTTGTGCAACCTGGTTCCCAATGGGCTATGACCTGGTATTGAGCTATGGACTGGGAGGTTGGGAGCCCGTTTTAGTGAAAATTTCCATGTTATACATCTATTCCAGTTCTATCTAGCATGACTCTGTCTACTATCAATTTGGACTATATTCATGTTATTGTAAAAATATATGTCATTAATATCACTGATTATATGTCTACTGCTGAAGAAGTCATTGAAATGACATATTGAAACACATGTAACTGCAGAGGAAAAGATGGCTGTATGTAAGAGAGAAAATAGCATAAAACAAAGGAAATGTTGATTACTCTTGTTTCACATTTTAAATTACTGACATGTCATGGTCTGCTTACAAAGCAAGGTATCTACACTGCTACATATGAACTGGGACATAACCTCAATATTAGCAACTTGTACAATCAATAACAGGCAGGCATTATTCACACATCCCTTTGAATTCACAGATGGCATTTGTGAAATAAAAACATAGAAATAGGTAATCAAAAATATTGATTTGAAAAATAACCTACTCAATTACAGTCAAGGCAATCATGTTATTATGTGAATAGTTTGAAAGACAAAACAAAATAATTATTCACTGGTGGTTGACTAGGATGGCAAGCAACAACTATCAGAACAATGATAACAACAAAAAATACCCCTCAGATCTCAATTCATATCTGGAGTTATTGGGATCATTTTTATTGTTTTCTCCCTATGGAAAGCAATGAGGGGAAAAGAGTAGGCTATATAATTTTCCCAAGGTCAGAATTTCCCAAACGTGGAAAAAGCTGACTTCAAAGATTTGAGGGGTTAACATGAGTAATTAGTGCCAAATTTCCTGCTCTTATCTGTTTCCTTAAAATGGTATATATTTAGGATCTGTCTGCATATGAAATAATTATTTTTAGGAACAATTCTTCATTGGAATAAATTATCTAAGGTACACATCACAATCTAGAACAGCCCCATTGTATCTTTAAGAATATTATCATCCCTTTGATGTAGTCCAGAAAGTAAGTAATAACTATGAGTTCCAGCACTACTTTTATTGTAAGGATATAATATCAGAATCTTGCTAGTCTTTACTTCCAGGAGAAAACTACAGAGGTCCCTTCTGAGATGCTTTCCCTACCACGTTTCTTCTGTGGTCTGGGATATTTTTGCCTGACCATTGTCTAAGCTGTGGCTCCTCCTCCTCCTTTCTCCCAAGTTATTTTCACAAGTGATTACAGGTAGTGTCAGCAAGTATACTTGACAGCAAATCCCACTTTATTTATGAGGCTTATTTCAAGGCAGGTGTGCACTGAACACAGCTTTTGTTCTTAGCTTTTCCTGTGTCTCTCTCCAGATCTCACATTTCTGCGATATGAGCATTTTTGTCCAGATCTTTTGTCCAGATCTTTCTCATATCCTGGAAAATACAATATAAGATTTCCATCAGTGTTCCATAAGTGCAGTTAAAGATTAAACAAAGCCCTACCCCCTCTTCAATTAAAAAATGTACATGCGGTAAAGAAAAAAAATGGCTTAAATGTAATAAATTCCAATCTGCTTTCAGTATAATCAATACAAATTATAAACTAATAATAATAAATCTGAAAAAGGAGAACACTTTTTTGAAAATTCATGGTACAAATATCCAAGCAGCTGGTTAGCAATGAAAGCTATGTAGTGACTTTGCCATGCAAAATCCAACAGTAGCTCTGTTTATATTTAAATAAATTTCATTTTGTTAGGCCTTTTTTCCCTGAATGCCAGAAATGGAATGGAGAGACAATGCAGTGATAGTGCCTGGATATATTACATCTGCAAGGCAAAGATAATTCCACTTTGTGTATGAATTAATGACATCTATATATCAGAGTGCACTGAAGATGGAACACACAGCAAGGCACGAGGCAGCAGCAAGTGCTTACTATAAGGCAAGCTATGTTGTTATTTAAATATTTCCCTGTTGTTGCTTTTGTGCTCTTATTATAGATCATGTAATAACTACAGATTATGTGATATATCATAATTATATGATATTAAGGAAAATGGAGCTTACTGTAAATGAAACTTTAGGTTTCAGTTATTCACATGCCCATTTGGTACACTGATGTTCAAGTGTGTCTGCCTAATGAAAAATTTAGATACTTAAAAAATGAATCTTCTTAAAAATGTCAGCATACTCACCCTACAGTGAGTACTGAAAAATTAACTATAGGCAAAAGGATTGAAATGAAACTGTCCTCTGTGGCAGAGATTAGATTCAATCAGTGTTGACTAATTACAGTCCACTCATAAGCAACTATTTTACCACTTTCATGAAAAGTGAGCCGAGATTCCAGCATGAGTTGTGTAGGGTAGAAAGCTTAACACTCATTTTCAATGCCCAAAGCCATTTGTGAGCAAGACATACAAGATCAGCTCTAATACCTGGTTTCCTGGGTCTAAGAATGTAAGCCAGCATGAGGTCATTTTAAATCTGTTCTGAAATAAGATTTCAGAAATGGCATATCCCCTCCAGAAATAGTTAACATTTCACAAATTTTCTCTATACACTGCAGATCTAGAGGTATAGCTATAAATTAATGCATTATCTATAATACATCAAAGTAGGCTTCTTTAAATAAATTCATTTCACATCATTCCACAAGCAAGTCAAATTGGTGTTGTTCTAGTGAGCCTTCAGCTTCAGTTGATGGATGATTTATCACACTAATCATACTTGTGGATTTAAAGATGGTATTTGATCACATGTATAATCTTGTTTTGTGCTTTTATACCACCCAGAATTTTTTTGGATTTCAGTAAGTTATTGACCACAGTTTACAACTTACCAAAATCCCAAATAATTTTGGGGTATTTATTGTCTCACATGCTTCCATCTTGGTTCCTTCTTATAAACATTGTCATATTATGGAAGAGAGGGAGAGTATTTTTCCGTAATTCCAATATATGATATGTCCCAATTCTGCTTGCCTTTGGAAATGATGTAAAACATGGCTTTTTCACCCAATTCTTTGGGTCCAGTTGAGTGGAGTTCCCTTTCAATTGTCTAATTAAGCAATATCTGTTGGGTCACTATTGCATATATGTGCCTATATGTATCTTTCTTAAAGAAATAAATAAATACTCATGTAGTCTATCTGCATCCTATGAAGTCATATCATATGATGTAATGGGCTTTAAGAGTTATCTTAAGAATCAGGAGAGTCACAATCCAGACAATGGACAGATAAAAGAAATTTGAATCCTATGCAGAAATGTAATTTGGGGGCGGGGGGAAGTTTCTAGTTTGACCTTTCAAATTCTTTTTTGTATAAAGGGAAGAAGTACAGTAATACACATTAACATTCATAATTTTGGTTTCCTAGTTTGGTCCAATTCATAATAATTATTTTTAATATTACAATTATGAGTATAGTTTTCACAGAGGGAAAGGAAAAGGTACATTTGGGATGATTATGGGGATTCAAAGCAATCATTTTCATCACCATTCTGGTTTGAAGTTGGACATTGTTTGAAGGAAACAGTTATATTTATCCATAGAAATAGAAAACCCTTTAAATCCCATTTATTCTGTAGACCATTGGGTTAGCGTCTTCCTACTACCACCACTATTCTTTTATTGGATGGTTTCATTAAAAAAAATCCCTCATGGTTTGTGAACAAATGCTACCATGGTAACTCATTTTATGGCTACAGGAACAAGACATGTCTAGTTGTAATTAAAAGTCAGCCGTGGATAAGCTCACAGAGTCGACTAATCCTTAGTATCATTGCTTCTTTTTCAGCTCAGTATTTTATCTTCCTAATGTTGTTAAAATTAAGGAGGTTGAGGCTTCTTAAATGTGGGTTCTTAACTATTTCTTCCCACATACTACTGTAAAAATATAAGTATGGAGTATACAAAATGATTCTATTGTAAGCACAAGCATGATTTGTTTATTATGTTTGCTATATTAATCAAGATATATTAATATAAATTGGTCATCCAAAAAGAAAAATACCCTCCCTTTTTTTGACCCTGTAATCCCTTAATTTGGGATGTCGTTGGGGTGACTGGATGGAGCTGAGTGATAAATTGTTCATCCACATTATGGCTATTTTGCTAAAATGATGTTTTTGAAAAAAATAGCATACATTGATAATAAATAGAAACGCATACATTGGCAATAAAAAAGAAAAATGTATACATGAAATGAATATACTTTCAGGTTATTATGATACCCAAAGCAATTTTTATATGCTGGATCTGAATAATATTATAGATACAGATTTACATTTCCTTATTCTTTTTTAGATACTAGGAAAAATGCACTAATAAACAGTTTCCAGTGCATATAATGCATTCAGCACTGGTTCTAGTATGGATTATGTTCATGGAGGACTGTGGTTGCCATCTTTATTCAAACTGTACAATTACTGTTTGAGATCAGGAGTACTTTTATTTGGTAAGTTCATCCCACTGCAGCTTCAAAATATAGGAGCCAAATTTATTTTTAAGTATTATATATTTAGAAAGAGCTTCATTCAGAATATCAGCATGGAGCTAATAATGTTTATAGAAGAAGGATTCATACAAACTTTGTAATTCCATTGAGAACAGAAGCTTCCTAGAGTATTTCAGCAAGAAAAAATGACAGAAAATCTTCAGGAAAATATATCTAGCAAATATTTTAAAAATGAAACAATAGAAAGGAAAAGACATAGGGTACACAATGGCTCACTGCTGTTGATCCATGACTTTCCTTTCCAGAGAATATTGAGGAGTGGGGGTTACTTCATGAACTATTTGTATAGGAGCACTGGTTTGCTGAGTATTTCTTATATAGGAAATGCAATTGGAAATGCAATTAAATGGATTAAAACAGAATTAAGCACACATTTAATGTTACTTCAATTCAATAATCAAATGATGTCCCACCTATTGATTCAGTCATCAGCTGAATCTGATCCATGAATGCAAGTGCCATGGCACAATATAGAATGTGTAGTGCCAGTTTCATCATTATCTGTCATGAATGATGAAGTTATTGGATATGCTTGATGCTGGAAGTCAAAAGAGTCATGAGAAGAAATTTTGAGATGATACTGGTTAGACTCCTCCAGTTTATTCAGTGAATTGCATATTTAAAGATAAAGATAGATTCTTAAAGTCCGAAAGAATAAATTACATTTGTCAAAGCAACAAATATCTGCTATTATAAAGTCTACATATACATATAACATGCAATGTGCTAAGGATTCTGATGCTGCATTGCAAATAGTCTTCTTTATTGTCTTCTCCGCTGGTCTATATACAACATATAATTGTTATTTATTGATTGGGGGATATATCTGCATATATATATATATATATATATATATATATATATATCTATATCTCTATATCTATCTCTATCTATCTATCTATCTATCTATCTATCTATCTATCTATCAACAATAGATAGATATCATCTATCTATCTATCTCGAGCAATTTTGATAATGTCATAAATGGTCTGATAATGGTACATTGCAAGCAGTTTGTCAAGCCATCTGCTACCAATTCTTGTTGTATTTCACTTTCAACAAGTCCCCTTTTAAAAAGTTCATATACATAGCGTTGCTTCATGTCAATGTGCTTTCTCCAAGAATTAATCTTTTGTACCTGTAAGAGATGAATATATCCTTAATTATGTGAATTATTTGAAGTGGCTCGTCAATACCAAAATTCAGTAACAATCTTTGTAGCTATGCAAGTTCTTGGCATGCTAACCCTTATTACAGATTTACCAAGATGCTCAGTGCCAAAGCTGGAAACTATCTAGTCAATTACAAAAATGCATTATTTGGACACAGATCCAAAGTTAATTTTATAACTTCTTAATATGGAGACTGGCTGGAGACCAAATAACTAGACTCATAAATTATTAGTCTTAAAATAACTAGTGATTTATCCAGTTAGAAACACAATGTCCATTTGTGGAAATGAAAAATAATTTCAAGCATTTGTAAACAAAATACGTGGGATGCAGTCAATGACACAGAACTGTTGGCTTCCAACCAGTTCATGTGTAGAATATTTATGTCAGCAGAATAGCACAACTATAACAACTTCAGTTATTTTCTGTGAGATCGTTGTGCAGGTTGGTTTCATAAAAATCAACCCATGGCATTATATGACTTTATTATGGAATAGGATATGTTTTTGTGAACAGGAATCTATATTTTTCTAACATGCTAATTTGAATGATCAATGTTTCGTAGTATAAATTGAAGACAATACAGAGATTTGAAATGAAACTAAAATCTGTAAAAACCTATGGCTTACATAAATAATCTAAGCATGTCTTCCTAAATTAAATTTAAATTTACTAGATTAAATTATTGCTGGATTCTAAGAAGGTATATTATTTTTCAGCCATTGATCCAAGAGTTTAAAATTTGACATAAACATTGGCTCTCTCTCTTTATTCTTTTATTACAGTATTGATGCTTCAGGTTTGCTGAATTGTACTTAAAATTGTCTGGTTCACAATCCCAAGATGACTTCACCCAGTTCTGGGTCATTCTTTCTTCCCATGAGGTTCCATGCTATTTAGAAGTATTTGACCTTCTAAAAAGACCCCGGGGGAAGTCTTCCAAAGGTAAGAGATAAAATTGCAGGTTCTGCAGCTCTAAGTTATAGTTTAGCTTTGGGACATGAAAAAAAAAAGCCTTGAATATTGGTTTATTTATTCTGAGAAGAAGGAAAAAAAGGGCGGGAGGAGGAATCACCTGCAATGTTGAGCTTCAGTTCGTGTGTGCATTTGTGCTGTAGTCCAGTGGCATGCATCAATGTGTGAGGCAGCTTTTAAGCAGTAATGAATGCAGTGAAAACAGCAGTCATAGATCTCCCATTTAATTGCTCACCCCTCTCACTTTATGACATAATTAGGAACTATGGTCATTTTTCTTGCTTGCTTTCTAAGCCCACCCTGCAGCTCTAATGATGAGAGTGATGCTGACAAAAATAGCACGTGAATGTATTTCTCTGCCTCAGGACAGATTTAGATGGGCAAATGTCAATACTATTACAGAGGCATTCACATTCTGGTAAAGTTTGAATATCTATTTATTTTTATTTTTTAAAAGGTTCACTTTTAACACTGTTAGCTCTCTTCCCCTACCCCAGAACTGTGGTTAGGGCAATCAGAGAGTACACTTATGCTAGGAAAGAATAATTCATACGATGGATATTTCGCTGATGAGTGCCTTTTGCATATTCATTTAGAAGGTTATCTGCAATTTAAATGCCTTGTTTTAGTTAATTAGGGTTGTCAAAAAGTCCCATTAACAATACCATTTTGGGATTACTTCTCAATTTACTCAACTGAACATAGACAAACAAGGCAACTACATAGTACGACAGCAGGTGAGTATTTTTACATTTTATGTCCTAATTGCTTCAAATGGAAGATAGTAAAGAGAGGAACTATTTCAAGTACAACTGAAACTATAAAAAATGCTCATCATGTGATCTAAGATTTCTTTTTATTGATTATGTGCTATGAAATCTGAGCAATCACACAGATAGACTTTCATACTACGATCTGTCCCTAACTTAGTCTTTCAAGTTTCCTAAAATTGCACAACTATAACTGAGTCCATCCACTTCATTGCCGGTCTTCTTCTTCTCCTTTCTTCCACCTTTTCTAGTATTAGAGTTTTCTCCAGCATGCTTTGCATAATGTGTCCAATGTAGGATAATTTATCTAGGAATTACTTTCTCCAGCATCTGCCTTAGAACTTGATGTTAGTGAACTTGCAACAATTCAATCCTAATTCTAAGGAAATATTGACTTTTGGTTGCCACGGTCACCGAGAACCATTCAGGTGAAAAATTAAATGACCTCAAGCTTATACCTATAGAGCCATGTACAATTACATGAGGAATGAACAATAAGCATACTATGAGCTATTCGAGATATTTTGGATTATATAAAGTCCAAACTCTAAATTAATCTATCCTTTGTGTAATCAAAGTAGATTGACTAGACTAGAGCACTGAACTCCACAATTCTTATAATTTTGCAATCCTAGCTATTGATTTCATAAGGCCAGTTGGAAGAAGGAAGAAAAGTTCACTTATTTATTCAGACATGATGTTCTCTTTTCAACCCTCTGAAAAATCTTAGCAGTCCTAGAGGAAAGTTTCTGAAATTCTAGAATTGTAGCCTAAATATTCCAGGAAACATTTGTTGTATTTACAGTGTGGCTGTGAAGTAATGATTTAATAGTTGTAGAAGTTCATATGCTGAGACAATATAGATTGGTTACCTTATAATGAAGTTTTCTATACCTTGTCTCTGTGAATCTGTATGTTTGCATATCCCAGAAAAGGAGAAATATTAATCCAGAGACAAGTAATCTGAGAAGAAATAAATGCAGATACATTCTGTGAAATTTCCCATTCAACAAACATGAACTTTCTAGCATACATAAGGAAAATTCTTCAACAGGTTTAAAGAAAAAAAGTGTAATTTTCCTAAAAGACAGCATGTTATCCTATATCCTAAGAATACCCATCAACAGATTGAAAATTTGTTTTGCTTTCATATTTATATTTAAACAATTTTACCTTCTTATGTACAATTTTGCCTTCTTATGAAGACAAACTAAGCAAAATTCTTAGTTGTACCAGATTAATTTAATATATTTATCTCAAAAAGGAGATGATTCTGCTATATCTATGTTGGTGGGGTCTGCCACAGAAAAGTATCAACACTGATAGACCATTAATTGAATCCACATTAAATCAAAACTTTTAAGAGAAAAATAATTCAAGATCTCTGCCTAGGTGAAAGAAAATGTTTATTTTTCTTTGTCCTCCAGTCATTAAAAATGTAATTCTTGTTGTATCCTAGTTTTGAAAACTAATTATTTTAGTGATTTTTTGTGGAAAAAAGTAGTGAGTTTGTGGTAAAAGAAAACTTTGAATTGATCACAAGCCCCTGTGCTCATTGCAGCCAGAGTCTAGCTGAGGAAAGATAAGCTGGTAGACCAAGAAAAAGAGAGACCCAATGGACGGTGGGTTTTATTCATCCCGAGCATTAAACAGAAATTGAAAGGAAGAAAGCCATACTATGGAGATAAACAAGCAGGGATTGGCAGCAGGGGGGATAGCTGGAAAATGGAGAGTTGTTTTCCTGACTTTAATCAGAAAGAACATTCCTACTTCTGATCAGAACAGCTGACAAGCAGGCACAATCATTGGAATGGCTACCATAATGCCGCTGGCAGTAATGAGTTTTTGAAAGTTGCAACAGAGAAAGTAATGGTGAAAGGGAAGGAGATCTGACTTTGTACCTTGGTAAAACTACATGGAGGTTGGTCATTGGGGGATATAAAGGGTATTTCTCCCCTCCCATTTTTCTTAATTTCCAATTTACAGAATAGCATATGAAAGACCACTGTTTCACTGCAAAATGTTAGATGGGTTTTTTTTTTCCCAGAGAACTGTGTTCATTTGAGATTCTCCTTGTCTACACTGAATATTTCTTTGTCAAGAGTTACCTTTTATGAGTAAAATGGATATATGAGACATTAATATTGTTCATTATTCACAGGATCAGAAGCTTGAGGCTTACAGAAGCTTAATGCCTCAGGGGCTAGTACACAAGTACAGAGGTGGGAAGTCAGATTTCTTAGTTTCAATAAGCATACATAGAATTGCTCAGGCATAAGGAATTAGCATATAGAGTATATTCAATATATGTGCAGAGCTTCCACGAATAATAAATCAGATGTGCCATGCTGTCATGGCTGCACTGAATGATAACCATGAAGGGAACGGAGACATAAGGGGTTTATTCAATAGTTGGAAGGTGTTTATGGTTGTGTTCAAGACAGACACCCATCATATTTTGAGAAAAATACCCATGACTTTGTTTTCTATATTATATGTTATAAAACAGAAAAAATAAAATGAGTTGATTGCCTATATACTTTATCTATTCAAAGGTGCTAGAGGATTAATCAATAATGAAAACCAATTGAGTGTGCTTTACACATTAATAAATAAGAAAGGCAAAGTTGTCTTGGGTTACAGATATTAAATCAAGGCTGAACATTGCTCATGTGTTTGTTCTGGCAGCACCAAAGTGGCTCCAAGCTCACAATATAAAATAGAATACAAATAAAATTACACAATTAAGGCTAAAAGGGGTTTGTTGGATCGTTAGAGGGAGAGTTTCACAAGGTGGAGGTTCATTCTCCAAGCTTGTGGATTGGTTTCTGAACATTTTGTTACCAGGCTACCGGTAGGTAACATCTTCAGTGGAATTTAGGGGATGTCAATATTGGTGTTCTTCTGCATATAAGGGCTTCTTGTGATCAGTAAAGCATGAGATGAGGAGGTCACAAAATGGAGGCAGCCAGAGAAAATAATGCTTACAAAATCCAGTGGATGAGAAAGGACCCAAAACATGCCTACCCTGTCTAAGGGTAGATATTTATTGGCCTCATCAGATTGGAATCATAACCAGAAGAGCTAATTTACTTTATTGTAAAGCTATCTTGTCAGAAAACTTGCAAATATAAAAGTACAATTACATCTCCCATCTCCTTTAGAGCTCAAGAAACTAGGGAGCATCTCTTTTGAGCCTCTTGCTCCACCCACTATCTAGCTGTGGGCTATCTGTCTCTAATATGACCATTCCCTTGGCTCTTTCTCTTCGCCCAGTCTCCCAGGAAGGACACCAAGAGAGAGAAAGAAGTAGTATTTCTAGGAAAATCAACTTTAGGAAGTTAAGGGATTGGCAGTTATTCTGTAGATCAGAAAGATGCTATGGCATAGATGGATAGGAATTGTCCAGTGGACATAGTAGCCTGCAATTCAGACTTGCAAACAGTTATCCAAATGTTCAGCCCAGACTGGATTTTCTTAAATCTGCTCAGAGTCAAAACAACAGAACAGAAGAAGCATAGATGGCACAGTGCAGATATATCTTCACTCTTCTTTAAATTAACCCTCAATTTAAAGCTAATTTTATATAATTTACACTTGGTAAAAATTAAATATTTTAATTTAATAATTCTCCAGTAACATACTTATTAATTTACTCATTACAGATTAAAGTTTGAAGATGCATGCCCCTGTGTCTGCTGGCCCAAACGTCTATTGCTTCAGCAAAGTAGCCGCAAGATTCAGTATAAAGTTGATAAATATTAATTTAAAATATCTCTTTCTTGTGTCACTAAAGAGACCAAGAGAAACAGAGAATCAAACCCTTAACATTCAATCCTCATTCAAATCACTTAAGCTATTTCAAGTCTTGCTGTGGTACCTGACAGAGATAAAACTAATTTGGAAGAAGCAAAAACAATTGAGAGCAGTTGCATCACATATGAATGGAAAGGGGATGAATGGTCTCTTTGCATCCCCTTCATCCAGGTCCTTAATGATGCTCAAAGAATCTGAGGAGATATTGTTTGAAGATCCAAAGGAAGCATTCTGAGATTGGATTCGTGCAGGCAGATGATTTGTGACAAGAGAGAAGTTGTTTATAAACTTGAGAAGAATAGGTACCAAGTGATGTTTTAATTGAAATGATTCATCCAGCAAAGCTACAAAGATCTAATCAAAATTATACAGGCCAATATTCTCCACATCACATAGGGAATAAACCTCTAAAAGTACAGGTGTTGAATTTTAATTAACACAGTAGGTAATTACAATCTTGTCTCTGATCTATACTCTATTCATCTCTTCCATATTCTCTTCTCATTGCCCACCTGGAGATTCTCCTTTGATACTAATGACAGCCTTGACAAGCATGTCAAACCACAAAATGGAACTAGAGACTAGAGCACAAGAACATAATTTGTCTAAAAGTCTGTTATCTTGAAGTCCATGTTATACCAGGGTAAATGCTTTCTCCCAGCAATAGATGCAATAATTAAATTGTGTTAAATAGAAAGAAAGAAAAAAATAAATAGGAATTTGTATAGAGACATAGCTCTGACAATCATTGTCACAGAGGTTTGGAGTATCTGGGAAAGGATTGGCTATTCAACACACAGAAACCTGTTGTGAATTTTTTCCCTCTTTAGTCATATCTCTCACTGACAAGTGTCTTAATCTAATGTCATTTGTCAGCCATTTCTTCTCCAAATTCTTACTCCAGACCACAACTAGCCCTCCCATTCCTGCTACCATATCAGCCCCTTTCTTCCTATCTTACCCTTGTGAGAATTATTGTGAGAAAGTGCAAATGCTATTTATCAGGGTACTAGAACAGATTCTATGTCTTTAGGATTATATATGTGGCAAGATATGGAAGGAAAGGAAAAAGTTAGGGAAATGTGGTAGTTGGTTATTTTTTTTATTATAGTTATTTACTATTTTTAATTATAGTTATTTACTATTACATGTGCTATAAGACATGTCATGAATATTTTTCTTAATGTGGTGGGTGAACAACTCCTTGCTTGCTAAATGTGGTTTTGCAGTCTTAGCAGCTAGAAATTGATAAATAACAGTCACCCCTTTGCATGGCTTCTCTATATTTTCACTGACACAATGACAATTTAATAAAATTAGATTTAGACATATTACTTCAAATGATTTAGCACTGGCTTATCCACCAAATAAAGATACAGGAGTTTGGCTTTTGGGTACAGTTCAACATGCTTTAAAACACTTCATAATTTAGATATCTGTAACATAATCTTTTCCCAGTAACATCAGCAGATGTTGACCAATCAATATGGTGGGCCCATCCTGGATCTATTCTCTTAGAGCAGGGATGGGGAACCATGGCCTTTTATTACTCGTGGATTTCAACTGCCATGATGGCTGGTTCAGAAATTCTGGGAGTTGAAATCCACAAGTTATAAAAGGACCATGGTTCCCCACTCCATCTTAGAGGCTGCCCTTTTCAGGAACTGTGGGATTTTGTCTTTTCAGTCACAGTACTTTTTTATTTAGAATTAATTGTCTCAAGGTTCAAAAGAGACTTTCTCCTCATTTTTTAAAAATGTTATAACATGATTTAATGAGAGCATGGAGGCTGGAATATTATGACTGGTAAGGAATTATGTTTTCATTTGAGGACCATTGATTGTAGCATTCCTGATGTTTTTTCTATGTGTTTGTATTTTGCTTTGTTCCTATGGATGTGTTGAGTGGATGTGTTATTCTTAGTGTTATGTTAATTGTTTGCTTTTAATTTGAATTTACAAGGTTGGAAATTATATGCCATTTGGAATTGACTTTGATTGAAGTGTCCTATAGATCCTATATAACAAATGAACAAAAATGTATCTATGGATTTTCTATCATGTCTTTCCTCATTTTGTTAATTTTTATGTTTTAAAAAATAAAACGTAATTTAAACATAGGTATAAAAACTAAGAAACACTCAATATTTTCCCAGCCTCATCAGTCAAAATCAACAAGTATACTGAAGGCAATCTACAAAAAACAAACAAACATGGTTTGCAGGCCAACAGAATTAATACTGAGAGATGACTAATCTGATCTTTTGCAATGGGAAATTTTAAGGTTCCAAGCATACAGCCCTACGCTTGCTGAAATTATTTTGAAATGAAACATATATGTGTATTAATTGAATACAACTTTGCATGTTAGCTCTTATGAAGTTACATAGACATTTATAGCAATAGCACTTAAACTTATATAATACTTTACATCCCTCTCTAAGCCATTTACAGAGTCAGCATATTTCCCCCAACAATTTAAGTCCTCATTTTATCCACTTTGGAAGGATGGAAGGCCGAATCAACCTTGAGCCTGGTGAGATTTGAACTGCCAAATTGTAGGCAGCCAACAGTCAGCAGAAGTAGCCTGCAGTACTGCACTTTAACCACTGTGCCACCGGGGCTCTTTATCTGATGATGTTTCAGATTTGATTAATATTTCTCCTAGTTTCAAAGCCATGCTCCTGAGAGTAAGCAGAGGTTTTACTTTACTGTAAATCAGTAGTTTTCAAATTGAAGAGCATAGTTAAGTCACGTTATCAACATTTCATTTCAAGTATTTGTAAGATTAATTTGCCTGTTATATGATAATTTCATTCTGCAAAATGTTGAGCTAGCCCAAAATAATTTCTTTTTATTTTCCTATTGAATACATAAATGTCCACAAAAGCTAGGCAAGCTGCTTTTATTTGCTATCATAAATAATTTTTACAGGTCCCTATTTTAGATAGATATTCCCCTCCAAATACACTTTCTTCTTCCAAAATGTATAAAAGTTCTCAACTTTATTCATCTTGGTGAATGTACGAGAGATAGAATTTTAGACTAAGAACATTTCGCTTGTAAAATTATGCCTCTGAATAATATGCTACTTTGTTAAATCCCTGTCTGGCTTATTTCTGAAACTATAACTATGTGGGATCAACCACATTAAGTCAGATTTTAGGCTGACAATATTTTCTTTGCAAAATGATGCCTCTGAATAATCCCCTGGGGAGTTTTTTTTTGTTCAGTTTTTTCTTAATTCTGGGCAGGTTTATTTCTGAAACTATAACTATATGGGCTCAGTCAAATCTCAACACAAGGTTGTGAAAATATAACAACTCCCCCCCACCAATGATTCCATCAAATATTGATCACATAAAGGACACAAGCTAAATCAGAAATGCTAGTAGAGGTGGGATTGGAATGTGTAGAAATGGGAAGGGAGATTTTCTACTTGACAAAACTAACAGTCACTTGTGACAAGAGTAGCACATAAATAGTTGCTCCAATTTCTATGTACTATAGTTGCACAGAGAGTCAGAGTGTGTTCAAGACATTCATTTGACGCTACAAGGGATTAAAAGCCTCTGCCTGAGGGTTTTTTTTTGACAATATGAAGAGTGAACAAAAGCCTCAGGGTAGTTGACAGCAGTTTCTGGAGGCAAATCTTTTCTTTGATTTTTGCACTAAAGCTAGCTGAGAAGGCTTGTAGTTTCTTACTGTTTCCATACAACTGTGAATGGGTTATGACAAATTTAGGAAGTTACTGATTGTGAAGAAATTCTATGATGATTTGCCATGGCCAACTTGCCATGGCCGACTCACCATGGCCAACTTGCCACAGCCAACTCGCTACAGGACAACTTGCCACGGCCAACTTGTCACTGGACAATTCACTGCAGGGCAGGAGTTACACTAATATATATATAAAAAAATGGTCGCATAGAGTAATTAAGGAAAGGATGCAAAAGGAGAGACAAAATGAAATGTGAAGGGCAAAAATTAAAATATATTTTATTTATTTTAAATTAAATTGAATTGATAAATTATTCTGTGGTGAATTGTCCCACGGTGAATTGATAAATTATTCTGTGGTGAATTGTGGCCATGGTGAAGTTGTTTCTCAGAGACTTGGCCATAGTGAGTTGTCTGCAGCAAGTTGTCTGCAAAGGGTTGGCCACGATGAGTTCTCCTACTTCATGTGAAGATCCTACTCCACAAAGTTTGCCATGAATCAAATTTATGGAAAATTGGGGTATCTCATTTTTGCCTTCTTGTAGGTCAGAACTGTCTTTCTCCCTTTAACATATGAGAAACTGATAGTTATGAAAGGCAGATGTATTTAGTTGGCAAAGCCTATATAGTATGATATATAGCTTTGGGGGAAATAGTATGATTGGGCAAATCATGGGCAGATTTGAACTTTGATTAATGCTTCCACACATGACTTGCAAAATAAATGGACAACCATTAGCTGGTGTAGGGAGCTATGGAAATGATCTTAAAGCAGATATCCAAAAGCTGGTAGAAATGGGGCAAGGCTAGAGACTGAATGGGTTTCACATGGCTCCCTGGGACATAAAAGTGAGGGAAGAGAAAATACAGGCAGACTTAAAAGATTGATGTCAGCCATCTTGTGACAGTCTATAATAACTGAATCTTTTTCTTTCTAGGAATTTTCCATTCCCCTGAGTTTCACACATATTTCTTCTGTATTTTCTAACAACTTCTAGATGTCTTCTCCAAGGTCACATTTATGACTGCCTAAAAGTTTATCAAGCAGTCATTTGTATTTTTGGAGCATATGTATTAGTACATACTGCATTTCCCCCCACTTTAATAATCTTCCAGTTTTTACTAAATTGGCATTGGCACTGGTTGGCAGCTGTATCACAACCTTACCTTTGGTTTATTCCATTACAACAGCTGAATGGCTCATGCATTACAAACGTTATTTAGTTTTAACATAATCTAGTTTGGGGTAAATGCATTGGTGGGATTCTACCAGTTCAGCCCGGATCAGGCGAACCAGTAGTAAGAAAAACAGCTACCGGTTTGGCTGAATCAATATTTCTTTCTTTTTCCTCCCGATGATCAGCTCTGCCAGGATCCCCCTCAATGTCTTACTGCTTTGCCCAAGAGGCTTCCATGAGACCCAGGAGTCAAAAAAAAAAAAATGGGGAGGGGGTATTCCATTTTTTTTGCCTCCTGGGCTTCAGGGAAGCCTCCTGGGAGCAAAATCATGTGGGGGGGGGGGGTTTGCTGCAAAAAAGAAGCCACGCCCACCAGATTCCACATGACCATCCCACAGAACCAGTAGTAAAAATATTTGCATTCCACCCCTGGGTAAATTTGCATGCTACTTTAAAACCTCTTGCCTCCTGCAGCCCATCATTCCTTTTCAATGAAAGAGAGATGTGATACAAGGCCACACAGTTCTGGCATAAATAGATCAATAGTATATTTGTTTTTAATTATATTTTATGAATAGTTGTGAGCCATTGTATGAAATAGCCACCATGTAAGATCTGTAAGTGAACGAATAAACAGCTGCGTTGTAGCTTTTCCTCATTTCATTTCACTTTATTTAGGACATTGAGGAGATCATCCTGTCAAGATATTAAGATGTTACCTGGGTCAACTGTAAAATCAGGTAGAGTGAGAGGAAGCTACCTCAGAAACAGGTACAGGAAGCATGTGGAGTGAGGACAAAATATTTGGAGGTGATTGGTCTGAGTTCCACTTGGACTAGTTTGAAATTCTGAAGTTAGTCTATTGCCCAGATACAATGAGAGATATGTTAATCAATATGAAAATAAGAAGGAATTGCCAATCTCATGATCATATGTGGGGAAAGAGAAGTTCTGCAAGTAATGCATTTCACATTTATCCAAATTATAAGACATTCCAAAGATAACATTACATTTTATTTCTTTTCATATAACAGAAATGCATTTGTTTTATTTCTGAATATACAGCAAAACTAAGGCAACTTCCCCAAGGCTTTATTCAAGTTTAGCTAATACCAGTAAAATTAAACTGCAAACATGTTGTAGAATTTCTTTCTTCTATTGCTTTGTCCTTTCCCCTAATCATCAGAGAATGAGAAATACCATCTATTTTCTCATTTTCCCAGCCTTATACTTACTCTGTTGCTTAAGATTTCTGCTAAGAAAAATCCAACTTGTAACAATTTAAAAGTCACCAGATTCCACATACTCGGCTACCATAATAAATGATAATAAGAATTTAAATGACACTGTGAAATGTTCATTTGGAACATTTTTCCATGGATCAAAATAATACCAAAATGAAGTTGGAATATATCAAATCATTCATTTTTTTCCTCAAAAAGATTTAAGATGATCAAAGTTAAAGATGCTATTACTACAAAGCCTATACATCCATACACAATCATTCCTACATATACCTCTCCCTCTCTCTCTGTGAAAGAAGGATATACTGTAAGGGGAAGATGAAAACAGGATTGAAAGAATGAGGGCCTATCCAAGAAGAAAAAAAGCATTTGCCTTTTACAGGGATACTTATTTTTTTTAAGTCAGAACAAAGTCACCAAAAAAAAGAGGAAAAGAAAGGTGTTTTGTGGACGTGTATAGTGCAAACCAAAAGTGTAAATTAAGCAGTGCAATCACAGCTTTGTAGTTTATACCAGCTTTATCTGCTACAGAACATTTTAGATGGGGAGTGATTTCTCAAATATCAATATTATTATGTGGAATGTACTTTGTGCACACCAGAAGCCCTAAATCAAAGTGCAACTTCATATCGACAGTTATTAGTGAATGCTACCAACTTGGAATTAGAGTTGGGTTGTCAATATTTGAACAGCTGGAACAAACTGGTCTCTTAGATTTTGTTGACAGTGTTTCATGGCTGTCAATGTTTTGGCTGGTTGTTATATATTGCCTTTAAAAACAGTTTTCCCATCTACTACTACCAAATTGGAATCATTTAAAGCTATCACATGAGCGTCTTAAGGTTCACCTGCAGTTCTTGTTTTGCTTATGCACACACTTCACCTTGAATTATTTACTCTGAAAAGCAGCTTTCAGTACTCTACTTGATTTCTTCTTGTACCGAATTGAATGGCATAAATAATTCTGTAGAAACTGCTGGGGAACAACTCAGCGCTGAGAGTGAACCCATTTATTTATTAATTTACATCCTTTAAAAGAAATGTTTACAAGACAGGTTATGTTTTTAAAAGGCAAATAAATAGATAGATAAATATTAATTTGTGTGTGTGTTGACCTTTCAACAATTTCGGAATAACCAGATGTAATTTGTTAAGAACCTAGCAATTTTGCATCTTCTACACATGATTGAATGGAAGGGGGATAAAAGGCAAAACAGAAGTTGATTCAGCTCAATGAACATACAATCTCAAAGTAAAAAAGAGCTTGCAGTCTCCCCGGGACCCCAACACTTATACTCTGCTTTTCATGGCAGAGAAGTCCAACTTAACAGAAATGTTCAGACTGACTTTATTACAATGTTAGAAGGTTCCATATAATATATTTAAATGCCAAGCTGGCTCTTCCACAGGAACATAGGAGGAAATAAAGCAGGGATTGCAAAATAATGGTTTAGTGTTCCTATTTGAAGGTCCTATTTGCGAGTCCCTTGCATTGCAAGGTGATCAAACCAGAGGAGATCAACTCTGACTGCTCTTTAGAAGGCTAGATCCTTTGGCCACCTAAGGAGAAGAAAGGACTCACTGAGAAGAGCCTAATGCTGGGAACGATTGAGGGCAAAAGAAGGAGGAGATGGCAGAGAATGAGGTGGCTAGATGGAGTCACTGAAGCAGGCAGTGTGCGCTTAAATGGACTGTAGAGGATGATAGAAGACAGGAAGGTTTGGAGCAATATTTTCCATGGGGTCATGATGGGCCAGACACAACCACTACTACTACTAACAACAACAGCAACAGCAACAACAATAACATCAACAACAATTTGAAGGTACCAAAGAGGCTAACTTTGCAGAAACCATATCTCCAATATCAGAATTTTTTTCCTGGTACTACAAATGCCAGAAGAAGTTGTAGAGAAGAAAAGCAAAACAAAATAAAACCAGCCCACATGGCTGCTTTCTTTGCTCTTTCTTCACAAAGTATCTTCAATGGAGTGCTTTGCATCTCAAACCACATAACTGCAGGACAAGCTATCATATGTCATGGTAGAAATGTGTCACTTGTGTAATGACATCATGCTATACATGCTGTCCTTTTCCCCTTTCCCTTTCCCTGCAGTTTGCCATGATTCAAACTGTAGCAAACCATCCTCTTGAAGACTTGCATATCATCGCTGGATATAATTAATTCAAATAAACGATATATTGTTAGAATAAAAAAAACCACTTTTTTGGTTTATATAATCTCAGAGCAAATGAGGAAAATCTTAAGAGCTTGAAGTATCTGCATATAGAATTAAACTGTGGGATACATTAAGAAATGCCACCACTGACAAACAACTACCCCTGATGCTCATTAAAATACTGTATATGAGAAAGTCAGATACAGTTATTAAGGACATGTCACAAATGAACTACCCTAAGGAGGGGAATCAGACAGAGATGTGTATTGGCTCCAGTTTTATTCAACTACTGTATAAAATGATTAGTTCATCACTTAAGTAACCCTCCTTTTCATTCCCTTAAATTAGCCCAAAGACATATCAGTTTATTACTGTATGCCAATGATGCAGTAATTCTGTCATTAACCCCCATTGGCCTTAAAAGAGCTTTGTAGTCACTTATGTACTATTGTACCAAGGAGGAACTAATAATAAATTGCATCAAGACTGTTACATTATTTTCAAATGCCTAAAACAAAGAAGATGAAACTTAGGTAGGCAGCCCACTGAGCAGGTTAAGATCTGTAAATATTTAAGGATAATTTTGCAAGCTTCAGGAAGCAGAAATATCTACCTGGAATGTGTATCTCACAATGGGCAGAAATATGCATCAGCTGTACATTTTTCCCCAAAGGAACGGTTTATCTTTGCCATAATTAAGTTGCTTGCAGCTATATCCCAGCACAACTGCTACATGGGTCCCAATTAAAAACATATAACAGCATGATTACCTTGGAAAGAATTCAAATAAATTTTCTAAGAAGCATTTTTCAGGTTACCCACTGTGTTCCAAATACAGTACTTCAGTAGGAAGCAGGACTCAGAAAACCTGAATCCAATCTTTAGATAAATATGCTTACCTATGAGTTAAACTATATGAAATACTAGTGGAATAACCCATTGTAAATTGGCAGACAACCATAAGTCTTCTTGAAATAAAGGCTATAACAATATCCCCTGAACCTATGATTTTTTTCCTGTGATGTTTGCTATCTTAACTTTAGAGTCAGATCAAGCTAGATCAAAATCTTATATCTAGATATCCAGGTCTTAGATATAAAAGGCAAACAGAATTTACTGTTTCTTCTATAATATAATTATAAATAACCAAATTTTAGTGCCTAAATCAGCGTGATATTTGTATCATATCACAGTTTCCCAAATTCAGAAGACCCTTAAATTTAGATGGATTTATGCTTGCCCACAGCTGTTTTGGAAAATATTGAAAAAGCCCATAGGAAACCCAAAACTGTCCCAGTGACCTATTCTAAGCATTCAAAAAGATATGATGGGTCAGAAGAAAAACAATGTTCCCACTGAGATTATGTTTTTATCAAAGTAACCAACATAATACAAAATAGTATGCAAAAACTGGGATTCTATAGATTTTTTAATGTCAAGGTATTCCTCCTCCCTGCCCCCCCACCCCCGCAAAGAAAATTGGTGGTGGGTGGAAAATAGAAAACATAAAGTCCAAATAGTTCATAAAATTTAGGCTATTTTAAACTGGATATTTATGGATTTAAATTAGAAGAAATAGTAGACTGAGCAAATATTGACTGCGTAGAGAAATTGCAACATGGTTAATGGTCTTATCTGTTAACAGTGGAATCTATAGCATTTCCCCATTGGCTATCATTTACATCTCAGGTTTTTCATCTCTAATTCAATGGGTGTGTAGAATGGTTTATTATTATGAATAAGGTACAGTGCCATAGAAAGTTATAATTTAGCAGAGTAATGAATGAGGATTCTCATTAGGCAATGTTATTCTATTACAAAGCATTTTTGTATTGTTGCTACTCTACTCTCAGAGAGGGGGGGAGAAGAAGAAGAAGAAGAAGAAGAAGAAGAAGAAGAAGAAGAAGAAGAAGAAGAAGAAGAAGAAGAAGAAGAAGAAGAAGAAGAAGAAGAAGAAGAAGAAGAAGAAGAAGAAGAAGAAGAAGAAGAAGAAGAAGAAGAAGAAGAAGAAGAAGAAGAAGAAGAAGAAGAAAGAGGAAACCAACAGTACTTAAAGGATATAACTTTGTCCAAAAAAATCCCAAACCTACCTCATATAAAATGAAATAAGTCAAACCTTCATCAGACTTTTCTGTTGTGAATTTTTCCATTAGTTTGAAAGGAGAACTGGGGGTCTCTTCCTTGTGTTTTACTGTCAATCTTTGGTCAGCAGTTATGACACATTCAATAAAATATTCATGAATGGGTACCAACAGCGATCCTTAAGAAATCCACTGAGAGGTATTGGTAGCTTCAAATTGATTGAATATTGTGTAACTAATAATGTCACCCAGAGTCTGTGTAATGAAATGGGTAAGTAATTTTTTATGCGAGGCAGTCCATTCTGAGACTTCCAAAATCTATTTTAATCTAGTAAAGCATCCATTAATGCCACAGAAGTTCATGTTTGGGACAGTGTGAATGATATCCGAATGCATCAGGAAGAAAGTCATCATATGCATCCATAGGAAGTAATTATTAATGGATTGTGAACCTTTCCTCAGAGAAACTAGATTTGCTGCGGTTCCTTCCATCTCTTACTTCCATACATAGTATATTCTAAATGCAGTCCTAGATCATATTTAAAGTTTAAAAAATACCTCCATTTTTTGTACTTCTGTATTTATCCCATTTCTTTTCTCTACCTTCTGGTAGAAAACTTACACAGGACTTTAAATAGCCTGTGAATCATGTTGCTATGACACATGCTTTCAGACATATAATTGAATCTAGATCTTGTTCAGGGATAAATGCACCAAAAGGAATCTTCTGACTCCAGCAAAACTTCATCCTGATGGATTTACCCAGTAATTCATACATACAGCAGCTGCTAATAAAGTTAATCAGTTTACTTCAGATACTTGTATGTAAACAACTACAGTATGAAAAATCTTTAAAAAGTCCACAGCAAAATTATACACCCGCTACATATATGTATGTATCAGAGGTAGTATTCAGCAGGTTCTGGCCAGTTCTAGAGAATTGGTATTGGAAATTTTGAGTAGTTCGGAGAACCAGCAAATACCATATCTGACAGGAGATTTTACAGTATCCTTCCCCTGCCACGCCCACAAAGCCATGCCCACAGAACCAATAGTAAAAAAAAAATGAATCCCACCACAGGTATGTATGTAATTTCAAAAAAGTAAAATCTCATTAATCTAACCTTCATAGCTTTCCCTAACCCCATCCAATATTATGAGTAATAACTTCTGGATGATCCCTTGGCCTCCCATCTGCTGATGATGCTTAATTGAAATGAAGAGAAATGAAACTGAAGGAATCCACTAATCCATGTACTTAATGTCTTCTATACATTGTCATTGTCTAGTGAAAAGAATGGCCAGTGGGTGACATGATAGCAGTGTTCCAATACTTGAGGGACTGCCACAAAGAAGAGGATGGGGTGGGGTGGGGTCAACCTATTCTCCAAAGCACCAGAAGGCAGGGGAAGAAACAATGGATGGAAACTAATCAAGCAGAAAAGCAACCTAGAACTAAAGAGAAATTTCTTGTGAGAGCAATCAAGTCAGTGGAACGGCTTGCCTTCAGAAGTTGTGGGTGCTTTATCACTGGAGGCTTTCAAGGTTCCTTTCAACTTGGTTATTCTGTTAATAAGGAAAGCTTTGAATGCTAGTATCATGTCTGTGCCAAATAAGGACTGCCAATAAATCAGCTAATTGTATCCATAGAGAGAGAATATCCATCCATCTACTCACTAGTCTACTAACTGTTGGTTAATATTTTAACCCAAGTATAAGGAAGATCCCTTAATTATATGTTTTAGTGCTAAGGTAACTATTTTGGAGTCTTGGAAAGCTAACCACTGGAGAAATGAGGCATCTGAGTTCTGATGAACAAGCAGAGAAGAGAAACTGTTCGTTACATCAGTCAGGAAACAATAAAGGGATTTTCTGGGCAAGTTATCTTCAAATCTTTGGAATGTGATTGTGGCCACTGACTGGAATCATTCTGGGACTTGGCCCACAACAGTTTTGGCCATACAGTATGACATGCTTTAAACAGGTACAGGAAGGAATAGTAATCTGGCTTAAATGAGAAAGTTTCCTCATATCAGTAATTTGAACTCTCTAATAACTCTTATATGAAGACCCCGGAGAAATATGAGAAATAAAGGAGATACAATTCTGCATGTATAAGTCAACAGATAACTTTTTATTCTCAACTGGATTGCTTTACGTCATGGTATTTTGCCTGTCAATTTGTCACGAAAACAGTAACATGCTAAAAATTGTAATAATAAAACAGAAATAATCCTGCAACTTTGAAAAAGTAGCATTAAGAAATGCAGAAACATTTTATGGCTTGTTCAAAACCAAGATTGAGTTTCAAGTGAGGTAGCACAGAATCCCCTTTCTAATTCCTTGGCAACAATGAAATACAATGATTTGTAGTATTTTTTTAGAGAAAAATACTGTATATAGCTAAGAATATTTTAGGCTTTAAAGTAGAGCTGCTATTTCTGTTGATAGTTTGATTTTTTTTTAAAAAAAGAATCTTTCTCGTATAAAATGGTGTATCTGTTTTTCCCCACCTATTCTATGGATGTATATATGGATAAAACAGCTGAAAAATAACAGTGTATGCCTAGCAATTATCTAATTCTCTTTATAGGCTATTTTGCAGATTGTCTTCATAAAAACAAAAACGTTAATTATTAGAAAAAATGCCCACTTACTGTCTGATTCTAGACTATTAAATTAATTCAAGATTATTATTTTTTAAAAGTATTGAGTACTTAAATTATTATGGATGCTTCCTGAATCCATAAATGAGAAAAAGCATTTTCTTCTTGAACTTAAAGAAATACATGTAAGCTAAGTAGCTGTCATGTATTCAGTGGTTCCTTTCTCCTTGAGACTCATCTAGTGATTAGTATGTAACTCTGTCATGTCCATTATGCTCAGCTAATAGAAAGATTAGTTAAATAAGAATATCAATTTGAAAAGGATAAGGGTAAGGATAAGATTGAATCTGATGTAGAACTCTGCGATGATAATAGAGGTATACATTTTATTGGATGAACAAGTTAAAGATTGCATGATAAAGTGGGCAAAACAGTTTTGGATATATTATAGAGTAGGACCAATATGTGAAACAAAGGATTGAAAAATTATGTTGAATTATAATAGAGAGATTTTTGTAAGATGATGTATTATTAGTACATAATTCTGGATAAATCGTCAAAAATGTATAAGGGAATTTCAAATGTTTTTTTGGAAATGCAATCAAACCGACAGGGCATTGTTTTCTTTGCTGGACATGCAAGATAGCTAGAAAATATTAGGATCAAGTATGTATTATGATCAGGGGTGGGATTCAAATTTCTTAACAACCCGTTCTGTGGGCATGGCCTAATTTGTGGATGTGGCTTGGTAGTCATGTGACTGCGGTGGGAATGGATTGCTGACTGGGCGTAGCTAGGTGGTCATGTGACTGGGGTGGGCATGGCCAAGTGGCCATGTGACTGGCAAACCAAATATAAGAGGTTCTCGCTTAATGACCAGGTCCTCGCTTAATGGCCAGTTGCTTAGCAAGTGTTTTTTGCCAGTTTCCAAGGCCTGGGGAGGCCTGGGGAGGATAGGGCAAGGCCTGGGCAGGTGGACGTGTGACTGGCAAACCAAATGTAAGTGGTCCTCGCTTAATGGACAATTGCTTAGCAAGTGTTCTAATTTATGACTGACCTCCACAGAGCTACTTGGCCTGTTTTTGGTGTTTTGACAGACACACAGACACACCCACCCACCCTTCTATTCTTTGATTCTGTAAGGATCTGCTGGAGCAGGGGGTTGGACTAGATGACCCCCAAGATCCCTTGCAGGCCAGCCCTAGATTGTTGTGCTGCTTTAAAGTCTTCTGAAGCCAGGGTTTATGTCCTTCCTTCCTCTCCTTTTTTTCTCTCTCCCTCCCTCCTTCCATGTATTTATCTATCCATCCATATAGCTCATTTACATTTTACTCTCTTCCTCTTTCTTTCTTTCTTTCTTTCTTTCTTTCTTTCTTTCTTTCTTTCTTTCTTTCTTTCTTTCTTTCTTTCTTTCTTATTTCTTTCTTTCCCTTTCTTTCTGCCCCTTCCTTCCATCCCCCTTTCTTCCTTTCACTTTCGTTCTCTCTCCCCCTCTCTTTTTCCCTTTCTCTCTCTCTTTCTGTATCCCCCTCTCTCTTTCCCGCTCCCTCTCCCCCCCCCTCTTTCTGTCCCATCCTCCTTCCCTCTCTCCTTCTAAAGCTAGGAAGTCCACCTGAAACACACACATATACACACACCCAGGGGTGGGATTCTACCAGTTTGGTCTGGTTCTATTGTACTCTGCTTATCAGAGAATAAGCCTGCAGGCAGGGACTGTGCTTTTTAATCTTTGTGCAGGGTCTTTAAAAAAAAATCATACAATCAACAGAAACAAACGAGGCAGCTTAGAAACAAAAGGATGCTCAGAGCAACCCCAGTTCTACAGTATCATAGAATAAGAACATCCCAGAAGAAAGGCAATAGCAGAAAGGGAGGGAGGGAGGGAGGGAGGGAGGGAGGGAGGGAGGGAGGGAGGAAGGAAGGAAGGAAGGAAGGAAGGAAGGAAGGAAGGAAGGAAGGAAGGAAGGAACCACCCTACTGAGGGCTGCAGAATCATGCAGCCTTTAATGTTTCAGATTGGTGACCCTTCCTAGACCCAACTGATGCTTCTTATTGTGTCTATAGTACATGAGTTTCAGTCCCAAAGATGCTCCTTCTGCCCAGGAGCCCAATCTTCAATTCTGGATGAATACTTCTGCACCATTTCACTCTTTGTTCCTCAACATCCTTCTTACTTTGGATCACAAGCTATTGAACCAGATCAGTACCAAGAACAAAAGTTGCAGTTATGCTACAACGGTCATAAGAGTGAAAAATGGTCATGTCACTTTTTTCAGTGCCATTGTAACTTTGAATGGTCACTAAATGAACTGTTGTAAATCAAGGATTACCTGTACAAAACTACAAAAAGCTTCTTTGCTTGCAAAAAGCTGCCCTTAAATACCAATCATTAGATTTAAAATACCTGCAAGCTGGAGTTACAAATCAGGCAGGGTGCCAGAGCACTTTGAGATATGAAAATATTTAAAATGCAGTGATAACTATCAAACACCCAACCCTTGCTCATAAAGTGAAACCCTTTAGCAGAGAGGTCATTTAAGCTCTCCAGAAAAAGCAGACCCAGGAAAAGTAATCCTTAGATCCATTTGCACCACTTAAAAATACCAGCTGGTCTCACTCACCTCACAAGATATCCTAAGGAAATCACTCAGATTTAAGGAAAGGTCACATGTCCCCCAGAAAGAAAGTAAAAAAAAAATCAGTGCCAAACTTGCATCCTCCAAAAGGACAGTGCCAGATAGTATGAAAACAGTGAAGGAAGACACCCTCCCCAAATAGAAAAAGAAACCATGAGGCAGGAAAAAATTCAAACACAATACAAATAATTAAATCACAACAGTAGCTGTTGTTTGTTGAAGCTGAATAGGGAAAATTATCCCATCAATAAACACAGGATTAAATTTCACCAAGTACAGAATTAAGTTTCACAAAAAAAACAGTTTTAGACCAAAACTCAGAAAGGGTATTAAACTCATGTTTGAATGTCAATCCTTCCAACTAGCCAATAAGCCTTGCTGAATGTCACTCATCTTGGTTCCCTGTCACTAAAAGCTTTGCTTTATTATTCAATTATTTCTTCAAAGTGCTGATTGTCCAGGGAAGCATTTCCTCCCAACAGCAGTGTAAAAATCTTAAAACATTCCCCTTTAAGAAAGCCAAGCCTCACAAGTTCCAGAGACAGAAGTCTAGGCTGTCTGCCAAGAATGTAATAAGGATGGAAAAAAACAAACAGAGATTGCTTCTGACTACCGGTTCTCCAAATACTTAGAAAGATAACAAGGGGTTCTATAGAACTGGATAGAACTGATAGAATCCCACCCCTGATTATGAGGCAAAAGATTTTTAAAATGAAAGTACAATTGAAACCACAGATTCTTCATTTGGGCTTAATAGACAAAGAAAATGAGACATCTTATGGAATGTTGTTACATATAATAATGCAGCAATACATTTATTTGTTGTTTGTTTGTTTGTTTGTCATATTTAAGAAGTGTCCAACACCCTTGAAGAGGGGTTCTGAGTGCTCTACAATAAAATATATAAAGCATAAACATCATAGTAATTTAAACTTTAAAAAGGCAAGAGGTCTTTAATATTAATTAAAAGGCAGGGGGTGACTTTAACGGCACCAATCAATCCCATGGCTATATGCTCATCTGCATGCCCAAACAATGGTGCAGAGCTCTGTCTTTACAGCTTTACGGAAGTTGACAAGAATGGGGAACTGCCTTATATCAAGGAGTAACATGTTCCACAGGGCATAGGCGAAAGCAGAGAAGGCTCTCTTTCTGGTGCCCACCAGTGAGCATTCTTTAGTTGACAGGATCAGCAACTAAATACCTTCCCTGTTCAAAGATTGAAGGAGTCACAAATATCTACAATGGAAGAATGGATGGTGAAGCTGGTTGAATGGGAAAAGATGGTGAAATTGAGAACTTCGATGAAAGAAAAGACATTGCCAAATTTTATTTTTTCTTAGAAACCACTTCTGGACTAGTGGTGAGTTTCAAAATTTTTTACTACTGGTTTTGTGGGTGTGGCTTTGTGGGTGTGGCAGGGGAAGGATACTATAAAATCCCTAATCCCTCCCCACTCCTGGGGGAAGATTACTGCAAAATCCCATTCCCTTCCCACCCCACTAACCTGCTTTCCAGCTCTATTCTTCTGTGCAGGGCAACAAAAGAAGACCCAGCCAATCAGCTGGGACTCGAGAGGCAGAGAATAGATGGGGGTGAGGCTAGTCAGAGGTGATATTTGCCAGTTCTCTGAGTTACTCAAAATTTCCACTAACGGTTATCCAGAACTGGTCAGAATCTGCTGAATACCACCTCTGTTCTGGACTTTTTGGAAGAAACTGAAAGGTAAATGGATGTTGTGATTTGATGATTAGGATTGCATAGAACTATGGAAATAATGTAGGCAGAGTAGATGTGTGTTTTTTGTATCTATATCTGCACCAAGAAAAGTTGGAAGTCACTTTTCTGTTTCTTTTTTAACCTTGTGCATTTCCCCCCCAAAATCAATAAAGATATACAGGAAGTCTTTCCTTATAGCCATATACATGAGTGATAGTCAAATCAGGAATTAGCATGGATCTCCTTTTCCAGTTTCAATAGATCTTCTATAATTAAAATTGGAAAAGAAGCTGGTGCCTTTTGCATGTTCACCTTTCCTCTACCTACTGCAGTAACATAAAATGCCAATGGAAAAAAAAACATCAAAAATGCAATCTTTTATTGTATTGTATAGTTATTCCAATGATGAGTTTCATGTTCTTGGGGATCCTTTTCTTTAGGTATGCAAATGTGTTCCTGCACATAGAGGTCATCATCATGAAATGCTTCTATATTCATGCTTATGCTATATCAAGATTGATTTTTGTAGCCTTCTATGAATGTGTATGCTAAGTAATATAAAAGGAAATATATAGTAATATATAAGGCAGATGAAGTTTACAGATAGGAAAAGTGTACAATATGATACAGTATTTAAAAATATGAATGAAATGACACATGGGAATAAATGCAACCAGATCAATAATAATTCCACAACTGAACATTTGGAGGAAAAGTTTGAGACAATATAGACTAAATGGAAATAGAATGCAACTATTTGTAAAAAAAAAGAAAGAAAAGAAAAAAATAATGCAGAATTTAAATCTTTTCATCTATTTCTGGACATATAGCAATAGCAATTACACATAGACTTATATGCTGCTCCACGATGCCTTATAGCATTCTTTGAGTGATTTACAAAAGTCAGCATATATGTGCAGGTATTGCACATTTTATATTTTAAAATGCAGATTGTTTTTTATTTCTGCAATTACAGCCTTACTCAAACTACTTCTAACATTCAAGACTACAATATTCTTATTTGTTTTTATGCCTGACCACTGTAGTGAAAAACTCACTTCAGATATGCAAACAACTGGAGAAAATCCAATGATTGTTTTATTATTTCAAAATAAAAATATTACAGTGAGTTGTTGGTCTTTTGCATTCAGAATGATCAAGAGCAAATACCTTATATGGGGCCCCACCCATAAGAGAAAATTATAGCTATTAAGGGTACAAAATAAGAAGAAAGAAAATAGAAACATAATACATTGAGTAAAGACATTATAATATTATTTGAAATGCAATATAGAAGCTGTGATATACAGAGGTACCTAGACGGTTCTAACAAGTTGACCCTGCAGAAAGATCTTCTGATTGGCTGTGAATTCTTTTTATTTGTATTTTTTATTTTGATTTTTTTCAATATTTTTTATATTTTAAGCTATCTGTATCCATTAAGGAGTCAAACAGCATCTAAACTGGATAATAAATGAAAAAGAAGAGAGATGAAAAGGCAGTTATTGTACCTCTTGGTTGTATTTCACTAAAGACATAAATTCCATAGGTATTTGGGATCATTGTCAAAACTTTGGCACAGCTTAAAAGGAATCTTACAGCTAAGTGAACAATGAAAAAATACATGACAATTTGGATACATATTATAAAGCATATTACATAATATAAGTTAGCTACCAAAATATGGATGACTACATTTTTCTCATTTATTCTTTTTTCATCCTTCTACACTTCTCATGTCTAGAAGGAGAAAATAATCCTAACAGGAGCCTGCTGTTAAGCAAAAGTCAGAAAGATCTAACATTTCAATTGCACACTTTAATTCAGTTATTTCAAGAGATATCAGGCACTAAAAATGAAAGACCTATTACAAGCTGGAGTACTGAAATGGGCAAAATAATTATTCCATAGATAGCATTGTTAACCAAGTAAAAAGGGAAGGAAGACAGAAAGATGTGATGTGGGGGAAGCGTATTAGAAATATAAAAAAAATAGATCCTGAAAAGGTTGTCAAAAATAATACTTCATTAAAATCTGTTTTTGTTTTCTATATAGAGTCTTTAATTTGGGGGCGGGGGAGAAGGTAGGTTGTTGTGGCTGCATATGCTTCTTTTAAACTAAAATTCCCAGACTACATAATTTCAAATATTTTCAAATATTCTCCTAGTAGCCTAGGAAATGAATTCACTTTGGTGGCAATTGTTCTTTATTAATTTGATTTATGTGAGTTAGATTGAGTATTAACATTTTGATTTAGAAATATACCACGTGCAATATAATGGTGTTTAAGTTTCAACCTGTGCATGAATCCCAACAAATTGTATCTCATTATTTTCTGAAGAAATTTTTTAAACTGATTTTCTAAAAGGAAGGAAGGAAGGAAGGAAGGAAGGAAGGAAGGAAGGAAGGAAGGAAGGAAGGAAGGAAGGAAGGAAGGAAGGAAGGAAGGAAGAGAAAGAGAGAGACACAGAGAGAGAGAGATCCGACTGTAATATTACAATCTTAGCATTCTCCCTAGTTAATTCTAAGCATTTTTTAGTTCTTTTCATCAATAGAGAAGGGGATATTATTTATTTAGGGTTTCTGAATTTGCTTAATTTTGATACTTCCATTGACATAATATAAACCTAGAATGTATTCAAATCTGAAAATGATTAAGAACTAAAGTGCTACAGTTGTGAAACAAAATATTCTCCTCAACACAATTTTAAAACTGTGTGGAAGAATATCCTGGAGAAATGATGGAATATTTTTTTCCATTGGGTTTCTGTGAGTTGGCCTGGTTCCAATCTGTTGAAAAACTTCCCTTGTCAACATGAAGAGGCAACATAATTGAATTGATGAGGTGATTTTTGAAGCTTTGCCCACCTGCTTGGCCAATACAGGTTCCCAGTAACTGTCAGAAGAAGAAACTGTAAGAAGACATTGATTTGGATATGGTTTTTTTTTTTAAAAAAAAGGTTACACAAAGAAGACAAATGCACCAAATGCTTTTTCCACTCCTTGGTATAACAACTATAGCAAAAATTGAGAGACCAAAGATTGTACAACTGCATCTCTTTACAATTGCAAGGTAGCTTTTCCAAATGAAGGAATATGCATTGTGTTTCTTCTTGTAGGGAAATAATTCACCTACAGAATTCTAACAGTTATGCCACAGAATCAGTGTTTCCAAACAAAATTAAAGTAAGATAGAATTTACTTATTGTTGGAAACCAGGAGAATTGTGAAGATAAATTGCTGTGTTCAGCTCATCATTAAGACAAATGCATTTTGCTTCTCCCTTGAATCAATCTCCTGCTAGGAAGCCATTGGTTTATATGATAGGAATCCCAGAATCACATACAGAAAATAAACACACACAAAAAGAGAGTTAATGCTAATTCTTGCTATTAAGTCATGAAAACATCTTGCTAAAGCTCAGCATTCTATACAAACTCACTTATCATGGAAGAGAAAGGATGGGACAGCATACCTGCAGTGACAAGAAAGAGAGTTATAAGTATTATTATCTCAGCTCAGCATAGGTCTCTTTCTGGCAGCTGAAAACACTACAAGCCATAACAGGAATAAATTTTACATCAGGCACAATCATATTAACTTGAATACACAAGACAAAATAAAGTCTAACAAGATCTTTACCTAAGGCTGATGGTGGCAACAATAAACTTCTGAACAGAACAGACTTAAAATATGCTTTAGGTGGCTAACAATGACATTCAAAACAAGAAGCAACAAACCTCATATTGTAACCTACACCGAAACTTCAAAACAATGAAAGCTTTTAAAGATGACACTTTAAATCAGTGGCACCAAGGTTCGAAAAGGAAGGAACAGACCACTCTCATGTAACAGGTTGTGTTGAAATGTTTCTGGCATAAGTTGACTTTTTTTAGCTCATTTTCAAACAATGTTAGTAAATCACTGATCAAGTTAGGCAAAGCTTCCTTTTTAATTTGACAAAGCTTCATTCAAATTAGCAGCTTCAAAGCAGCTTCAAAGAAAAGTCAGACAGTAACACAAATTCAATGGCTTCTCCATTGTCCTTTCAAAAATACATATTGCAATCTTCTCTTACATATATGGAAGATGCTGAAGGGTTGGCTGTGTGGAAAGCTCTTTGAAGTTAATACAGTACCCAACCAACCAATCCAATCACCTGCCTCTCTGCTTACATTGGAACTTTGCTCAGATGACAATGCTAACATGGCTTTGTTTTCTTAGGTCTTAGATCATTCACTTTCTTAGATCTCCCTTTCTTTAATACAACCAGCCACAACCTTTGTAGTTTTATCCAACAGGCCATTCACAACTTGGAAGCCTACCAAATTAATGGTAAATATGGGCCTTGCAAACAAGCCCAGTTTAAGGGAGTTGCAATCATATATGTTACATAGACAGCTATATAAATTAGAGACACAGAATCTTGGAAAAGAGACCCATTAACAGAATGGCAGACACAGAAGCTATGGAAAACAATATGAGAAAATGAAAATGAAGATGCTGTCTTCTTACATCACTCTATCTATGAGGGTTAACCCTATGCTCACCTCAGGGCAATAAATCCATAAGCTAATATAGATCTATATGATGGGATCATTTTCCTAAACAGGATTTATGCTGGGTTTATTAATGCTGCTCTGCTCCCAGCTCATCTCGCTGCACAGAATTATTATTTCAAAGGCATGTTATTGGTTCTTCCAAAGATGCTTTTTCCAAAAGGCAACTGATTTCTTCTTGGTATTTTTTAAATGTTTTGCTTCTCATCCCAAAAAAATTCTGCAATTCTTATCTTCTTGGATGAAAAGCAAAACATTTAAAAAAAAAAACTCCAAGGAAATCCAGTTGCCTTTTAGGCGGAGGGGAAAGCACCTTTGGGACAACCATGATTGAGAATCTCTACAGATATTATCTGTACTTCTTTCTCCTCTACTTATTTTTGTAGTAAACAATACAAAATAACACAGCTCTGTAAAATAGATACGAGAAGCTTCTAAATGTGTGTTCTGTTGGCTCCCTATGTTTCCTCTTGATGCACTACCTATATGTTGGTGATTATTTAATCACTTGTTAGAACAGCCAAGGTATTCAAGTGCTTAGAATTTTTTTAATGCCACAATAAACATAGACCCATGACAATTAAATTGTTTTATATGTGCAGAAATATGCCTCAGTCACACAACTATTCCATTGCTCCAAAGAAGTTCGGTTTGTACATGCAACATTTGTAATAGAAACTTTTCCTATTATGAACGACAAATGTAGTTATGGCATATGCCCTATTAACTGCATTAAATTAGAATCAGCCAAGGTATTCAAGTGCTTAGAATTTTTTTAATGCCACAATAAACATAGGCCCATGACAATTAAATTGTTTTATATGTGCAGAAATATGCCTCAGTCATGCAACTATTCCATTGCTCCAAAGAAGTTCTGTTTGTACATGCAACATTTGTAATAGAAACATTTCCTATTATGAAAGATAAAGGTAGTTATGGCATATGCCCTATTAGCTGCATTAAATTAGAATCACTGGTTGTATTTACATAGCACTTTAGGCTGATGGATGAATAAGGACTTACTGTGAGCTGAAGAGAACTGGGACTTTGTGCAGTGGCTCAAGCTTGCAGTCTAGAAGATAGACTCAAGATTCAGAAGGATCTTGAGAGACTTAAACATTGGGCCTTATCCAATAAAATGCAACTCAGTTGTGAGAAAAATAAGGTCCTGCACTTAGGTAGGAAAAACCAAATGCATAAGTTTAGAATAGGAAATACTTGGCTCATTAAAATGTTTTACAGATGGCATCTTCCTCCAACTAGATTGGCCAAAATTAGTAAAAGTATATCACCACATTGTTGGAAATGTAACATAGAGATAGGGACCTATTATGGTGGAAATGTATAGAAGCAAAAAAAAAAAAAAATACTGGTGGAAAATAAAGGTTTGGATAGAAGAGATGGTTAACCAGAAAGTAGAGTTCAGATCAGAAACGTTCTTACTGGGAATTATTAATGAGAAATACAGTAAAGGAACAATATATTTAATGATACATATAATAACAGCTGCGAGATTGGTGTATGCCCAAAACTGGAAGAATGAAGATTCTCCTACAGAAAGTAAAATAATAAGGAAAATATTGGTTTGTGCAGAGATGGACAGACTAACTTTAGAAATCAAAGATAAGGGTGAGACAGAGTATTATGAAGTCTGGAATAAAATGTATCAATGGCTGGAGTCAAGGAAAAAGAAAGAAAGGGTTGATGCTTTATAGGAATGAAGGTTTTGTAAACCAAAAAGAATGGAATATAATGGACAAATATAAGATGATACGAATGCATGAGTATAAAAGACAGTTGTAAATATGTAGATAATTGTAGATGAATCTAAATAGAAATAATATGCAGCTAGCACTATATTAATAACATAAGGGGAAAAGGAAATTAACCGTTAGGTGTATCTCTATACTATAGTTTGTATGGCAAAATGATGGCTGAAGAAGTTGCACTGTGTTCAATTATTTTTAATATTTATTCAATAAAGTTGTTTTTTTTAAGGAATGCTATGCTGGCTGGAGAATTATGGGAGTTTAAGTCCACAAGTCTTAAAGTTGCCAAGTTTGGGGACCCCTAGTCTAGGTCTCCTAGTGGACCACCATTTAATTATGAGTCAGTATTATGTGACAATTGCCAAAAAAGCCAACACAGTTCTAAGCTGCATCAGCAGAGTGATAGCAGCAAGAACACAGGAAATGATAGTACTGCTTTATATGGCACTGTGAGACACATTTGGAATATTGGATCCAGTTCTAGTCACCATGATTAAAAAAAAAATTGGATTAGAAGTTGGATTTGAAGACCTCCAAGGTTTCTTCCAGCCCGATGATTCTATGATTCAAAATGAGATATGCCATGTTTCTCAGCCTGCCATTTTAAGAGGATGGAACGAAAAGAGAACTAAGCAGGCAGTGATCAAAGGAAGGTGATACTGGCTAAAACGAGTCTGATACTGCAGTGAAACAAGTGGTATGATGCATGGCACAAGTCAATGTTTTCATGATCCATCACCAGTGATTAACTCTCATTCAACATGTTGCAACTGTATTCCTATTCCTCCACATTGCAGGGAAAGTTCTATTGGCAGTTGTGCTGTGTATTGACTGCTATACTAGATATTGTTTTTAAATATCTCCTTGTATCAGATTATTAAGTTTGAGTGGTGCAGTGGCCTAGAGGAGGAGCTCTCGCCTCACAATTAGCCGGCTGTGAATTCGATCCTAGGTAGAGGCAGATTTCTCTCTCTCTCTGGGCATGATGAGATTATATCTGCTGAATGTAACTCCCCATTGGTGACAAGAAGGGCATCCGGCCAGTAAACAGTCAGTTCGATTCAGTTTCCTAGATCCCACCTTGCAAGGGATTATGGGGTCATTAAAAGATGATGATCAGATTATTAAGTTTGTCCTGCCCTAGTTTGTCTCTAGGAACTTGAGATAATTCAGGAAAAAAAAAAAAACCAAGATAATGATTTTCCCATCCTACTAAAGCCATGTCCAGGTCCTGCAATTCAAATGCAATGCAATATACCTTTGCATTGGGCTAAGCAATGTTGAAAGAGAATAAATCATTCTGCCTGCTTCGGTATTTCATTAGCATACAGGTGAAGTAACACAAATCACTAAGAGGCTGGTTTCCCTGACAACTGTACTTGGCCATGATCCAGGGAAAGCCTGTGCTCACTTGGGTCCAATTATAGCTATTATTTAAAAACCCACAAGCATAAGCTGCTCCTTCACCAACAGCAGAAAAGTCTCAGTTGTGCTTGTGAAATTCATCCAGGAGACTGTGGTGATCCAGCAAGTCACATATCGTGAAATCATTATACAAAGTGCCCTTAACTGTTGCTGGATGTAATAAGTTAGAAAAGGTTTGGTTACATCCATTGCATACTAACAAATTTAAGAAGTTTTTGTGAATGGCAATCATTTGATAGTCAGGAAAGGTGTGACTCCTTCCAGATTTTGGTGACCATAAGGTAATATATCTTTTCACTTACAATGAATCAAAATATGCATATAAAGCAGCGGTGGTATTCGACCGATTCTGCCCGGTTCTGGAGACCCAGTAGGAGCGATGAGCAATGGAGACTGAACCAGTTCTCTCTGCTGCTTTAATGGCTCTGCTGTTGGGCCCACCTGCCTGCCTGGGCTCCTATACTCACCTTTATCTTCTGAATTTGAAAAGCGCCTGCTTTACAAGGCACAGAATAGTGCTGCACGGCAGCTGCTGAAGTGACCAGGATATCATACAAGTTTGCAGGAGGCGAGGTAGAATGCCTCTGCGCCTGCACAAATGCCTCTGTGCCTGTGCAAAGTGCACATTTGGCACATGTGTGCATGCAAAGTGTTTGCACACACACAAAGTGCTCCCACCAAACCACGCCCACCGAACCGGTGGCAACAATATTTGAATCCCACCACTGGCATAAAGGCTATGTGTACTTTTTTCTTTGACTTATTCATACACATCGCATGCAGGCAGCAATTATCAGATTTTTCCCTTTTTCAAAGAAGTCACAAGACTACCCTCATAGAGTTTCCAATTTGAATTTAGAAATTGCTGTCACACTAAGGCAAGTTAGCTTGAGAGCAGTCAAGCAAAGAAATACTGTGGCTGGATGGAATTTTGATCCTGGTTTTCTGCAGCCTCATTTTCTATCTGCATGATAAGATTGGCTCTTGTATTGAATTAAAGTTGATTCCGGCTAAAATAAGATTCCTTGCTTGTGATTTATGCTATGTAGTTCTTTGAAAGTATTCTGGGAACAAGGGTTTTCAAAACTGCCCCTGCTATTTTATTTTAAGTTTCTGCAGGCAAGGTTGCTGTCTTGCTTAAAAAAATGAGATGGCTGTGTTTTCTTTTTCAGTAAAATGAAATGTTTTCCAATAAAATGAAAATTGTAACAAATACAACAATTCAGTATAACAAGATGCAATAAAATCCATCTATGCAAAGTTTAAATCAAAAGGTTTTGTGGATATTTGCTATATTATAATCCTACTATCAAGAGAAATATTAAACAGAAATGTATTGAAATTAGGCTAAAAAGCTTAATCTGCTCCAAATATTGGAAGAATTTTCAAGGTATTTCTCTAGATTCCACTTTGTAGCTTTAATCTAAATTATTTTTTTTAGAAAAGGACAAGTAAAGCAGATCCAAACTATATTGGTGGACTTATTCCTCAAGCACTAAAGAAACCTATACTTGAAATAATCAAATAAAAAAATGAATCTAGTGTAACCTTGAAATGTGCATTATCTGGAGAGAGTTCTCTTGTATACACAAGTATGAAGTATCAACAAACTTTCTTCTCAAACTCTAATTCAGTATTTTATTTGGACAGAATGATAACTATATGGTAGCAAATATAAAATTTGAACTCTGATCATTCAGTTTTCAGAGAAGCTTGGGGGAATAGGAAGGAGAAGTTTATATTATGGTGTTAAGTGACTTTGGTTAATTTTAAGAACAATCCCAGTTTTATTGCAGTTCATTTGTAAAGGAGCTGCAGATGGCTGAGGAGAACGAGGACTCTGATGAGGGGCCAGGACCATCAAGAAGTGGACTGCTGCCTTCAGAGATTGTGGGAGCTGGCAGCAGTGATGAAGAGGTTCCCGAAGAGCCTGTGCCAAGTGCACGTGCACGAAGGATTGCTCAGAGGAAAGAACAATTACAGCAGCACAGGCGATTTGGGAGTAAGGCTGCAAGGTAATGTCCCGTCCCTCAAGAGGATAAAAGCCAGGTTTGGAAAAGCATTCTTTGCAGACAGCAAAGAAGCTCTGAAACTCAACTGGTGGACATCTTAGTTTGTGTTTGGAGAATTTTGTAAATTAATTCTTAACTCTGGGTTTTTGGCAGCCTTGACAAACAACTTGGCAAGGGTCTTTCTTGTCAGAGCTAATTAGTGGAAAGCAGCCTTCAGAACATAATTTGTTATTAAACCTTAAAAGGTGGGGGCTGCTGCCTTTGTCTGTGTTTGTTCTTTGGGAACCTGGTTGGGTCAGAACAGAGTAGGAGTATATTAAAAAAAACCAGGAGATTATTTGGCTTTAATTGGCTTTCTCAATATATGATATCATTATTATTGCAGATTGTATCAAGACATTAAAATTTTTAAGCTTCTCTGATTAATTATTACTGTAGTCTTATACAAGGTTCTTCAAAAGTACATCCAGTCATACATGTTTTTGAGTATATGGGTTTAAATTTGAATTCACTTTATCATTATTACTGAATAAAGTTCAATATAAGGATAGACATACAGGTAATGACCAATCAACCAGACATCATTGTACTAGAGAGTACCAGAAGACCGCAGGATAATTGTAGTGGTACCCAAGTAGCAGCAACATTAAGAAGAAATAGTATGAGAAGCTGGAGAAATAGTGGGTCTGAAGCAGTGGAGCTATTCTACTGGTTCGGCCCGGTTCTGGCGTACTGGTAGCACCAAAGATCAGCGGAGACTGAACCGGTTCTCTCTGACAAGCTGCCTGCCCGGGATCCCATACTGACCTTTATTCCCTGCTTTTGAAGTGCAGCTGCTTTGTGCGGGACAGCAGGTTGCCACACGTCAGCTGTTGAAGCTACAGGGAGAGTGCAGGATTGCAAGAGGTGAGTAGGAAAGCCTCTGCATGTGCGCAAAGTGCATGTTTGGCACATGTGCATGCAAAGCGCACCCGCCAAGCCACGCCCACCGAACCAGTGATAAACTACTTTGAAACCCACCACTGGCCTGAAGGAAGAATTAGAGATGATGTGTAAAGTAAAGGCCAAATAAGTCCCAGTGGTGATAGTAACTTTCAAAGCTATGACTCCTAAGCTGGAAGAATAGAAGATCCCAGGTACAGCATCAGAGCTCTCGATCCAAAAGAATGCAGTGCTTGGAACAGTTAAGACTCCTCAAACTCCCAGGCCTCTGATAGAGGACCTGAGATTAAGGAAGTCACAGACCACCTGTTAAGTTTGGGAAAAGAGAGGCTGAACCAGAGCATGAGTGCAACAATACTTTATTATAACAATAAAGGGCTGACCGTGCTTGCCACGCCTGGAAACTGGCTCGCAGCAATCAGCAACGGGTTGGACCCCGCAGCCTGCTTTTATAGCTGGCTGCTGGGGAGAACCAACCAATGAGTGAAGGGGAGAACGCCCACGCAAAGTGAGTGGACCTGAGTGAGAACTCCTAGAGTTCTCAGGACATAACACCACCCATAAGAGTGAGAAGGGATTTCATGTATGTTTGTATGTCTATATAATTTTAGTTCACTTGGGGTGGTGGTGGGATTTTTTAAGGTTATCCAATTCCCTCATTGAACTTTACTGTCAAGCATCTACTGGCTCTTCTTGTTTATACAGTTTACTTCTTCCCTGGATTTTTTTTTCAATATCTTTTATAGGCCACCTTTATTATTTTTACTAATAACTCAAATGGAAAACATAGCCAACGTGTTGTACCTTTCTCCTCCTATTCTCCTATTTTCCATACAGAAGGCTCAAGCATAGCCTAAGAAACAGGGCTACTACTGGAGAGAAGCCCAGGCTTCATTGTGGCCTGGTATATGTGCTCTTCCCACCAAGTTTTAAAATTATGCACTGACAAATAGATAATCACTATTATTAAACCCACTGATATTGTAGATCAGGGATGTAAAACTGGCAGCCTATGGGCAGATTAGTCACAGACGCTGCTGTAGAAATAGTTGCCTGGAGTCGCAATATAAAAACAGCGGTATACCACTCAAATGTTATACTCAGCTATCCACAAGCATTAAAAGAAGTTAGGCTGAGTTAGAAAAATTGCACAGCAGCAGCGCTCGGCCAAGGTGTGGCCCTAAGGGACACCAGAACCAGTAGCAAATTCAAGTGATGATATGAAGTTCAAAATAAATGTTTTAAAAATCAATGGCACTGAAGTTGTTTTGATGATGGGAAGAAAAAGGAAATCCCAAGGAAATTCCTGGATTCCTAGTGAATACAGAACTAGAAGACACAAAAAATGTCACTCTGCAGGGGACAGTGAATTACAGGGATACAAAAGCAAAAAAAAATTGTCATGTGGAGTCCTCAGATGGCATTCCTGCTGCTGATCTGTTTTGAAGATGAAAACACTTCTTTAGTCTGACCTATTTTTTCCACCAGAGCTCTCAGTTGGCCAATTTACAGTAATCCTCACAGGTTTTCTGGCAGGGATATGTTTTAGCAGTCTGCTAAGTATTTGCATGTATCACAGTTCTCTGGAAAGAAGCCCTTCAACTTAACCAGTGAGTGAAACACATCACTTTCTTTAACTGAATCACTGAGGCTCTACAAGCTTTCAGAGCATGATTATTGCACAGAATCAAAATGGATCCTAGAGCCAAAGGGTCTGGAGAGAGTCAGCAATACCAAAAAGTGAAGGCTACCCCTACGTGTTTACAATCAGCCAGCGCAACTACCCTATCTCTAATGGGATACAGAGAACTAATAACATCCACATTTCCATATGATTTTCATTTAATCGATTGAGCTGCTTTGTTCCTTTCAACACAGTGGTTCTAGCTAAACATTTTTGTGTTTTATGCTTCTTTTCTAACTTTTCTGCTCTTTTTTGCCTGCCTGAAACATTTCACTGAGATAAATAAATGTAACTTCAAGTCTGTTTTGATGGTTTCCAATACCTTTCACTGTTACTATTTCTTCTGGCAAGGGAAGTTAACGTCAAGTTTTTCTTGACAAAGTGGTACCACATGGACCATGAAAAAATGTTGCTTGCAATCCTGGCCACATTTGCTTTTCTTTTTAAAAAATTGTTTGCACATCTGATGATTATAGCACATTTGGAATTGCTGTCTGCCTATTTTCTCCTGGGTCTTGGAACTGGCATGTCATTACATTGACCTACTACTAATAATAGCTCATAATGGCTGTCAGTTTAGTTTGAGATGGTGCTATTGGTTTGGATTAGCACATACCTCAGAGTGCCTGGCCATTTTCTACTTTACATTAGATTTAGTGGCTATTCATCAGCAAGTTGTCCTCTAACTTCAGTAATAAGGAATCACTTGTGAGCAAGAAAGTAGGCACAAATTTTTAAGAGGAACCTAAAGAATACATTTTGAACATGTTATGAAAGACTATTTAAAAATATGTATCTGGGCTGTATATTTGGGGTATATAGGCACAAACACAGAATCTTTCACATACATGTTTTGGAATACTAAATCTAGCACTTACAAAGTCAGTTTGAATACTGTTATTGTGATGAAAGGTGGAGAAGGAATAGGAGGGAATCTCAACAATCACACTGTGGATTCCCAAGGAGGAGGCAACAGATTCCAGAGAGAGGCTCAAAATAAGAGACTACATAGTTCTGAACTTGATAGGAGATGAGAGAGGTTCAGGGTAGCCATTCTCTAGAATCTCCCAGGGTATATCTCTAGTCTGGCAAGATTCTGTCTATTAAATGAAAGCAAATAAAGAGCTAGATTCAAATGGATTTCATTGTGTTGTCTATGAACTTAGACTGTATGCCATGCATGTTTCTCTAAAGCATGGGTGTCAAACCCATTGCATCATGTTGCCATCACATGATGTTTTGCTATGTTTTTTCCCTTTGTAGAGCTGGGCTGGCCATGGCCTGGACATGACGCATTTGGTCCACAAGCTGCCAGTTTAACCCTGCTCTAAAGAATGTCTTAGTATGAACTTGAATGTGTTTTAATTAATTTGCTTTCTTTCTTAGCCCTAACCAGCACTCTTCAAACGTACTCCTGCAATTCAGTAGTAAACAGGATATTGATATTCAAAAAACAACCAGTTAAATATATAACTGTGTTATTGTGTGTGTGTGTGTGTGTGTGTGTATGTGTGTGTGTAGGAAGCACCAAAGTGCTTCTATAGCAAAAGGATTTGCGCAGTGATTTCACAATTGCCCAGGGATGCCCATTTGGGCACTCCTTTCATGTCCCCGCAAAGTTGCCAATCAAAGTGGTACCCATTAATCTATTCATGGTTGCTTGATTTCAAACTGCTAGTCTAGGAGAATGTTGAAGATAAAGAAACACAAGAATTTCATAATTTAATTCTGATTTTAGTCATAGTAAGTAATGTCTAACATCAAAATGTCTCCGAACGTCAGTCAAGATTGTGAAAATAATCAACATTTTTATTTTCAAAAAATCCAAAATGGAGGTGAGACAATGACTTTTGTTTTTATGAGTTTGCACAAGAAGCCACTAAAATTATTGGGGTATATATTAGATTTTTCAAATGTATTTATTTATTACAAAGAAATGATGTACAACAGTAATTCACATACACTGCTTTTGCAGGAGTTTGCAGTGCTGAGCTTCATAATATGAGAAGGACATCATAAAATTAAAATTGTAATAGAGATCAGAGTAACCAACAGAATTCAGGTAACTCAGGCATGAATTTTCTTTTTACATTTAAACTTTCTCATTCATCTTCCCAGAAGTCAACAAATCAGGTCTTCAAGGACGTCTTGTATAAATTTAGTTGATTGTAAATTGATACTGGCTGCTGATTGTTATATCCACATTGACTGAAAAAATCTCTCTAGAGCAGGGGTCAGGGAACTTTTTTACCTCTTACCCCCCAAAAAATTTATAAACGCAGACGTTACCCCTCCCGGCCTCTCCCCCTCCCCGGCCACCTCAGGCTGCTGACACATAATTTGGAGGTCGAGGCGGGAGGAGGTGCCCTCCCCCGCGGCTGGGAAGAAGGCGGGATAGCTCGCTCCAGGGAATGAAATGTCACCAGGCTTCCCGAGGGCTTCTGGGAATTTTCTCGGGGCCAAGGCGGCAGTTGCAGGTGCCTCTTCGCTTCCTGTGTGCCTGGCAGTGATGAGAGGCTTCGGGGAGGGAGCCGGGCTGGCTGGCTAGTTGGCAGGCAGGCAGGGCCTGGGGGCGAGGAAGCGGAAGGAGGATGATATTTGGGAGCCACGGTGACACAAACTGCGCGAAAAGCGTGCGGTCATCGCAGCGCGGGGAAAGCGTCCCTTTTCCCAAAATGCTCTGCCCTATGCCAGAAGCTCGCCTTCCCTAAAAACGGGCGGCGCGGCTCTTGCAGAATCTAGCCTGGAGTCATTTCCACCCAGGAAACAAGGGTGGGGTGGAGGGGATAAATTTGCCTCAAGGGTGTTTTAATAACTGCTGCTATGCCGATAGTTCCGCCATTGGCCAGCGCAACCTCCTCATTACCCCCAGATTTTCACTTTTACCCCATTTGGGGTAATTTACCCCTGTTCCCTGACCACTGCTCTAGAGTTTCAAGTTTGAGCTTGTTTATATTATGAACTGTAGCCTCCCACAAAGCATTTTTCCTATATCTTAATGTTATACATTATTAAATAAGTGAATGATTTTCCATAGTGTAGAAATTGTTCCTTATTTCATCGCTTTGCAAGTCTGGGTCTCAAATAATAATAAATTATATTGATAATAAATTATTATTACTATTATTATTATTATTATTATTATTATTATTATTATTATTATTATTATTATATTTTATTATAGCCACTCAGAAGAGTAAGCTAGCTATAATAAATCCAATAGAATCACCTTTTCTTTTCAACACTGGGCTGTTTGTGCACAGAGTTCTAACTCTTCAAAAATCTGTGTTAAATGAAACATTTGAGGGTTAGAAGGGAAGTCAGATAAGAGGTTCCTTTGAATAACTTCTTGCTGGGATGTTTAACTGTGTGTGTTTTATGTACTTCATAGGTCCCTAAAACAACAGTTCTTCTGGTGAGGACTTAGACCAATTCAATAGATACATATTTTTATACTGCTCTTTTGTCTCATTTGGGATCTATATGATCAAGTCAAAGATGGTATTCAGCAGGTTTTCACCAGTTCTGGAGAACTGGTAGTAGAAATTTTGAGTAGTTCAGAGAACCACTTCTGACTGGATATTTTACAATATCATTCCCCTGCCATGCCCATCAAGCCATGCCCACAGAACAGGTACTGAAAAGAATTGAATCCCACCACTGGATCAAGTGAAGCTAGAAGGCTGTTCTGGGATATGAAATCCAACTCAATTGGGCTACTTCAGGGACCAGGAAAGTTGTGCTTCCAAGGTTTAGGAAGTGATTTTTCAAGGGAACGGGGAGTGGGATTAGGTCAGTTCCTGTGAGATTCAGCAACATCCTTGGGGCTGTACTCTGTGGCCAGTTCAGTGAAGGATTTTTATAGAGAGTCACTGGTTCAAGTTCAGTTGTTTTTCTTTTTCTTTCTTTATAGGGGAATCTGGTGAGTCAAAAATATTTTTCTTTAAATTAAGCAAAAGGGCAGCCAAGTTGAGGAAGCGGGGAGAATCTCAGGTCTAGTTCCACTTACTCACTTTCTTCTGAATTAAAGAAAACAGTAACATGCGTTTTATTTTCTTCTTTGGTAAGAGATTGCTCTAGAATTATTACATTATGCAGATATCATTTGACCACATTTTTATTTTAGCATAGTGCAGAAATCAGCACTAGAAACTTGAATAACTTAGTGGATATTTGTTCAATCTTAGTATAGAAATATCTTCTTTGTGGTCCTCTAAAACTATAAATATAAGTCTCTCTCTCTCTGTGTGTTTGTTTGTTTCATATTCCTATTAGAACAGCTGCACCTAGAGCTATTAAAGCCATCTCGCTTTTGCGGGGGGGGGGGGTCATACTTGGATTATTTTTCCAAATAATTATGCCAGCTAGACTCCCTCTGGCATGTAAGAATTTTATTCTGTGCAACTTGCATTTTTATTTGTTGGTTTGAGTAGCCTAGTGGAGTAAAGTTATGCAAGCACAGCAGTGATGGGTTTCAAATTTTTTTTACTACCGGTTCCGTGGGTGTGGCTTGGTGGGCGTGGCAGGAGAAGGATACTGTAAAATCTCCAGTCAGAGGTGGTATTTGCTGGTTCTCAGAACTACTCAAAATTTCCACTACCGGTTCTCCAGAATTGGTCAGAACCTGCTGAATACCACCTCTGAAGCACAGCCAATTTAGTGGTAGTGGGAGAGCAAATCAGGTAACATGTAACCTGGGGGTGGGCTGGTGGGGGTTCAGGGGGGCTAAGATTCTGCACAGTTTGGAGAATTCCCAAATCCCACTCCTGGCTGGCCCCAACCCAACCCTCCCAGGAGTCTCCACACGGCCCGCTTTGGATGCAGGTTAGTGCAGGGCACACATGGAGGCTCAGGAACAGTGAAAAGTGGACCTCCTGGAAGTTTGGGAAGGCCAGAAATGGGCCTGTTTCTGGCTCCCAGAGAGCTTCTGGAGTCCGGGGAGACCATTTTCACCCTCTCGAGGTCTCAAGGAAAGCCTCTGGAGCTTGGGGAGGGCAAAAACTCCCCCCCACCCAACATGGTGCAGGAAACTGACTAGGCCACACCCACCATGGCCATGCCCACCCAGCAACTGGGCAGAGAACCCCTTGCTAAAAATTTTAAAGCCCATCCTTTATGTAACCCTTCCAGGACCTCTGTATATTTTTTCTATGCCTTTGTCTGTTCCACTGCTGGTCTTTCTTAAAATAATATCAGACTAAGAGCAAGGTTTTATTTTCCCTTTTTGTATTTATTTAACCAGCATCTTACCAAGCCAAATATTTGCATTTCCTGCCAACTGTATGAGTCGATTCTGTCTGAGCTATTTCTTTCTCCTTTGGGACTTGGGAGAGAGATAAACATTTACAGGTCTTCACTTCTTACAGCTTTGGGTTTGCCCTTGAATTTCTATCCTGAATTTCAGAGTAGATAACATTAAAAAAAAAAAATCCGATGCTTTTTAACTTCCAATAACCCTGACCACCAGATCAGGCTTTTAGAGGCAGATGACAGACATAGTTTAAAATGTCTGAGAATCAGATGACAGTTAGAATAATAAACAAAATGTTACACAAAATATCACATAAATAAATAAGAGGGGTGCAAGAGAATTAAAGAAGAAATAAGGGTACAGACATGGTCGTTCTCATGCTAGTTACCTTTACATCATCATAACATAACCTGTCACTAAGATGATACTAAGCCTATTCATATGACTGATATTCTACCCAGTGATAGTTGAGTGACTCTAAGTGGAAATGACAGAAATGACTGAGCAGATATAACAGAAATTAGGGATATGATTTTATCTTTTTTTTAAAGGAATATTACTGTGTTTAATTTTTTTTAAAAAAAGTAAATCATAAAAGTGTCCCTCACACTGTATTAAAGGTTTTCCCAATCCCCATTGCTAAAATAATCCTACAGAAAAGACAGCTGGGATTAATTACTGTACATTTGAATCCAGTGAGAGTGTTTAGCTAGCTTCCTATGTTAAAATGCATCCTGCATATTTTATTAACAAAAATCATTTAAACTAGTTTTATATAGTCTTTCAAGCTGTTCTGTGAATGGACATTTAGAGGGCTAGTAACTAATGGTACAATATGATTTTTCCCCTCTTTGTTAACTTCACAATTTTTCCTAAATGCCCTACATTTTCATACTTGTGATCATGACCATCCACAATTACTCTGGTTATCAATTACTGAATATGTAAATGTGCATCAACAGATGGGTGCATTGCATTTGAATGCTTATGTATTATGCATTAATAGTATTTTTATACTACTTATTTCATGATTATGCATTATGCATCAATAGTATTTCTATACCACTTCTTATCACTGGTATTCCCAAGCAGATTTACAATCATCCCAAAGGAAATTTAATACCAAGTTGAAGTCAACTCAGAACCAATTTAAAAAAAACAATTAGAAAGACAGATGCTAAACACACACAAAGATGTGCTTTTAAATCATGTGTGCTTACACTTTTCTTGTCCACTGTGCATGTATAGATACTTGCACAGACATTTTCTTAATGTAAATATTAGCTGACCAGGCATATTACATAGGAGGTAAGCTAGCGTGTCCAACTTACACACATAAACTGTGTATGAAATCTGTGTGACAAAATGTGTATCAAGAAAGTACGTAATGGTCCCACCCACAACTTGCCAACCAATAGTTCTTTTAGGCATAATGAGATGCTGAGGGATATTGATGCCAGTTTATAATCCACTGGATATAAAATAGAATCTTAAAAGTAGAGTCTGAACTATTTCATATCTCTGCAATTTAGTGTTTTTCATAGAATTTTGGAGAGGAATTCGCAGATCTTATTTCTAGTCTGCATTCAGCCAAGGTACTCATTGATTGGTTTCGGGTCATTTTCTCCCAAATCAACCTTTTGCACAACTGTGTGTACACACCATATACAGTTCTGCCTGGGTCAAGGAAATCTAGCAAATAAAAGATTAAACAATTCATCCATTCAGTTTTAAAAGCCGCTTGAGAGAAATATAATATAAATGCTAATATGCAAATGTATCAAGGCAAAAATTGCCAGAACATTGGGATGTTGAAAAATGCAAGTTTTGGCATATATTTTAATCTTGATAGGCAGATCAAGTCAGTTTCTATGGGGAATTGGCATGGTCAAGTTCTTCAAGCATCTGTATAACCTGTAAAGGCCTCTGTATAGCAGGCAAAAAATGGCTCCTTGGGGAATGTCAGTGTTGACAGGAGAAAATGAAGAATGATCATCTGACTGGCACGAAATAATCTTCAACAAGAATCTTCAACAAGAAACAAAACATTCTTTACCTGACTCATTTTCTGAGAGAAGAACCAATGATGGGCGTTCAGGTAAAAAAAAAAACATCAAATTCAGTAATATTTCAATAGCCCTTGGCATATTCTCCTCATGGGAAGAAAAGGCATCTGTGACTTAGAATTTGTAAAATAACAAGAACAAACCTTTATCATGGCCTACAGGCTAGAAAATAAAATAATCTAAGGCATACAAAAATCCCCTCAAATAATTTGTATTTTACTGCGTATGTCCTTTTTAAAAAGCAAGGGCGTTAATTTAATCAAAGCATGACAAGTATGCTGGATATGAACAGATGTCAATTTCTAATCCCTATCAATGCCACAGTGACCTTCCTTGGCTTTTCTTTCTTTCTGCTGATGGCTCTCTTATGCAAGAGAAGCCCTTTATTATTAATAGACTTCCAAACTCAGAAATCTAATATCCATAATTATATAACTGACACACCTGTCATTTCTAATCAACTGCATGGCCATAACTAAAACATTTGGATACGTTTGGTGCCAGATGCTGAGATCTCTAGGCCCTCCTCTAGTTGCCAAGGAAGAACATCAAATTTTCATGACTAAGTATGGAGGTGATGACTTTGCCGGACCAAAGTCATGAGGAAGTCTAGTCACTGATGAAGTTGAAAGAGGGCTGAGGAAGAATTCCTTATTTTACACATACAATAGGAATGAAAAATATAAGAAGCAGTAAAGAAAAGCCAACTTCTTCCTTTAGTAAGTAATCAGGCATAATCAGTAAATAAACACATATACTTTGGACAGGAGATGTGAGTGGCTGAAGAACCCAATGAAATGACATATATAACAGATTTCAAAGAATTGGAAAAGAAAAAATATATAGTGATCAATGAGTGTAATAGATTTAATCCCTTCATTTTCACAATGTCCTATTTGTTTTAAGAAACTATTTATAAAATTGATGGTTTTTGTTGCTTGGAAGATTGTGTAGAAACATTGGGGATTTTAGTGACTCTCTCTTCTATAGCAAGCCATCCATCAACTTCAAAAATATTTTATTTTGTTGGAATCTTTTATCTGCACAGTGCAGATAAATTTACCACCAAAGAAGCATGTTGCAGCATCTGATTTAATAAGTGCAGTGGTGTCACCATCTAACTTCCAATACCTATATCTACAGTAATACAACTGCAAGTGGCCATGGGAATAAGTCACTTTTGGAAACAACTGATATGAGGAATTTGGCTTAGATGGATCATAGAGAATTTGTTTTTCATTGTGAGCTTGGATTCCTGTCATTCATTTATTTATTTATTTATTTATTCATTCATTCATTCATTCTATCTCTTCCATATATCAGACCCCCCAAAAGTTTTCTTCAGTGATGTTGCAGCAAACTAATCATGTAACAGGACTAGTTTTATTTTTGTAAACATCCACAAAGTACTTAGTCTAAGAAACATACAAATGGACTTTGACTTGTGACCATTTGTTTAATGACTGTTTGAAGTTAGAAAAATCTACTTGTAACCTATATCCTTGTTCTTATAAGCATTGCAGTGTCTCTATGATCACATGATCTACATTCGGGTACTTGGCAACTGGCATGTATTTACAAAGGTTGCAGCATTCAGGGGTCATGTGATTGCACTTTGCAATCTCCCTAGGGACTCTAACATGCATAGTCATTGAGGGAAGGCAGATTCACTTAAACCATATAAGTCATTTAACAACTGTGGTGATTCACTTAATGACTGCAGCAAAAAAAGGTTGTGAAATAGGGTGCATTTCATTAAATGACAGCATCACTTAACAGAAATTATGGTTCCAATGGTGGCCCTATAGGGTATCAAGCCAAGAGAGACACCTCAGAATTGTATATCAATGGATACCTAAATAGTCATCGTTGTCATCATCATCATCATCATCATCATCATCATCATACCTATTGTTTATCCACGGCAGGATAAAGGCCTCTTCAGCATGTTTCCAACTAATACGGTACTTGAGCTTTTTTTTTTTTTTTTGCCAATTGGACACGCAATACTGGTTGGTGTCATTGATCCATTTTGTTTTGGGTCTCTTTTGGGATGCTTTTTATCAAGTGGGATAAAGCCCAATTTGTAAGGTGAGTGGTTTAGACATCTTTGGAATTACTTTTAGTTTTTTTCATTCAAAATACTCTTTTGAGTAACTGAGTTTCTTTCAGCTATTGGTAGCTAATCTAAAAAGGGAAAAAAACAGTGAGTCTCGATTAGATTGAGACAAGATGCAGGTTGATGTTTAAAACATCTAAATGTTTAATGACTCTCCTTTGCCTATGCCAGGAAACTTTGACTACCACTTAGTTTATTTCCTTTATTTGTTAGATTTCTTGTTTCTTCCAGAAGTTTAAAGTGGCATATGTAGAACTATCTTTTACAGTTTTTTTCTGCCCATTATCACTCCTACAAGGCTGTAACTGAATTCTTTCAATCAACTTCTATGGCTGAGAATGGACTTAGATTTCGCCCCAGTCCTGATCCATTAATGTTTCAGCTACTGCACCTCAAATACAAAAAATCAAATTGTTTTAATAGACAATTATAAAGTAAAAAGAACATTGGTCTTCTGGGAACAAGGGTGCTGATTTTTTTTAATCACAAGGCTGAAACAAATGAGCACTACTGAATAACAGCTGTATGAAAAAGGAAGCTTTTTAGAATTTAACATAATGTTTCCTCATTCCTCATTGAAGGGTGTGTGTGTGTGAACCTATTTTCCAAAGCACCAGAAGGCAGAACAAGAAACAATGGATGGAACCAATCAAGGAGAAAAGCAACCTAGAAATAAGGGTAAATTTCCAAGAGTGAGAACAATTATCCAATGGAAGGGCTTGCCTTGAGAAGTTGTGGGTGCACCATCACTGGAAGTTTTTAAGAAGAGACTGGACAGCCACTTGTCTGGAATAGGATAGGGTCTCCTGCTTGAGCAGGGGGTTGGACTGGAAGACCTCCAAGGTCACTTCCAGCTCTATTATTCTGTTTTGTATGTATGTTTTTTAAAGAAAAAGAGGAAGAGGGTGGCCAGTGGTGAGGTGGCCTGATTCAGTTACAACAGCTATGAATACAGAAAAGGAAACTTAAAAGTCCATGCTGAAGACGGATCATTTTGGAGAGAATATGTCCATATGTTCTCAAGAACTTGACATTGAGTTGATGGTACTTAATCAATTAATCAATCAAGATATTGAAATGGGATTTAAAAGACCCAAAAGACAGCATACACAGCATTCCCTATTGAGAATACATCAAAATGACATCAGGTCCTTGGTGATATCATGACATCAATCCCATTTGCATCTTGATGTTTTACATAATGCATGAAAACAATAACAACAACAGATCAATCTCGGGCTCAGATAAATGTTTTTGTTTTTTTGTTTTAGTTCCTTAATCCTGAATTGTGCTTCTGGATTCTCGGTTGTGGTGAGAATAATTCTTGCATTAGACAGTTTGTCTCCAAATGCAAGATTACTTCTGAAGGAGTAATGTAGTTTTTTGCCCATTCTCTGGGTCTCCCCTTGCAGGCTGAGCCTTTATTTCTCATTAATAGAGAGGTTGGAAATTCCAAGGATATTTGACTACCCAAACTTGGTTTTCTTTGGAAAGAAGTCAAGTAGCTGAGGTCAGATCACTCTCATACAGGCATTAGTCTCAGAGGAGTCCAAATCTAGTCAGCTCATTAAAAGCCAAGAAAAATAATACTATTTCCAAAAGTGTTGGAGGTGTAGAAATAAGGGTGGCAATGGTCAAGATAACTATAGAGTTGAAATACCTATAGAGCAGACCATAAGGTGGGGTGAATCAGTCTTCAATAAACCACTGAGCTTTTGTTGTCCCTTAGAAATAAAGTTTGGAATGTCTCAGTTAATGTTCATTATTGTTGTCACATGATTCTGATTCCTGAGAAAATCAGTTCTCCTTGCAGGTTAGAACTCTCCACTCCTCTTCCTTCACTTGCCAATGGTAGCAAAGGCTGTGGATCAGGATTGGTATTGATTAGCTGAACAGATAAATATAGAAGGATGAAAAGGAGGAGTCTCTACATCTTCATCATCTGCTTATTTTAAATAAATGGAAAGAATAGATAGTAAACATGACAGTAACATTCCAAAATATTTATTTAGCTTTCCTAAAAGCCTATTCACTTAATTCTTATCTAAAGTATATAACATTTTCTAATAAAGCATGTGCTTCTTTCAATATTTGAGAACCTGAAAAATCTGTTTTGTAATGTGTTTGGCTATTATGTGCCAGAATCCAAAATAAAGAATAGCAATAGCAATAGTACTTAGCTTCACATACCACTTCACAGTGCTTTACAGCCATCTCTAAGCAGTTTACAGAGTCAGCATATTGCCCCCAACCATCTGGGTCCTCATTTTACCAACCTCGGAAGGATGGAAGGCTGAATCATCCTTGAGCTTGGTGAGATTCGAATTGCCAAATTGAAGGCAGATGGCAGTCAGCAGAAATAGCCTGCAATACTGTACTCTAATCACTGCACCACCATGGCTCAGAAGTAAGTATAAGACAATCGTTATGTATTATTTTGTATATTTTAAACAGAATTAAGGAGGGATTACTTGCAAATATTACTGAATATAAATATAAAATTAAAAGAGCAGTATCTATATCGTGCTACATGTTATTATCTGTGAGGTTTAATTATAGAGTTAGTTTATGTAGGAAGATGTTAAACAGTGTGAAATCTAAACTTGGCATTTTGCCTACATTTTTCATAGCTTCAGAGTTAATAATGCAAGACTAATAAGTAAAGTAGAAAATTACAAAAGGTAAAAAAGAAACTGCACAATAATGCATTTCCTAAAAGAATGAGACTCAGAGGCAAAAGTTGGAACAACAAATATATAATATATGGTTATTTCTGAAGCCATGTTTTTGGCTCTTAAGACTCTTGAACTGGGGAGCAGGAGATGTAATTTTGACTTAAGTTAGATTCTAAAGTGCAAACTAGTGGGAAAAATGAAATACTGTTCTTCCATCAGCAAGCATGAGTGAAATACACTGCTCAAAAAAATAAAGGGAACAGTTAAACAAAACAATGTAACTCCAAGTCAATCACACTTCTGTGAAATCAAACTGTCCACTTAGATAGCAGCACTGATTGACAATCAATTTCACATGCTGTTATGCAAATGGAATAGACAACAGGTGGAAAGCATAGGCAGTTAGCAAGACATCCCCAATAAAGGAGTGGTTCTGCAGGTGGTGACCACAGACCACTTCTCAGTTCCTATGCTTTCTGGCTGATGGTTTGGTCACTTTTGAATGCTGGCAGTGCTTTCACTCTGGTGGTAGCATGAGACGGAGTCTACAACCCACACAAATGGCTCAGGTAGTACAGCTCATCCAGGATGGCACATCAATGCAAGCTGTGGCAAGAAAGTTTGCTGTGTCTGTCAGTGTAGTGTCCAGAGCATGGAGGCACTACCAGGAGACAGGCCAGTACATCAGGAGATGTGGAGAAGGCCATAGGAGGGCAACAACCCAGCATCAGGACCGCTACCTCCACCTTTGTGCAAGGAGGGACAGGAGGAGCACTGTCAAAGCCCTGCAAAATGACCTCCAGCGGGCCACAAATGTGCATGTGGCTGCTCACATGGTCAGAAACAGACTCCATGAGGGTGGTATGAGGGCCCGACGTCCACAGGTGGGGGTTGTGCTTACAGCCCAACACCGTGCAGGATGTTTGGCATTTTCCAGAGAACACCAAGATTGGCAAATTGCCACTGGAACCCTGTGCTCTTCACAAATGGAAGCAGGTTCACACTGAGCAGATGTGACAGATGTGACAGGGTCTGGAGACACCATGGAGAATGTTCTGCTGCCTGCAACATCCTCCAGTATGACCAGTTTGGCAGTGGGTCGGTAATGGTGCGGGGTGGCATTTCTTTAGGGGGCTGCACAGCCCTCCATGTGCTTGCCAGAGGTAGCCTGACTGATATTAGGTACCAAGATAAGATCCTCAGACCCCTTCTGAGACCATATGCTGGTGCAGTTGGCCCTGGGTTCCTCCTAATGCAAGACAATGCTAGACCTCATGTGGCTGGAGTGTGTCAGCAGTTCCTGCAAGACAAAGGCATTGATGCTATGGACTGACCTGCCCATTCCCCAGACCTGAATCCAATTGAGCACATCTGGGACATCATGTCTCACTCCATCCAACTACACCATGTTGCACCACAGACTGTCCAGGAGTTGGGGGATGCTTTAGTCCAGGTGTGGGAGGAAATCCCTCAGGAGACCATCCGCCACCTCATCAGGAGCATGCCCTGGCATTGTAGGGAGGTCATACAGGCATGTGAGGGCCACACACACTACTGAGACTCATTTTGACTTGTTTTAAGGACATTACATCAAAGTTGGATCAGCCTGTAGTGTTTTTTTCCACTTTAATTTTGAGTGTAACTCCAAATCCAGACCTCCATGGGTTGCTAAATTTGATTTCAATTGATAATTTTTGTGTGATTTTGCTGTCAGCACATTCAACTATGTAATGAACAAAGTATTTAATAAGAATATTTCATTCATTCAGATCTAGGATGTCTTATTTTTGTGCTCCCTTTATTTTTTGAGCAGTGTATAAACCTTATATATGCTGGCACATAACGGACATACAGACCAGCTATGAATACCTTGATATCCCATGGTCATAGGGGAATCACAATGAGGAGAAAAGGAACACAGCAACATCCAAGTGTCACCATAGGATCAAACAAGTCCAGAAGAGCCAGCTCAATGGGAAGAACAAGATCAATGCCACCAACATGTAAGCTCTGCTAATCATCAGATAATCTCCTGGTATAATGATCTGGCCAAAGAAGGATGTGGAAGTTACCACTGTGAACTCCAAAATTGCTCACAATATACAGTGGTTTCCATTCTAAGTCCAACACCCAGAGACTGTACACCAGTCATAAAGAGGATAGGTGGAGTTTGGTGAGTGTCAAAGCCAGTGCCTTTTCGTAAAAGGTCTGTAGGGGGCGTGCATAAGCGCACCAACGTGCCTACCGTCCCTGTCCTATTGTTTCTTTTTATTTTTCTTATACGTATCCATTTCATGTACTCATAACTATGTCTATAGTTATACCTGTAATCTTATAATCACTTGACAAAATAAATAAATAAATAAAATAAAAAATAAAACCCAGAACATCCAGGAGTACATCTGTAAGATGGCATTCAAAGATGAACTGCTGAAAAAATAACTGAGCAGCAGACATGGGAAAAGATCAAGCAGAGTAAATGTCATGGCAAGACCAGGCCCTGCACAGGATGTACCTTTGGCAGATATCTGATAGTCCATTGGGACATTCCAGCCCTTTCCAGCCACATTCTCTCATTATTATTATTTTTAACCCATTAGTCACCAGGTAGATGGTGACATGCTGTCCACAAATCTCTGGCCACTGATTTTCAGAGACTGATATTCAGGAGAAAAACAATAAAGACCTTTCAGAACACCAGAAACCTGATATAGGCTTTTTCTTGAAAGAAAAAAAAAATTGACTTGATGATTTATGAAAGGGTGGGGAGCACAAAGTAAGCAGAAAAAAGAGGGAGAGGAAAAGTAAGATTTTTAACTACTCAATGAAAGGGCATTGAATATGAAGCCATTTTTTTTCTTCCATAATGTTTTTTCTTTTCTCTTTTTTTGTTGACTTTTACTGTGTTCGGAAGATTTACTAAACGTATATTTTGAAACTAGCCCCATAGTATGTGTGCATAAGATCAGGGGTATCAAGGCCCAGGGCCTGGAACTGGCCTGTGGGATGCTTAGATCTGGCCCACAGGGCTGCCCAGGAAATAGGACTGCCACGCAGTGCCTCTGCCAGTGAAAAGGGAGCTCTGGAGGGGCACGTGCAACCCACTCGAACTCCATTTTCACTGGCAGAAGGTTGCAGAAGGCTGTTGCAGCTGAAAACAGCTTGGGAGCCCATTTTCACTGGCAAAACGCTCAGGCCACCACTGGAGCCCCCAACACAAGTGATGTTGAGGTGACCACTCCCACCCTGCCATGCCCACCCCACCCCCCTGAAGTCAAACACAACCCTGATGCAGCCCTCAAGGAAATCAAGTTTGACACCCCTGCATAAGATCATTGTCTTCATTCAGTATATAGTGCAAACTCACAAAAGGGTATATTTTGGATGTACAGTTCAAGGTAGGAGGCTTTAGCTTGTAATGCTGAATGACATTGCTGCATTCTGAAGTTAATATTTGGGTTTGAGCTTAAAGTATTTGGACACATTTGTATAACAATTCTGTGTGTCTGTGTGCGGCTGAGTTTTAATTCCTCAAGAGGCCAGTGGGTGGATGATTGCTAAAGCAATCTGTTTTGCCTGCTGGGCAAACATAACAAGGCACTGTGACAGTGATCCTAGCCAAATAGATGGGTGGATGAGTTTCAACAACTTTGTTATGTTGGCCTGCTAAGCAGTCAAGAGTCTATTGTGTTCAAAATGCATTTAAAAGAGCAAAATCATCCTCTCACCAACATTAGTTTCAGCAAGATTTTATTTTTAAAGAAAGAAGCTGTTTCAAACATTTAGCAGCATGAAGAGGTGGGGTCTTATTCTACATGTATTTCATTACCACAATGGGAACAAATACTTAGATATATTTGGAAAGTTTTAAAAAGTATTTTCCATAACAGATCTATTTGCATATTCTGATTTCTCTTCTGATTGTACAAATCACGGGTGTCAAACTTACTGCATCACATTGCCATCAAGTGATGTTTTGCAGCATTTTTCCCATTTGTGGAGCTGGGGTGGAATGCATCTGACCTGTGGTCACAAGTTTGACACTCTTATGTCCTTGACAATCAATTAGTATCTTTATGATACTAATCTGCAAATTTGAGGAATACAGAATAGAATGGAATGGAATGGAATGGAATGGAATGGAATAGAATAGAATAGAATAGAATAGAATAGAACAGAACAGAACAGAACAGAACAGAACAGAACAGAGCAGAACAGAACAGAACAGAACAGAACAGAATAGAATAGAATAGAATAGAATAGAATAGAATAGAACTTTTTGTCCTGATTAGACAAATTCTGATTAAACTGCTTGATTAAACACAATGTTGCCAGCTACTCAAGACAAAAAAACGTTACGAAACAGACATAAGATATTAGAAACACCAATTAAGCAGAACACAGCAAACTCCAAGACCAATAAACACAGGCCAAGACTCCCAACCAATCAGGATGAAGAAAAAAACCATTCAAACAAAGCACGAGGCTAGCATCAAATTTAAAACAGAAACGGCTGCGAAAGCCTGTCACACATGATGAAGATGAACCCAATACACAAGCCTGATGATGGCAGATGAGATTCTGCCAAAACGTCGCTACAACTTTAAAAGCATAACTACAATGACATGGGAAAATACCTGAGCAAAGCTGAATACCATACATCATTCATATATATATATATATATATATATATATATATATATATATATATATATATATATATATATATATTGTGTGTGTGTGTGTGTGTGTGTGTGTGTGTGTGTGTGTGTGTGTGTTTTCTTAAGTTTTCACGGGTTATCTATATGTATGGTATTAAAACAGCTGTGAAAGTCTGACTCACAGACGAACACAATATAGAAGCCTGATGATGGCAGATGAGATTCTGCCGAAACGTTGATACAACTTTAAAAGCATAACTATAATGATATGGGAAAATACCCGAACAAAGCTGAATACCATACATGTAAGTACCCGTGAAAATTTAAGAAAACAAATACACACACACACACACACACACACACACACAGAGAGAGAGAGAGAGGGGGGGGGAGTGTTTAAAAATGGCAGATCTTTTTTGGGAATTAAAAATGGAACTAAGAAATATGAAAGAAATGTTACATGAAAGAGGCAAGTCGTTTGGTTCTGCCTTACAACTTTTAGAAATGGCGATTTTAGAGTATGAAGAACAACAAGAAGTGCCAGAAGAGGAGGAACTAATTAAAGAAGAGGGCATCTTTAATGAACAATTGGAGCAATGAATATTAAAGCAAAAGGGGAAGAGAATGGGAATTAAAACCTGGAATTTCGAGGAGGCATTTAAAAAGGGGAATGTTCTGAAAATCAAACAAAGTAAAAGGAAACTGCAGAAAAGGGAATATCAGAAGGAGGCTTTAAAGATTGAAGGGGATAAAAACTGGAGTAAGAAAAAGTGGGAAAAATGAAGGAAAAAAGAAGTAATAAGAAAAAGAACTAGGAAAAATGGAAATATAGAAATTGAAAAAAAATGAAAAGAAATATTCTATTTAAAAGACATAGAGATAATGGTTAGATAAGGATTAGGAAAGGGGATTCTGCAAGGTGATGTGATGCAGTATAAACATATTTTAAGTAATAAATTATTTAATTATTTAGAAAGTAGGAAAATATAGATTTTTAAAATGTAAAGATTGGAACTGATACCTTCTTGTTATTAGAATACTTGTTTTTTATTAAACTATATATAGAGATAAATGGAATAAATGTGAAAAAGAGAAACTCTGATAAATTTATTAACTATGTTTAATGAATTTAAGAATATAGTTGAAATGAACTATGAGGATTGCTGTAATGAGATTAATATCAGTATTTATGATTAATTGAATAGACTATTTTTTTCTTTTTGAAGTTATAAATGATTTTATGTAATTGAAGGGGAAAGTGCCATGTGGAATCTGACTTAAAAGATATATGTGTTATGTAGTTGTTAAGAGATTACTGTTATTAATTCTTAAGGTGATAAGTAAAAAGTTAAATGATTAAAGATGAACCACTTAAATGATATATAAGGTATAGGGGTGGCACACTCTAATTGGTAATTGTGACAGAAACTTTTTTGAAATGTTTGAATTGAGATGGAGTTTTTGAAATGAAGAAATAAGAATATGTAATGAAATTGTAAACCTGACAGATAAAAGTATAAAGTACAATTAATATGAAGATATGAAAATTATTTAAAGTTAAAAGAAATAGGTTAAGAAATGAAAATATATAAAATAAGTTTGAGGAAAATATTTGGGAAAATTAATAGAAAATATGTAAAGTAATGATAAGATATTAAACTAAATGTGAAAGATGAATATGTAATGAAGGTCATGTTTGTATGGAAATGTTAAAACATGGAATCATGCTGTTCACTAAAAAAAAGATGTCTTTGAAATATGAACCAAATAAAAAACTTTTTTTAAAAAAATTAATCCATGAAAGCACCTGTTTTGTAACCTCATGGCAGGTGAATTTACTTTGGAGCATGGGTGTCAAATTCGCAATGTCACATTGCAATTATGTGACTTATCATGATATTTTTTCCTCTTTGGGGAACTCGGGCAGGTGTGGCCTGCATGTGATGTATCCAGTCTGTAGGCTGCCAGTTTGACACCCTCCTTTAGAGCCTTTGCTGTGGAACATTTAATATGTATTGATACATGCCAACATAAAGAAAATACGCTTTGGCATAACAACTTAAGGATTTCTAAAGATAACAATGAGAACATGCCTTTTTATGTTATAAACTAGAATATACACCAGCAAAGAATATATAAGCACCTGTTTAAAATTCTGGCTTAAATTACCATCCCAAGGTAAAATTCAAGGTATAAGATCTAACTAAACAAAAGCAGCAACTACAATGCAACCAACTGCATTTTGCAATTTATATTTCAAATCGCTTCAAATTATATGCCACCCATCCTCAAATCCTTGAATTATACCAGGTTAAAAGTCTTCTAATATGGAAATGAAAGATGATTTAGCTGTGAATCTTTAGTTGTTGGTGTTTTTTCCTTTCTTCTATAACAATAATTTATTCAGAGCTAAAGTAGAGAATGCATGAACCACATGTAGTTCACAGTTTTTCTAAATGTGTTTATTTAGCTGAAACCATCTCAGTTAAGATCATCAAGTTTAGGATAGGGAATTTTTTCCTTCAGTCCCGTCATTTATTTATTCACTTTTTCCTTTTTGATAGTGCTGTTATAAATCTTGATACATTGTACTACTTCAATACAATGAAGTTTATGTGATATAATTAAAGATTATTGACATTCTGTTATTTTGATAGCTAAGAATACTAAGAAAAGAGAAGAAAACATTCTATCAATATTAATTACAATTTAGGAGTTGTATACTATATGCAAAACATTTTGCACCAATTTTCCTTTAGGATATAATTTAGTGTAAATCTGATATATATAGTCCATAATTTTTCCCATTGTGGTGTTATAATTGTTTTCCATCTATTTTATCATAAAGTTATAGGCATATATATGCTTTTGTATGAATATTTCAAATTTTGTATGTAGAATCTCCAGTGAATCACAATAGTATGTTCCTTAGTCCCCATTCCCTAATGAAATAACCCTTCAAAATTTTAGACCTTTGTTAGAGACCCTGATCTAAGCCCCTTTGATAAATCGTATAAGAAGACATTCACAGTGGTGGCACTCAGTTTTGAAGACAAATAAATCAAGTCTGCCAATAATTTTACTTGGTGACATTGTTACAGTCTTTGGTAACAGATATATAAGCAGACCTTATAATTCATTCCATCCTTATAGCAATATCACTTAGATTTATATACTGCTCCACGGTGCTTTACAGCACTCTCTGAGTAGCTTACAGTGTCAGCATATTGTCCCCAACACTGACCTCCAAAGGATGGAAAGTTGAGTCAACCATTAGCTGGTCAGGATCAAACTCCTGGCACTGTACAGAGTTAGCCTGGTATACTGCATTCTAACTCTTTAGAGCATTTGTGTCTTTCCTTGGGTTTGTGCACCTCCATCCCTAGGACATTAATCTATGGGGAGGGGAATGTATTTGGCTTATAAAGTATATCTGGGGTAGCAAAAAGAATCATATTGAAAAATTGGAAAAGTGACATTATTCCCTATGTTTTTTGGCAATGCCTAATTTAGGTGTCTTGGAAAGAGAAATGTTTTCAATTAATCAAAAGATGAAGCAATTGGTGGGGGGGTTTATAGTGTTGTAAAATACAGTATTTATTAGTAAATTCCTTCCCCTTTTAAAACCTTTATAAGAACTACATACCTTCCAAAATTCCATTTTTCTCTGATTCTGAATCATTTTCAGCTCTAGTGTTGTTTGCTGCTTTTAATTTTACAGTTGGATATTTTGTTTTCTATTTGCCTAATCATGTTTATACTTATTCATTATAACTTTCTAAGAGAACCATTATAAAGTAAGGAAGTGTGCAAAGGGCATACATAATCACAGTCAGGATTTCAGTTGCATGACAACGTCTTGCTTCCCTAAAGCTTCTTTTCTTGTTATGCCTTAGAGATGCTTCAGTTGCGCTGTAGCTATTCTTGCTATTCAGTGCCATTGTCAATGATATTTCAGAAACAAAATGTTAGCCTTCCAGTCCTATGACACACACACTGTCCTTGCCATATTAGAAGAAAGTAGAGAAAAATATTCTGAAATTATTTCACAGGCATGCATAAACAAGACACTGACAAGTTCTGAAATCTAAGTACCAATAGCTGCTACATCCATCGTATTCTTATACTTTCTATTCTATTTGGTGTTTGCAGAACCTTCCTACTATTTGTAACTCACACTGCAATTTATAATACTGCCTTCACAACAAGACTAATATGAATAGATTCTACAGAATGTATAATTGGAATTTGATTATGGGATTAAGCTAAGAATGACCAGGTTTCTTGTCAGCTTCTTCCTGGGAAATTATTTTATTGTAGGTAGAAGTTTAATGACCCTAGGTTTATGTTTAAAGCATCATAAAACAAGTCCCTGAGCATATAGTCAAATTTATCCACTGAAAGTTTTCTCTTTAACTCAAATTTCTTGTCTTGATTGCCCTAATCACCAAACCCTAACCTTATCATAAATTTTCAGTGAAGTTGGTTGTAAAGCCAAATGATAATATCATATATGTCCTTTAACTATCACAATGACATAATCCCCAATTAAAACTTCAAAAAAGGCAACTATGATCTTGGACTTCCGGTTTGGGTCTCTTCAGTGACAGACCGAAATCCGCAATCGTGCATGTTTTTGATCTGTGCTTGCCGCTGGAGCTCCCCGATCCTTTGGATTTGGAGCTGAAGCCACCCCGTAGATGTGGTGAAGAGTGGGGAGACTGCTAGCCAAGTGGAGGGGAGCCTCAACTCTCCTCCTTGGCTGGTCTAAACTCCCTTTCCTGAAGGGGGTTGCAGCGGTGGTCAGAAATGGCCACCTCAAAGAAGAACCCGACTGGATAAGATTGTGCAGGAGGAAGACAAAGAGGAAAGCAGGACAGACTAGGCTAAACAACAGAGAACATCTAAGCAAGGTACCCTGATCTAAAAGTACCTAGAGGGATACTTCTGAAAGAAGATCTTTAAGCAGTGAAAGAGAGAGAAAAGGAGGTTAAAAACCCCTTTTTTAACCTTTATATTGACAATTACAAATGGTATGGAAAGAAATTTATATTAATCTATTTTGACACTAATAGGCAACCTTAAGCTGAAATCTAAGTGTCAAAAGGAGAATAAAGATTTTTTTTCTTGGTCATTTTAAAGCCCTAAAAAGGAGAAGAGTGGAGGCAAAAGGGTGGGACTTGAAGTAATGGAAAAATGGACTGCCACCTGGAAAAATAAAGAGGATTAACAGTGAAACTTTGAAAAGACTACTGAGGATACATTGTAACTGAAATCTTATTAAAAGATAGTTACCCACGGAAAGGAAAAGTAAAGGAAAGAAACAAGAAGGAACAGTCTGGGATCATTTGGTGATTTTTTTAAAAAGTTTTTGTTTTTTTCTTTCTTTTTCTGTTTTTACTTAAAGTCAATTGGGTGGTTGTTCAAAAGTGTTTAAAATGGCATCACTCCTGGAGGAATTGATGTTCAGTCTTAAAAAACAGAAAGAAGATGCAGAAAGTGGAGAAAGATCCTTTGGTTTTGTATTTGAATTTTTTGAAATGGAGATCCTGAACTATGAAAAGCAAAAGGAAAAGCTGCAAGAGCAAGAAGAAGGGTGGGACAAAGAAGAAGCCATTTTCAATGATCAAATAATGCAAAGTGTGGTAATAAGAGGGGAAAGGGGGAAAGGAGTGAGAAGTTTGAGATCAAAGGGAACAGCCAAAAAGAAAAATAGTCTGAAAAAGGAGTATAACAGCAAGGAGAAGCAGAAAAGAAAACTATAGAAAGGAAAATTAGAGAGAGAGGGGTATAAAAAAAGGGATGAGAAAAAGGGGGGAAAGATAGAAAGGGAAAGAACTTATGAGGGACAAAAATAGGAAATAAAGGAAAAGGGGAAACGTACTAGGATTCAAGGTATTTGCTCAGCTAGAAAACACAGAGAATGGTTAAATTAAGTTAAAGTGAGGATTCTGCAAAGGTACAAAAGATAGTGTTGTGACAGTAGAATACTGTAATGAGTTAGAAATGAAATAAGTAAATAATCTATGAGATAAAACTGTATTGTTACGTAATGGTATGTTTATTTATAATTAATGCAATAATAAAGAAGAGAGGGAAACATTGCAATTGTTTCTAAAGGTTGATCAAATATTGAAAAGAAATATGAAAGATTTATAGGGAAATTTATACCAGTTATTAGAATGAATTTGAATAATTATTTTGCTTATTAATAGTAAATAATTTATAAGATAAAACTGTATGATTATCCAATGGTATGCTTATTAACAGTTAAGTAATAATGAAGAAGGGAGGGAAACATTTCACAGCCACGGTCATCCCCATTTTCAAAAAGGGAGAACCCAGCCTAGTTGAAAATTACAGACCAATCTCCTTATGCTGCATCACCTGTAAAGTCATGGAATCAATTATTAACCAATCCATTACCCTCCACTTAGAGACAACATACTCTCTAATAAACAATTTGGTTTCAGAAAAAAACCATCATGTAATCTGCAACTCTTATATTGCAAAAACATATGGACTATACAACTCGATCAGGGCAAAACAATAGACACAATCTACATAGACTTATGTAAAGCCTTTGATTCAGTGGTACACGACAAACTATTCCTAAAACTAAAATCTTATGGTATCTCTGGACAACTGCATAACTGGATAGAAGCATTCCTGTCAAACAGACAACAAATGGTCAAAACTGGGAGTGTCCTATCAAATTCTGTACCTGTCAATAGTGGTGTCCCCCAAGGCAGTTTTCTAGGACCAACTCTCTTCATACTCCACATAAATGACCTCTGTGATCATATTAAGAGCAACTGCGTTCTCTTCGCTGATGATGTAAAGCTGTTCGATACCACAGATATTACTGCTACCCTTCAAAAAGATCTTGACTATGTATCAGAATGATCAAACAAATGGCAACTTCAAATCTCAACAAATAAATGCTCTGTCTTACATATTAGTAGATAAAAAAAAATCAGAAAATAAAATACAAGCTGAATAGTCAAGACCTTGTTGATGATCGAAACTCTATCAAGGATCTTGGAGTACTTATATCAAATGATCTAAGTTCTAGAGCCCACTGTAACCACATAGCCCAAAAGGCATCAAGAGTTGTTAACCTAATCCTACGTAGCTTTTTCTCTGGTAATATCACACTACTAACTGGAGCATACAAAACATTTGCTAGACCAATACTCAAATACAGCTCATCAGTCTGGAACCCACATTACGTATCTGATATTAGCACAGTTGAGAAAGTCCAGAAATATTTCACAAGAAGAGTTCTCCACTCCTCTACTCATTGCAGAATACCTTATCCCACCAGACTTGACATTCTAGACCTAGAAAACCTTGAATTATGCCGTCTTCGGTCTGATCTAAGTATAGTATATACAATCATACATTGCAATGACTTACCTATTATCTTGTAAGTGATTGACAAATCAAAATAAATAAATAAAAATAAACTACTATGTCTTTGTAGCCATTTAATTCAGATATCTTACAGTATATGCTATTATGTTATAAAATGCACTACTATCAAGAAGATCGTTAGTTACTGGTTTGGTCCTTGTAGTTTTAAAATATGCATTATCAGAGAAAGCTAGAGAAAAAGAAATTGTCAACAAGGTCCATCATCTTAAAATAGAGGCTCTTATAATTTTTGACAATAAACATGGATGTGTATGTATACAGGCGTATGCTTCATTAGGAAATATTTTAATTTATGAAATCTCTATTTAACTTGAATACAGAATAATTTATGTTGTTTTACTGAGAACCTTAGAATGCTCTAATATGTATTTCTGAATACTTTACAAAGCAGCTACTATTGTAGTCCATACATAGAAACTGAAAGTCACACTTGGGCCTTGAATGGAACTACACGCCAAAAAACAGATAGGGTCAGGGGAAAAAAATAAGTTCCCCAGTTCATTTTAGTTATTATTACTTTATCAGAATTTCAGAAATTTCCTTTTAAATAAATAATTTTCATGGTATAGTGTAGGTATCTTCATTTTATTGCTTTAATTTGATTATTACCAATTATGCAAATCTATTTATCCACTTTCAGTTTTTTCTTTTAGAAAACTTGAGTTCTGCATAAGTGAAATGCTTTATCTGCCACTGAAGTAGTCCTATTCAATAAAACAATATTCCCGAACTGTCTTATTGTTTTCTATAATATTCACAAATGGGGTGTTCTAAGAAGACATCAATAAATGCATGTGAATGATATTCATAGACTTGTCATCTTCAATACAAGCTAACTTCTGCTAACAATTTGAAGCAATTTTGAGACACTTTATATACAATGGAAATAGCTCAATACCGTTTTGAAGATCTCTTCTGAAAATAAAACTCTTCCTAAGGCCATCACAACTTTTGCTGTTGCAAGACAGTTTTATACCTCAAACGATTTATTTCTCTTCTCAGAATGATTTGCTGACATTTGCCCCTTCTCCTGATTTTCTATCAATCTGTCTATATATCATGTGTGTAAAGGGGGAAAATGTATCAGAAAATATATAAATCTGATGGATTAAATGGCAAAAGGATTACAAAGAAAGTACTTTGAGCCAGTGTATTAGAAGAAGATTGACAAAGCAGTTATAGAGTGTTTGCATGAAGAGCAATTCTTTATTTTGATAGAAGTTACTTTACAAATATGTAGCCAAAATAAATCTGAGATTATCAAATGTTTCATTTAAATAGGCAGCATGGGAAGACCAACCTTTTCATATCTATAAAAGTTAGACTGCACAATGTATTAGACCTCTAGATGTACACAATATATCTTGTGTTTATTGAAGTAACAAATGTGGGAGGTACCTGTTCAGGGCAGGGCTGACCTCAGGACATATGAGAAGGGGCAGTTAATCATTTCTTTATGTACCACAATCTCTATAAAAAAAAGTCATCCTCTACAGATCTCTTACTTGAAATTGAAACAAACTTCATATTTAGGTAGAAGGTCATCTCAACATGGGAGAGGCACTGAAGAACCTCTTGATAGTGACCTGAAGAAGAAAGTAGCATATCTTTTATTATTTACTAAATTTATATGCCACCCTTTTCACTATTGAGTGACTCTGGACAGCTTATTGATCCTGTTACATTCCCTATTCTATACACTAGTAGCTGATGTTTAGAGCTTAGATACTTTTCCTATGCTATTTAGCAAAAAAGTTCCAAGTGCCAAATTTTGCAGATATCTGCATTCATGGGACAAAAGTAAAATTCAAAGTGTTGGTCACCATCCATAAAGTTATTTGCTATTGGAGGGGTTGCCTTTCTCCCATGGTATCTGCCCAGAGCCAATGTGCTTCAGGTTCCTTCTATTAAGCAGTACCATCAGATCAAGAGTATAGACCTTCTCTGTCATAGCATTTACCCTCTAGAACATCTATCCAGACCTCATGTTCTTTTAGATGACCCTTAAATATTTATCTCTAATAAAGGAGAATATTTGTAACTCAGGGTTGAAGTGAGGGGTCCTTGGTGCTCTCTGAGCTTGGTAGTTTTCTGGCAGACATTTCATTACCCAAACTTGATAATATCATCAGTGCTTAGTTCTTATGAAGTTGAAAATTTGGTAGGAAAATATTCTGTCCCATCTCTTCAGGAACCTAGTGTTTGGCAACAGCTGCAGTTTTCTAGAATCAGTAAAGCAATCAATGAAGCAATCATTCTGCTGCCAATGATCAGATTTGCAATTACCGTATTTATCGGCGTATAACACGCACTTTTTCCCCCTGAAAATAGGGGGCAAATGATGTATGCGTGTTATACGCCGATGTCCACCCTTATTTTTTTCCTGAAATTTCCCTCTTAAAATGAAGATGCGTGTTATACGCCTGTGCGTGTTATACGCCGATAAATACGGTATTCAAATTGGAAAGAATTCTACCCACACAATTTAAAAGGGAAAAGATAGATTGGACAGAGATTCAGAAACAGAAGGATATTAGAAATCAGATCCATGTATTAGAACACAGAACCATAAAGTATAGAATGCCATTATTGTATTATCTATTATACAGATCTGTAAATAAAATAGAATTGTAGCACTTGAATATTTTTAGGCCTTAAGTTCATTCTCATAAACACAGTTCTACTGTCATTATGCTTCACATGTAATCATCTTGAGAATACTTTGCCAGGAGACCTTTGGAAGAAATGTTTGCTACAGAAAGCTGAAGAAAAGTACTTATGAGCACCATGATATTTACAACCACAATGGCACTGTTGCAGTTGCTACATAAATAATTTCTTATGAAGATATTGGCTCTGAGAAAATAGTTTCAAATCTGATCATTGATTGATTATGTGCAATCAAATCACTTTTGATGATAATATGGAAAAATAAAGGATCCAAATGTATCAGGTGGGATTCAATCGTGTTACTACCGGTTCGGTGACTACGTTTTGTATGCGTGTATAGAAAAACCTTAAGCTGTGCTGCCCCGACAGCTGCAAAGTGCTGCACATGGGTCCGATTTATTTTTGAAAAGCCTCTTTTTTCCTGCTTTTTCAACCTCAGCTGTGCCACACAAAGCAGCTGAGGTTGAAAAAGCAGGAAATAAAGGACAGGTAAGAGGCCGGGCGGGCAGATGGGCCAAACAGAAGCAAACACAGAACTGGTTTGGTGTCTGCTGCTCTTCAGAACTACCAGTTCTATAGAGCTGGGCAGAACCTGTAGCATCCCACCCCTGATATCTATTGTTCTGATTTTTTGAAGAAAGTCCAAGTATGGAGCTTACTTTTGGGGTGGGTGGGAAGGAAAACTATAATTTCTTCCACACTGGCAAATTATTCCAAGGAAGGAAGGAAGGAAGGAAGGAAGGAAGGAAGGAAGGAAGGAAGGAAGGAAGGAAGGAAGGAAGGAAGGAAGGAAGGAAGGAAGGAAGGAAGGAGATGTGTGTGTGTGTGTGCTCATGTGCTCCCTTCAGCCTTCTGCTTGTATAACTATTGTTCTGCCTCAAGAAATCTAAAGCAAAGCATGAATCTTAACAACATGATTATCTTCTGCAATACAACATCAGTGGGAAATTTTGAATGTTCTCCAATAATACATCTTCAGCAGCTGACAGTAGGAGCAGACACTAATATTTTTGCTTTGCTACTAAGGGCACTTGCCTTGTGAGCTCTTCTATAGTTGAAAGTATCAAAATTTCAACTATTATTTCCAGATGGTGACATTGTGCTCAACGGTACTACCAACTGCCCTTCATAAAAAGCTAAAATAGCTTGCATTGTTTCATTGATAGCATTAAATCGGATTTATTTTCGAAATCCACAGATGACCTTTAGCATTTGGCATCTAATGGTGGTTGATTAGCATTTCAGGAATGACTGAGGAAACAAAACAATTCAAGTAATTAGACATCTAAGTGGAGGGGTGGGAAGCTTGCTTGGCAGAATTCCAGAGTCCATATATTAATATAAATAGCCATTGCAGCAACTTCCTTTATTGCTTCTTCTCAGGAGAGGCAAAAATACAAATAACAAAGATACACCAACTGTTCACAACTGGATATGATCTTGCATAGCCAGGAAACTAATGCAGAAAATCTGTTATTCCAGCATGAGCTCTAGTATGTGTTTAATTTCTAAACCATAACCACTTTTTATTTCCATGTAATTTATGTCAGCTAATGACTGATAAAAAAAGATTAATAGGTTATAGCAGTGGAGTGCTTCACATTGCAGAGAACATTATTATACCAGAACAGATAATGGCACTTGCACGGAAAGTAGGTTAACTTCAGTGATGAATTAGAAAAGATTGTTTAGTACTTTAAACATTACTTACATTAAGTATATGATATACTCTTATATATTTGAATTTTGCAGTTTAGGGATTAGCATATCATTCTATTCCTTGTCAATGTCATTTTTATAATGCTTCATCAATTTTTTTTTGTACCATCTTCCCATATAAACCTGTATCAAAATTTGCTTGATTTAAGCATATTAATCATGTTCTAGGTTTGTCCTGTGCATAAATAAAAGAAGATAGTTAAAACCTATGGAATGTTTACATTTATCAAGACTTGTTTGCTGCCATAGAATCACAGATGGGTGGTACATGGAGTTCCAGCCATTAGGAAAGCTGTCATTCAAGATTACCAATAAAGTCATGAACATCTATTCAAGTAGGAGTCACTCCACTTTTATTCCTCTGTCAGGTCATTGTTCTTTAGCTTAATCACCTGGTTTTACAAGTGTAACATTTTAGATAGAGCTTACAGTAAATTCAGATTATTATTGAAGTCTTATCTCAGTCCATTAGCTATCTCCAGTAGGACATGCCCCCATTGGGGCCCCAGGACAATTGGCAGAGCCACGTTTTCAAGCTCTTTAGGAAGACCAAAAGGGTGGGTGCAGATCTTACCTTGGAGGACATGAGGTTCCAAAGGGTGGAAACCATAGAAGAAAATGCTCTTTTCCTGGACCCTAACTGCCAAAAGTACTTGAAGAACAGGTTTGCAGGAGATGGGATAGGTCAATCCCATTGGGATGAAATGATTCCTCAGGTAAGTTACCCTGCAAATGTCCATATTTAGGGATGCTGGTGATGAGATAGATGAATGGTTCCATCCCTTTTTATATGTTTGTGTTGGTTACATAATATGCATCATAGATATACAGAAATCACTGGTCCTGAAGCACAATGAACAACCTGATTTGGGGGGCAGGATATTTGTTCTATTTGTTGTAAGAACTTTGTTCTGTTTGTTTTATATTTGTTCTTAGAACCTTCCATATGGAAAAAAAATGCTCTCCTACAAGTCTATGGCACATAACTTGAACTCTTTTGATTCCCCCACCCCCATTTCATTATAGCTGATAACTGATTGAATAGGCAAATAAATCTAAATTGGAAAGCATTTCCCAATCATAGCAGGTCAATGGATTCAGTCCAATCAACACAGAGTTTTCAACAGAAAATAATCTGGATAGCTAGAAAAAGTGCAGAGAGCAGCAACTAAGATGATTAAGGGCCTGGAGACTAAAACATATGAAGAACAGTTGCAGGAATTGGCCAGTCTAGAGAAAAGAAGGACTATGTGTCACATGATAGCGGTGTTTTAATATTTGAGGGGCTGCCACAAAGAAGAGGGGGGTCAACTTATTTTCCAAAGCACCAGAAGGCAAAACAAGAAACAATGGATGGAAATTAATCAAGGAGAGAAGCAACCTAGAATTGAGGGGACACTTCCTAACAGTGAGGAGAATTAACCAGTGGAACAGCTTGCCTTCAGTTGTTGTAGGTGGTTCATCAATGGAGGTTTTTAAGAAGAGACTGGACAGCCTCTTGTCTGAAATGATATACGGTCTCCTCCTTGAACATGGGGTTGGACTAGACCTCGTCCAAGATGTCTTCCAAGTCTATTCTGTATGAGTATGAGTTATGAGCTTAATGGTTCTAATATAACTTGCCCACCATTAGGACTTTCTAAGATTGTAGCACTCTCTAAAGAAAAGATACATGCATTAGCTACTTGGAAATATCCCAAGAATATTCCCAGAATTGTTTGCTGGATATATTCAAGCTAATGCCTGGATGTCAAAGATATAGCCAGCAGCTTGCCTGAGTACCATAACCCTTTTCTAAGATTCATTAATCTGGCAAAGTTACTGGAAAATGGTCAAATAACATTTTTTGGTCTATTTGTTGTATTTTATACAACTTATTATGCAATATTAAGCAATATCCAATGTAATAAATGTTAATACACAATAAAGTTACAATAAACTAAAAACAGCTTATTAAAAGCATAAATATTAAAAGGTAGAATCATGGATGCATATACTACATTCATGACATTTGTACAATTTATATGTTGGAGGAAAAAATGGTAATCTAGACCACTACTATGGTCAAGTAAGCAGGATCTGATTTGCTTGCTGAATCAGATGTGATAAAGGCTTAGAATGAAAAATTGTGAAAGCATTTTACTGACAAACTTTATTAAGTGGTACTGCTGTTGTTATGGATATTCCCTATTAACATTGTTTGTACTTTTTCAGGCCCACCATTTAATCCTAACTGCTCAGCTAGTTGGTAAAGAAGGCTAGATCAATGCTGTGAAAGATAAGAATTCAATTATGTATGAAAGATCTAGAAAGAAACCTACGAAGAAACAAATAAAAGCCAGCTTGAGTGACTTTGTGGCTCTCACTCTCTCACTCAGCTCAATTCACCTCACAGAATTGCTGTGGGGGAAATAGGAGGAAAAAGAAGATATGTTCACCACCTTGAATTGTTGGTAAAATAATAATAATAAAGGCAAGATATACATAAAATAATAATAATAATTGCAAAAGCCCAAGGTTCTAACCCCCAGCAAACTTACATGACTGCGGATAATTGCAAAAGATTGAAAAGAAAGAGGTTAGTTTATTATACTGAAATAGACTAAAAAGTGTGCGCACATACAGAGTCTCTCTGTATGTATGAGATGTCCTTTCTCCCCTTTCTTTTGTATTTGTTTCTTTTTGTTCTTTCTCTTTCTGTTGAATTAAATTTATAAATATAAAAAAATATTTTTCCATAAACATAACACTTTTTCATGCTTTCTTCTTTTCCTCCAATAGGAAGCTCCAAATTCAATTTTGGATAAACCTCCATAGGATTATTAAGGGGCTTTCATAAGAATTACTTTGAAGACATAATCTTGCAAGTCAAAAGATTATGCCCATGTGCATGTTTTAACGTAAATCCTTGCTTAGTCCATTATTTTATTTCCCATCTTGTAGAACTTTCCTTGAGATAAACCTGCACCATTATCATCATATTTTTAAAGAAACAACTTGATGTCTATTAACATTCTGAGTAGTTATTATTCCGTGTTCAGTGGCCAGACTCACAGTGGGGTTAAGCATCTGGTGAATATAGGAACACGGACAGGGCAGATGGGACAAGGATCATTACTGAAGATTTTGGCATAAAAATGTTCATTTCCAAAACTATATTTTTTTCTTGAATGACTAGAAATGATCAGCTGGGAAGGGACAGATGGGGTGATAGGGAGTACATCTGCCAAATAGTTAGAAAACAATAAAAGTGACTCTTTTAAATAGGCTACATGAAAGTTTTAAACAAGAATCATTAGCAGAACTGGAGAATTTGAACATGGAAGTTCTTTTGCCAAAATGGGGAAATAATAGAAGAACAAAGTTGCAGAGCTCCAATATTCCTTATCTCTCCAGTGGTCCAATATAGCATGTGCCAGTGTTTAACTCAGAATGCATAGGAGACAACAGCAATATATTACTTCCTAGAAAATAATCCTCTCCTGCTTATTGTCAGGTGCAGCGATATGCCACCTAGGATCCAAGGAGATTCAAAGACCAACCAAACAAAGCTGGGTAAGCAACATGAATTCATGTGCTGAAGATTCAGAAACAAAGCAAGGTCACAGGGAACAGACCTGGTTACAAGATGGCAAAGTCAGATATGTGATTAAACAAAAATCTGTAGGTTTTGGCAACACAAAAGCCAAAAGGTAGAGGTTTAAGTGCCACAGTTAGGTTGTTTCCTTAGAAATCCAGATGCAGCTAAATACCGGAAAACCCCATAGGAGTTGGTCATCTTCAACAGCTGTGTCTCAGATGCTTCCACCTCTTGCAATTTCATTCCTTCTCATTTCTTAGAACTTGGAAGGGAGTAGACAGAGTGTACTGTTCCTATTTATGAACATATTGTTCTATTTTGCTTTTTGCATTTGTTCCACAACCTCTTCATCTGTTCATTCTTCTAAGTTCATAATGTCATAATTCTAAAATGGTTCAGTACTAACAGTACAATAGAATTAATTCTGAAGTCTCTTATAAATACATATTATCCTATCTTCACAAGTCAAAAAGAAGCCAATTTGAATTCAGTGGGATTCACAGTGTAAATGAATATAGGACTGCAGAGATTGAAGATCAGTTGGAGAAACAACTATGACACTTTGATGTTCTTCTTCTACATTAAAATACTGCCAAAAGGAATATCAATACAGCATTGCTGGTTGAGTGGGAAAAAAAATCATTAGTAGCATTCTTAAATTCCTTTCCTATGTCAAGGGAAAGATATGCAATATATATAGCTAACACAGTAAAAAGTCTGCCCATGGTTAGAAGCACAGGAAGGCATACAAGTTGATTTTCAGGATTAAAGGGAATTAAGCAATTGCTATGTAAATAATTTATATAATTATGTAAATAATTTACAGCTCCAGACTTCCTCTTTCTGGGAGGAAAGACCTATTTCTCTCCTGTGAATGGTAAGGCTGTGAGGAAAAAGAGAATTGAAAGTTTTTGCCCCAATACAACACTTTATTAATTTCAAATAGCAAGAGCACTTAGACTTATATACCACTTTATAGTGCTTTACAGCCCTCTCTAAGCAGTTTACAGAGTCAGCATATTGCCTCCAACAATTTGGGTCCTCATTTTACCCACCTCGGAAGGATGGAAGGCTGAGTCAACCTTGAGCCTGGTGGGATTTGAACTGCCAAATTGTAGGCAGCTGGCTGCAGAAGTAGCTTGCAATACTGCACTCTAACCACTACATCACAGATGCTGCAATGGTTGTAAGTGTCAAAAATGGCAATAAGTCACTTTTTTCAGTGCCATTGTCACTTTGAATGGTCACTAAATGAACTGTTGTAAGTCAAAGATACAAAAATACAAAAAGCTTCTTCGCTTGCAAAAAGCTACCCTAAATACCAATCATTAGATTAAAAATAGCTGCAAGCCAAAGTTACAAATCAGGTAAGGTGCCAGAGCACCTTGAGGAATGAAAACAGTTAAAATGCAATGATAACTATCAGCAGCCAACTCTTGCTCATAAAGTGAAACCCTTTAACAGAGAGTTCATTTAAGCTCTCAATGACATTTGAACGTCAATCTGTCTAGCTAGCCAAGAAGCCTTGCTGAATGTAACTCATCTTGGTTCCTTGTCATTAAAACACTTCTTTCCACAGCTCTGATTCATTATTCAATTATTTTTTTCCAAAGTGCTGATCATTGCATGCTGGCTAGAAGTATTTCCAGGGGAGTATTTCCTCCCAACAGCAGTGTAAAAAGCTTAAAACAATCTTTCCCCTTTAAGAAAGTATCAAGAAAGAAAAAGAACCTCCTTTGGAGACAGTAAGTCTAGGCATACTGCCAAGAATGTAATAAGGGTGGAAAAAAACAAAAGGAGATTTCTTCTAACTACTGGTTCTCCGAACTGCTTAGAAAGTTAACAAGGGATTCTATAGAACCAGTCAGAATTCTGTGCAGTTTGAAGAACCAGCAAATCACACCACCGACTGGCCCTACCCTGCCCTGTCCTGCCCAGTCACTCCTTATCTCGCATGCACACCATCCAACTTGCCTGGGTTTGTGCCTTCACCCAATCTTTGATAAGTTGCTATTTTTTCCTTTTTTTAACTGATGATCAGCTGTTCTGACTATCAGCTGTGCCGTGAGATTTAGATTAGCCAGAAAGCAGGAAATCATCTGATTTCTTGCTTTCTAGCTAATCTAAATCACTATTGTACTGCTTTGCCTTTGCCGAGGAGTTCCCTGAGGCCCAGTCAGGGGTGATATTCAGGGGGTTGGTGGGGAGGAGAAATGGCTTGAGATCAGAGCTGAACTTTCCTTAGGACTGAAACTTCTATTTTTCACTGCAGACTCAGGCAGAAGCTTGCAGAAAGGTAGATTTGTGAGTGAATCTGTGATTCTGCAACCAACTCAATCTGCCTGCCTGATTTGCCTGATTTTGGGTAAAAGTTGCTCTTTTTTATTAAAAAAAAATCAATATGTACATACTTGGTGTGTTGTGAGTTAATTTTGTGAATTTGCTTGCTAGCAAATTTTATGAGACAGGCTCAGACAGCTGATTGCAGAAAGGTAGATCTGTGAGTGAATTTGTGATTCCGCAAGCAATTCAATCTGCCTGCCTGCTTTGCCTGATTTTGGGTAAAAGTTGCTTTTTTAAAATAAAAAAATTCAATATTTACATAAATATTTACAATATCGACATAAAAGCTACGCCCACCCAGTCACATGACCATCAAGCTGCACCCACAAATTAGGCCATGCCCACAGAACCGGTTGTTAAGAAATTTGAATCCTACCCCTGAGTGAACCAATGGGCCGATCTCCACCAAGAATCTTCCTCATTCTATACTGGTTCAAATAATGCAATGGCTTAAAAATATTAGTTGAAGCATCTTAATAGCTATTAAGGTTCTGAGCCACAGAAGGTACTATAGTTCTGCCTTTGGCTTCCTGCCTGATCACTTTATCCAGGCCATATGAAAATTGACTCCAAGACATTTCCTGTTGTGCCTTTCTGCTTAATTAGGATTTGTTCCCTTTGAAGATTTGTGATTTAACTATATGGCTGTTAAATTAGAGACAGATGCATGGAGAAATTTTGAGTACCTGTGAGCATATGAGACTAGCAAAACGTTATATATGCATACACTGATAATATAACTCAAAAGCATGCAGATTCATAAGGAGCTCATATGACATAGCCCATCTGCTAGGATAATTGTGTTCCTTAAAGACTCTATGTTTGCCATTGTACAACAATACCAGCATGTCATAAATGCAAGATGGGTAAATTGTTGGGGATTTGTATTAGCATCACCGAGAAAGTCCTGTGATAAATTCAACACAAGTTAATTTTGTTTTAATGGCATTTATTTTGCACAGGACTACAAATCAGCCAACACTTCCAAATGGAAGGTACAGTTTAATTTGAAATGTTCATTATGGTCTGACACTAGTTATGCAGGTGATTTCAGAAGTGTTATTTATATAAATGTGTCCTGTAAGTCACCATGATGGAAGCCTGAATAGAGGACATTAGAAAGGCTCATCCTTCTGCTTTATAGCATCTGCACCCAAAATATCTCCCCCAGGAAATATTCCAGACAAAGGTGCCAGCTAGACAGCCTTGTCAAATGAGATTTACTGATCAGATGATGCCATAAATGTGTCCTGCAATTGAAAGCTATTTTGTGCCAACACCTTTGTTTCAAGACAGCCAATGGGGGTTGATGTATGTAATGTATATATCACTGATTTGAATCTGAAGAAATTGTTTGTGCTATTATTGGAGGGTATTAATAATCCTCAGATTAATAAATTTAAGAGTTAATGTTATGTAAACTATCAGCTTCAGACACTCCCATTTTCAGTGAAAAGAGTTCCCTCTTCTCTGGTGCATTGTCAGGCTCTAGGAAAAAGACATTCTCCATCCTACTATTTGAAATTTTGGGCTTAGACAATTTAAAACTATGCTGCCTTCAGTCTGACCTAAGCATAGTACATACATAGTACGTAGTACATAAAAATTATCTGCTACAATGTCCTACCTGTCATTGACTACTAAGCTTCAACCACAACAATACACAAGCACACAATAGATACAAATTTAAGGTAAACAGCTCCAAATTCGATTGCAGAAAATACAACTTCAGCAACAGAGTAGTTGTCAATGCCTGGAATGCACTACCTGACTCTGTTGTTTCTTCCCCAAAACCTTAACCTTAGACTGTCTACTGGTGACCTCACCCCATTCCTAAGAGGTCTGTAATGGACGTGCATAAGTGCACCAACATGCCTACCATCCCTGCCTAATATCCCCTTTTATTCATACCCATTTCATGAAATCATAATCATGTTCTCATTATATCTGTTATCTAATACATGCTTGACAAATAAATAAAATAAAATAAATAAATAAATGAAGTACCCTGAGTTATTTTGGATCTATTCTAAACTTACATTAGTTCTCTTGCTGAAATTCTTGTACTGCTATTTTTTTCATCTTAAATCCTTTAAAAAAACCCATGAATTCATGTTTGGGTTAAAAATTGGAAATCCAAAGAGCTTCCAGAGGTTGACAGATACAATTTCTGGTTGTCTATGCTCCTCTGAATTCCTGAATTGTGATGCAGTGTCATGATTAAATGATTCAAATGTAGGAGTGATCAGCATTAGATAGCAACAGATGTTTGCTACCACAGTGAGTGTAGAAATAAAAGAAAATATTAAAATGTATTCTGTTTAACCTTTCTGGATAGGGGGAAGAGATGAGGTACACAGTGCATTCTGGTCAGCAACTATGCATTGATTGAATGACAGTTCTCTATGCTCACTTGTTACTGAATCATAATTAGCAAGAGCTTATGTGAGAAGTCTATGAAATTAGAAATGTGTCATGAGCCCATCTCAATTTCTAAATAGAACTAAAATAATTAAAATAAGTGGATCAATCCTGGATGTGTTTTTAATTGAATTCAGAAGGGTGGGGAGACAAGAGACAGGACTTCAATTGTGCCTACCATCTTGACTGCTTTGTCTCCCCTGCAGATACTAAGACAATTTCCCAAACTGATATGCAAGACATTGCAATCACTGGCTTTAAAAACCTATTATTATTTTTCTTTTTATGACTCTGTAATCCCTTTATTCAGAATGGAGTCAGGGTGACTGAATGGAGCTGAGAGAGTTTACTGGCCAGATGCCCAGTGGGGGATTCAATTTTTTTACTACCGGTTCTGTGGGCGTGGCTTGTGGACGTGGCAGGGGAAGGAGACTGTAAAATCCTCCAGTCAGAGGTGGTATTTGCTGGTTCTCTGAATTACTCAAAATTTCCACTACCGGTTCTCCAGAACTGGTCAGAACCTGCTGAATACCACCTCTACAGATGCCCTTTCTAATGCCTATGTGGAGTTTGCAGCATATATATTTTTTCTTTGTATCATGACAGAAAAACATCTGTTGCTGCCTAGGATTGAATTCTCAAACTTCTGAGTGACAGACAAGTGTTTTTACCTCTAGACCACCACACCGCTTTCTATTTACCTTGTTAATGGTTGGGTTATATTGTTCTAATGAAAATAATAAATGCTCACCTTTAGAAAAAAAAAATAAGAAAAAATGACAAGGAAAAAGAGTGCACTCTGTTTTTAGAAAGTTCATAAATAAAAAGATGTATAATATGTGTTAATTCTAGCAACATTTTGCTGACACTTTTAGTTTTGTAGTAATTTTTTTCAGCGACCTATTAAAACAATATCTGACCATGCATTGAACTTTTACCTATCAAAAGTTATGACATTTTGCTGTAATTTGAAATTGTGATTAGCGGGGGTGAGGAAAAGCTTCACAAACCACATGGAAGAAGAGGAGCTGTTGTTTTACTTTTAGAAAACACAGCAAGTAAAACAGAGAGAATTCTTTCATCTCTTACCCCACTGTAGTTTAAGAAAACCAAAGGAATCCAATAGGATGAAAATTAAAATGTCTTCCGACAAACAGAATCATAGGGGTTTCTTCAATAGAGATAATGGGAAATTTTAAAATGACCATACCAATTCTGTACCTCTGGAGCAGAGGATAATAGCATAACAGAATTGGAAGGGATTTTGGAGATCTCCTAGTCCAGTCCCCTGCCCCCTGCTTTGGAGATCTCCTACTTCAACCCCCTGCATGAAACCCTATACCATTTCAGACAAATTTGGCTGTCCAATCTCTTCTTGAAAGCAATAGCACTAGCAATAGCATTTGTATACCGCTTTACAATGGTTTAAAGAGTCAGCATATTGCCCCCAATAATTTGGGTCCTCATTTTACTCATCTTGAAAGGATGGAAGGCTAAGTCAACCTTGAGCCTGGTAAGATTTGAACTGCCACATTGCAGACAGCCGGCAGTCAGCAGAAGTAGCTTGCAGTACTGGACTCTAACCACTGCACCAAAAGCTTCCACAACTTGGAGCACACAAAAGTTCTGAAGGCAAGTTATTGCACTGATTAATTGTTCTGTCAGGAAATTTCTCCTTAGTTCTAGGTTGTTTCTATCCTTGATAATTTTCATTCATTGCTTCTTATCCTGCCTTCAGATGGTTTGGAGAATAGATTGACCCCCTATTCCTTTTGGCAGCTCCTTAAATATTGGAACACTGCTGTCATGCCACCCCAATATTTCAACAGGGCCTAGGAAGCAACATTTATACTGTCATGTCATTCAAAATTTGGTACTACCCTGAAAGATACATGATTCAAGATTCATAAAAATAAATATCCCAATGTAAGCTGACAATTGCACCTTTTTCAAGGATATCTTTGGAACTTAACCATCCCCTCTCATGCTCTCTTTTCTATGGGAGAGAGGAAGAAGGAAGCAGACACACACACATACACACACACACATACATATACACACACACACTATTCTGGGACATGGGTTTTGAAGAACAGAAAATTGGGTAAACTCCTTGATGAGAAAGCAGCTATTAGCTGACATCCTTAGGTATCCCTTACTTTTCCTTTTGTATCATTAAAATAATCCTATCTCTTGATCATGCCAAAAAGTCAATGTTTAGTAGCTTAGGATGAGCTAAACTGAATAAATGGCAACTCCAACCAAATAGTGATAGTAGTAGTGGTATTTCTATTATCTATAAGAAGAAAGCAAAAACTGCAGCCCACCAGCATATCTTGTTTTCTCCTGAGATTCTGCAATGTGGAGATGTCAAAATCCTGTGCCCTTTTTGTAATTATTTCCAATTCAATAAAAATGTTGGAACAAAATTATATACAGTGGGTCAGGACTCTGTCCATCATAACTTTATAAGACTGAACAAAGCAGGATTCAGTTAGTCTGAGGAAGAAAGCTTAAGTTCAGATATGGATCAAGTGAAGGTGCAGTGATTTGGTATGATGGAATACTTGATAAGTGAATATTATCAGAGGCATTTAATCAGGTTTCTAATACAACAATACTGAAATCAGATAAAGATTATACCCATTGTGCTCATTATCATCTAATCTCATTGATTATGTTGACTTAAAGCTCTTAACAGCAGTGCTAGCAAATAAATTACAGCATTGCCATTCATTATTATGGATGATCAAGCAGAGTTTATTAAACTAGGCAACAGCAGACAATATTAGATTAATTAGGTTAATTGTAGAGTCATAGGTGTAGTTATAGAATTGAATAAAAAATAATGACCAATATGCCATTAGATGCTGAAAAAGCATTTGGCCAAATCTATAGACATTATAAGTTTGCTGTATTAAACAGATTTGGATTTCTCTTGAAATTGATAAAATGTAGCAAGATGTTAAATGAGTCTCCCACATCCAAATAAATGTTAATGGTTTGTTTTCTACTATTTTGCCATCTTAGAGGAACTTGGCTTATGCTATTAGACAACATAGGGCAATTTATAGAGTAGCACATAATTCAGATGAACATAAGCTGGTTTTATTTGCAGATGACATTCATTTTTAAATCTTCCATTACTTTTCTAGTGTTGACGCAAATGATAGATGCCTTTAATAAAATATGATATTCTTTCAATTGGTGCAAATTGGAGTTGATGCCAATAGGTGAAAATATGATTTAGTCATCCATTTAAGGAATATCAATTCCATACAAATAATTCTTCTTTTACAACTGATCATTAACAGTCTTTCAAAATTATGATGCAAAGAGAGGGTGCTTTGCACTCTGTAAAACATTTCTGGCCCTTGCAAAAAGTTGTGTCCTTCCCACAGGTACATGATCATAAGCTGGGTCCTTGCAAACTGCTCACACGTATGATTGGTTGCAAGATCCATGTAATCATGTGGTCATTATTTACATTTTTTCCTGTGGTTTTACCAGACCCTACACTATTTTAAGCCTGTTCATTTTTTATTATTTTTTTCAATACTATATTGCCACCGATTTTTCATTACGGGCAGATGATTTTTATAGATGTTCCAGGGAATCATTTTGACAATTGTATTATGTCATTGTTCACAATCAGTTTGTGCAATCTTCTTGCACAAGCTGATTATATGGTCTAGTGTTTCTTCTGCCTGTCTGAGCAATTTCCTCTTTGAAACATTTCACAATTTTTCAGATCTGGCCCGGATTGCATTAGATCAAATATCAAGCCTTCAGTTTATTTTCTTTTTTTAATGTTTCAGTTGTTAAGTCATTTCCATGCTTTATTTTATTATAGTTAATTTCCATAATAATACCATAAGCTATTTAAGCCTTCCATTCATTGTCTTGAGATCATACAACTTTGCTGTCTTGCAGAAGAAACATGGTATGTGGGGATATGTGTGTAGAGAGTCCTATAGAGGGCTGTGAAAATATTTACAGACCCCTCACATCCCAGACATAAACTGTTTCAACTCCTTCCCTTAAAACGATGCTATAGAGCACTGCACACCAGAACAACTAGACACAAGGACAGATTTTTCCTGAAAGCCATCACTCTGCTAAATAAATAATTCCCTCAACACTGTCCAGCTATTTACAAAGTCTGCACTACTATTACTATTAATCTTCTCATCACTCCTTATCACCCATCCCCTCCCACTTGTGACTGTATGACTGTAACATTGTCGCTTGTATCCTTATGATTTATATTGACTGTTTCCTAGTATGATTTGATTGCTTATTGTACTCTATGACTATTATTAAGTGTTGTACTCTTGATGAATGTATCTTTTCTTTTATGTATACTGAGAGCATTTGCACCAAGACAAATTTCTTGTGTGTTCAATCACACTTGGTCAATAAAATAATTCTAATTCTATAATAAGGTTTGCCTAGGGCCAGACTCTGAATTAAAGCAAAGGAGATTTGAACCCAAATTCTTGATTCACAGCTTGAAAACTTAAACATGTGGGTGCTTTGTCTGTATATTTTTTTTTATGCTAGCATTCACTTAGGATACTGATTTCATCTGCAACTCTCCCTCTCCCATTTCAGGGTATAATTAGTTATGCCTCGCAGAGTTTAAAGCCGTGTATTTATTTTAGTAAGGCAGAAGAACTATGTGAGGATGTAATTATCATCTTATCATTTTCAATGCAATATCCTTTCATCTTTGAGTAATTTTGCTGATTAGAATTTCTCTGCAACCAGGCAGATCAGACAGATTTTGAGCTGCTTCAGGAATCACCAGTATAATTAATTTGAAAATGGGACCATATACCAGTGTGGGTTCTTATATGCACACATGAATTTGGTGTAAGACCAGAAAAATGGAAGGAAGGAAGGAAGGAAGGAAGGAAGGAAGGAAGGAAGAAAGAAAGAAAGAAAGAAAGAAAGAAAGAAAGAAAGAAAGAAAGAAAGAAAGAAAGAAAGAAAGAAAGAAAGAAAGCTGGGAGGCAGGGTAGAAAGAAGGAAGGAAGGAAGGAAGGCAATCTTATATGTTTGAAACCTTTATAGGGCTTTTGAAAATCTGATACCATTTATAACAATAAAAAAAAATCCTTTGTAAACTCCATTTACTGATAAATACATAAACTACCCCAACTGCAGTAGACTTCATATCATTACTTTCTAGTCCTAGAACAGGAATTCATAGCCAAAATGTATTAGGCATTTTTAGAGGGTTTCCTGATCTCAGATTTGCTTTCCTGAGCTATCATTAGTTCTTTTCTATGGCTGCAGGAGGAAGAAAAATGGCATATAGACTAGCCATAATTAATATCTGAGATGCTGAGAGGAAGTGATAGGAAGCCACTAGAATGATAACCATTTATTCCCAGATTGGATGTGGTCAACCCCACTATTGCCAGTGTTGAAAAGGCCTATTCCTGGATCAGAGAAGAGGTTACAACTTCCAATAACCTAAGGAATAACTAGGCAAGACAATAACCTCTTAGAGTTTGGTTTTTATGACACTTCTACTCCAGCTACCAATAGTAAAAAAAAAAAAAACCAAGCCCATCAGCTCTGCATGTTTTCAGTTTCCTTCCCTTGGTTTCTACATTAATAAAGTTTAAGATTCCCTGAGGGCTATTTATATCTCCCTCTTGGGTGTTGGGAACTACCTGGTCATGATTAGCAATTAGAAGCTCTCTCTTCTTTTCCTTCTAAGAAACCAATAAATGAATTGGATAGTTTTGAAGATAGTTCTGCAAGAATAATGTTCCCCAAGTTTCTATGTGCCTCTCTCATTTATAGATCTTAATGATCTTCAATTTCACTTCCAGAAAAGAACTATATTACATAGCAAGAAAAAAGTGAGACTAAGCTCATTCCTAACACTTGAAGTAAGTCCCATTATGTTAACATTATTCCATAACATTATCTTCCTAGTGAACATGTGTAGCCTGACTGCCAAAAATCAAATGTTAATCGACTCTCAGCACTATGAAATAGCAATAATTGAAGGCTCAATTTGATACATTTTTCAGTGGGAAAGACCAGGCATTCGATTGTAGCATGGTATATAATAAATGTGCAGAGATGCATATATTGGGAGTTACAGCTGGATTCTGGAAGACTTGCTGACATTTGGAAGTGAAGGAAAGCATTTTTGCTCCTCATTTAAATGTGTTTCCAAAACTCATTTCTCAAATATGTTGTGGCTTTTTGGGTGAGATCTCAGAGGTCAGGAAAAGTTGTCAGGTATCCTGGTTCAAACCAGCTGGTCTTACACTGAGGCCTAGAACTTAAAGAAAAATAATCACACAGGAAGATTCCCCCACACTGCAAGGTCTCACTGAATTGATTGTTGGAAAATTAGTTACCATCGCACATGGCAATGGTACAACCAGACAAGAGACTACAATGTTAGTACAAAGTAGTTATTTGGCTGCTAAAGAGTGCTAGTCCATTTAGTTTGTGCTCACACATTATCTTGGGTGCTCCATGGGAGGTGAACTAGCTCTACACCAGAAAGATGACAGGCATGATCTGTGGCCTTCTCTCACTATTGTTGTCACCTCACAATCAGGTGTCACATCTGAGCAGGTCCAGCACTGGCAGGGGTCTGACGCAGTGGTGGGATTCAAATTTTTTTTACTACTGGTTTGGTGGGCATGGCAGGGGAAGGATACTCTAAAATCTCCAGTCAGAAGTGGTATTTTCCGGTTCTCTGAACTACTCAAAATTTCTACTACCGGTTCTCCAGAACTGGTCAGAACTTGCTGAATACCACCTCTGGTCTGACTGTCCACACAAAATGCCACCATGTTTCCTACCAAAGTGCTACCTATTTATTAACTCACATGTAGCATGCTTTCAAACTGCTAGATAGGCAGAAGCTGAGTCAATTGATGGGAACTCATGCTAGGACTCGAACTGCCTAAGGAAAAACCAACTCCAGTGTCTTTAAGCTATTGAGCTACCATGCCTCAGAAAACTAGTTTCTGAAATTCGTTTGAAAGAGAAGAGAATTTCAGTGAAATTTTCAAAGGATAGCATAGGTATTTTTGCACTTGCTAATTTCAGTGTAGCCCAGAGATATATGCAGATGTCATCTTTTCTCAGTATTCTGCAAACTTTCTACTTCCTGTGCATGCGTTAAACTAAGGAAAGTCATCAGGAGAAAAATAAAAATACATAAGAGAACCGCTTTGTGAAATTTTCCTTTGGGACAATGGAGAATGGAGAAAAGTTGTAGGGTGTTATAGAAATTTAAGAGTTCTGCATCTAACACTTTATTTTCCTTTAAGAGGAAGAGAATGAAATCTATTTCTGATCAGTCAAACTGAAGAGACTGATTAAAATCAGTGCTGATGATACTTTCAGCTCAAAACATATTCTCTCTGGTGACCTTGTTTTGTAGGAATGACAGCTTTTGCAGGAGGCCTGTCAAAAAGGCTCAAGCAAACCAACTCCTCAAATATGCTTTATGAGCAAGGTGGCTGGCTCTCTTGCATCTAAAAGCAAAGTGAAGGGCTGCATTGCTTCTCTTTATCTGCCATGATCAGAGTTTGCCAAAAAAATAAATAAAAGTAGATGAAGGGACATGAAGTATCTTTTCAAGGCAAAGCACACCAGCCCTTTGCTTTGATTTGGAATGCTTTGTCAAGGTGAATCCAAGTCAACTCACAGAGGCTTATTCTTAAACATTTTGCATTCCTCCAAGACTTCTCCCTCATAAACAATTTATCTTTTCAACCTACATCTGGTTTGGGGGGCATAGAAGTTTACTTGTGATTAAACCATATTGAATTCAGTATATTTATGCCTGAAAAGACATACTTAGGGATGTACAGTTAGATAAAACTTGGAAATGTTCATCATTGCAAATTACTTCTTTCTACATGTCCTTTCCTCGTTAAATAAGGAGCCCTTCACTGAACTTCAAAGCTGGCTGTACTGATAGCTGGTGGTTCTCTTTCTTTCAATATTAATTATTTTGTACAGTTTCATGATTGCCAAGTGTTTCTTACAAATAAATTGGTAAAAGGTGAAAAGTGAATGAAGGAACAAAGATCAATGATTTTGATAGTCACTTCTTTGAAGTAAACTGTTAAGTCAGGTTATATTCTTGATGTACTAGTAAAACAACCTACTTCAAAACCACAGCAAAAAAATTAAATTAGTATTTCATTCCATTATGCAAATTATAACAAACATATCTTATGTACTGAAAGGTGAAAGCTTCACCTTGTCATTCAAAATTTTTACCTGACTAAGTAAAACTCTGTGAATCTCCATGAGCATGAAAATTTTTTTCTAAATGTTGTCAACTCCCATGATTCCAGCTTCTGGAATAAGACCTGAAAGAAAAGGTTAGGAATATTAACATGCCTCTTCATGGTAAGTATTCATTAGCTGTCCTGGATAGTTGCAGAGTTGCAAAACATTTTCTCAGTGTATCTCTTTCTCCTTTGTTGTTTTTTTATTGTTTTTTTTACACACACACACTTTTTTTTCCTTTTAACAAGCCTGTAATCCCATGCATTAGGGTGGAGTCAGGGCTGAATGAAGGAATGAAGCTGAATAAAGCTGAGCATTTACTGGCTGAATGCCCTTTCCCGATGCCTATGTGGATGTCACAGCAAATATTTTCTCTTTGCGCCCAGAGAAAGAAATATCTGCTGCAACCTAGGATGGAACTCACAGCATCCTGATTCTGAGATGAGACCATCTCTAGACCACTGTGCCCCCCAACCACACACACACACACACACACAGGGAGGGAGGGATGGAGGGAGGGAAAGAGACAGACAGACAGACAGACACACACACACACACACACTCTTTCCTACTGTCCAGAAATCCAGATTAACCTAATCAAAATCACACAATTAAATATTGGGGGAGCTGCAATGCATAATTCTAAAATTTGAAATCCATTTAATTCACACACCACATCATTCCTGCCACAGTGGTAGCATCCCATATGTTTTACATTACTTCCAGTAATTGTTGGGTAATACTGACTCAGAAGAAATGCATGCAGAATTGTTCATTTCTTACTATTGTTTAGCAGACATCATCAGTTATCCACAAGGAAGCAAGCAACATTGTCGATAGCATGAACCATGCAAATGATGCAAACAGTATCATTTGTATCGGCTACATCATGACAGATGTGAAGTCACTATGGCATCTTTTGGATGATCACACTTCAGTGTAGAGCTCATACATAACCTGAAATACATAATCTTCACTCATTAGATACAGGTATTCATTATCTACACATTCCACCTGTACCTGGGTTGATAAGACAGTTGAGATAATGCTGTCCTGATTTATGGAAATTGAAGTAAGTAATAATAATAAAAAAGTTATAATCCTATTTAAATTATTCAGAAACTGGCTGAAGCACTCTATTTTTGGCTGTTTCAGACATTCCTAATCTACATTATCATTTCATTTCATTATCATTTCAGTTAAATATTATAATCACATAAATGAATTTAAAATTATAAATTTAACATACGGTATTTGAACATTTCAGCTACCTTATTTGCATAACCTCATACTAGCAAAGAAAGATATAACCAGGGATAATTTTAACACAATGCTACACTATCATTATAATGTGGAGTCAGGCATTATTTCTGTTGCTGGCCTAATATTATTTTCATCAATAAACCTCTTGAAAAATTGCAGGATCAGAAACTCTTTAGATAGAAACTAAGGTTGTTTTGATTTCTGTCTCTCCCTCCCTCTCAAAATACAAATAAGCAGGGTTTTTATGTGTGTCACACAAGCCTCCAATGAAAATTAGGAAAGGTAAATTAAAGTCTCTGAGGCTATATTATACCAGAATGTAGATGCACTGCTTGTATTCTTGATTAAGAAGAAATTATTGCTAAAGAAAAGACAATCTGTTTTCCAAGCTGCTTGTATTCCCTGCTGTCTTCAGACAAGAGTTTATGAAAAGGAAAAAATGCTGCTCATATTAACTTTTATTATTAACTTTTTTCCTCCACGTGAAAGCATAAAGATATCTATATTTAATCCATAACTTTCTAATGTATGGTACATTTAATGAAATGTTTAACAACTCCACTGTTAATAACATACATTTCCTCAGACACTATTTTTGCAATGATTTTATTTGTTTGTTTGCCATTCTAAAAAATTCCTACCATTGTGTTTCAAAGTTACAGGTAAAATCATTTCCCTCAACCAATTAGTTCAATTCAATAGTTAGACAGATATAGATACAAAGATGATGTAGCTATAGAACATATTGAAATTTGTGTGAGAGTTGAGGGGGGTTTGGAAACTCAAACAGTATTTCTGTGTGAGCAAGAAGGAGACAGCAAGGAGCCTGACTGTGGCTTAGCTCAATTGTTCTGTAGTAAGACTGTTTGCTGCTGTGAAAGTAAAACTGAAATGGAAACTCCTCTCCTCTGCTTGTGTTTTGCATCTGGAAGAGATTTCTTTTCAGATGGAGAGGGGGAATAAAACTCCTTAGCATTAATAATAATATAGGAAATACTAATGCTCTTGGCTTGTAGGTGCTCACTAAGAAAGGGTTTTTCAAAATGACCATCAGAGCATTAGTATTTCCTATATTATTATTAACACACTCTGATGCTAAGTGTAGTGTATTTAAATAAAGACTTCTAGGGCGATGTTCTTATTGGTTAACAGAAGCAATGATACAATTGGTTAGTAACGTTAGTATCTGATTGGCCGCCAATAGCGGCGGGAAGTTTAACTAAATGTCATTGGTTGCGAACCATGGAGCAGCCGCTATAAAAAGGGCTGCTGCGATTCGACTGCAGTTGAAGTTACTGTTATTATTAAAGAGCTGGATTCAACTCCGGTCTGCGAGTCTCTTTACGGGCGACAGAACACTAAGGAGTTTTATTCCCCCTCTCCACCTGAAAAGAAATGCTTGCTCACACAGCAATACTGTTTGAGTTTCCAAACCCCCCTCAACTCTCACACACACTGACAGGACGCTAGCCAGATGAATACCAATGGAAGCTGGTATCCAAAGGCACAATTTTTCCCCCTTATTTTCCTCCTGTGTTCAGACGAATCTGTTCCTTCTATTGTAATACCAGTTAAAAGATTAAGAGGTACAAAATGCAGAATATTTACAGATGTGATTAAGAAAAACACAAGTAAGGGAAGCTGCACACAAGTATCATCAAACTCATCCCCAAGTCAGTAGACAGACTGTAAAAAAGGTACATCTAATAACGCCTACGTTAATCGGTCACAAATGAGATCAATGCCTTGGACTAATAAGTATTTGTCTAGTTTTGATTATGAACCTCAGATTCATTATTCCAGAGAAAAGGTTGCTGATCTTGGACCTCAGTTACCTTTGCCTGGTGCCTTGCTTTAAAGTGTCAGGATGAGAGTCCTGGGATGGGCTGCAGTGGTGGTAAAATCCAGCTCCCTCCCCTTCAGCCCTACCCTGAACCCTTACACAGCCTTCTCACCCATCAACATCCAATGGCAAATCACTTTCTTTCTGCTATCAGGAAGTACAATGGATGCTTCCAAATGAGGTCTTTTGGAGCCAGAGAGGTGAAGGAGGGAAATTTTATGCCAACATTCAAAGTGCAGGGACAGGTCTACCACAGGATAGGGAGTATCATGGTGGGGCCTCAGCAGCAGCCTTCATTTCTCCAGATATACTTTGTTGGTGATGATGACAATGAGAGGGACATCTGTTCTGGAATCTCTCTCTCTCTATATAAGCAAAATACCACTCATGCATCATCACGAAATCTCCAGAACCGTAAAGCCTACAAACTTGAAATTTGGCACATATGTTCCTCTTGGCTTCTAGGTGCTCACTAACAAATGATTTTTTGAAATGACAATGATAGCATTAATATTTCCTATATTGTTATTAACACGCTCTGATGCTAAGGAGTTCTACTCTCTCTCCCCACCTGAAAAGAAATTTGTTCCAATTTGCACAGGCAGAGGAGAGGAGTTTTAATTTCAGTTTCACAGCACCAAGCAGCTTTAGTACAGAACAGTTGAGGTAAGCCATGCCTAGGCTCCTTGCTGTCTCCTTGCTCACACAGCAAATACTTTTTCAGTTTCCAAACAGTGCTGAACTCTCTCACACACTGATAGGACTTTAACCAGATGAATACTGATGGATGCTGGTAGACAGAGGCACAATTTTCCCCCTTTATTTTCCTCCCAAAAAAACTTGCCCGATCACATAGTTTCGTAGCAAAGCACAGATACCCTGCTTCTATATATATAAAATTTAACAAAAATAAAAAGAAGAGAATCAGCCAATAGAGTGATTGTGATCTTCAACTTGGAGCAAGGAAATGCTGAGCTTCTAATATCTATTCATTATCATCAAATTACTCAGATCAATTCCATGCTTTAAAATAAAAACCAAATAAAGCAGTTCAATGGAAAAATAGGAACACTAAGTTCTAACACACTAAAGTCATTGAAATAATAAGTGGGTCCCATAACCAGGATACTGTGGTAGCAAAACTCATTTCTCGCTCCCAGTATTTTGGCAAAAAGCCCTGGTTAAGTTCTGTCCTTATAGTGCATGTCTGAAACTCTTCTGGTAGCTCCTCCTAGCATGATATGACCTTCTCCACTGAATGATGGGAGAGAAACCCCTTACAGGCAAATTTGACAGATTTTGATGTTTAAATCAACCACCATAAGAGTTTATAACCCTCATAAGAAAGGAGAAATAGAGATAGGAACATATTTAGGTAATACACTCATTGTGCAGGAACGAAAGAGGTGATTTCTTCATTAGCGTTTTACATCTTCCAGCATCAGCCAGCTACTACTGAAACTATATAAAATCTGTCCTTGTTACTGCTCTATCAATGCAACAATGATTAGAAGACACAAATAATCACTAATAAAGAAATGCCCTGCTTGCTGAAATATTCTGGATTTCAATGTACCTCTTTACTTTCCAATAAGGAAAGTATCTGTATGTTATTATTCTTCACAAATATTTTGCTGTGTGTGAACAGAAGTATGATGTTATTACTATATATTTATCATCTTTGCATTAAATCTTGTTTTTAATCTACAAAATACATTTTTTTAAATGAAGCTTCAGGATAAATCTTCCTCTACAAATGAAAAGAGATAGAAGGAGCAAGTCAGAGAGTGGTTAAGCTTTGCAATCATTCTTGATTTGAACCTGGTGGTAGCTGCCTGTTAAATTCAGAGCTATTCTGCCAAATTGGTTCTCATTCTTTAACCAATAATTGGCTCTTGAACCTGAAGGCTGGGGGGAGGAGGAAATGAGAGCTATTTCATTATCTCTTTGTTTTTCCTGGTTTCAGTTGTTGAATGAAAATGCAATTGCTTTGAAAACCACTAGGCTAGATGGACAAATGATCTGACATATTCCTAATAGCATTTGTATTCGTGAGTTGTTCCTATTGCAGTAGTTCATTATAGAGGGGTGGAAGAGCTGCATTCTAGCATTGCTGGAAATGCTCATAACTAAAATCTCACTGATCAGGCCTATTCTGTTTCTTCTGACTGGCAGAAGGTTTGTGGGACAAGTTTTACTTCCTCTGTTCTTGTCCTGTATGTCAGGATAGTTTTTAATAATCCCCTCTCTTGAACTACCTGTAAGTCCTATTTACTCCAGAAGCTTATTTCTTGAAAAAGACTCCTGCTCAAATATTTTTTTCCAGAAGATATGAGAATTTCAATTCATGTACAGAATCAAACCTCTAAATTCTTTATTCTGACTTGCTATAGCACCTTGCCTACTGCTGTTCTGGAAGGAAAATTCAAGAGTCTCTTCTTGTAATGATTAATTATGCCACCACAGATCAAATGTGATGGACTCCTTAAGCTGTGTTTTATTATGTTGCCTCTTTTGTGGAGATATTAGAAATATTGCATCTCTTTTAGTAGACATCTCAGGATATATAGATCATTTTGATATTCAATATGATCAGCATAACTCCACATTCCTGGCAGTGGCCAAAGTCTCCCTGCCTCTTTTGGATATCTAACAGATACAGACCAGTGGTAGGATTCAATTTTTTTTACTACTGGTTCTGTGGGCATGGCCATGTGACTGGGTGGGCATTGGGGTTTTTTTGTTTTTTGTTTTTGCTTTTTTGCAGCTCCCACCCATTTTGGGGGCCTTCTGGGCTTCAGAGGAACCTGGGGGCGGTGTTGCTCCCCTAAAGCTCCTCTGAGGCTCAGGAAGAAAAGAAAAAAAACAGAGCATGGGAGGGGCACGCAACACCCCTCCACGCTCCATTTTGGGAGCTTCCTGGCCTCAGAAGAGCCTCTGGGGGGTGTTTTTTCTCCCCTAAGTCTCCTCTAAAGCTCAGGAAGGCAAAAAATGTAGGGGAGGCTGAGCCATTTTTTTTTTTTTTTTGCCTTCCTAAGCCTCAGCAAGGGAAATCCCGGCACAGCTGATCTATGTACAGCTGATTGTTGGGAAGGGGGAAAAAAAGAAAGAAATACCTTAGGTGAATGTCAGGCGGGTGGGATGACCAAGCATCGGGCAGGAGGGTGACTGGATTGGGGGTGTGGCCAGCCAGAACTTACTACTGGTTCAGCAACCCATGCCAAATTCTTGCTACCAGTTCGTCTGATCCGGTGCAATCTGGCTGAATACCACCACTGATACAGTCTCTGTTCATAGGATCAAATATGCTATTTTCAACATATTTTGTTTTCTCATAATGGCTGTATGCTACAATTGAATAATAATAACAATAGCACTTAGACTTATATACCACTTTATAGTGCTTTACAGCCCTCTCTAAGCAGTTTACAGAGTCAGCATATTACCCCCAATAAACTGGATCCTCAGTTTACCCACCTCAGAAAGATGGAAGTCTGAGTCAACCTTGAGCCTGGTGGGATTTGAACTGCCAAATTGCAGGCAGCTGGCAGTCAGCAGAAGTAGCCTGCAGTACTGCACTCTAACCCTTGCACCACTGTGGGGTCAGTTACATCACATTTGGATGGTATTTTCAAAGATCAAATCACTTCATATACATTATCTACTAATAACTTTTGTTATAACAACCCTATCATGCTGTTGTAAACAAACAGTGTTGTTTATCCCCAATAAAGACAGTAATAATATATGCTTTATTTCAGATCAAAACAAATCATTATCACCAAAGACTAGCTTACAGATTAGCTTATTTTCGTTATTTTCTGTAAAAGTTTACCTTTGAAAAGTAATCCAGAATGCCATAATTACAACACAGATTGGAGGTGATTTTATTTATTATTGTTTTACATTTATAAATAAATAAATAGATACATAAATAAATAAATAAAATTTATTGGCCACCCATCTTACCACAATGTAACTCTGGTTGACTTACAATCATAAAAAAATATCGATCCATATACTTTAAAACATAGATAAAATCAACCAGTAAAATCTAGTTACACAAGGAGAGGGGAGGGGCAGAGTGGGACCAGGTGGGATCTGTTGTTACAGACTGATTATTGGGAATACATGACTTCTTTATTTTAATAACTTTAAAAAAAACCTTCAAAAAACCTACAGAAAGTCTTCAATTTAAAAAGCTGATATGATCTATAGCAATCTATCAGAATGCTGCATAGTCACCATTCCTTAAGCTCTCAGAGAGAGAGAAAATAAAGATATATAAATGTTGCAATTCATCATGCACCCTTGTAGGAGGTTTCACATGACTTCCACATTTTTCTATCTATTTTCTGCTTTTTAGTATGAATATCCCCAGTGGTCAATATAACTGTTACTCAATATAACTATTACTAAATATAGAACTGAACTGAATTGTTTGAATAAACTCAACCCTCTTTCCAAGAGTGCTTCAGTCTCTTCAGATTCCACAACAACTGAGTGTAAGTTTGGTAGAAATAAGAGTGAGATCTTACTTAATAGTTCCACTAATTCTTGACCTACAAACACCTTGCCCCACTTCCTGCCAGTATGAGGCCAAAATGTATAGTAAATAAGTTTTGTTAAAAAAGGTTTTTGGTGTGCTTCTTTTTATGTTGTTTTAAATAATGCATCATGATATTTGATGTTGCAAATGTATTAATTTGAGGAGGTGAGGCAGAAAAGCAGGGTTAAAATCCCATAAATAATATTCAAGTAGGAAGGCTGAAGTTGGGAGAGAATGACTTGCTTTGGGCTATCAGCAAATTCGCGCTAAAAGCAAGTTACGCATCAGCAATTCTCTGATCAACAGCTTTGTCTCTTTTTTCTTTATTATAAAATTAATATTTTCAGACTGCTTTCTGTTAAATAATGAATTAAAGATTTAAGAGACAAGGTGGGTTTTTTTCCAGGAGACACTGAGATTGGGCTTCCAGCTAAGTTCAGAGATGAGCCCTCATCTCCCTCTCAGAAAGTGTCACATGTTTCAAATACTTTTATTCAGATTCAGCTCATTCCTAATGATTCTATTCAAACTTTAGAGTGTCTGATTTGCTAAGAGTTCAGATACTCAGAATAGAAGGAATTCATGACACATGAACAAACATACGAATACAACTGACACATTCACTGCCACCATCAGCATGGTCTCTCAGTCATTGATGTTTGCTACTTTATTTCATTTTTCTGACATTGATGCTTCACATTTGCTTTGATGGTGCTTCTTCATTAATGCTGTTCAAAGAGCATACCTACCTTGTTAGATCTCACATTTCCTTTCATCTATCATCAAAACAAAACAAGAAAAGATATCTTCTGGCATATATTCTGAAAGGCAGATTAGGCTAACTTTCATGCATAGTTTGCCAACAGAAATCTTCAGCGTGGTTGTTGATTTTTTTTTTGGCATACAATTTTTATATTAACATATTGATAAGTGCAATGTTTAAAGTATTAACAATTTTGAGAAGATACAAAAACTCATGCAAAGTTAAGAAGAAAAAAGAAAATGCAAAAAGAAGCAAGAAGTGCAAAAAAAGTTTGAAGAAAAAAAGAAATAAGAAATGAAGAAGTAGCTTCCAATATTCTTCACAATACTTTTAAGTATAAATATATTTGAACCCCTCTTTCTAAAGTTACATCATATTGCTCTTCTTTCTATCGTCTATCCTGTCTAATCATCAAAATTATAAATCACAAGTTCTTTTTTTCATTTTTACACAAAAATTCCATAAGCGGCAGAATGCTTCTTGATGATGGCTGACACAGTCAAAGAAGCCATCTGATTGCCAGGAAAAATGGAATCTAAAATTTAAAACATGTTTATCTGGATGAAATACTGGTAGCAAAACTCTTTCAAGAATGATAGTTGTGAAATATTTCTGTTTCATAAATATTGAATAAAACATAATCACTTTTAGAATATTATTCACTTGTAATTCAACAATCCTCTTTTCAGCTGGTGAAATAGAGGAATTAATATTATACCCTGAACATCAGTAAGAAGTTTGATGCTGGATTGTATCTAAAAGAGGCTGAACTTCTGCTATACAACAGCTCCATTAATCTTTTCCCTCTTATAGATATGTCTGTTTAGAGGGAAACAAATTCAGTAATTAAATGAAAAAGGGCATGTTTCTAACCTTTCCAAAATCCAATCCAGTTTAAAGCTGACCAGTAGCACATCCTTAATCTTTAGAGCAATACAGTGGGCACCTTGCATTTTGAGAGTTATTTCTGGTAGGAATGTATGAACACTCTGACTCTTTTTATTAAAACTGTATAAAGATTTGGGAGTGAAATTTAGAAAAACAAATGATATTTCAAAAGGATTATTTCTCTTTTCTTCATCAGAGAAAAAGGTTGGAGCCTGCCCTGTCAAAGTCATGAAGTCCATTTTAATCTTCTCTACCTTCCTGGAGTTGCCAACTGTTCCAAATATCTGTAGAAGAACTCTGGACAGCATGAATTGTTGCAAACCTGAGCAGTAAGCATGAAAATACATAAACACTTTTCCCTGCATGACTCTATGGGGCTTCTTTCAAATCTATAGGAAGAGAGGAAGATAATTTCTTTATTTAGAATTCTTTTTGTATCATTTCAGGCATTCAACTATAAGAAAAAGAGATATCCTCATATATCATAAATAAAATAAACAAAGGAGGCATAACGCAATCAAAAGCCATAACAAATCCATAACGATAATGATTCATGCCATTGTATATCCTGCTACTCACATCTCAGTTCTGAAAAGCTCTTTGAAAAAGCCAGGTTTTAAGCAGCTTTCTTAGTATCAGAAGTGAAGATGCAGATCTAATTTTTGATGCAGGATGTTCCATAGGAGGGGAGCTAATAACGCAGTACCTTGAATTTTATCTTTCTGCACCCTGGCAAGGGGTAGGACTCCACATCACAGACTCTTTGCAGTCATATCTTGGGCAAAGAGATTAAGGGTCCAAATTTTATATGACATTGAAGGTGATAACTAGTACTTTGAATTGCACCCAGAAACAGACCAGCAATTAGTGCAATTTCTCTAGTTCTGGTATTATATAGAGAGAATAAGGGAGATAACCTTGACAGAAATATGCAAGAACCATTATCTAGGCAAAAAGAGCTGAAGTCCCATTTTTAAAGTCCTGGTTAACAAGATATGTGGAAGCAGATATTACAAATGCTCCCCTGATTCACTATGTTATAGGAGGTGAGGTGGGAAACCACAATCAGATTTGCAAGACTCTGTTATTGTAACCTATTTCAACAAAGTCAAATTCTAGACTTCCTGTGGAATTGATTTTCCAATCTGGCCTAGGGTCTGACATCCATATTTTGAGTCTGCAGTTCATCACACTTTGACAAGATTTTGTTATTCAAGTTATCACATGGGCCAAAACATTTTGCACTAGCTAGGGTTTCCTGATAGGCTTTGAGGGCAGTCCTATGCAGGCAGAGTTATAACAATTCAAGTGTGAGGCTATAAAGCCATTGCCTCCTCTTCAAAGAAAAGCTGTAACTGGGCAAAATTCTCCTTGGACTATCTGATTTCTACTATAAAGAACTGAGAGTCCAGGTGAACACTTATGTTGTAACAATGGCTCTTTCTTGGGAAGCACAACACAATCAAGAGCTATACTTGGTGTAGTTCTACAATCAATTGGCTTCTGTCTTAATAGATATTTCACCTTGTTTGCAACCTGTTTCTCCCTGCCCAGACATTGAGAATTCTGACTGTAAAAGATCCCAAAAACCTGTTTCTTACAGAATCCTTTGCAAGAGTTAACCTTCTACTTAGTTAACTTACTACTTTCTCAATAACTTAAAAGGGAAAGGTTAATGTAATGTTAGACAGGGGAATTGCCACAGCCAGAGATAATAGTTAAATAAGAGGCAATAATAAAAAGGCAACATAGTCAAATAAGAGGCAATGTAGCCTGCAAAGGGGATGTTGACTATGGCAAATGTCTTAGAAGAGACTCTCTCTCATTTCTGGTTTATAAAAGTGACAGAAGAAAAATGTACTTTCAGACTTGAAAAATTATGTTAACATTACAATATTTAACCTTACAATAAAGTAGTATTCATTCACCTGGGTGTGTTTCCTACATGGACAATCTCACAAGGACCATAGTTGGAGACTCAGTCTATAGTCATTGTCCAGTAGAATGGGTCCAAAGTAAGCACCTTAAAGCAGGGGTCCACTTCTACTCATATCACCATCACCTCCTTTCCCTGCAGTGAGACATTTTGTGATCCCATTTTGCTTCCTATCCCTTTCCTTCTTAGCCTATACAAGCCAGGTGAGGGAGACAGCTAGTGGTATACTAAATTGTCAGATCCACTCACTCCTTCAAGTGATCTGAAAGTCTAAGGAGACAACAGCAACTTCATAAAAACTGTCAACATAAGGGTTAATTTTCAAGAATGGGGACTTAGAAACAAATGGTATAATTACTGTGGGATTAGCCTGTTATTAATTATGGACAAAATATTTATGAAAGGGATTAATTAAAAGTTTCAGAAGAGAACCTCTAGCTCAAAAGAAACAAGCTTGTTTCTAGCCTGGAAAAAAATGCAGTGATAAAATATTTGTACTTCAACAATTGCTTGAAGATTGCATCAAGAGGATGACTTCGAAGCAGCATTTGTAGTATCCATCAGCCAATTTCGTGGGAGACCTTTGAAGTTGAAAGTGTGACTGCTAAACCGGATTGCCTCTTACAACCTGTGTACAAGAGATACAAAGTTCTGTTTGTGTTCATGGTTGAAATGACTTTTCTGTATTTATAGTCACAAGGCAAGACAGTGTTCAATCTGCCCCACTATTCAACAGTGTCATCAAAGCAACCATGAATAAAGTCTTTGCTTGTGTATGGTGTCAAATTTGAACAAGATGAATTCATCACATATCTAATGTTTGCTGATGGGTCTTTTTTTTTTGCAGGGGGAGGGGGCTTTGAGAGGGTGGTGTTTTTGTTTTTTGTTTTTTTGCAGAAAATGAAAGAGAAGTCTCTGTTATCTTATTTGATATAAAAGCTTATCCATATGACTTATCCATTAATACACATAATACCTAGTATTCAAAATGATGGCTCTCAAGCAACTATGCACTTTGATGTTTGAGCAACTTAAATATCTTGGTTCAACTGTCCAATTTAAAAAAAAAATAGCTGCCACTGTTAATATCAACAATTGAATTGTCCAGACCACTTCAGCCTTCAGAGTACTGACATGATGCTTCTAGTGGGGGGAAAACAGCATAAGCATTCAACCAAAATGTACATCTATCAACTATTAATGCTATTGATGCTGCTGTAGGATGCAGAATCTTGAACCTTATTTCCAAATAAGTTGAAAAATGTGAAGTTTTCCAAACGTGCCTATACTAAATTTTAGGGATTTTACTCTATGACAAATGATGAAATAATTAAAGGGGGGTGTTGCAATGAGTCTATGGCAGTTGAAGACATTCAGAAAATTTAATTAAGTGGTTTGGACACATCTGCCACCTAGGGCTCATGAAATTTTCTTACTGAGATGTTGTAGGCTGGTAGGTTTTAAAGAAAATTTTGCTATAGTATATGTGAGATCTAGTGAAACTTAGTCTCAATAAAATGCAAGCTAAACAACTGGTCCCAAAAAACAAAGGAATGTAACATGCCATCTGTAGATCACAGCACACACAGTTGCATACTGGTTATACCATGGGTCATTGCAGGATCCATTAAAGACTTCATGTTATATCTAAACTTTGGATTTTGAACCCAAGTGTAGTTGGATTTACTTTTTTCTTTCTATCTGTCAGTGTTGCATTCTTCCATTGCTTCATTTCAGACAACTCCTTAGAAAAACCAAGGAAACTCTCTCCCATCTCAGCAGTAGCATGGATATAACCAGAAAGTGATCTCTCCTCAACCCTTCCAAAATTAGTTTTCATCTGCCCCAACAGAAACCTCATCTCTCCCAGCCACCCTTTCTGATGTCAGTGTCAGTGTCTCCCAAGGCAGAATGCAGTTTTCATATAAGTATGACTGATCTAAGGAAATTGACATTATATATTCTTTCTTTTCTTCTCTCTTGATCATATCAACTATTTGTTTATTCTGATTCTACAGTATTCCCAAAGCCCCCAGGAATACTTTGTGAATGAAATAGAGTTCATAGCCCCATTTTTCTCTGTTCCTAACTGTCTATTTTCAATTTTCCCTTCCGCAATTGGTATCTGAGGAACTCTTGTTTCTATAGATCTGCCACTAGTTACAAAGGCTATAATTGCAAGGGCTCATTTTGTATGTTGATAAGAAGTCTATTATCTGGTTCCAAAACAAACAATAGGGGCAGACTGCTCTGTCTTACCAAAAAATAAATAAGTCCTCTTTTTCTTTATATCCAAAAGCACAAGAGAAAGAATTAGAATCTTGTTCCCTTTTGTTGCAAATATCAATATAAATAATGGTAGGTTTCTCATTTGAAAGTCAGAATTTTCCACAGGAATTCCTATGTTCACCTTGTTTTTATTAAATGTTATTAATTAGAGTTGTGAGTGACCTGTAGTTTGGATTAAATGGATTGCTACAAAGGAATCTGACAGTGATTTGGGCAACAGAGGGTCAATTAGATCACATATATCACTGTGAATCAAGCACAGAATCATTCTTGATAAAAGGAGGGGGAAGACCTTTTTCTAAGAGTTTGGGAATCTTCATCCATAGAGATGAAGAACAATATTCATATAAAGCAGAATAGTTTTTCCCCCATAATGCACTGGCTAAATCAAGATGTCAAATGGTATGACTTCAAGGTTGAGAAGCTACTTCTAATAGGTTTTGATTCAAAGCCAAGGTCTGTCTGTCTGTCTGTCTGTCTGTCTCTGTCTCTGTCTCTCTCTCTCCCCCTCAATCCCTTCCTCCCTCCCACTTTCTCTTTTTCTCATAGAGACCAGCACAGAAAAGCAATTATTGTCTGCATCTTTTTACAGAATGAGTGGTGAGACCCTTTTCCTGGAGTATGAAACAGGGGCATTTCTGAGCACTGGACCTATTTCTAATCCACCGCAGTTCATAGATAAGAAGTTCAAGTGTTCAGGAAAAAAAAAATCAGAGCTGTTGCTAAGATTATCTATATCTATTCTTCTATTTTAAATCTCTCAAATACCTATAAGAAACCAAGAAGATTTCCTCACCTTCTACAAATGATTTCTACAATTTTGTACCCTGGAAACTACAGGTTTTTTTAAAAAAAAATCTGTAAATCAAGAAAGATTACAAACCATGCTAGCTTTTAGAGACCCTCATTATGTCAGAATGCAACTACGGCTGATCTGCAGACCATAAAAATAAGCCTATGACCTATGATTGTCTAAATCCCTGGGCACTAATTATTTTTTTGTCCAGAGATTTAATGATGAGGGAGGAGCTTGCAAGAAACTTTTGCTCCTAGGGATCATTCATCATGTTGTGGGAAAAGGAAGAAAGGAATCTAACTTTACAAAATTTCAAAAAATTATTCTATCAAAATTTATAGGTTCAATGAGCGATTCTACAGAGTGGCATTAGGATTTAGGGTTATGTTTCATGCATCCAAGGCAAATATCTTTCAAAATCGATCTTTTTTCTGAGGCCTAATTGTGCCCTAAATAGGATTAGCCTTCTTAGTGTGTTTCTTTACATGTCCTCTTTTTCTTAAGTCAAACATCCATGTTTTAACTTGTGGCTGCTGTTTTATTTATTTATTTAATCTATTTCATCATCCCTTGAAAATCTCTCCAGATTTTCAATAAAATTCTGGGTTTAAGGAACTCTTCCCTTAAGAAAAAGAAAAGGGCGGTGGTGGGATTCAATTTTTTTTTACTACTGGTTCTATGGGCGTGGCTTGGTGGGTGTGCTTTGGTGGGTGTGGCAGGGGAAGGATACTGCCAAATCTCCATTCCTTTCCCACCCCACTAACCTGCTTTCCAGCTCCGTTGTCCTGTGCAGGGCAACAAAAGAAGCCCTGGCCGATCATCTGGGACTCGGGAGGCAGAGAATAGATGGGGGTGGGGCCAGTCACAGGTGGTATTCTGAACTACTCAAAATTTCCGCTACCGCTTCTCCAAACTACTCAAAATTTCCACTACCAGTTCTCCAGAACTGGTCAGAACCTACTGAATACCACCTCTGGGAAAGTCATTTTCCTTCTTTTAGTTATGTTCCAATAATTCTCATTAAAAGGGGGAGAAAAGATGATGATAACTAATACAATCAGCAGTAACTGCTAAAAGGCACTAACTGCTGCATTAGCCATGGCCTTTTACTGAATGGGCAGGTGTCGTGGTAAAGAGATCTTTTACAAGGAGGAGAAAGAGGAACATAACCACATTTGAAGTAGTTATTGCCAACCCATCATTTATTAAATGTCCTACCTGCTCGGTTTTGCTCAACTTGATAAAAGATAATTCTTTGCAGAAATGTATTTCGGGGGAGGAGATTATTTCCAAGAGTAGCATGTGTCATTCTTCATTTCAATAATTTTTAAATTAGACAGCATGTGTTCTAGAACTGATCCTCCAGTGGCATGCATTCTCTCTGGCCTTTCATAGTTCAATTAATCCAAAAAGGGAAATGTCATAAAGGGAACTCTTCGCATAGGGCTTCCCAGCAGCAGTGTTATTATGCACTAAGGGAGAATCCTGCCACTGAAGAATAGAAGCATTTCTCTTGCATTTGGAGAAATACAGAAGAAGGGTCTAACTATTTGGGAGGGAAGGAGGTTAATAAATTTGGTGAAGAAAAATAAAGGGTGTTTATAGAATCTCTCTGCCTACTAATAATACAAAGTCGGAAAAGAAAAAGGGAAGGGAAGAGAAGGGAAGGTTATTCATATTGTTTCTTTCTTGCTGTAGGAAGGAAATAAGTCAGAAGATATGACTCCTTGTCTGACAGTTTTATTATACATTGTGTATTCACATTCATTCATATAGAAGGATAGCTATACATACTGATCTTTCACCTTGGGAGTCATCATGTCCTTGTAACTGTCATATCATCATGAAAATGAAACCTGTTGGCTGAACTCTACCCTTTGAGATGGATGTTGTCACCTTCATTAAAGCACCACATAGTTTATTACATTTGTCAGCTTTGCTTAGGAGAAATCTATCAGTACATGTTTATAGGTGTGGAAAGCAGGAAAAAGAAATACTAATTGGAAGAAGACAGAGGATTAGAAATGTTTGAAAACATTGCAGACTATATGTTACAATCTGCCTAACTAAGCATATGGCAAATACCGTAAATATCAGTCACTTAGGACACTTTTCTTACTGAAAAATATGGAAATGTGGAAATAAAACTTGTGTTTGATCTAGCTTGACAAACACTTTCTTTCAATCATTTTTTTGAAGCCCTTTATCAGTTTATATGTAAGATTTCTAAACAAGAGGATTGCACATCTACAAAGTCTTATCCTATTTGAGACCCTTTCTTTAAAAATGAATAATTCAGGATCTTCTTAATTTATATCAGCTTCCAAATTTCCTATTAATAAATGTGTTATCTACCTATATTTTATCCAAAAGCTAATTTCTAGCTTTTACTATATCACATGACCTAAAATGGACACCTAACATCAAAAATGTCATCAAAAAAGCACAACAAAGAATGTTCTTTCTGCACCAACTCAGAAAGCTCAAACTGCCCAAAGAGCTGTTGATCCAGTTCTACAGAGAAATTATTGAGTCTATCATCTGCACCTCTATAACTGTCTGGTTTGGCTCTGCAACCCAACAGGACAGACACAGACTTCAGAGGATAATTAGGACTGCAGAAAAAACAATTACTATCAACCTGCCTTCAATCGAGGACCTGTATATTGCACGAGTCAAAAAGAGGGCTGTGAAAATATTTACAGACCCCTCACATCCCAGACACAAATGGTTTCAACTCCTTCCCTCAAACGATGCTATAGAGCACTGCACACCAGAACAACTAGACACAAGAACTGTTTTTTCCCTGAAAGCCATCACTCTGCTAAACAAATAATTCCCTCAACACTGTTCAACTATTACAAAGTCTGCACTACTAATCTTCTCATCACTCCTTATCACTCATCCCCTCTCACCTGTGACTGTATGACTATAACTTTGTTGCTTGTATCCTTGCAAATTTTATTGACTGTTTCCTAGTATGATTTGATTGCTTATTGTACCCTATGACTATCATTAAGTGTCATACCTTATGACTCCTGATGAATGTATCTTTCTTTTATGTATACTGAGAATATTTACACCAAGACAAATTCCTTGTGTGTCCAATCACACTTGGCCAATAAAGAATTCTATCTATTCTATCTATTCTATTCTATCTATAAACTTTCATGAACCACAGCTCATTTCATTAATTGTACAGAGTGATCAACTTACACCTTTTAATAACATTTGTCTCAAACACAGGACAAATCAGGAAATCTAGTCAGTTCAAATGAATATAAAGGTTTATAACAGGGGTCCCCAACCCCCTGTCTGTGGACCAGCACTGGTCCGCAGCATGTCAGAAAGCAGGCTCCGCAAACAAGTGATGACCCATCCATGGGATGCAGGCGGCATACAAAACCATGCCTCCACCAGTCCACAGAAAAACCTGTCCCCATGGAACCGGTTCCCCATACCCAAAAAGTTGGGGGTCACTGCTCTACATGAATCAATGGTCAAAGCAAATTGGCAGTAGATAAGAATCAATAAAATTCAAGGTGGGCTGGATTAAGATCTCTTGTGGGTGTTAAGGGACTCAAGACAGATAATGTGTTTGACCTCATGCTCAGTCTGGTCATCTCCTACAATTGGTTAATTAGAAAAGAGTCTACCAGACTCCTTCTGATTTCATACCACCATAGAATAGCACAGCTTTCCTGTTATATTCTCTCTTCTTGTTATGTTACTATGCAACTTTAAAATGTATCAAGATCTTTTAATATTTTCCTCTCAAAATCCATATTTTACATGAACTACACATTTAATATATACTTTTTTCTGTACTTTAATCTGTAGCACATACTGCTCTGTCAATATACTGTTAGAGCTGTAAATATGAGCTTTTTCAAAATTCTTTGCTTTTATTGTGAAAGAAGGGATCTCTTGAAGGTTATTCTTTTCAACAGTTTCTGGCGTAGAGGTTATTGGCCATAAAAGCACCCCTTTTAACTACCTCTTTCTTACTTCATAATGGCCAAGAATTACCACCATTTCCACCCATGGTGCTATTACACACAGACACAGTCACACACACACATACACACATCTAAAACATCCATTCCTGTAGTCTTTGGTTTCTCAACTTTTCAATACCATGAACTGTAATATCCTTGGGACCAATTATGCAGGCTGGAGGCATTGTTTACAAGTATTTTTATCCTTTCCCTGTATTTATTTTAATTAGTGTTGACAAGTAGAGAAAAATTGTTGCCATGATACTTGTGAGGTATTACAGGGTTTCTGTTGCAATCCTCTTTTCTGTTACCTATATGAAACTGTGGGTGAGGTCATCTGCCAATTTGGGTCATTACCAACAATATACAGATGATATGCATAGATATCACATGACAGTGATATAGACAAAATATATTTTAATAAGTAAAATAAAAATAAATACATCTCAACTCCTAGCTAACTGAGCACTTCAGGCAGAGCCCTGACTCAGTGCCTGAAGATATGCTGGTGTGAATGATTGACAGACTCAACCTCAGTACCATCAAGACAAGGACTGAGAGGCTTTGTCTGTGTTGAACTTTCCAGATCCGAAGTTGATTCACTGTTGTCTTTCAATGTGGTTATATAGTGCATTCTGCACTCTAAGACTTGTGAAGAATCTGAGATCTTCTTGGACTCTCAGCTCCTGCTCCCAAAAGCAAGAGGAAGCTGTTCCGGACTAGCCGGCTCGTAGCCTGCAAATCTGATTGGCCCACTGAAAGCCGATCGTGATTGGTTGCCATAGACTGATGCGATTGGCCAGTAAACGGGCTGCTGCGATTGGCCCTGCCAAGAGCGGCAAACTCAAATCGCCTTCATTGGCTGCCTAGCCGCAGCCAGCCCGATAAAAGGGGCTGCTGTGGCTGGGTTTAGTTGCTCAGATCTGAAGTCACAAATAAAGAGCTTTAGTTACTATCTGAGTCTTGCCTCCGTTCTTGAACCATCCTCCCAGATATAACACTGGCGACAAGGATGGGATGTGGGGGCAACAGAAGCTATTAAATTGAGCTAGCCGAAGCAGCACGTGGCTGACAGAGCGCAACGACGGCGACATGGCCAGCAGCGCTATACCACCTGCACCATTCGATCCAGCTAGCAAAGATTGGGACTCATACATGGACAGATTTCAAATGTTCCTAGAGTCTAACAACCTCAAAGATGCCACGCCCAGCAAGAAACGAGCCGTTTTTCTAACCCATTGTGGACCAGCCGTTTTTAAGATGGCTAAAGCCTTAGCCAAGCCAGCTGAAGTTAAAACCATGGATTGGGACACCCTTGCTCCCATCCTGCGCAACCATTACGCCCCAGCCGTGCCAACTCTCATTCGCAGGCATGAGTTCTACCAGAGGGACCAACATGAAGGTGAGAGCGTTGGGGATTTTGTGGCAGACCTGAGGAACCTGGGTGGTTTGTGTGGCTTCGCCAACCTCGAAGAAGCCATGAGAGATCGCATCGTCCTTGGCCTCAGAGACCCAACCGTCCAGAGCAAGATCATGGCCAAGGGGGACATCTCGCTTGCAGATGCCATAGCAGATGCCACAGCTGCCGAAGCCACTCAGAAATCGGCAGCACGAATGCGTCGAACCAGCGGGACCAACCGCCAACCCACCAACGATGCTGGGAAACCTTCAGACAAGTACACATCAACCACCCATCACGAAGACGTCGAGTCATCCTCAGACAGCAAGGAAGAAGAAGTCCACAGGCCCCGGTCAGAATGTGAGCAACGGGACCAGCGGGGTCGCAAAGCCAATTACCAATGTGCCGGATGCGGGGGAAACCATCCCCGATCCGAATGCAGATTCTTAGATGCCATATGCCGTTTTTGCGAGAAACGGGGACACATCGCGAAGGTATGCAGAAACAAGAGAAATTCCAGCCCCAGACGGAGAGGGAGCAGTCCAAGGAGAAACGATGGCAATGCCACCACGCAGAGGGACCGCCCTAGCAACCAGTGGAACCGGTACAGCAGACCCCAAAGGTTTAACGACGCCCCCAGATGAGAGGAGGCTCATCAAACCATCACCATCGGCCACGCTTCATCACTTGACGCTAAAAAGATCCGAGTAGAGGTCACGATTGAAAACAAACCATGCAACATGGAAGTCGACTCTGGGTCATCACTATCCATGGTATCCTGGAGAACACTCAAGCAGCTAGTCCCCAACATCCGACGCCAAGACCTCAGCAGTCAGAGACTCATACTAAAAGACTATCAAGGCAACCGGATTCCAGTCGCAGGTACGCGCCATGTGCAGGTCTCGTTCAAGGGACATAAGGCAATTCTACCACTCACCATCGTAGACCAAGATCGGCCAAGTCTATTGGGTCTTCAGTGGTTCGCGCCACTAGGAATCGGAGTGGCTGGCATCCATCATACTGAAGACAATGACTAGGAGGCGGCTCTCATCCACGATTTCCGAGAAGTGTTCAATGAAAGCCTAGGCAAGTACAAGTGGTCCCCCATTTCATTTAATCTTCGCCCCGACATAGCACCCATTTGTCTAAAGCCACGCCGAGTTCCCTTTGCTCTTAAATCCAAAATTGACGAGCAACTGGACAAATTAATTGTGCAAGGCGTGTTAGAACCTATTGACCACGCCCGATGGGAGACACCAATCGTCAGCCCCATAAAACCTGATGGGTCCATAAGAATCTGCGGTGACTACAAGGCCACCCTCAATCACGCGCTACAGCAGAGCGCCTACCCAGTGCCAGTTGTTCAACATCTACTACAATCACTTGGGGGTTGCAAAATATTCACAAAATTAGATCTGGCCCAAGCGTATCAACAGCTACCAGTTGATCCCGAGACTGCAGTAGCCCAAACTATAGTCACACATCGTGGTGCATTCAAATGCAACAGGCTCCAGTTTGGTGTAAGCGTAGCCCCGGGCATCTTTCAAAGCCTGATGGAGAGACTATTACAAGGGATAAAAGGGGTCGTGCCCTATTTTGATGACGTATTAATAGCAGCACCCACAAAAAACTAATTAGAAAAACGTCTCAGAACAGTCCTACAGAGGTTCAAAAACGCTGGCCTCAAGGTTAAGAAGGAAAAGTGCCAGCTTTGCACAGAAAGGGTGGAGTTTCTTGGCTACCTCCTTGACAAGCAAGGAATCCACCCCACAGAAAAAAAATTGGCAGCTATCAAAAACGCCCCAAGACCTAAAAACAAAACCGACCTCCAAGCCTTCCTGGGACTTATTAACTTTTATAACATCTTCCTACCCCAGAAGGCGACTGTTGCTGAGCCCCTTCATAGACTACTCGATAAAAGGGCATCCTGGAATTGGGGACGTCGGGAGGAACACGCCTTCCAGCAAGTAAAAGACCTCCTTACCTCAAAGGCAGTACTAATTCAGTATAACGAGACACTACCTTTGACTGTCACGTGTGACGCCTCACCATTTGGGGTAGGGGCCATATTGAGCCACGTCCTACCAAACGGCTCAGAAGCACCAATTGCATTTTTTTCACGAACTCTATCAAAAACAGAAAGAAACTATAGCCAACTAGATAAGGAAGCCCTTGCTATTGTCTCTGCAATAAAACCATTTCATGAATATGTTTATGGGAGACCGTTTTCTATTATAACGGATCATAAGCCACTACTTGGGATCCTGGCGGGTGACAAACCTACTCCACACATTCTCTCCCCCAGAATGACGCGATGGTCGGAATTTCTCGCTGCCTATGACTATCAATTAAAGTACCACCCAGGAAAATCTATTCTCCACGCAGATGCCTTGAGCCGCTCACTGCTACCCGAGCCACAGGAAGACCCAGCTCCCACACTCCCCATACTGCAAATAGAGACAATGCCATCACCTCCACTAACGGCACAAGACATCGCGTTTGAAACCAAAAGAGACTCTTGTTTGGCACGAGTTCTTGGCTGGGTGGAGAGGGGATGGCCAGATTACGACACTAAGGAAATGTTTAAGCCTTTTTAAAATAGACAAATGGAACTTTTTTCACAAAAAGGGTGCGTTTTGTGGGGAGACCGAGTTGTTGTACCAACTAAGTTACAAAAAAGGGTCTTGCAAATGCTACACGATGGACACCCGGGCATCGTACGTATGAAAGCACTGGCAAGAAGTTACGCCTGGTGGCCAGGTATAGATAAACAAATCGAAACCTGGGTCGCCTCTTGTAACAAATGCCAGGAAAACCACTCAGCTCCACCTAAAGCCCCACCAACAGAATGGGAAACACCCAGGGGTCCTTGGTCTCGCATTCATATTGACTTTGCGGGACCTACGAGAGGCCACACCTTCTTAATAACTGTTGATGCCTACTCAAACTGGCTTGAGGTCAATAAAATGAAAGCAACCACTACTGAGGCGGTCATTAAAAAACTGAACAGACTCTTCGCCACACATGGGTTACCAGATGTCCTGGTCTCTGACAATGGGCCCCAATTTACTGCCTTAGCCTTTGAACAGTATTTAGCGGAACGGGGCATCTGACACGCACTCACATCGCCGGCTCATCCTGAGGCAAATGGTAGGGCTGAACGAATGGTTCAGTTTACAAAGAAAACCCTGCAGAAAATGGATCAAGGCAACATCCACGACAAAGTCACTAGAATGCTGCTCCTACAACACATCACATCAAACAGCATGACCAACAAGTGCCCAGCTGAACTCCTGATGGCCAGGAAACTCAGATTGCCTCTAGATCATTTGCACCCTGCCTACACCCCAGAAAAGCCCCTGGGTTCCAGCAGCAAGCACCGTGTTTTCAAGGTAGGAGACCTTGTTTTCGCAAAAAAAATTTCTGGGGATCCCCTTTGGATTCCTGCCCAGGTAACTCAAGTTACGGGCCCCCGCTCCTACCGTCTACTCACCACTGATGGCAGACCATGGAAACACCATATTGACCAACTGCGCTCCAGACTAACCACATCTTCCAACCCTGACCCTAACTTTGACACTAGGGGGGGAGGGGAAGCAGTGAACTCAGAATTAGAACCAACACCTGTCTATTCCGAGCTATCACCGAGATCACCGCACCATGGTTGGCAACACTCACCAGCTGCAACTGAGACTGGACAGTCGAACGCTTCGCCAGGAAGCAGCATCCAGGCAGGTTCAGCGAGCCCCAGGAGCCAGAACAGTAACAGCGAGGCTGAGGACTTCATCACCCCGGAGGCACCAGAGGAGAGCCCTGACCATGACACCGGTTCACCGTTCCCGTTTGATCCAGCAAGCAGTCCATCTGAACCTGGGTTTGAACAGGGTCAAGCGGAAGTGCGTAAGTCAGGCAGACAGGTGCGAAGACCTGCTTACCTGCGAGACTACATTACTCCACCCCTTAAACAGAACCGAGAGGGGAGGGGTGTTCCAGACTAGCAGGCTCGTAGTCGAAGTCACAAATAAAGAGCTTTAGTTACTATCTGAGTCTTGCCTCCGTTCTTGAACCATCCTCCCAGATATAACAGAAGCTGTGGCCAAGAGACCCTTTGTATAGGTATATTTTGTGTGCCAATTGCACACTTTGTTGAACTGGGACATGACTCCTACCTTTGTCATCTCACAACTGGATTACTGTACATGGCCCTGCCCTTGAAGATCATATAGAAGCTGCAGCTGGTTCCAGAATGCAGCAGGGATGAAAGCATCACATTATGCACTTATGACTCCACTACTTTTGGTGCTGTACTGGTTGCCAGTAGGGTTCCTATTTTTTGTTAGCTTTCTTGTCAGAGAAATATGTATATGTATATTTTGGGTAGTCCAATGATTTTAGAGACCAAATTCAGTGGGTGAATGTCAATATGTCAAAATCTCAAATCTTTGTTCGTAGCATGTATGCAATATTAAAGAAAATGCTTTTAAAATGTACTCCTTCTTTTACAATTCAATCCAAGATCATTAAGAGGTCAGAGACCCTTCTATCCCAATTAAGAACGGAAAACCATTCTCCACTAACAAAAGGGAATGCCTTCTACTTGCATGCCTGAGTACTTATAAGAATCCTATAATGTCCCTGGACCAGAATATATCTCAATGTACCATATATCCTCATATTATACTTCCTGCAGTTCTATTTTTTGAATATATGCATTACCAATTAATCAATTCTTCCATGTGCGATTGAACCATCTGTTATTCTTAACTGCTATACTTTCTTATACCCTTTGGATTTTGTCCCTAAGAAGTTGGCACATATTAGTCATAATGTTAGTTATGGCAAATCTGTGCTTTGTTCTTCAATTAGAGTTTGACCCTGAATATACTAACAGTCAAGAACAATCAATGAACAATATTCCAGAATAGAGACAAGGACTTCCTTATGAAGCAGCATTGGGAGACAGTGATTGGAATTTCACCTTCATTCAGGATTTAAGGAAAGAAAATAGAATTACATATCTGGAAGTCTATGGAAATTCTCAGTTATCCGGGTCATGGTTGTCCCAAAGGTGCTTTTTCAAGAAACAACAGGACTTTCTTGTTTTTCTTTGAAGATATTTTGCTTCTCCTCCAAGAAGTGTCTTCAGCTCTGACTGGATGGTGAGGAATGGAAGGAGTTGAAGACAGATGGTGATCTTCATTCTTTTAGAGAGTCCACTGGGGCCATTTGGAGGTTTAACTGTGTCCTCAGAGTCTTGTGAAATAATACATTTACCCATCCATTCTAGTGCAAAATGGATTAAAATATTAAAATAAAAATGCTTTAAATTATTTTTTCCTATTATAAAGATAGGGAAAAATCAGTTAAAAATCTAATTTATAAAAACCTACAGAAATCAATAATCAGCCTTTGGACCTTTTTCCTCCTGTGGAATTGATTTCATTATATTATGCTCAATGAAACTGTAATGATTTATATCGGCACAAGCTCTAACTTGCAAGAGCTCAAAGTTCTGGTTCAGACACCCTTGTGAAATCAATAGCTGATGAAAGCAGTCCTGTCGTAATTAGTATAAATTTGGCTGAAATTTCATGGTGAGGATGTTGAAGAACAATCATGTAAAGAAAGGAAAATTAAAACTCTTTGTCTTGAATTTATACTCTTGTCAGTCCGTTTAGAAGATAATACATTCGGGGTGGGGGGGTGGGGGAGAGTTTCACACCACATTTGCAGTCAGATGAAATTGAAAAAAAGGCCAGCCTATTACTGGAAAGTAATGAGTCAGAGTGATTCATGCAGCCTTTTGGTGGTTTCTGGGTGAACCAATCAAATGAAAGGGCACAAAAACCATTCACAAGGAAGATGATCCTCCTCAGCAGTGACTAATATCAAACTGAAGTCATTAAAATGCCTAACGGTGTCTGGGTTTGTCTACTGACTCAAAAGTGAATGCATTGTGTTCAGTAAGGCTTACTCTTAAGTAAATTGTGATAAAATTCCAACCTCATGGGAGATAGAAAGTTTTTTAAAAAGAGAGAGAGAGAGAGAAAATTCTGACTACCTCTCTGCATGGAGAGAAAATAGTGTCGAACTTTAATGATTCAGTTTTAAGATTTTGCTGTTTCTCATCTGTGTTAACATGTTTCTGCAAAATTAGTCCATCAGGAAAAGCATCTCAAAATAAATACTGATATGTCCATAAGATATTACTGTTTTCATATAATCATAATTGAAACAATAATTGAGCCAATTATGAACTTCAGAATGTCATTTTCTCCATTCTCTTGGTGCAGTGGTTAAAGTGTAGCATTACAGGCAGCCTCTGCCAACAGCATGGAGTTTGATCCCGATGGGGATCCTAAGTTTGACACAGTCTTCCATCCTTCTGAAATTAGTAAAATGAAGATCCAGATTGTTAGGGGTAATATGCTGACATTGTAAACTGCCCAGAGTGTCTAAAAACATGTGCTATTGGTGTTTTTTTTAAAAAAAAACAACTAAGTTATTCAATATGAAGGAACAGATTTTAGTAACACCATAGTAAAATTTCAATAATTTAGTGAACTTCTCACTTTCAACAATAATTATTCTTTCTAGCAATTTCATTGCACATCGGAATTCTTTTAATGGTACCCCGAACTAATGTATTTAGAACTAAAATACAATTACACCCACTCTATATGGTAGATGCGGTAGAATAATAGGTATGGAAGAAACGATACCTACAGAATGCAACAGTTCAGTAATGGAATGCAGCTTAATTAATTCTCTTGTTATTTTCAGATACAGAAATTCTTCTATGAAATTTTCTGTATTAAAGCTACACAATCTGGCACCCTTCAGATTTGTGGAATCTTCAATAACCACTTGGATAGTAAAGTCAAAAAGTTATTTTAATTTAGGGATTTTAAGAATTATATTCAATAAGTCTGAAGCTACAGAAACTGTTCGGTATCATCCTATCTCCAAATGACCCTTCCAGTTTGCTGAAATATTTCAGAGCCCACTGAAATAATTTGCTACTATTTTTTCAGTCTCAGGTTCTGCAATTTCTTTCCAGAATGTCCTCCCTTAGAAATCTTGTCTATGACCTTTTTTTGTTGAGCCTTTTATTCTTTTGTTCCCCAAAACATTTACTTTTGTTTTTTAAAAAAAACAATGATTTGTTGGCTGTTTGGAAGAAGAGATGTTCTGAATCTTTTCTTCTGGTTTAGATTCAAGAATCCCTATAAAAGTGGACAAATTGGCCCATTTCAGTTTTGCATTTTGTCAGTCTGAGATATCTTATTTATGTAATGAATATTTTAGCATATTGATTTGCAAGCATTGGTTTTTAGCAAACTTCATATAAAATTACAACAATCTGTATCACTTCAATTCATCATTGCTAAAATTAACAGCACTGTCAACAGTCTTTCGCATCTTCCTTGCAGTCATTGCAAACAACACAACTTGTTTTTTTACATGTTTTTCTACATCAATGAGCAGGAAACATTTTTTTCTTGTGTGCTGGACTGATTCAGTTGGATTAACTTAAGCATAATAAATCTAGCACTAGGTTCTTGATATAATTTGCTAAGTATTAAGTGATGGATCAGAGCTTTCACTTGACAAATATCACAAATAACATAGACAGTATATAATTAGTAATGCTTCATATCTTCCTATTATTTATATTTTTATTAAAGTTTTTGCAGAACACTCATATAAAAACTAACACAAACTAACAGTCAGAAAGAAAGAGAAAGAAGAAAGAGAAATAGCAAGAAAAAAAAGAGGTGGAGAAAGATAAAAATAAAAGAAAGCAAAAATATATACAAAGAATGACTTCCAACTTCTTCTGAGGATATTGTAATTGTTTATATTCTCTAAGCAGGTTGTTGGCATTGCCTATAAATGAAGTTCTATGAAAGCTCATACCTGGGAATTGGGTATAAATCAGATGTTATTCTTTCCCTATCTTTAAAAGATCAGCATGACTTGGCCAATTGAAGGTTTGAAATACGTATTATTTACCTAAAAATTTTCAAAAAAAATCAATAATGTATGGAAATATGTGTCATTAAACAGTTCCTGATCTAATGAAAATTGTGAAAATAATTTGAGACCAAATTTGTCCATCCACATGTAGTGAATCAATTATTTTTTGCTGTTCCAAGGAGCCTTCTTGGCTTTAACCAATAGTCTCATTTCTGAAGGACTTGCCCTGGAAGCATTTGGCATACAGCCACTGATTTATTTTTTTTCTGGAAAGGATACATTTAAATGTATTTAATATGGAGTGCAAAGTCATTGGTGTAGTGATCTCAGAAAAAAAAGGAGACTTTTGAAATGTCACAAGGATTATTCCTGTTCCTGGATGAAAACCAGAAGAGACTGAGCTAACTCAGGGTTGATTGCTGGTGGCGGATTGAATGCTAGGTAGTGGCAGTAGATAGAGTTTCACATTTCCATTTTAGGGGACATTGATGATGTAAAGTGTCCTACTGAGGATTCTGCTGCTGTGTTTCGGGGTAGTGAAATTCCCTGGTGTATTTAGAAAGAGAAAACTTGATGTGCCTTTTAAGTACATATTGTAAATATGTATCATAACTAATTGTAATACAGGTGGCAGAGTCTGCATCTCTAACTTGAAGTTGTAATTAATATAATAGCAAGAAATAGAAAATGGGGCTTTCATATACCAGAAGTCCTTTGCAAGGGAAGGGAAATTAGAAACTTGTAAATCTACCAGTTTCCTAGTCTGCTTTTAACTCTCGGGAAATAGTTCCAAGTGACTAATGATTATTATTTTTTTAATTGAAATGGCAGGTCATCTTTAAGATAAAATAAAGATAATTTATAATTTGATTGTAGGTGAAGAAGCTAACTTGGCTTGTATAATAGAGTTAAGCAAGTGGACTCACTGCTCCTGCTTGAAGAGCAAGTGGCAGCTGTGACCAGGAAGGCCTTTATGCTACTTTCAGATGTTGTGGCTCAGTTGTGTCTATTCCTGGATCAGGAGGCTCTGCTCACAGCTACTATGCCCTTGTTACCTCTCAAATAGATTACTGTATTGTGCTTTAGATGGGTTCATCTTGAAGAGTATCCTAAAGCTCCAGCTGATACATAATGAAGCAGCACAGGCACTTATGTGCACTCTTCAGTCAGCTCATGTTACACCTCTGTTCCTTGGATTGCACTGTTTGCCAGTATGCTTCTGGGTTAAATTTAAGGAACTGATAATGACCTTAAAAAGCACTATATGGGACCAGGTTATTTGAGGGATCATCTCTCCCCACTTACATCTACCTGTTCTATCAGGACCAGCATGACAGGCATGTCATGAGTCCATCTAGAAAGGAGTATCATTTGGTGGGATCTAGGAAGAGAGTCTCTTCTGCCATAGTAACTGCCCTTTGGAATATCAACTCTCCAGAACTTAAACTGCCTCTCCCCTGAGCTTTTAGAGCGGCCCTGAAGACATGGCTTTATCAACATGTTGGGGGGTCTGGCATTGTTAGGGAGCTCTTACAAAGGCTGATGTAAGGATGGTTTTTGACCTTCATCATGAATAATTTTATTTTAAATTGATTATTGGTTTTTACACAATTTTAAACTTGTTTTCATTGGATGATTGTTGCTACCTGCTTTGAACCACCCGGAGTCGCTTAGATGAAATGAACAGATATATAAATAATTATAATCATTGTCATCATCTCTATTCTGTAGGGAACATTAAGACTGTCTATCTGAAGAGGGTTTGGGATCTGATTGGATTGCAACATGTCTTGTAAGTATATTTGGCTATTCCTATCAATGATTCTGTTGATGTCCCAATTAGTACCGGATATAACTGCTAGGACAGTCAATACATTCACTTTTAAGAACTGCCTTGGCCCTTCATCAATGATATCCCCTAGTATATGAAGGGATTGCAGGAGTTGAAGAAAAAACTATTTCAGAGTCCTGATTTCAATTAGTTTTTCTGAGGAAAGATTCTCACAGACTGGGTGCTGCCACTGTTACAGAATCAAGTATATAGGTGTCTAATAACTTTTCCTGTATGCTTAGACAAGATCAATTTCAGCCTGGGAGATCCAATGAATCAGAGAGGCTGCTTGCGGGAAAAAAATATCATAATTTCTGGAAAGGAAGTTATCAAAGACATCTCAGTTAACATTACAACAACTCAATTAACATAACTGGAGGCTTTTAAGCAAGGTATAATTCAACCGGTGTAAGAACCGGTTTGGTGAGTGCATGCTTTGTGCTCACACATCCACTTCAGGTGTTCACACAGCATTTGCAACTTACCTTCTGCTGCAACCCCTGTGTGTAAAACAGCTGGAGCCTGGCAATCTGCTGTGCCATGCGAATCAAATGAGCTGGAAAACCTGGAAATAAACCACAGACTAAAGCACAGGTGGGTGGGTGGGCCCAACAGCTGATCATCAGCGCAAACTGGTTCTCTCACAGCTGAACTTTGGAGATAATGATTTACCCGAATCAGGCCAAACTGTTAGGATCCCACCCCTGCTTTTAAGAAGAAATTGGACAGCCATTTGTCTGAAATGGTATAGAGCAGGGTCTCATGCCCCTGGTGGAGACTGACTCTGAGGGAGAGGAGGAACAGCCGACAGAGAGTGGAAGTGTGGCTCCAGAGGTTGTGGAGGAGGCTGGGGAAGGGCAGAGGCCAGCTGAGCAGTCAGAGGAGGACCCAGGCCCATCCACTATCCATCCTAGGGCATGCAGGAAGGAGAGGATAAGAGAGAGATGTGGTCTACTTGGGAGGAGAGGGCCTTGATCCTCTTCATGGGCTGCAGCTGTGACAACTGAATAAGAAGACAGATTTGCATATGGGCGAATGCTGGAAACAAAGCATGGATATATCTCGAGTTTATGGTTCCTCTCTGAGTTTGGCATCCTTCCCAGTGTGTGTTATCTGTGGATGTCCTCCAGCCTTTATCTTGCCTGGTTTGTGTTGCTTTTTCCCTTCTTCTTGTAACTGTTTGTGTGGGAGTTTTTTGTCTTCCCTCACAAATATTCAAAGCTTGGAAGCAAAGTGAAGGAATAAAAGGGGCTTCACCTGTTTTCTTTGGCTGTGTTTGTTTTGTATCCCACCCTGGGTCATTACACAGGGTGTCAAACTTAAGGCAGGGTGCTTAGATCTGGCCATTGGGGCCAGCCTGGAAATAGTGAAGGACTGGCCTGCGGTGCCTCTGCCAGTGAAAACAGATCTCTGGAGGGCTGCAGGCAGCCCTCCTGAGCTCTGTTTTTCCTGGCAGGGGGTTGCAGGAAGCTGTCACAGTCGAAAATGGAGCTTGGGAGCCCATTTTCACTGGCTGAGTGCTCGGGCACCACAGGCCCTCCCGACATGAGTGACGTCAAGCTAGCCATGCCCACCATGCCCATGACCATCCTGGGCCCCCAGGATCAAATACAATCCTGATGTGGCCTTCAATGAAATTGAGTTTGACACCCCTGGTATAGAGTCTCCTGCCTGAGCAGGGATTGGACTAGAAGACCTCCAAGGTCCCTTCCAACTCTGATATTATACATTTATCTGATGCAAGTCAGGATGTTTTCTTATTTAAACAAACATCTTTTGATACAGTTTTATTATCATACCTAGCAACTGTTTATTTTTTTAAAAAAAAATATTTTTCCTGATATCCTGGGGGGGAAAAATAGGAAAAAATAAAGAAAAAGATAATTCAGATATATTATTAAATACTGACCTGACAGAATGATGTAATTATTATATGTAATTATTATAGTCTTTGGAGTCCTTGGAGTATTTGGTGTCTTTGAAGTGCTGATGAGCTGATAGGGTCATTTTCAGTATTAAAGATGTTATCTAGTTCGGTAGTGAAAAATCTGTAAACAAACAACTAAACTAAAAGAGCACTAAGGACTCCACACTTCAACCTCAAGCTAGATATATTGTCTTCTCTTGAAATTAGTCTTTTTATTACCTATCCTCTTTCCATTACATTAACAGTCAGCTATTAGAAAGTTAACATTTATTAGCAATCAGTGATTGTAAATCTGAGGTCACAGTATCTTTCCAACATTGAACAATAGTCTTCCTTTCACACATAATTGATAATCATATCTTCCCTATATAATTAAAACATACTTTTGCATTTTTAAACCATATATATATTACACACATACACACACAGAGAGACCCCAGGGGTGTCAAACTCACGGGCAGCAGGTCGGATGCATCATGCACTGACCACCCCACCACTAGTTTAGCAAAGGGGAAAAAATACATATCACACGACAATGTGTCATCACGAGTTTGACACCCCTGATATATACCATATTAACAAATGTATTGCTACTAAATCAAAATAAGAACATTATTTGACCTCTTCTAAAGAACTCTGCACTGAATCCTTGGAAATGTACAATCTCATTTTCACTGGCTGAGGAGGTGGTGGTTTTTTTTTTTTTTCCTAAAAACAAATACAAAACAAAAGCTCAGATTATCTCGAGCCATTTCAAATTGCTTTCAGAGTGGACTATAGGACTTAGAGAGGCAGGACTTTATCTGGAATTAATTCTCTTTGATCTCTCAGTGTCCTTCAGTGCCATTAAACACTACATTGTTCTGGATTGCCTGAGAGATACGGGAAGAGAAGATACCGCTTTGTACTAGTTTCATGATTGTCTCTCAAATATACTTCTCTTGTTGTTTAGAAAACAAAGGGAATCAACCTTTATACGCAACTCTAGGCCCCTAGCTGTCCTTGGGACATTCCAAGACTTTAGTTTTATTTATTTCTAAATCACTTTGATAGTCTTTAAAATACTTTTTTGTGTACATTTTTTCTAAGATCCTAATTTCTGAAGATTTTCTAATATCTTCATTTCTGAACATTTTTATTCAGTATTGTTTTTACATCTTTCAGAAAACGTTTTCTTTTTCTAGTATAATTCATCTTCACCATTCCCTTCCTGCAAATTTTCTTCTATATATACTGTACCTCATTCTGCTTGATACACATTGTGTCTGGGCATTTAATTTTTCTTTATAATAACCAGTTAGGAATTCACTTGTTTTTGTTATTCTGATGAAATAAAAAAAGAAAAACCCAGATAGCTAGGAATGAGAAGCTCGACTTTGTACAAAAAGCATGGATGTAGAACAGAAAGGGATATGGGAACATCAGGAACCCAGGAGATGCAGTAATAAGAGTACAGTATTCTGCAGGCTAATTCTGCTCACAGTCTGGAGTTCGATTTTGATGGGGCTTGAGAGTGACTCAGCCTTTCATCCTTCCGAGGTCAGTAAAATGAGGATCCAGATTGGTGGATTGGACTGACACTGTAAACTGGTCAGAAAGTGCAGTAAAATCTATTTGGAGCAGTATATAAACCTAAATGCTATTGCTATTGCTGTCCGGCAAAAGAAAATACTGAAATAATGCTCATAGACTACACTAAGAAACTTGGGACATACAGGTTCCAAGAACAACAAAACAGTGGAGGCTTCCCATTAACCATCAACAGTTCATCTTAAGTGAAGAATGAAGGTTCTTCCTTGAAATTAAGTTTGATTTTTGATTACTTCAGGATACATTCCCACATATTTGGGGATTGGCGGAAGCAGTATGGAAGTTGCTATTTTGGTCTTCTAAAATAGCTAATGTTGGTTTTACAATTCCCAATCTAGCCCTAGTATTTCCTGGTAGTATTTCCATGCAAATATGAACCAGGGTTGGTCCTACTTAGCATTTTTAAATCTGGCCAAACTTGACTAGGTGCAAGGAACACTTAAATGAACTCATAATAGGTAAGTCTACAAAACAGAATAGATATTGGCCATTTCTTTCAGAGCCTGAAGACATTTTCTCATAGCTTTATCAGCTGAATTACTGCAGCCATATTTCAAGACCCAGATCACGAGTTCTATCCTTAAGATTAACTGGATTCTTCTCCAGCCAGATTCTCAAAATATTTACAACAATGATAATGAATAGTAAATTGCTCCCATTTCTGTAGAAAGATTACTTTTTTTTTCAAAAGCTTAATTTATTTTTGAAAAATAATGAAGGCATCAAAGAAAATCCCAGAAGAGAGTAGAGCTGGAAAAGCTCAGATGTAAATGAAAGATGATGAACTGAAATTATGATTTACCAGTATTGCAAAAGGCATCTCCACTATCTTTAGATAATTAATTTGCTCACAACTTCAATAATATATCAGGGTAAAATGTCCATATTTTTTTTCAAATGTTTTTTTGCAGAGCAAAAAGAGGGGAGCTGACTCTATTAAGCACACAGTATAAATCATATTTATCCTGGAATATGGCCTAATATATAAAAAACATAAATATTTATTATTGTATAAATGTAAAAGCTAGGAGGTTTTGGCATGAAGTCTGCAAAGCTGTTCATCTGCATATACAGAGGGTGATACATTAGTGTCTGGATGTCAGATTTTCTTAGATTCCCCCTCTTCTCCTCTCCGTGAAAACCAATTACGTTTTGAATTACTAAGCTTTGCTTGTGCTCAGTTTGCTGAGTAATAAATGCCCACTTAGTCCAAGCCATAATGTACATGTGTATGGTACTATGGGGGATGTAATGGAGAAGTGTCAATTAGGCCATTTTTAAACTGCCCTAGAGACTGTCAGCTTAATACTAATTGATGACCTAGTAATAAGCAATATTCCATAAAAAGTAATTCATCATCTTTTCTGACTCCCCAAAGCCTTGCATAATGTAATCTGATTACAGCAGCCATGCACATTGCCAAATTGACTGGATGGCTTCCCCATAAGACAGAAAATAAGAGAAGGAGAAATAGACAATAAAGTTATAATATGGTATAGCATTTCCCCTGCTAATTCACAGCTTTGGGTATTGTAAATATGCTGCGAAGAGTGAAGCAAGTCCTTAAAAAGTGTCCCAAAGATGCATTTTCAAGAGGCAACTGGACTTTCTGGTTTTTCTTTGAAGACATTTCACTTCTCATCTTCAGCTCCTTAAAAAAAGTGATCATTGGAAAACTTTCGACTTTTTTGTTTTTGTTTGTTTGTTTGATGGATTGTTTGTTTTTGTCCTGTTTCATTTTGATAATAAAACCTCATCTGTAAAGCAAAGTGAGCCGATGATGATTTTGTTCCTACTATTTGCATCCTGTTTTTTCTGGAAAGTCATTTAACATTCATACATTACTAATCAGACAGCCAGTTTGGCTAGAAATTTGGAAAAGCAGGTCATTATCTTGTCCAAGTTGTAGAACAGGGCAGTGAAAAAATATTGGAAAGGGAAGCAAGCTTTAACAAGTGTAGTGCTCTCCTCAAAACAGCAAACCATCCACATCTGCCGTTTGCCTTGTCAATACTGCTAAAGAGGCTTTCAAAATTGTAGACTTTTCCACTCATAATTATTTCATCATTTGTTATTCCAAGGAAAAAAAGAGTTTCTATGAATTCATACCCACCTACAGATGATCAGAGGAAAAGTTATAATTCATAAATTTGTGGCTACTCCTTGAAAGGCTATGACCTTTTGAATAGATATGACTCATATTCTCCTGGTATGAATTCTCCTTTACTTATGAAAAGACAGATTAGAAATTGACTGTGCTAACTTGTTGTCACTCTGTGTGATTTCTAATGATTATTTAAACTACTTCAGAATACTGCTCAAGATGCAGCATGCAAAATTTTACTTGGTGTTAAATAATGAATAAACAAGTTAATATATCATGTGGGTTTTTTTCTGTATTTTTTCCTGCATGTTATCTCCATTAATAACCATAAATAAATTATGGGTTTTAGGTAATGACTATTCTAAAGAGTGATAAGATGTCCTCACTTTAAGTAATTATTTTGCAAATGTAATTAAAAGAAAAAAAATCATAGTTGCTATTTTCATAGGTCTGGTGTTGAATAGATATCAGGCTTGATTTGGTGACACAGGCTAACCCACTACTCACTGCCTGGAGTTCAATTCTGACTGGCTCAAGGTTGACTCAGACTTCCATCCCTCAGACCCCACCTTGAGAACTATGGCAGCAAGGATGTTCAGGGACTAGTAATTAAATCTTTGAAGGGAGAGTGCAGTAGTGAGATATGTTCAGGGGTGGGCTGCTGGGGGTTTGCAGCCGGGGGTTTGCAGGGGTTCAGGAGCTAGCTAAGATTCTGTGCAGTTTGGAGAACCCCTAAATTCCACTCCTGGCTGGTCCTGCCCACCCCACCCCACCCCACCCCTCCCAGAAGTCCCCAGACGGCCCATTTTGGATGCAGGTAAGTGCACAGAGGCTTGGGGAGGGCAAAAAATGGGCCTCCCAGGAGTTTGGGAAGGCTGGAAATGGGCCCATTTCCCACCTCCAGGGGGCCTCTGGAGCCCAGGAAGGCCATTTTCGTCCTTCCGGGGGCTCAGGGAAAGTCTCCAGAGTCCAGGGAGGGCAAAAACACTCCCCCCCCCCATCATGGTGCAGGAGGCTGACTAGGCCATGCCCACCATAGCCACGTTCATCTAGCAACCAGGCAGAGAACCCATTGCTAAAATTTTTGAAGCCCACCCCTGGGTCTGACCAACACAGAATTAAATAAACAATTACTGCTTATGATTTGAAAGCATACTCCTGCTGACACAGCCCAAAATGACTCTTGTCTTTTCTGCAGCCATATCCTATTGCTAATACAAACTATTGATCAACTTTTGTCACTAGTACTCTTCCTTGCATTCTATATGGGTACATTTTATTTGTTTCATAAATAAGAATGTTGCACATGTTACTGATAACTTTCTTCTGTTCCTTTTAACCCATTTCTCTAAGCTATCAAGATCATTTCTGTATTCTAATTTTTTTTCTGTAATAGCTAAGATATTAGCTATCTCATCCAAATTTGTATCTTTGATAAGCAGGTCTTTGATTTCTTCTTCCAAAACACTAATAAAAATGTTGAGGAACACAGGCTCCTTGATTGAACCCTAAGCAGTTGACTAGATTCTTCACTCCAGTGTGATTAAAAAAAAAACAGGCAGCTTTTGCATCTCTTTGATTGTCTTAATTAACTGCTAATCAGAATTCCAGAGGGTGCTTTGCCATATTTTGCTCAAATCATGATGCATTATACCTATCAAGGTTCGCATCCCCATGATCTACTATGAAACTCACCTGATATAAAAAGACCTTAGTCTGGGAGGAGTTGTACCTGAATCTGTCCTAATGTGTGGTAGTTACTACATCCCCCCCCCCTTTTTAATGGACTCCTCTATACTCTTCCCAAGAATTGATGTCAGATTGGTTGGTTCATTTTTGATATATTGTTGCAGCTGTTACTGTAATAGGTAGCAATTATATGTGATTGGTAGCAATAATATTTCATTTCGTGTTCCTCAATGAAGATGATAAAAATGAGGCAGAGAACAAAACAACAACAAGGACTACCTATTTTTTCTGAATTATTGTTATCCTGTCAAACTTATTGTTTATGTTTTTTGGTGTTTAAATTTTAAAATATCTCTGTGACTTTATGATACAAATAATAGTCTAAACTGGTTGCAACTGTACACCCCAAAACAACATCATCACTCCAAGCCAAGGTTCAAGAAGGACTCTGCTAATGCAAAAAAAAGAGAAAAAAGGAAAGAAAGAAAGAAAGAAAGAAAGAAAGAAAGAAAGAAAGAAAGAAAGAAAGAAAGAAAGAAAGAAAGAAAGAAAGAAAAAAGTTCTTGCTACCACCTACCAGATTTATGTTTCCAATATAACACCAATAACTGGACATTCTCTAATGTAAAAGATACTACAAACAACTGCCATGAAGTGGTATTTATGAATGGTGTTGATGGTAACTAGATTTAGCTTTTCTTTTTCCTATATCACATCTTTACTATTTTTTACTCTATTTTTTACTCTATTTTGGGGGTTTTGCATAACATTGCTATCTAAGGGATATAGCACAATTACTATATATGGATTCTTGGCCATTGCGCTAAAATCAAGTATAGTAAAGGCATGTATGAAATTTGTTCTACCCTATGCCAGCATGCTCAAAAGTGCTGCCCTGTTTTTAAGAGGTATGGTTCATTCAGTCATTGGTTATGTTGAGTGGAAAGTCTAAGCTACAGATGCAATATATACTAGCAGGAAATCTAGGAACTTGTAGCCTATATGTTGTAATGGTAAAGATGCTGGAGTAGGAGAGAGAAATTATTCAAGTCCATCTATGAAGGAAATTCACTGAGACATCCTACTTTGAGCCAATCTTCTCTTAACCTAAATTACTGTTAGAGGAAATTGAAGAAACTGCTCCTGCTAATACCTTTACCTTTGCAGGAAGGATGAGATAGAAGTGTAATGATCAAATGGATAAACAAGATTTTCAATCATCCTGGAAAAATCCTGTATTTTGGTAAACTTGAACCTTGATTTACAAAACGTTTTTGGAATCCATTCCTATTTACAGGTAATTACTTATTGGAAAAAGAAAAAAAAAGTGAGGGGAGAAATTAATCAATAAGCTGTGTCAAATGATGGTTATAGGAGGGAAATGTATGCAACCAATAACATTTTAAAATAAAACCTTTCTTTTTCTTCAATTAATCTTTTATGCTTTACACAGACATTTTTACAAGGCAAAACCCTGGAATATTTTATTTCTCTTCTGGAAAATGTTTAAAATCAAAAGTGAAATATATTACTGACATGTTTTTTTCTTAGAATTTAGGACCCAGATAAGACACTTTGCTGTCCAAGGCAAAGCATCATATATTTCTCCCAGTCTCATGCTGTTCAACATAGGGAAGCTATCGAGACTGACAGATGAATCTCATTTCAACATGGGGTTCAGACAGTTTTGTTTGATGCAGCTAAAGGAAGCAGACTGGGTTAAGGAGCATAGCTCAGAACTGATGGCCCACACAACTATCATTCAATATTTGCTACTTTTAGCATCTGCCATCTGAGATGCCTATCTCGTGGAAGTAGTAACAGGGCTTCTCCTGTCATTATTACATCAGTCACAACCAATATTTGGGCTGACTTTGAAGTGTGGGAGGAAATAAATCCAAAGCATACCTGAATATAAAACATGAATAAATAAGTCTAAAACAGTGATATTTTTAATAGGTTGGATTTAATCTGAATAAGTTTTCTGTGATGGCAGTAGTTGTCCCTTCAAATAAACTCTTCTAGAACTTCATGCACTAACTCTATATTCATCTACATCACACTGGCTTTTTGGCTTGCAACATCTGTTGCAATAATTTATTTGGGAGATTTTTCAGCATCTCATTTTTTCACAGACAATATCTTATTCTAAAAGTACAAAAGGCTGCTGCAGAAATTCCTGTCCAGAAGAAGATGGTTAAGGTTGCTTTTTGGTTGAGAAAAAAAATGATGTGACATCTGCAGAATTCTTTATTGTTTCCCAATCTTAAAAGAAGGAATTCCTTGAGTAGAAGGAAATAGATCAAAAGTGCTCATCCCTACCTCTTTTTTTTCAAAGACATGAGACTGACTTTGTATGGATGGCAGATATCCACTATATCTTGAAAAATATGGGAGAAGAAAGACTGTAGATAAACACATACTTTCATATATAAGGATCTAAGTACATAGCAGATTTTCAGTCCACCTGACTGCTGATAAATATACTACAAACATCATTAATATTTTCTTCCTGCTATTAGTTATTAAGTAGGACAGCACTATATATGCGTTTTAGAAAACATTTGGTTGAACAGCAGTATTGTTAAATCCTCAATTTATTTGACCAATTGGGAAGACAGGATGTCCCTTATACACAATTATCCATTAAATACAAGAATACATATCTGAATCATCCATAGTGATTCAGTCTATTTGCATAATGTTGTTACGCAAATGTTTCATGTTAACTTGCATTAGAACAACCTGAGTTAATGCAAATGACATAATTTGTATAATTATGCAAATAATGTGCTGAATGACATAACATTAACATAAAATTAATCTGCTAGTATGAACTACTTTGAATGCAATTGTCAAGCCATTATTACAGTAGGATACTTAGATGGAAATTTGCTCCTCTGTACGTGATGTCCACTAAATAGAGATATGTCTAACATTTACTAGATTATGAAAACTGATGCTCCACACAATATTTAGGGTTTCTAATAGCCGTGTTTCCGACAGCTTGTGCTGCACAGTGATTCCTCTGTAGGGGAGAAGTCACATGGCCTTTTCTCCAATAAACTCTACACCAGAGGTTCTTAAACTGTTTGAGCCAATTATTCCTTTTCTGGGTCTCAAATAATGTCATTAAACCCACACAAAAACCAGACTCTGTTGTTTTACTCAAGTACCTTGGCAGTCAAGTATCTTGGCAGTCCGAAATTGGATTCTCAACTCACAAATAAGCAATTACAAATTGCTACATTACCTCCAGTTAATTTCCCTCTATTTAGGAATCATTGCTCTTATACTGCAGATTCAGGAATGCAGACCCACTGCTTCTCGGTTGAGTGAAATTGCCTTCAGATGTAGAATAGGAGTCTGAGTGACACACTAATGAAGCTTGTAATTACATGAAACCTCTAGATTTAGAAACAATATTATTTATTGGGAAGTTAAAATGGGAGAATGATTTCCCTGGAGCCTCAGATACATTGTTTAAGAGAACTAGTCCAAATGATTTTTCAACTGATCCTACTAGTTTCTTTAATATTCTCCTATGGTGATAAAGCAAGAGTCATATGTTGCTATGTTGTGTGTGAAATCACACCACTAGATCTTTGCAACTGATTGAAAAGGCTAAAAAACTACAGTTCATTAAATGAAACATCTCTTTTGTGTTGTGATTGCTCCTCTGACACAATGTGTACTAAACTTTTCATTATGTCAGAGGTGGTATTCAGCAGGTTCTGACCGGTTCTGGAGAACTGGTAGTGGAAATTTTGAGTAGTTCAGAGAACTGGCAAATACTACCTCTTGACTGGAGATTTTACAGTATCCTTCCTCTGCCACACCCACCAAGCCACCCCTACAGAACCGGTAGTAAAAAAAATTTGAATCCCACCACTGCACTGTGTGCAGTGATTTCTCTCACTCCCAGACTATACCAGGAAGATGAATATTATCCCAATGTATCTTCTTCTTAGTTTAGGCTATTAACTGCACGTTACTACACAAGAAGTACTTTGTTGATTTTTTTTTTAAAAAAAAACAGTAATAACAATAACCTCAGCTTTGTGCTAGCATAAAATAAAAATCTAATTCCCATCTCCCTCATATATACATCTAAAATTGAGTGTAAAGTTTAGAAAGGACTTACCAGCTTTCTTAAGTGCATTGAAGTGTCTCTATCAATTAGGTTAAAAACTAATTAGTTACTTTTCATTAGCATTTATTTATTATGTGTATTAAAAATCAATTTTTTGAATGTGCAGTTCAGATTAAATTAATATTAATTTTTATTTTGGTGTCAATACATCGCTTCATTTATTCAGAATGGGAAGAAAATTGTTATTGTTATGGATATTTAGGGTCAAACAAATTTATTTTGTCTGCTGTTTTAATTTGGAAAAACTAATTAATTTTTAAATTGCAGTTAACAGATAACAGATAATCAGAGTTGGAAGGGACCTTGTAGGTCATCTAGTCCAACTCCCTGCCCAAGCGGGAGACCCTACATGATTTCTGACAGATGCCAGTCCAATCTCCTCTTGAAAGTCTCAGGAGATGGTGCTCCCACAACTTCTGGGGACAAGCTGTTCCATTGGTTGATTGTTCTCACTGTCAGAAACTTTCTCCTTGTTTCCAGGTTAAATCTCTCCTTGTTCAGTTTCCATCCATTATTCCTTGTCTGGCCTATAGGTGCTTTAGAAAATAGCTTGACCCCTTTCTCTCTACGGCAGCCTCTCAAATAGTGGAACTCTCCTATCATGTCTCCCCTGATTCCTCTCTTCACTAGACTGGCCAGGCCCAGTTCCTGTAACCATTCTTCATATGTTTTAGTCTCTAGTCCCCTAATCATCCTGGTTGCTCTTCTCTGTACTTTTTCTAGAGTCTCAACATCTTTTTTGTAATGTGGTGAACAGAACTGGATGCAGTACTCTAGGTGTGGTCTTACTAAGGCTTTATAAAGTGGTATTAGTTCCTCCCTTGATCTCAATTGTATCCCTCTGTTAATGCAATTATGGATTGCATTAGCTTTTTTGGCTGCTGCTGCACACTGCTGGCTCATATTTAGCTGGTTGTCCACTAAGACTCCAAGATCCCTCTTATAGTTACTACTGTTGAGCCTAGTTTCACCCAGTCTATATGTGTACTTTTGGTTTTTCTTGCCTAAGTGTAGGACTTTACTTTTCTCTATATTGAATTTCTATTTTCTTAGATATGGCCCAGTGTTCTAGTCTGTCAAGATCCATCTGGATCTTGAGCCTATCTTCTTGGGTGTTAGCTATTCCTGCCAGCTTAGTATTATCTGCAAATTTGGTAAGTTCCCCTTCTATTCCCTCATCTGTCATTAATGAAGATATTGAAGAATACTGGGCCTAAGACAGAACCTTGTGGCACTCCACTGCTTACTTTCCTCCATGTAGATTTAGACACATTAAGGACTACTTGTTGAGTAGAGTTTGTCAGCCAATTGCATGTCCATCTAATGGTGGTGCTATCTATTCCACATTTTTTCTAGCTTACTAAGAAGTAGGTTGTGGTCTACTTTGTCGAATGCCTTGCTGAAATCTAAATACATTATGTCCACAGTATTTTGCTGGTCTACTAATTTAGTCACTATATTGAAGAATGAAATAAGGTTGGTTTGGCATGATCTGTTCTTAACAAACCCATGCTGACTGTTAGTTATTACTTTACCTGTTTCTAAATGTTGGCAGATCTGTTTTTCTTAATTATCTTTTCCAGTAGCTTCCTGGGTATTGATGTTTGGCTGATATAGTTTCCTGGATCTGTTTTTTTTCCCCTTTTTTGAAGATGGGAATCACATCAGCTCTTTTCCAGTTCTCTGGTAGTTCTCCGGTGCTCCAGTTGTTCATTAAAATCAAGAAACTATCAGCTTAATTTTTCCCATGCATTATGCTTGTGAAAAACAGCTTAGAATAAAGCTATGGTAACACTCAACTGAAAAATGCAAGGTTCAAGAAATTCTGGAAGTTTATGCTAAATTAAAAAAAAAAAAGTTACATGACTAAAGATGTCTTAATGTCACAGATCAGACCTCTCCTAGCAGATTCTCTGCCAAACGATTTAATACTTCTTCTGTTTAATTCAACAAAAGCCCATAATAGAAAGCTCTGATGTAGATGAAAAAAAATTAAAAATGTATTCTATACACATGCTGGAACAATTTCTTACAAAAGCCTCAAATGTGACGTTTTCAAATTCTACAAACTCCGGATTGACTGCTGTGCTTGAATAAAACATGAAGGAATTCCAAATAAAATTGAGCATTGCAGGAGCAGGAGTAAGATTCCCTGGGTGATTTTTTGGAATAGGGAAGTGAACAGAACCTTAATATGATTGCATTTGAGTGTTTTTTTGATATTGCAAGAAGCATATATTTGGTTCACCCAAACAAAATGAAATTCAATGTAGAGAAAAGTAAAGTAGGCAAGAAAAAACGTAGGCAAGAAAAAACAAAAGTACATATATAGACTGGATGAAACCAGGCTCAATAGCAGAAACTGTGAGAGGGATCTTGGAGTCTTAGTTGTCCACTAAGACTAAATATGAGCTAAATATGAGCCAGCAGCGTGCAACAGCAGCCAAAAAAGCTAATGCAATCCATAATTGCATTAACAGAGGGATACAATTGAGATCAAGGGAGGTACTAATACCACCCTGTAAAGCCTTAGTAAGATCACACCTGGACTACTGCATCCAGTTTTGGTCACCACGTTATAAAAAGATGTTGAGACTCTACAAAAAGTACAGAGAAGAGCAACCAGGATGATTAGGGGACTCGAGATAAGGTATATGAAGAACGGTTACAGGAACTGGGTTTGGCTAGTCTAGTGAAGAGAAGGGCCAGGGAAGACATGATAGCAGTGTTCCAATATTTGAGGGGCTGCCACAGGGAGGAGGGAGTTAAGCTATTTTCTAACAACCAATGGAAAAGCTTGCCCTCAGAAGTTGTGGGAGCGTCATCACTTAAGACTTTCAAGAAGAGATTGGACTGTGATTTGTCAGAAATGGTGTAGGGTCTCCTGCTTGGGTGGGGGGGTTGGACTAGATGACCTACAAGGTCCCTTCCAACTCTGATTATCTGTTACCCTCTATGAGATGAAGCACCAGAAGAAATGTCTGGAGTACTATAGTGAAAGTCAAGTGAACTTGATCAAATGCAGATGCAAGGTCATGTCCAATTTATACCATGGAGATAGGATTGGCAAAGCACATATGCCTCTTTACACCTATTGTATCAGCAGCTTGATCTTCAGTCATTTTAATTTGTCCTTCTTCTGGTTAGTTAAAATGGGGAGAAATATCTAGCTTCTGGTCTCTGGGATTTGTAAAGCAATAATTTAATCATTTAGTTGTTTTTTTGGCTTGTATGTTGATGAACTAGGCTTAATTATTGCATAGGTTACAAGCAGGCTTTTGAATACAAATCAAAGTGCTGGTTTTACTTAGTGATCACTTAGCATCTTGATACTTAAAATGGTCTTCTCTGCCCAGAAACTGTATGTCTCATCTGCCCACCATATACACCTGGTTAATTTTGGGGTGGGGGGGGGTGGCTCTCCAATTCATCAGATGAAGGGGCTAGAGTTTGTAAACTATCTCTTTTTCCCAGTTGTTAACTCCATCCTGTGGAATGGCCGGCCTCTCAAAGTTTGGCTTGTATCTACACTACTGGAAATGTGAAGACTGAATTGTTCCAGAAAACATTTGGGGATGAGAAGTGTCATTTTATATATTTGTATTAATTGCCTTTTTATCATTTGTATCTGCATTGAAATTATTTTTCCACAAAAGTTTATTAAATTTCAAACACTACAAAATCGAAAAGAACAAATAAAAGAAATTGGGAAAGAGAAAGGAGAAGAACAGGGAAAAAACAAAATTGGGGAGGGGGCTGCAAACAGAAAGAGAAAAATGCTACAGAAAAAAGTGACTTCTGACTCTATGTGGTTCAGATCCAAGCATAATATGCAATGACCCTTTGAACTAAAATAAACCATATCACTGTTGAATTCTATAGTCATAAATCATCCTAGTCATTAAATCCAAAGGTTAGAATTATTAGAAATAATCACTTAACAGTCAGTTAAGGCAGAGCAAAAGAGCAGGAGGGAGGACATGAGGGAGCTGAAGGGTCCTGCAAAGACAAAAACTGGCTGCTTACTGAGGATGGGGGCCCTTTCTCTTTCCTAATCAACTGGCTGGGTGGACATTGGCTTTTCTTTAGTGAAGAAACATAAACACAAGAGGGCATTAGAGGCACAATGACATCATGGAGGACCTGCAGCTCCCTCCAGGGCAGGGATGTCCAACTCACTTCATCAGGACAGCATCACATGACATATTGGGACTTTTTTCCCCTTTGCTAAATTGAGCATGGGCGTGGCCAGCATGTAACACAGCAACCCATGGGCCGGGAGTTTGACAGCCCTGCTCCAGGGCATTCTGGAAAGCATTGTTACTACCAGCAGAGTCATGACTGATGAGTATGTGGCTTCCCTATTTCAATGCTAGATCTTCTGCAAGGATGGGCTAGGGCTGCTGTGCTTGCTGATGCTCAGAGCTGCTTGCTGATTATCATTAATGATGATTAATTAGACATCCAGCCATGCTGGCCGGGAAATTCTGGGAGTTCCAATCCTAAAGTTGTCATGGTTGAGAAACATTGATCAATATACATTCTACTGGAGCAGTGAAAACAGTTCATTGTTCATTGTGTCATTTAATTCCCATCAATTATTGTTTCCACTATGAATACTTCAAGTTTCATTCTGGTTTAAACAATTAATATGTCTAGCTGTACAATTATCAATTCTTAGTTAATTTGGGGGGGGGGGATATATTAATAAAAGATCCTAATCATTCTTGCTAAATCCTAAACTTGAATAAGAGATAGATGTTGTTAGAATATTTGTGCTTGGAAAAAAAAATAGTCATCTTAAGTGACTCTTAAATCATATATTTTTCACAATGTCAACCTTCTGAACCTATATGCCATAGTCCATAATTCACTCTTTCCAAGATTAAATATAACCAGTCCACATTCTTCCCACCCTTTTGAAGAAGATGAAATGGATTGTTGACTTATTTATTCATGATTAAAGTTTTCATGCATAATTTTAAAATTAATGGAAGATTAATTTCATAATATACTTCATATTTGAGTAGAAACCATTTCTAACAAATGTGACCAGGCACCTTAACTTGTCCTCTTTTTATCATTATTGTATACAATTGACTGTTAATGAAGATTGTTTCTGACATCTCAAGAAATATTTCATTTTTATATGACTCTTTGAGTATGGTAAATGAAGTATACTATAGCCATTCATTAAACTTTTTTATTGATAAAAAATGACATTGAAAGCTTTGACTGTAAATTAAACTACATATCTATTTACAAAATCACAGTTTGATAAGAACAAAAAAGCTCATAGATTGTGTGAAGTGTACATGGTTCATCATCATAGTTTTCAAGTTATTTACAAAGCCACAGCTACTGTCATCTGAAAAGCATGTCTTTAATAATCTGTCTTTACTATATATTGTTACTACTTAAATTGGTGATTACCTTTTTAAAGACAAAATTTTGAATTAAATTTAAGCTTAGTTCTATTCTTTTTTTTAATCCCAAAATTTGCCCCAGGAAACATGAAAACTTTTTTTAATGGCTGTTCTGGCATTTGTATTCTGTCTTTAAAAAGGTGGGGGGAGGGGGGATAAATTTTTATCCCAATTAACCTAGAATTGGATTCCAGGTTATGCACCTTTGTTTTCCTTGTCTTTTAATGACCCCGTAACCTCTTGCATTGCATTCATTCGGGGCAACTGAATGGTGCTAAGTGTTTACTGGCTGGATGTTCCTCCTATCACCCATACGGAATTCTCAGATATATTCTCATTGTGCCCAGAGACAGAAATATTTGCCACTACCTAGGATCAAACTTGCAGCTTCCTGATTGTGAGGTAAGAGCTCCATCTCTAGGCTACCATATCACTCCAAGTTATACACAGATGTGAGCATGAAATGAAAAACCTGTTTTGTTCCATATGGAGAATAAACAGTTTGAGACTTATTCTGTTTGGCAGGCCACACTGAGCAGGATCAGGGTCCTATAGAATTAAAATCTGGGATATGTTGGTTGTTCCAGGTTTCAGTCAAGAGAAATTTTGCAGGGCATATCTGAATTACCTAACCCTTCACTCCCTAACATGACCCATGTTCTCTCCCTTCCTGCCCTCCCCATCTTTTCTTTTCTATCTTCCCTTAGCTATCCAGACAAACATCACACCTGGGAGTATTAGTTCTATCTTTACTGTAAAGTTACATTAATAGAATTTTGCACATTTCTCCCCCCACCTCTTCTTAAGCCCTCCTCCTTTATAGTCCAGGAAATGGTCCCTTCTGAGTTGTTTTCCATGCCCACATTCCTTTGTGGGCTTAGCAGCCTCTCCTTTGACTATTGGAAGACGGCAAGTCTTCCTTCTGTTTCCTAAAATAATTTCCACATACCATTGCCAAGGTTGACACAGCCCTCATCCTTCCAAGGTTGGTAAAATGAGGGTCCAGATTGTTGGGGAAAATATGTTAACTCTGTAAACCACTTAAAGAGGGCTATAAAGCACTGTGAAGTGGTATATAAGTCTAAGTGCTATTGCTATTGCCTGTTGCACTGGAATTCAATGGCTGCTTATCCTTTCCTTTCTCTCAAACCCCTTTGCTGGCCCCATGTGTGTTACGTGCACTGCCAATGATCTTTCATTCTCCTGAAAAAAAATGTCTTCAAAGTGTTTCGTCTCTAAACTAAATTCATGTAATGTGTGTCTATACTAGATGAAACAGGCACCTGAAACTTGGCAAAAATCTGTTTTCTGGATCCTTACCCACATATTTGGTTTCAAACACCAACTTCTAGAACATTGTGTTCCATATAGGTGCACAGAACGTTTTGCACTACCTTGGTTAAATTGAATGTCTCTAGACTAGTTGGAATCCTAGCATCTGATAATATTCATCAAGTCTTTGGACCAAAGTTATCACATGCTAGGATTCAAACTATCAGTAGCTTACCATTATGTGATGCCTTTTCCCTCTACAATGACTGCTTCTGTATAGCATCTTCTTTAAGAAAAGATAGTTGAAAAGATTAGTTTTTCTAAGGATGCCCCAGGTATTAAATGTTTATTCCCCAGTGCTTAAACATTCCTGAGGCTGAAAAGAATTTGATATCCTTTCTTCTGCTGACCCTGATTTTTGCTACTTGCAAAAAGCATGCCATGGGTCTTCAAGCTCAATCTACCATGATTTGCTATGAACACTAGTGGCAGGCAAGAAAGGAACAAAGCCCAAAGAAGGGCTTTGTTTGAAAGAAAATCTCCAAAACATTAAAAAAAAATGTCAAACATGAAATATTCAGAACAATATCCCAACCATTTTGCATCTCCCTGTAGCACTATTTTTATTTTGAAAATAGAATTTGGATCACATCACATAACAGTAAACAACACAGCTGCTAAACTATGAAAAACCTTGAATACTTGGTATACCAACAGGGAAACATACATAATCTAAGATTTAAATAATCACCACTATCTATTTAGCAGATGGAAAGGACTGAAAGCAGATAGAATACACTATTTCTAGAAGATATCTTTAAAAACATCTACCCAGGCAGAATATATTGTATTTTCTGTATGTTCATTCTCAATATTTGTTGTTTCCCCATCTCTCCATATATACAGTATCATACAGATTCATATGCATTTTTTTAAAAATTAAAATATAAACAGCTGAATGCAAACTTATATTTATACTGTAGTTATTGTATTATATATTTCATATTATACAAACATATATACATATTTATTATGCTTATTGTTACTATTTTAATGCATATAATAAACCACCGAGTCCATTGTGATTCAAGCAACGTGTCAAATAAATAAATATATACTCTGGCTAAGGCTATACAAACAGAGATACATTCAATGGGTTTCCTTTAAATATAACTAAATCTGGTTCCAAATTATTTTGTGAGTGCAAAATCTCTTTGGTCCACTTTTGGAGAAAAATGGATAAAGTTTCAAATGCCTTGTACTTACTGCAGGTTAACTATACCAAAGACTACCCTAGTCATCCGCAAAGCAATTTCTTCCATTGCTCAATAGAAACAGATATGCAATGCCTTCTCTTTTCCAAAGTAGGCATGCTTCCTTAACTGCTCTTGTCATTAGAAAAACAGAAAATGCTTTCTTCCTTGCTTTTATCAGGTGAACATCAGAATAAAGAAGTGGAAGGATCAGAAGCTCTGCAAATTAACAGCGACATTCATTTCAAAGTATGGGCTTTAAATTTCAATTATGTCAAATTCTTAATCCCAAGAGTTTCTTTATGTTGCCTAAGAATAAATAGTAAAGTGCCTTGTTGATTCAGAACTTCTTTGTTCTTTGGTCCATCTCATGGGCTTGATCAATAGAATAGAAAACTAAGAGGGGTACTTTTGGGTATACATATGTTTATTTATTTATTCTTTGTGTAGCAAGAAGGAAAGAACTGAAAATCCCCCCTCCCCTTATATTTCTTTGACACATAGTCAATTTAGAATACAATCAGCCTTTATGGAATTTATTACATAAATATGGATTCAATGAATTTGAATTAACAAAGAAAGACATTACAGAGAATGGTGAGCACAGCACAAAACATCAAGGGCTGTTCCCTGATACCACTAGATGACCTCGCTAGGGCTTGCTGCCTTAGAAGAGTGAGGAAAATTCTCAGGGATGACTCACATCCTGGTCAGCACTTCTTCACTCTCCTACCATCTGGTAGGAGATACAGAAGCATAGCCAGCCGCACCAACAGGCGGAAGAACAGTTTCTATCTGTGGGCTGTCAGACTTCTGAATGGAAAAAAACTTCATGTCAACATAGTATGCTGGACTTGCAGGGCTGGTGCATTGTGCAGCAAGGTCAAATAGTAAGATTGGGACTGGGGTTAGGGGCTTCTGTCCTCACAGTCAGTTGTGTTGGGGGGGTGCATGAAGGGAGGCTCAGCCAATCTCACTGTACACGTACTCTGACAATAAAGGTAATAATAATTTACAACCAAACTTTGTTGTTAAATGTTAACTTGTAGTAATTTGCAACACTGAAGTAAAATTATGTGCAAAAATCTTGTGGTTTAGTCTGTTAATTCTTATTTCCAATCTTTACTATATTATGGTATTCTAAAAGAAATACCAACATTTATTTAAAATGCACTATTTTCCTACATGCTTAAGTTCTCAATGCAAAATAGATTTTTTAAAAAGTGATTGGATTTATCAAGAAACTTGAAAATTTTGATGTTTTGATACTTTGACAATAACCTATTGTTAGGTGAACAGGCATCAGCTTATACAATGGAAATTTCTATCTTGTCTTTCTCTTGAAGCATCTTGATGCATTGCACCTAGATGCAAATTTAATAGATATCTATGGGGCTGAAAATTAAAGTTGTGATAAGTTAAATAGATTTAGTTAGCTTTTCCTTATGTCTAGGCTATTTCAGTAAAGAAGATACCCATACAAAGTAACGTAACCCAAGTTTACTTATCATTAAATCTTTCTTTTGTACTTCATAACATCTGATCAGGTGACCCAAAGTATTGATAAATTGGTTCCAATTTCCTTCCTTGGAAGCTGTTTCTGTCATCTAGAAATTCCCTGGTTGGGTGAAAACTTGTTACTTCTTCAAGCACTTTAAGAAGAGTAAAGGTAGAATTCTACTGTCAAATTCCAGGAAATCTTCTATAAATAGCTTCAACTGACTTAGCATTAACTTATGAGGTCCTCTTTTCTCTCAAGCTTGGTGTTGAAGAAGAATACAAAGAAACATCATTCAATAAAACAATAATCATCAATTCACCCTGAACCACCATGAGGCCTGAAGGACAAAAGTTTCCTCATCCCCAATAAAAAAACACAGAAAAATCTGGTTGTTTTCTCATCTTTTTTTTCATTTTTTCTCATATTCAGATAAATAGAGCCATGCAAATGGCATCTCTCAATCAAAGATGATATCTTGCATAATCCACACCCAAAGACTTTGAAAAAAAGAAGCCTCTATTTGAAAATGAAAAAGAAGCCTCTATTTCTCTCGAAAGACAACCCTTAAATTGGGATTTCATGGATTCAAGCTAAGATTTATTAGAATGATATTTCTTTATTATAAATCACTTGAGTAATAGCAGCATAATAGCAGAGGATCTGGCAGCTTCTTCTACCTCACAAGGTTAGAAATGCAAATGCCTTGTCATCACAAAAATGATGCTCATCTGTCAGCAATGTTTATTTGCTATGCATCTATAATCTATCAAATTACCATTACATACATCAACTTAATGGTAACAGTTTGTACATTACAAATCAAAACTCCAATATATACTGCTATCCTGAAATTCAAACATACAATTTCAGTAATAAAATCCTGCTGACAAAGATTTGGGGCAATATCTTTTTCCCCTTTTATTTTTTTACTAGTTTAATCAAACAAAAATATATATTTACATAAATCAAAGATATCAAAATCAAAAGGGAAAAAAATCAAAATATCAAATAAAATATCATGGACATCTACTGATAAAGAGATAGGTATTATGCATATGAAAATTTTCCACATATATGTAAAGTATTCCAAATTTATTGTCTATTGTTATTGATATAAACAATAGCAATCATCCAAATTTGATAAAATGTTGGTTCCTGACTCTGTGTCACATTAATTTAACTTTTTCTGAATCTTTTTCTAATGTAGCAATTGAAGAGGCCTTATTAAATCACAGTTATGTTATCTACAGTTTTCTAATGCTGCAGAACTATTACTTTGGCAGCTAATATTAATGTTCCTTATTTTTAAGCTTACAATTTGGTCATGTAAATAGATGCAGTATGCCTAACTCTTCATATCATACTAATATATCCCTACTGATATCTCATTTGTATGATTTTCTTGAAAAAAATGTTTCTCAAATCTTGAGTTAGCCCTTGCTTTGCTATTGCATTGTATAATACTGTAGGTATAAAGCACCAAGTACAAGTACATGAAATTTGTTCTTCATATATCTTGCATAAGAATATTTTCTAAGTAGCAAACATTCAGTAAATAATTAATACAAAAATCACAGAAAGTTGTGTTTGTTTGTTTGTTTGCAAAAGTTTTCCAATTTATCACACACCTTTAGCTTATCCTTGAAAAGTTGGGCTGCTCTGACTGGCCAGTCTTGCAATTTAGTATATTCTTTAGCAGGGGCATCCACAAGGGTGGAGTCAAAAACATAAAAATAATGGTTGCAGATGTACGCTTGGAATCCCACCCCTTGTGTATGTGAGTTGACTTATATCACACATTGAATTCACACATCCATAAAAAAGAGTGGGTCATAGATCTCAATGGCTACCAACAACTTGTTTTTTGATGGTTTTCTTTTAATGACCTTGTTCTTCAGAACACTGAATATTCGTATATGCAGACACATAACAGATTCATATCCTGAAACTGCAAGAAACATAAAAATATATAATAGACTGGAATGGTAATGTTGGGTGTTTACTTTCTTTGAAGCATGGGTGTCATAAAGATCCTGTATCATCATCACTGTACACATACATCAACAGACACTCAGGCTTCAAAAGTCATGCCAGCAAGTGCTGTGATGAATAAAGTTTGACATATTGGTAAAAAGTAATTGGAAAAAAGCTGAGCTAGCCAAGAAATTTGAGTGTTCTACCTGAATGATAGATGTCTAGCATTTAGAGGGGAGAAAAATATATAGCAATGCAGTGTTTGCTGTCAGCATTTTCTTTAACAGCAGTTTCACTCATTTTTTTAGGAGGTGGGATCCTTATCAAACAGGTTTCTTTTTGCTTTTCTTGTAGAAAAAAAAGTGAGGAGAAAGAAATAAAATGTATCTTTGCAAATAAGTTCAGCTTATAATGAAACAGGATGGGAAATGTCCATTTTATCAGTGGAAAATGTCTGGGACTCCTAGTTTGCTTTAAAATGCAAAGGATATTTTGCCATTCTGGACAAAAGATTTCCAAATTTCACTTTAAAAAATGCAAACTTGAACAGGATTAATCAGCAGAAAATCTTTGTGGTCTGAAATGTACATAGTAGATGTTGTACTTAATTAAGGCTGAGGATTGGTAAAATACAAACACTGAAATTATTTAAGATTCCTTATCAATATATATCCAGTGCTAGCTAACATGCATACTCTTAGAACTGAAGATTATTTCAGCCTCTTATTTTGCTGTATTCTATATTTAAGAAGACCTCTCTATTTTTTGTTTGATTCTAAGTTGTCATTCTTACATGGTGATATCCAGTAGGGTAGATTATGAAGAGCCAGTTTTGTATAGTAGTGAAGTCATTGAACAAGAAACTAAAGCCTTGAGTTCTAGCCTTGCTTCAGACACAAGATGGCTGGGTGACCCTGGACTAATCAAACTCTCTCAACCCTAGAAAACAGGCAATAGCAAATCACTTCTGAAAAACCTTGTCAAGAAAACTGTAGGCACTTGACTAGGCAATTATCAGAAGTCAACATTAACTCAAAGGTGTTTGTGTGTGTGTGTGTGTGTGTGTGTATGTATTTGTGTGTCTGTATAAGTATGAGGAAGGGTACCTGTTTTTAACTTTTGGCGCAAGGGTGTCAAACTCACATTGTCATGGCATCATCACATGACATATTGTGACTTTTTCCCCTTTGCTAAACCGCGTGTAGGCATGGCCAGTGTGTGACACATTTGGCCTATGGGCCGTGAGTTTGACAGTCCTGTTTTAAAGTAATTCACAACAACATTGAAGATAAGAGATACAAATACACATTTACAGAAGAGAAGATAATTGTTGATTTCATTAGTCTTTATCTTCACCTGGGTAAACTAGGTATTAACCGAAAAACCTTAGGTTCTTATAACCGCTCCCACTCTCTTGAATGCAAAATATTATTAGCCGGAAACTTCACTAGCAGCCATCACATATCATAGCTTCCCCAAAGCTGATGGTTTCCAGATGTGTCTCATTACAATGTGCTTTGAATGTGCTGTCTGGGAATTATGAGAATCGTCCATGAGAGGGATATACCAAATTGGTGATGCAGTGTTAGCAAGCTCCCTAGAAGCCATAATTGCACTGAAGTTTGTTCTGCTTTACCTTCATCTTGGCCTTTTTCACAAATTGCAAATGTATATTCGAAGTAATGTTTTTAAAAGTTGGATTCCACAGCACAAAATCACTCAGAGGGGTGCTGATGAACAAAATTTCTAATGGATAAATTATTATCACCTGACAATTACTATAATCACACAAACAGCAGGATCACATGCATTAGCTTTAGCACATGGCAAAATGAACAATCTTGTATCCTTGGTTTTTGGCCTCTAAATGTACTCTCTTGCATTTGCTGATTTTCTAGTTGCTCTAAAGTGCTTAATAATGATAGTGTGTTTTTGCATCTTAGTATGCTTTTATAGAGACTATAGGCAGGAAGAGAGGAAGTGTAATACAGGTAATGTATGGAGACATGAATCCCACTTATTGACTGTGTGTAACTTTGAATAAATTGTGCACATAACTTATGTTTGCAGCAATACATTAGCCAAACACTATACTCACTGTTATGCCGCTCTTCTTTTTAAGGACACAAGCATCTTTTCTATCAGTCTACCAGATGAATTTATTGGTTAAATGCAAAGTCGTTCAAATTATTGCAATGCAATTGAAAGCAGAGCATTTGCTTCTATTGATCACAACATTTGTTAAGGTGTGTTTTCTCTTGGTTTCCCCACCACATGCCAAAAAGCAGTCAAAAAAACAAGCCTGCTACATCAAGAACGTCTCTTCTCTATCATTATTTAGACAAAGAGGATAAAGATAATCCATTCTATCCTCCCACCATACACATTCTCTTTTATTCAGTCAGAAGTCATTCTTCATGTTCTACCTGAAATGGGAGAAGAATTGGAGCCCAGTTACAGGAGTTCTTTTTAGAAGGTATTTAAAGACAGACTAAGTCCTTAACATGTAAATTATATAAGGATATTCTTAAAGGCAGCGAAGCGCATGATACCTGGCAGGGCACGAGAATTATGGTCATATTAAGTAAAGATCCAAGAGAGGAATCTAATTATAGACCAATTTCTCTGCCAAATCAACATGCTAAGATTTTTTACCTCTATAATAGCTATGTGATTAAAAGAATATATTAATTTAGACCAATGCAGCCTTGTGAAAGGAAGCTAGGTCTAAGATTCCATTAGAAAAAATGTCAAATCTTACGTACATAACAAAAAACACAGGTCACCTTTGCCTACTTTCACTCTTGATGCTTACAAAACCTTTGATCAGTTAGAATGGGTTCCTGTAGAAAAAAAATCTTGAATAAATATAATTTTTTGCTCAGGTATACTTTAATTGTATAACACCATGTGTGTGTGTGTGTGTGTGTGTGTGTGTGTGTGTGTGTGTGTTTTCTTCATTGCAATAACTAAATATTTAGAATGTGTGTGTGTGTGTGTGTGTGTGTGTGTTTTCTTAAGTTTTTTGTGGGTACTTCCATGTATGGTATTCAGCTTTGTTCAGGTATTTTCCCATGTCATTATAGTTGTGCATATATATATATATATATATATATATATATATATATGTATGTATGTATGTATGTATGTATATATATATATATATATATATATTTCTGAGGTTCTCATGGTATTTGTATGTGGATCTTTGGTTGTTCGGGTTTTCTCCGCGTAAGATTGAAGTATCTAGGCAACGTTTCGATGAAGTCTCATTCATCATCTTCAGGCTTCTGTCTTCGGCTCTTGCTTCTCAGAGTGATGTGAGATTGCAGCTGCTTCTTCCTTTTAACTGCTAGTGGGGGTGGGACTTGATTGGGTGGGGGCTTGGCTGTGTTCTGATTGGGTGGGGGTGTGTTCTCATTGGTAGGGGGTTTGGCTGTGTTCTGATTGGTTGGGGGGTTGGCCGTGTTCTGATTGGTTGGAGGCGTGTTCTGTTCAGGTGGGGGCTTGGTTGTGCTCAGGTTAGTCTTAGTTGCTGGTCCAACACCTCAAAGCCACAGGACATGAAATTGACTTTAAAAATACCAGAACTATCGCCAAAACCGAACACTTCAACAGCAGAATAATCAGAGAAGCCATAGAGATAGAAAAACGCCCACACAGCATGAACAAACAAGATGACACCTCCCGCCTTCCAGCCATTTGGAAACCCGCCCTCATGAACAGACGAGTACCTAACATGAAGAAGGACACCAGACCCACACCCATGAGAGCCACACAAGATGCCACCACCACACTTCCATGTAGAAAACAGACTCACACCCACTCAGAAGATGAGACACGACCATGGACCAGAAGCTGCACTGCAGCTGCATCACTACCCACTTCAAACCCCTCCGAGCCATACATGAAGCAAACCGACACCCACTATGAAGATGCAGCACGACCACGAACTCGAAGCCAAACAGCAAGATCACAGCTCACCAACTCAAATCCCCCAGCAACTAAGACTAAACTGAGCACAACCAAGCCCCCACCTGAACAGAACACGCCTCCAACCAATCAGAACACGGCCAACCCCCCAACCAATCAGAACACAGCCAAACCCCCACCCAATCAAGTCCCACCCCCACTAGCAGTTAAAAGGAAGAAGCAGCTGCAATCTCACATCACTCTGAGAAGCAAGAGCCGAAGACAGAAGCCTGAAGATGATGAATGAGACTTCATCGAAACGTTGCCTAGATACTTTGAATCTTACGCGGGAGAAAACCCGAACAACCAAAGATCCACATATATATATATATATATATATGGTAGGGATGCCCTTTAACTCCTTTATGATGTACTAATTATAAAGTCATTATTATGGATTAATAGATTATGCAATTATTAATTCAAAATAATAAAGAATTGCTAAACAACTGTGAATTTTTATATGTACTTGATGTGCATGTATATGCTGATAATATTGCAGTGCTCTTATCTGAACAAATCAAACAGCTGACAATTATTATTCAAGAAATAATTATAGCAAACTAGTCGTACTGAAAATTAACTATTAAAAAGAAGTGTTTTTTATAAATGGAGGTTCTAAGATCCAGAAAGACATTAAGAAGCTATATGCATTAATATCAGTCAAAAGTCAATAAGATATTTAGAAATCAATATGCCAAAGAATCAGAAAATATTATTGCAAGTAATCAAAAAACATTATATAACATGTATACACATTCCTTAATAAAGAAATGGGGCTACTCAAATGCAATGTAAGTCTTGCATTTCTCATACGACTATTAGGAAAATAAATTACTGATAGAACCATATAAATGTCTTCTTCACTTCAGAAATATATGTTGTATATCTTTATAAATATAGTTGGAGCTCTTATTTCAGCTTAGAACTTGAAGTGCATCTACCTTTGAGGATTAAGAATCTTTGAAGATTAAAGCTATGTGACAGATTAGAAAAAGTATAAATGAAATGGATTACTTCCATTATTATATATCTAAAGCATTTAAATAAAAGAAACCTGTCAAGATATTTCTAAACTGTAAACTATTTGAGAAAGTATTTTAATTCAGAGAACTTGGCAATTGAAATTATTATTTTTTAACTTGTAAGCGTATCCCAAAATATTTAAATAAATAAATGTAGAGAGAGTGTCCATCAAATTTCAAAGATATGTGAGTATATAGTTAGAAATAGAATTATAAAATATAATTATTCTTAATGGGAAATGATTGTCATGACTGATGTTAGTTATCACCTTGTCTATGCAAAGAACGATGACTTGATTGGACAACAGTTCTCTGCTCTACAAATTTGCAGATTTGAGTAAGACTAATTGAGGAAAGATTGTTGCCAGCACTGAAATCACAACTTTATTGCCTTTAAACTGTAATTTTGATTGGTTAGCATGATTGATCATACATCTGGGGTTGGATTACATATCTCATGATTTTATGGCAAGGCATATATCATTAGCAGCTCTGCATAAAAAGGTCTGCAGATATTCTTTCAACCCTATTTTTTTAACCTAATCTCATTCTTTCTCTCTTCTCCTTTCCATGCTGAAAAGTGACTGTAGAAGAGATGTGGGAATTATTTTGTCCATTGCTGATCACAAAGTCATTGGGATTTCATCAAAATGTTCATTGAATAATGCTCAAGAATTGTGGGTTGAGATTTGCTCCTATAACTTTGGTGGGCTTGCAAAGATTAGAAATACAATACCTTAATCCAAATGATTTGTCTTCAAACAAACTTTCCTCTTCAGGAAGGATAAATAATTATTCTCAATCCTAGACACTTAGGCTACAACAGATGCCTTCAGACTGAACTCAGATCACATCTTGTAACATACATGCTAAGAAAACCTTTTGACCTTGAAGGCAGTGTGTGTTATCAAAGATATCTTGCACAGAATCTTAGTAAACAAACCTTATCATAAGCCTTATTGCAAAAGTATAATATATGCTTAATAAAAGCAGTTCCAACTGCAAATCAATTCCTACTTAAATGATTAAAAGCTTAGGTGAGGTTACTTTCCTGAAGAAATGGAAATCAGAGTGTTAAACTGAAGGCAAATTAAATCAATATATAATTGTCTGGGAAGGAAAAAAAAGATTTTGCTACACTAAGGTCTGATGAACAAGTAGAGAAGGGAGACTGCTATATAAACAGTGAAACTTTCCGAGAGAAGCTTCTAGTCTGGACAATTCTTTCTGGACAATTTTTCATTAAAATATTTTATACTGACTGTCAGTAAACATGAGATAGTTGGTTTTGCTACAGAATCCTTACCCAGTATACTGGTGCATTTTTAAAGGTAAAGGAATTCATATTAAGATTAAGAAACATATGTTTGGAGCCAAGGTTCATTCTCTAATGCAAATCATTCATTCTATGAAATTAAAAAATATCTGAGCACATGCAAATTACATTTTATAGTAATCATCTCTGTAATAATGTCTTCAGGTATATACTTTTTTTTTTAAATGTATCTCTTGTTAGAAAAAGTAATTGTCTCACTTCACTCTGCCCTAATCACAGTATTGTATACACTTCTGAGCACCATTATTAAAAAAAAAAGTGAGAAATCAGAAGGTTAGAGAAAGGCTTCCAAGAAAGTGAAGGTCTGGAAGTTAAGTCTCATGAAGAAAAAATGTGGGTTTGTTTAGGCTAAATAAAATATTAATTAGAGGTCATTTGATAACAATCTTTGGATATCTAAAGGATTGCTTAGAAGAGATTTAGGAGAGATTGTTTAGAAAGCAAGAACAAGATTAAATTAGTAGTGAGGCCTGCATTCAGCAAGTGATTGGAAGGAATAAACCCTAAGATGCCTTCCCTTCCTTCCCTTTCAACTCTATGATTCCATTATAGTTTTCTTGGATAGTCTTAGCACTCAGATTCAGCATTAAAGATTTGGATTCTAAACACAGATGATTATCATAGAGAGCCATTTGAAATGTGTTTATATATATATATATATATATATATATATATATATATATATATATATATATATATATATATATATATATATATATATATATTTACTAGGTCTTATGTTTTTATTTTAACAAAGGGTGTTTTCCATTGATCTCTTACTGTAAGAAAATCAATATTATTGATGTGGTAAATTACATTTACATTTATACAAACTCTGCACCCACAGAATGATCGGGCTAGCATAGTATGAGCTAATCTGATTTTGAAAAATAGGGAATTTAAAACTGGAAAGACTGAAAATGACAATCTGAATAAGAAGGGTGTGACTCAACCAGTATAACAACCGGTTCAGTGAGCATGGGCTTTGCACGTGTGCACGCCAAATGTGCCCTCTGCACATGTGCTCCACATTTTAAGAAGCAAATATTTACCTTCAACTGCAGCTAAAGAAAACAGCTGAGTGGGGCAAACCGCTTGGCTGCGTAAACCAGCTGTGCTCTAACAAAAAGACATAAAGCACAGGAAAGAGCAGTGGCAGGTGGGAGGGTGGGCCCACATGCTCATCGGAGCGAACTGGTTTGGAGCCAGCTGATTGTTGGAACAAGGGGTTTACCTGAACTGGACCGAACCAGGAGAATCCCACCCCTAGTCCTAGAGAAAACCTATGCTTCCCAATCTTACTGGATAGCAGAGACCACTGGGATAAGATAATAGCAATATCACTTAGACTTATATACCACTTTAGAGTGCTTTACATTCCTCTCTCAACTGTTTATAGAGCCAGTGTATTGCTCCAACAATCTGGGTCCTTATTTTACCCATTTCGGAAGATTGAAAAGTTGAGTCAATCTTGAGCCGGGTGAGACTTGAGCTATCAAATTGCTGGCAGCCGCCAGTCAGCAGAAGTAGCCTGCAGTACTGCACTCTAACTTCTGTGCCACCACAGCTCATATAATCCCACAGTTGGTTGTCAGCCATGTGAGGGCTTTTAAAGGTGATAACCAGCACCTTGAATTGCATTCAGAATGCAAACAGGTGACCAGTGCAGTTCTCAGAGTAGAAGTATCATCTGAGAGACGGTAAAGCATCACTTTAAAAAGTATACCAAGATTTTTTTTTTCTTTGTCAAAATTCATTCTGAGAAATGAAATGACAGCAATTGGATATAAAATACAATGTGATCACAAAACACAAAGACAACCCTAATACATTAAACCAAATTAGTATTAACATTTGATCCTAATTACATTTGAAATGTTTTAAGCATAAAATTGCACTCCAATTTCAAATAAGCAACTTATTGTTAATTCATTGGATTCATCTGTGCTTTTGTATTTTTAATCTGTATGGCAGAAGAGAGCAGTTAAAGTCTAGGGCTGCTGCCAATTATAATACAAAGGTTCTTACACTTTGGGGACTTCATTAGTTGTATGACTCTCACTCCATAAAACTATACTGAGACCTGGAAGAAAAGACCAAAAGAGATAAAGAGTTTTTTTTTTCCTGGTATCATTGCCAGATTTTAGTGGAGGTGTCATAGCAACATTGTCATTAGATGTTTTGGATGAAAATAGTTTCATAAACATCTAGCAGCGTGATACAGTTTTAGTTTGCTTGCTTGGACACCTTTCAGAATCTGTTAGTTTGATTATAGTCTTTAATTTTACATCAAACACTATAAATGGAAATGGGGTTTATTGGATGCATGGCTGGGCATAAACAATTGGATATCCTGGAGAAATTTGGGATTGTTCCCACTGCAATTTTTCCATTCCTTTTTCATCATAAAGAGATACTTCATAACCAATAATGACAGGATAGAATAGACATCAGCAACAGAATAGCTTCCTTTCCCTTCTGCTATTTAGGGAAGCATTCGAATAATGGGAGATTGTTGAGGGAAGTCACAATGTAGAAGCACTGCTGTATGATTTGCTATGTGTTGAATAGCAATCGTATAGATCACACTAACTCCTACAAACTAAGCTTTAAATTGTTAAGTGTGACTGTTCCTTAGCAACCAGGAAAGATAGCCAATCAAATGTAGGTCCAAACTGTTAATTAACTGTAGAGGCTTTTTCTGTTAAGAAGTTGCTTGGCACTGTTTCTTGTTTGTTTAAAGGCTGTTTATTTCAACAGCAGCCTTTATGAATAATCTGTAGATACTGCAGCTTATTTATTCAAGATAGTCACATATGCTAATAATAAGTAGCCCTTGAGTAAGCTATTTGAAGTAAAATGGTCCTTACTTTTGGAGAAAATGTTTATTCATGCCATAAACATCTACTAAGAAAAGAGAGCAGTCAGGATTTGGAATGTTTTAAAATTACCTAAATACACATAAAAACAATAAAGTACACCAGAATTGGGCAGATGATGAGGAGGAGGAGGATAAAAGATGATGATGATGATAATGATGATGATGGTAATGATGATAATAATAAAAACAACAATAAATAATGACAAAAAAGTCTGAATGGTGGATTTGGCAATACCTGGAGACAGTAGATACAAGAGAAAGAATTGGAAAAAATCACAAAATGCAAAGATCTGCAAATAGAAGTAGAATAACTATGGCAAAAGAAAGCAAAGACAATACAAAGAGTGATATGCATCATGGGTACAATTCGAAAACATCAGGAACCCCACTATCGACATTAATAAAATCCCATTTGTCAATTGCCAAAGACAACTTTGTTCAAAATAACTTACATCCTGCAACAATAGCCTTAATACCGCTAAACAATAACATTTGCCTATCCAGATCTTTGGGTAGGACTCAACTGATTATATAAAAATAACAAATCCAGTCTAAACCTCTGGTTCTTGATGAACTATAATATTTAAATCAATATATTGCAAGCATAGCATCTATATGACTAACATTTTTAAAAGAAGTAACGTTGTTGGGAGAACACATTAAATGATCCTTGGTTTCCATCTTTCCATAGCCTTTTCCCTCTTCTTCCTCCTTCCCTTTTCCTTCCTGCCTACATTGATTTATATTTCAGTGTTGCAATTTCTAGTCATATTTTATCCAAAAAAAGAAGAGGACAATATGATGAAACTATGCACTCATGTGTACAATGTATGTATTAAATTTGAATGATTGATCATCTCAATTGAAAAAAATAAAAATAAAATAATCAGATAAAACTATAAATAACATAAAATAGCAGTCAGGCAACAATTCATAACAACATTCATATCAATTCAGTAAAGGAACAGGTTCTGTCACAATACCAAGGCCTCAGACTCAATGGCAAAAAGCCAGAAGATCTGAGCATCTGATCTCCAGGGAAGATGTTTCAGAGGATGGACACAGTAACAGAAAATCTCCCTTCCTGGGTCCTCTCAGATGACAATCCCTTGTGAATGGAAGCTAGACTATGCCTCTCCTTCCTCTAGTATGGTTTCTATACTAATCTAGAACAATTGAAATATGGTTCATTAGGTACACAAGAAGTGGATCCATTCTGGTACAATTGGAGTTTAATATCTAGTCCATATTATTTATCTATTCATCTATGTTGTCTTGTCATTAATGAAGCATTTTTTTTATAAATCTCACTGATACTCTACTCAAAATTTTATGTAAACTTTTTTTTTGCAAAATACAAGTTTACAATACATTTGAACCACCATTTATATCTCTTTAACTAATGAAACCCACAAAACAACCTTTGAAATGTTTTTATCTCGTTTTCTCTCTGTATAGCCCAAGATATATAGATAATTTGTATTTAAATCAAGGAAAACTAAATTTCTCAAACTTTCCTACATAAAATATTATGAAATATGGACTGTATATTCTAGATTGATGTGCTTAATCACTTGTTGCTTTTATCTTGTACTGTGTTGTTTCTTTTTCACATGTGATTTGATTCTCACAATCAAAATTAGAAATGACATTTTATACTAGACAAATGATTCAACTGTTTGTGCTGTTAATATACAATATTCAATATACAATATACAATATTCAATATACAATACAATTCAATATACAATATTCATCCATTCTTCTTTTAAATATGAAACAAACAAAATATTGAAATCTATGCAAGAAGCTATTGGTGATCCTATCTATATTTGTGGCATGTCCTGTTTATACCCCCCACCCATAGCAGATAACAACCCTCACTTGGGTTGTTCCAAATTAATTTAATATTTATTTATGGCAAATTTTTACATGTATCCCCATTTCAACATTTTGGGCAGCTGATGTCAAAAAGTTATAATTCAAAACAATCCTTTAAAAACTCAATGATAATCATTTACCCATAAAATAATAAGCCTAAAACCAAATATAAAATGACCGAAAATTATTCCCAAACACTTAGTTAACACCATCTCTAACCACCATCTCTATTACCTTCCTAAAAACTACTAACACTGGTTTGTTCTTGACCTCAGAAAGCACAAGATCATGGCTGGCACCAAGAAAATTTGCTTGTGTGTCTTACCTCAACATCACAATAAGGAAGACCTAAAGCACTCCTTCTCCAGTAAAAAACACAGGATGGGTTATCACATAGGGAAGCGATTGAACATATTTTCTATTGCCCCAGAAGCCAAGACCAGAATCAATGGATTAATACTACAAAGTAGTAATTTGAGACTAGGCATCAGAAGGAAATCTATGATTGTATGAACTATCATGTAGTGGGACAGGCTGTCATATAAGATTTCCATTGCAGATCTTGCAACAGAAGTTGGATCTTCTTTAGTCAGAGAGCCTATAACAGATACAGCACTGAATAAGTGTTGGATTAGAATATTTTTAACATCCCTCCTAATTCTATTTGGAGAAAACAGATACTGAAAACCCAATATACAAAAGGCTTTGTTGCTTACAACCAGTACTTTGAATTTTACTTGAAAATACATTGGAAGCTAGTACATTACTTGTATCATAGTATAAAGTGGCTCTAACTCAGTAGCATGCAAACTTCCACAACCCATTCTTGGATAAGACATCACCAGGACATCTCATGGTTATGATTCAAAGTTTCAAACTAAGAAATCTCCCAAAAGGTAGTAGTGGCCAATTACTGCCGTTCTGTTGTCAAGAAAATGGCCACAAAATCATCAGGAGTTGGGGTTCACTTGAAGAAGGTACCATTTGGCTTGGAAGAATAATTGTTCTTCCCTGGAAGAGCTGCGGAATAATGATTATATTCTGCATAGAAAAATGAATGAGATTGAAAATGCAATTGAATCTCTGGCTTTCTGACATACCTCTACTGGCACAAAGCTGAAATATTAGATTAACTTTTAATTTTACCATAGTTTGATTTTATGACAACATAGCACCATGATGTTGAAGGCTGTACAGGTAAAAAATGAAATTGAGAAGAAAAAGGGAAAAAAGGAAGAAAAACTCTTTTCATCTTATAGAATATGATAAAAGAAGATAGGCAAACAATCTAGGAAGAAGCCCTGTCTCTTTTTAAACTAGAAAGATATAGAAGTTCAAATATGTAAGTATTTTTGAAGGCAGAAGAATCACATTTATTTAAAAAAACCTCTTAGCGTTAGCTGTAGCCTTACAATCATTTCATTCTGCTTTTTGCTTTTTAATCAAATGTATATATGTGTTTATCTGTGTGTTCATGAGTGGTCGCACATACACATGAGTCTAGAAGACTAATGATACAATTTGGCATTAAACATCTGGAAGATAAATATTTTTAATTTCCAGGAAAATATGGTACATTCCTAAGAATGTACTGAAATACTGAAGAGTAATTTAATCAATAGGTTTCAAGCATTGATGTGTCCAGACAAATTACATATCACAGTGTGGAAGGAATAGGAAGAAGTGATCTCAGAATTCATGACTAAGCTTCGAAAATTACTGGAGAACTGATGCAATGCCAGTAGACATTTCTCTAAATGCAACAGAACTATAAAGATAAGGGAAAAGGAAAGGCCTAGGGAAATATACTATAGATTAGTTCATTTCAGTTTTAATTAGAATAGATATTAGTACAAATTGCCAAGAAATTGTCTACAAGGACTTAGGTGAGAATGTTTCTATTATCAGGAGTCATAATTAAGTTGTGTCAAGGTAATTTCATCTCTTTTTTAATGACAGATTTCAGTAGTCTGGCTGACCAAAGTAATTCTATTGATGTATTTCAGGGCTGTCAAACTCACAGCCCGTGGGCCAGATGTGTCACATGCTGGCCACGCCCACACCCAGTTTAGTGAAGGGGGAAACAGTTGCAACACGTCAATGCTGTGACAATGCAAGTTTGACACCCCTGCTGTATACTGTCTTGATTTCAGTGAAAGGTCTTTCATAACCTGACAGATAACATGGATAATGTACGGCTACTCCTTGCCAGTTAATTTGCAATTGGTTTAGCAACCATATCCAAAGAGAGCTTCGGAGGGAAATATTAAGTGTGGTTTCTGAAAGCTCTGTACTTGACTTAGTGCTATTCAACATTTTTATAAGAGATCTAGAGTGTGAATCAGATTTGCAGATAGCAAATCTAGGGTGTTAATCAGATTTGCGGATAGTAGCAAGCCAGTATCTTAGAGGTCAACATCATATATAAAAGCCAAGCAAGAAAAGTTGCCTCAAATATTTTCTCTTGGGTTTAGATTTTAACTAAAACTTTCTATTTGAAAAAGAAACAACATTCAATCAAAATGAATAATCTGTAGGGGGGAGGAAGGGGGGGGGCTGTTTTGACAGCCCATCAAGGTAGAAATGAAAGGGTATTGAGAGGCAGTGGAAAAGTACTGTTCATTTGTGATTTATCCAAGTTGGATAATGAAGTTACCCCCGTTTGCTTTTTGTTTTAAGTCTCGCTTCTGATGAAGGCAATTGGCAACTCTAAATCTCAATCAACAAATGCTCTGTCCTACACATTGGTAAAAAAAAATCAGTATACCAAATACAAATTAGGTGGATATGATCTCGTTGACGATCCTCACTCTGTCAAGGACCTTGGTGTACTCATATCAAATGACCTAAGCACCAGAGCTCACTGTAACAGCTTTGCCAAAAAGGCATTAAGAGGTCTAAATCTAATCTTATGAAGCTTCTCCTCCAGAAATATTGAATTGCTAACTAGAGCATACAAAACTTTTGCCAAACCAATACTCAAATACAGCTCATCAGTCTGGAATCCGCACTGTATATCAGACATTAATACAATTGAGCGAGTCCAGAAGTACTTCATGAGAAGAGTACTACACTCCTCTGCTCGCAACAGAATATTCTATATCACCAGGCTCGAGATTTTGGGCTTGGACAACCTTGAACTACCTATGGTTGGACTTAAGCATAGTACACAAAATTATCTGCTACAATGTCCTACCAGTCAATGACTACTTCAGCTTCAACCACAACAATACAAGAGCACACAACAGATACAAACTCAATGTAAACCACTCCAAATTCAATTGTAGAAAGTACGACTTCAGCAACAGAGTGGTCAGTGCCAAGAATGCACTACCTGACTCTGTTGTTACAACCTCTAACCCCCACTCCTTTAACCTCAAACTATCCACTATTGACCTCACCCCATTCCAAAGTGGTCTGTAAGGGACATGCATAAGTGCACAATTGTGCCTACCATCCCTGTCCTTTTGTCCCCATTTATTTGTACCTATTTCCTGTATTCTTATTCATGTTTATACTTATACCTATTATCTTGTAAGCAATTGACAAATCAAATAAAATCAATCAATCAATCAATCAATAAAGGTCTATGGATTTTCTAACCATATTAATTTTTGTTAGTTCATACATCCACAAGTGATTTGCAAAGCAGGGACTGAAACAAACTCAGTATTGAATATTCAGATTTCCTTCAGTTTAAAAAAAAATAAAATCTACTTCTTACATCATTTCCATGTATATACAAAGGGACATGATAAAGGATATAAAAGGATATTTAAGGCCCAATTCTCTTGAGGAATTTCAGTATTCCTTTAGTTTACAAAGGAGTGTTCCTCCAGTTTTTTGTTCTGTTTTAGATTGATCTTATCTTCCTTAGGAATTAATGGCTAGCATCTGCCTAAAAATCCTTAAGCAAGCAGTTGAAGGCTTAATATATGGACATGTCTATTTTCTCCAAACAAGTAGCACTCATTCTTGTTGTGTGATTCTTTCTTTCCAGCCATTGAATTGATTTTTTTCTCTCTGCAAGTCCTGAGCTAAGAACTGAACCAAGAGGATCATTTCAGAAAAACAGATACCACTGATATATTTAATTTCCTCTCAATGCATCCTCTAAATTTGTCCTGGAGGATTGACAGAGTCTAATAAAAAGTAATAAGGTTCTCCTTTTTAGTGTGTTGACATAACTATTATTGCTTTAGCACTGCACCTCATATAGTCATCTCACAACACATGATGCCACTTATCAAACTATATTATAAGGAAATAATCAATAACCCATCACTGGAAGAACTTTTCCACCCTATTGCTTTTAAAATGAGTCCTGTTTGCAAGGAATTTGCTGCTGTTTTGGGGGAAGACAATCCTAACAAACATTAAATATAGCCAGACTCTAGTAATAGTTTTAACAAGACCTACTGAAAACACACTTAGTTTACCTTTCCTAGAAATAGTACTATTAGAAGCAATTGCCAAATGTTCAACTCCAAATTGCCTGCCCAAATCCCATTTGTATAATGCTCTTAATAACACACAATCCAAGTTGCACACACACCCTCACCAGAGTTGTTCCCTTAACACACTTCCTATCTGATTGTATAACCTGTGTGCCTTGAGTCCAGTAACCATGGTGATGAGGAGAAATGTGTTAGAAATTAGTTGGTTTGATTGGGTGAGTCAGGTGAGGTGAGTTGAAGGGTCTGGCCCATTAATTCTGGAATCTCCTGAAAGGACACACACACACACACACACACACACACACACACACACACACACATTATGTCTGATACCTATCACATATAAGAAGAGAAGTAGTGAAAAGGAAATAAGATATAATATTTATTTTAGGGTGTCTGCTGTATTGTCTCTCTCCTGACCCTCTGATAACTGATACCTCACACTGGAATATTTATCTCCTATCTGTGAAACTTCTCTCTTTAAAAATAAAACTAGTTTTGTTGGAGTGATTATAGCGCATCTGGGCTTATTTAAAAAGAGCTAACAAGGATAGCACAGCCCTGGGGTTTAGCAGTGTTTAGCTTGTTCTAGCTTGAGTCAGGATTTTATACGATGCAACCTGCTGTGATAGTCTGTTGAGAAACTATTTGTATTAAGTCATCTTTAAAAAATTCTGTAATGATTATATCATTTATCCCTCTTGCTGAGAATACAGATATTATTCAACTTTATTGCCCTCTACTTTTCTGGCTGGAAAGATAATAAGCCTTTGAGTAGGAACGGAAATACTGTCTCTTAAAATAATTTTAGACTGCTTTTCTAATTGTTTTATGCCTTAGAGAATCACTCTATGAAAGTCATAAGAGCCAATTAGCAAGAGAAACAACAACGCTAAGGGAAATCACTAAAGGCAGACAGGCGTTCGACATTTTATGTGGATATATGACTGCTATTTTTAATATAATTGTATTTTTGGCTAAAAAAAAACCTTTGCAAAAAATGCTCAAATCACACTTGATATTTCAGGGATTGTCACTGTTAGTAAGAGGCACATTTCCTTCCCTGCTATGAAAAATATGACCAATTGTGGATTTTGTTGGTGCTTGGACACAATTATAACATATCAGTTATCACAAAAGTTTGCATTGAAGCAATACCTATTATGTATACAAATACAATCTATAGTAGTTCAGTTTTCTCTTCTGATATGGTTTTATTGAGTCATAGTCAACTCAATAACAAATTGTCAGCAGTTGATTGCTCTTAGAATCATCATCATGATCAGCCATTTTTTTTTGAACGGAACAAAACATTTCATAAGCATATAGTATTGGACTAGTTGAAGCAAAATTAATATTTATAGACTACACATATGAGGAAGCTGTAGGAAGTTTTCCAAGATTGTTAGTCAATATACTAGTTCTTCTCTATAAAACTCTTTATGGCACAGAACTAGTTTGCCCATAGTACAGTTATCTCCAATGTTTTGTTTTTCTGTTTTTATATTTTCTTTTAATGCTAATAGCCACCCAGAGCTATGAAATGCATTACCTTATGAAAATTGCAAAGATAAATAACAACATAATTTAACACAAATCAAAACAACTGGGGGATTTGGTTAGGCATGGGTTTATGAGCTTATGATAGATGTAAATATAGGACTATATAACAGTACAATTCTACATTGTATAGAATTATAACAAGTATAACAAGACATTAGTGGTTCCCCTTATGCATGGGCATTCACTAGATTTGAATCAATTACCTTTATTTGAATCCAATCCTCTCTAAGTGCATTGAACTATACTAAAGCCCTCTTGAGTTTGAGGACAATAATTTGATTTAAATACCTAGCAGATTTGGAAGTGGTATGAAGGCTAATTCAAAATACTTTTAGGAAGCCACATCAGATCTGACTAAATATCAATGTCTTTAAGGAAGTGCTTGATTGCCTTTACCACAGGGTTATTCTCTAGGATGTGCACTTGAATTAAATAATTTGCTAAAAGTTTCTTATTGTATCGTCTTGGTTCAAAATGAAACATAATTATCAGAAAGGACCCAAGGAATTTGATCTTCTGGGAAGCAAAGCAATTTAATTCAGTAGGGAAAGATGTGTCAAGGTACTGAATGCACTTTTACTGATGCCAGACTTGTGGTATAGGATCACAATGGAAGGGTAACGTAGGACTTGAAAGATTGTCCTAGATAGTTTGTGAACCCTTTTTCAATGAGGCAAAAGATGTGTATGGTTCTTAGACAACAACAACAACAACAACAATAATAATAATAATAATAATAATAATAATAATAATAATAATAATAATAATATATTTCAAGAAGATACTTGGTCGATACCTAGGACACTGACAGCAACCCGTATCAACCATTAGCACCAGTCACTGGTTTTTGTGATACATTTTTAAATGTTCAGTTGACTGAGTTTCATGATTAATGACTAAAAGAGATGATGATGATGATGATGATGATGATTGTTGTTGTTATTATTTTGGTATATAAAAACATTTGAACAGCTGTGGCAGATCTTTTAAGGAGTAGGATTTCACCATATATTCCCTAAGCATCATTATATATGGTTGCAGAATAGAATACAATTCCAAGATACTTAGTCGACTTTATCATGTCAATTGGATAAATGTTTAATTTCCCATAATATGTTTCGGACTGCTTACCACACGCACTATCTTGGTTTTATTCTAATTAATATCAAATGCTTCTTTATTGCAATATTCAGCCAGCACACAAAATTCTTTTATTAGGCTGATAGAAATGCAGAAAGCAGATAAGAGAATTATGATATATTTCTATGTCAATTTTGATGGCTGATGAGAGAGATAGTTCATGGGGGGGTGGGGGGAGTAATGATGTAATAGTTAAATAGAGATGATGCTAAATTGCATTCCTGCCAGACTATTAACAGGAATCTCCTTGATATAATGAATGTAGAGACTGCATATGACCTTTATAGCTGAATTATCAAATAATTTATAAGCAGGAAGAATGCTTTTATCTGTAAAGGAATTTTGTGACTTATAACCAAAGAAGTACCAAGCAATGCATTTTGATGAATCAGTGAGCTACTTGTCATCTTTTCATTTCTTCACCAGCTGCCAAACTGCTAACAGACCAGACATCATTCAATATCTGTCAATGCCTGTCAATGTCCTACTGACCTAAAATAAAGAGTAAGAGCAAATACTCATGGCTAAATTAATATGCATTTATTTTGTCCTTGAGTTGGCAGAAAAGTCTGTCAACATAAATTGAATTGCCTCTAGAGTTGAACATTTAGTGCTATGCTTACAGTTTTAACATAGCACAGTTTCATGACAATAATCAGTTTATCTCCTGATTTCTTTTTCCCTCCTCTCCCATGTCATCCAATCATTGTCCGTAACATGTAAGGAGGCAAGGTTGGACAATTCCATGTACTTGCCTGAGGCAGAAAATTGTTTGAGTGAATACAGATCTATCAGTCCTCTGGAAGGTCAGTTGGAAGGGACCTTCTAGTTCAATCCCCTGCTGAAGCAGGAAACCCTATACATTCCAGAGAAATGGTTGTCCAATCTCTTCTTAAAAATCTGCAGTGTTGGAATACTTACAGCTTATGGAGGCAAGTTATTCTACTGATTAATTTTTCTAACTGCCAGGAAATTTCCCTTTGGTTCTAGGTTGGTTCTCTCCTTAATTAGTTTCAATCCATTGGCAATAACAATTATCCCATCTGGCATGTCAAGGGATGGGAAAGGAAAGAATGGTTAGAATGCAATATTGCAGACTAACTCTGCCCACAGCCTGGAGTTTTGATCCTGTCTGGCTCAGGATTGATTCATCCTTCTGGGGTCAGTAAAATAAGGATCCAGCAATATGCTAACTCTATAAACTGCTTAGAGAGGGCTGTAAAGCAGTATGAAGCAGTATATAACTCTACGTGCCATTGCTGTTGCTATCACAAAACAAAGCTCCCTTCTGCATCACACACAGTCTTCCTACACCCTACTGATGAATCATGAGAGGTTATATTTTTAAACATGGGCATAATTTTGGAAGTTAATAACTTCTGGATGATAATATATCAACACTGATATTTCTACAATTCTTTTTAAATAGTTGTATATGCAGTAATCCTGAGTTGGGATGTCAGCATCTAGGTCAGGGGTAGTCAACCTTTTTATACCTACCGCCCATTTTTGTATCTCTGTTAGTAGTAAAATTTTCTCTAACCGCCCACCGATTCCACAGTAATGGTGATTTATAAAGTAGGAGACAAAACCCCTGCCACCCACCATGAAAGCTGGAACGCCCACTAGTGGGCGGTAGGGATCAGGTTGACTACCACTGATCTAGGTCATGGTAATATTTCCATGTAAATGAGGAATTTTTATTTTTGAGAAGCACAAGAATCAGTGTGTACCCACAACCAGAAGTTATCAAATGTGGAGGCATTCTTGACCAATAAGCAATAAAGAAAGCAATTTATTATTAAACATGTTTATTTAACATTATCAGGAAAAATGAAATACTCATCATATTCTTTTTAGGAGGCAGGCATCTACCTTCCCCACGAGTCTTTTTCCAACAGGTTTGTCAGTTCTTTGAAAGACTGATGTACATGTGTTTAAAAGAAGGTTTACTAATCTACAAGGTAATATAGGTAGTAATAACATGAATAAGAAACAAATCTGCAGATATCCATCCATTCTTTGTATCTATTGGAGAGTACAATCAAGGGTTTTCTATGCTAACTTTGACCGGAGTATTATCTTCCACATTGAAAGTGTCAATTTTGAATTCTGACATAGTTGTTTCTATGGAACATAAATGGGGACAGGGTCCACAACACTGTTACTGAGACTTTGGTCCAATATCCTGTACACAAGCCACTGATGCACTCTGTAGTGAACACAGAGCTACATTTTCATTGTTTGATTTTTTTAAACAACAAGGCTGTCATTTGTAGGGAACAACAGTTTTGATAGACTGCTAAGCAGTAGTTTCATTGTAGTAAAGTGGTTTCAACAGTGGATATTGGATTCAATTCTTTTGGATCACGTAGGGGAAAGGGAGGAGCAGAAATAAAATAAATAAATAAATGGCACATTTGTATTTTTCTAAACAAAGTTACGAAGTGCTGTAAATGTTTGAAATGAAAACTAGGAATGGAAAAGGATACAAAACTGGAGGTAGATTAACATATGGCACAGTGTTCTTTTCATTACCTAACATAACAAATTATCTCATTATCTAACATAAATATCTATCAGCCCTTCAAGCCCTTCAAGACCTAGAGTAGGTCAAGAAATGGACACTACAGGGATTCCAGTACAGCTATTGTTGCATAATGATAACATCTTGCAGCAAGCTTCTTTTTGTCCTATGTCATCATCTTAAATTCCTTTATAGTATCAGCAAAAGGAAGAAATAAATTCTACATTTATGACTGAACATATTTGATGTGTGTGTGCATTAACAGGTTTGTTCTATTTTAAGTGATAGATTCATTTTTTTAATTGAATAAACCAGCCTGTAAAGCAACAGACCACCATAGATTCTTTGCTAGTTTTTGGGTTGACAACCAGTAATGGTATTCTACCAGTTCAGCCCGGTTCTGGTGAGCTGGTAGCAGCAATGAGCAGTGGAAACTGAAATAGTTCACTCCACTGCTCTGCTATTGGGCCTACCTACCCGCCCAGGCTCCCATACTCACTTTTATCCTCTGAATTTGAAGTGCAGCTGCTTTGCATGGCACAGAATAGTGCTGCACAGTGGCTGCTAAAGCAACCGGGATCATGCTGGCTTGCAGGAGGTGAGTTACAACGCCTCTGCACCTACGCAAAGTGCACATTTGGTACACATGTGCATGCAAAGTGTGTGCACGCATGCAAAGCGTGCCCACCAAGCCATGCCCACTGAACTTGTAGAAAAAATATTTGAATCCCACCTCTGTTGACAACACAAAATTAAGTACAAAGTTGAAAATAAACTTTAAAAGTGGTTGTTTGCCAAAATTAATTAATTTAAAATTAAATGAGATGTGTTTTGTAAAGCTCAAATTCCTGCAACCCTGATTCTCCAAGCTTGCAAAATGAGAAGAATGACCCAAAACATTTCTGGGAAGGTTTTAGTTATCTATAAATTGAGAGGCAAAACATAAACAACGGAAGTTTTATATTCTGCCATTTTTGCACTTCAAGGCTACAAAATATTTTGAAAGATCCATTAGTTTCTCCCTAAAGATTTCAATAGTTTAAAGCAGGGGCATCAAACTCGCATTGTCACAGCATCATCGTTATTTCCATGCAGATTCTGGAAATATCATTCTACAATGCACAGATTTGTATACAATTTTGTTCAAAAGTGAACTAGTTTTCCCTGATATATGATTTTTCCACTGACTCTAATAATGGTTTATTTATATTCAGCCAGACTTAACATACTTTGTTGCATATTCCCTCTTTCTAAACCATATGTTTTTTCATGCAGTTTTCTTAAACTTAATTTACTTATTTTTCCATCTGAGAATGATGGGGACTAAAACATTATTTATTGATGCTGACTGCGACAATAGGTGAATTGTGCATTAGAATAATTCCACATTTTTTAAAAAAAAAATCATTAGTAAGGAACAATCTAAATTGGTAACTTTGAAAGTATTTTTATACACACGTACAGAATACAGTCTAGGAATAGTTATGAACTTTTATCCTTTTCATTGCTATAAAAATGTAATACTTGGCTTAGCCAGCACTGTGCCAAAATGATTTGTGAGAAACTATGCTGAAGCTGCAAGGATTACTGAAGAAATAAACATTAAATATCTGGCACAGATGCTTCTTGTTTGTATCTATTATTTTAGCTCAGTATTATTTCTTTTTCTGAGCATTTGTTCTGCACAGTGGCAGGTTATGCTTATTTTGAACTGTGCTCACCTAGTTCTTCCAGCAAAATTATCAATAAATAGCAGGGAAAGTGTTGTTGTCATTGTTTTAATCAATCTGTCACAAATCTGACTTAAATCTGACCAGTTTAGCTTCAGCAAGTGTATGTGTATGTATATATGTGTGTGTTTAGATACACATACATACACAAACTCACACACCCTGTCCTGAGGAAAAGGGAAAAAATCCAAAGATTTTAAATTATTGCTCCAATAATCAAGTCTTTAAAAGTTCTGGAATAATAAGTATGTTACACTAAGGACGAGAAATCAATGTCAATACAATGCTGAATATAGAGATCATATCTGCTCAAACCTATTTTTATTGAGATTGGTTATGATATCAGAATAGCAATAGCACTTCATCTTATGTGCTGTTTTACAGTGCTTTACAGCCATCTCTAAACAGTTTTTACAGAGTCAGCCTACTGCCCCCAACAATCTGGGTCCTCATTTTACTCACCTTGGAAGGATAGAAGGTTGAGTCAACCTTGAGCCAGGTGAGATTCGAACTGCAGCCAGAAGTATCCTGCAGTACTACACTCTAACCTTTCATCAACATGTGAATTTGTAGGATGTCTCTTTCAGATACTTTCATACCTCTTTAACCTCCCTCCCCTTCTTCTGCAAAGTTTGTCGGCTCATTGTTTTATTAACAGCTCTTTTCATCAAGGTCATTCTCTTCATTATGCACAACCAGTTGCTAAATTAAATTGCAGTCACCTCAGACATTAAGAAGTGATATTTTGAATTGCATGGGCCAGAATTCATGGCCCTAATCTAAATTCACTGTCCTACTTGAGCATCATAATAGCATCTTCTTCTTTTTTAGTCAACCAGAGGGAACTCCCCTTTCTAGAATATCCCGAGAATGGGATGGAGGGGCAAATGGTACCAGTATTGCAATCATGTAATGTATACTTTGGTTCGATGTCCTAATACAAATATAAAAACAAATCATTGTGTGATGGCTTCATGATGTTCATACTGTCATTTGGTGTCATTGTGGCTTGTCATGCATGCCTATGTTTTGCAGATTAATTGGCCCAGAAACCAACCAACCAATAAACAAACAAAGTGGTTTATCACTTCACCGTGGCTTTCAATGATCCCATCTTCTAGTTTCATTTTTAGTGATATATAAGAGACTCGTGTCCTCTACAGCAGGGGTCTCCAACCTTGGCAACTTTAAGACTTGTAGACTTCAACTCCCAGTTGCTTTGCTGGCTGAGGAGGGATTCTGGGAGTTGAAGTCCACAAGACTTAAAGTTGCTAAGGTTTGAGACCCCTGCTCTACAAGCTACAAGCTACAATCCACAATTACTATTGTTGAATCAATGAACAAGTCTATCTCCAAGATAAATACATTTTGCTTTACTGTCAGTAATTGGAGAGATTATATTTATTCTGCAAAGCCCAGTAGCAGTTGAACAGGAATTTCCAATAATTCTATTTTTTTTTTTTTTTTTGGTGGTCCCAAGCATGCTAAGATTTGAATAATGAAGGGAGAAGGAATTAATTGGTAGTTTTCCTTCCTATTGTGTATTTTTGCATGGTTCCACTGCTACAAGAAAAATAGTATTATTTAAATTAAATAAGCACATTACTTGGGATGATGACATAACTTACATGTTATATGTCACACCATTTTTCTTGAAAACATTGGAAGGGAAAAGTAATTTCTAGTTTCCTTTCAGATAAATTCCTGCAATTAAGAATATTTCACAATGAAATAGGGGTACTAATCAGGGCTGTCCATTTTCCCCACAATTATTCAAGTTATCTATAAAATTCCTAGTCCCTTAAATGAGATATAATCAGCATATGAAAAGCTTGAAGATAAAGGGAATGAACATGTAATTGGTCTCTTGGCAGATGATGACCCTTAAGTAAGTTTCATTAGGTTCTAGCAATTAAATAAATTTAAAATAAAATCCACACCTGAGATAAACTTGAGTTTTTGTAATTTGGAATGTGTGCTGTCATCAATATTTTTTATAAACTAAGTTGTTACACCTGTTTCAAATTCTTTCAGCCTACTTTAGCTTCACCTATAGCCTTTATTTCATGTAAATATCTCACCCTAGTAATTACTGAAACCTGTTACTTTAAGCTCTATTAGATGTCTAACAGTGCATGTACATTGTATTATAGGAATGCTATAACAGGCTTCTTAGGAAAGGTACAAGACAATTCAGGAAATGCCCTTCATCTGAGCTCTGCTATAGCTGTATATATTATGCATTGACTGGTTATTGTAATTAGAATTACACGCTGCTGCTATGAATACTGTTCTAAGAAACACAGCATAGGCAGATGCTAGGGCATACTCAATCTGAACTCCAAGCAGATTATTTTCAAAGCATGCAAAGAGCAGAAGAAACTAGAGGAAGATGACTGAGAGAAGATTGTTACCCTAGTATGAGAACCAGAAAGTGGGACGTGTATCAGTCCAAAGCTTAGAAGAAACCAGAAAGAGCACAGTGGTGGATAGAGACTATTGTAGCTAAAATCTAGAAGGAGGAACAGCGGCCATAAACCAGGGGACCATGAATTCTAGTCTTGTCATACCCATGAAAATAAATTGGGTGATCTTGGGCTAATCCCTCATTCTCAGCCCAACCCATCTCAGAGGGATGAAATAGGAGGAGGAGGATTTGTTGGACATCTTTGTCACCTTTAATTATTTGTGGAATAAAAGTGGATATAAATAAAACAATGAAATAAACAAAATAAAATAAATACAAGGAATAAAGAATCCAGTTCAACAAATGAGAGAGTCAACCAAATTCAAGAAATGGAGAAAAATGCAAGACTATTTTATCATTTTTATCTTTTTCCACTTTGTCAGACATTTCTTTTAAAATAGTCATACGGTGCCCAGTAACTGTAATCTTCAAAGGGATTTTATCAGTACAGAACATAAACAGATGTTTTTTCTCAAGGAAAAGAATCCAGTCAATCAACATCCAAATCTTAAATCAAGTTCATCTGAGTCATCAATCTGTCTGCAATTTCCAACAATAATCATCCATTTGTTGTATATTAAAAATATATAAATGTTTACATTTCCAGTTAAACTTTTTTAAGAACCGAAAGATGTTCACCCAGTGTTTTCAATAAAGCTTTTCTTCTTAATCTTTAAAGAAAGCCAAAGAATTTTATAAAATAAGTCCAAATGATTAAGACATGAGCTAGTTGAACTTAGAATTTGTATTAGTGACATTAGTGGCTATAAGCAAGACAAAATCCTGCAACTACTGGCCAATTGCAAGCTAACCACAAAAACAAAACTTTTGTCATCTGCTTACAGAAATGCAGCTGAACTGAGCACATGATTAATCTGAAATTATCTCTTTAATTCCAGAAAGATTTCAGCTGTCCAATTCTTATAATATGGTGCTTTGGAGGAATGTCAGCTGGCCATTAGACCCCTTTGAAGTGACTCAAATATTTGACTCATAGTGACAGGAAGTTTTTTGAACTATTTAAGTCTTTATTAGCATTGCTTGTATAATTGCAGTGGATTTTCAACCCCATTGAATAACACTGAATCTGATTTACAGCAGAATTAAAAATCAGAGTTTACAAGTGTTTTGTTTGAGCAATGAGAGGCTGAACCAGAGCATGAGTGCAACAATACTTTATTTTACAATAAAGGGCTGACCGTGCTTGCCAAGCCTGGAACTGGCTCGCAGCAATCAGCAACCGGTTGGACCCTGCAGCCTGCTTTTATAGCTGGCTGCTGGGGAGAGCCAACCAATGGGAATGGGGGAATAACGCCCACGTAAAGTGAGTGGACCTGAGTGAGAACTCCTTGAGTCCTCAGGACATAACACCCCTTCCCCCAGATGCGAACATGCATAGTCCTTGAGGTAGACGGGGGTTTGTGTTGGCGCCGGAACAGGCGCAACTCGGGAACATTGTCTGTCTGTTCGGTACCAGTCTGTGATGGTCGAGCCGGCATAGTGTCGCCAACACTCTCTCTGGACTGGGCATCCTCGGGAAACACCGGGTTGGTTACTGGGGTCGAGCTCTCGTGGGTTGGATCAGGCTGGTCAACTCTCTGGGCGCTGTTGTCCGAGTTTGGGCTGACCGGAACGACCGCTGGTGCAGACTGGTCGCTGGATACGATGTGGCTGGGCGGCGGATGAGGCGGTTCCCCTTCGACTGGAGACTCTGGACTCTTGTTGGCAAGGGTGCTGAGGCGCCTTCTAAGCTGGTCTATATGTCTCCTCCAGACGCGACCATCCTCCAGCCTGACTCTATACGATCTCGGCCCGGTGATGGCGATGACCTCGCCTGGAATCCAAAGTGGGTCCCCGGCGAAATTCCTTGCGAATATCGGTTCCTGTAACAAAAAATGTCTAACCCCCGACGTAGAAGCGAGGGGAGAGTCAGGGCAGTATTGTGGGTGCAATCTGTCCAATACAGTCCTCAGGCGCCGGCCCATCAGAAGTTCCGCTGGGGACTTATTGGTGACTGCACAGGGGTTGAGTGTTGGCTCATCAGGAACCGTGCGAGTTTGTGGTGCCAGTCATCCCTGCCAAACCTAGCGAGGGCCTCTTTGGTGGTCCTGACGGCCCTTTCAGCCAACCCATTACTGGCAGGGTGAAATGGGGCTGTGAAAATGTGGCGAATGCCCAGGTTGGCAGCAAAGCGGCTGAATTCTACTGATGCGAACTGTGGGCCATTATCGGAGACAATGGAGTCGGGTAGTCCATGTGTAACGAACAGGCGCGTTAACACGTTGGTGATTGCTAGTGTGGTGGTCGTGGATAGCTGCGCCACGTCTATCCATTTGGAATAGCGTCCACGACCACTAGGAACATCTTTCCATGCACGGGCCTGCCAGATCGATATGGATTCTAGACCAAGGGCGTTGGCGCTCTCCCATCTGGTAGGGGTGGCGATGGGGGAGCAGGACGGGATTCCTGGCAAATGCTGCAGGAACTTACCCAATTGACAATGTCCTTGTCTAGACCCGGCCACCACACGTAGCTGCGTGCTAACGCCTTCATTCTCACAATGCCGGGGTGTCCCTCGTGCAACGCCTCCAGGACTCGGGTGCAGCAGCGAGGTCGGAATGACCACTCGAGTGCCCCACAGTAGACAACCCTGCAAACTGGACAGCTCCTGCATGCGAGTCTTAAAGGGTGCGAATTTGTTATCGACGTTGCCTCCCGGCCACCCCTCCTCACCCAGTCGAGCACCTGGGCGAGCGTTTGGTCTGCCTTGGTTTTAGCGGCGATGTCAAGGGCGGTGATGGGCAGGTCCAACTGGGTGATTTCAAAAATGGCGTTGACAGGAGCTGGGTCTTCAGCCGGAGCGGGTAAGGGGCAGCGACTGAGAGCGTCGGCGTGGGATAGAGTTTTGCCCGGGCGGTGAATAAGTTTGTATGAATAGGCCGCTAGGAAAAGTGTCCACCTTGTCATTCTAGGGGAAAGGACTTGAGGTGTCTGTTTGTCACCGGCCAGTAGGCCCAGGAGGGGCTTATGGTGGGTGACCAGTTCAAAAATGGCCAAAAGGAATTCGTGAAACTTTTTCACGGCTGCAACAGCTGCTAGGGCTTCCTTGTCTATTTGGCTGTAATTTCGCTCCGTGGCCGAGAGCGTCCTGGAGAAAAAAGCGATGGGGGCCTCGGCGCCATTGGGGAGTCTGTGACTAAGGACCGCCCCAATTCCAAAAGGGGATGCGTCTGCTGCCAGTACTAAAGGAAGGTTGGGGTCGAATTGGATGAGCACTGCCTCTGGCGTAAGTAGTGATTTGACGGCGTTAAACGCCTGGTCTTCTTTGTGCCCCCAGTGCCACGGTGACTTTTTGTCTAGTAATCTGTGTAGGGGTTCGGCTACTGAGGCTTTATGGGGCAAGAAGGATGCATAAAAGTTTAGGAGCCCCAAGAAAGCTTGTAGCTCCGTTTTGGAGGTCGGTGTGGGAGCTTCGTGGATCGCCCTAACCTTGGACTCCAGGGGCTGAATGCCAGAGGCGTCAATTTTATAACCCAGAAAGTCCACCTGTCTAGTGGCAATGGCACATTTTTCTTTTTTAACCTGAGGCCATGCTGTCTGAACCTCTCTAACACTGCTCGCACTCTCTGGAAGAGTTGGGGTCTGTCCCTGGCCGAGACCAAGATGTCGTCGAAGTAGGGTACTACACCAGGGAGGCCCTGTAAAATCCGCTCCATGAGGGACTGAAAAATACCGGGGCAACACTTACGCCAAATTGGAGACGCTTGCATCGGAAGGCACCCTGTGAGTGACGATGGTCTGAAGTTCCGCTGTTTGGTTATCAACAGGGAACTGTTGATATGCTTGAGACATGTCCAATTTAGCAAAAATACTGCCCGGTTCGAATGTGTGCAATAAGTGCTGAATGACGGGCACAGGGTAGGCGCTAACTTGTAAATATTTATTGATTGTTGTCTTGTAGTCCGAGCAAATTCTCAGGCTACCATCTTTTTGAGGGTGTGACAATGGCGTCTCCCACTTGGCGAAATCTGTTGGCTCAATGACCCCTTGTTTTAGTAGTTTATCCAATTCAGCGTCTAGTTTTGGTCGAATAGCAAATGGAACTCTACGTGGTTTTAATCTGATTGGGACTGCCTGGGGGTCAACGGTGAACGAGATGGGGTTCCATTATAACACCCCAGCTCCTCGCTGAACACATCTGCGTAGTCAGCGAATAAGGAGTCAGTGTCTGAGGTTGAGACAGCATGGACTCCTGTTAACCCTAGGCCGAGGTGGGGAAACCAATCGAGCCCCAATAAGGTGGGTAGATTGCCGTTAACTACCACTAGAGGTAGGTGGCCTTTAAAAGCTCTAAAACTGACAAAGAACTTGCCTCTGCCGATCACGGGAATGGCCTTCCCCTGGTAGTCCTTCAGACCGAACTGGCATCTCTGAAGCCGGGTAGTAGATAGGCTGGGGTGGAGTCTCTTGAGGGTGTTCCACGAGATTATTGAGAGCGCTGACCCTGTGTCAACCTCCATGTGGCACGGTTTACCTTCTAGGGAAACGGAGAGAGAAATTTTACTAACAGTGTGGCCAGTACGCCTGGCAAGGTGGTGCGTGCGACAGTTTAATACTTGCCTCTGTGGTCCCGAGTGCGAGGACGGGGGTCTGTGTGCAGCGCTTTGGGGGGCTTGGCAGACTCTGCAATGTGCCCCCTCTTATGGCAGTTGTTGCAAACGGCTCCTTTAAACTTGCAGGTGGCCCTTTGATGTGATCCCCCACAGGCTAGGCACAGGGTGATGTGCTTGGGTGGACCGGTGTATTCTTGTTTGGCCCCTACCTGCGACCGTCTGTCATTGGTGAGGCGATGGACATCGTTCTCATCGTTGTGGGCTTCCTCCGCTTCCACCTCTTCGGAATGGACTGGGAACGATGCTAGCTTGGTGCTTGGGCCCTGAATTTCGGTGGCTGAGTTCGTTGCTAGCTCGGCTGCTAGGGCCTCCTCTACCGCTTGCGCGAGGTTGAGGTCTTTTTAGCTAGCAGCCGCCTCTGTAGGTTGAGATCCTTGACCCCACAAACTAATTGATCGAGGAGCATGTCCTCCAGGTATGTTCCAAACCCGCAGTGCAGGGCTGCTGTTCTGAGGGCGGCCATATATTGGTTGATGGTCTCCTTACTTGATTGCTTCCTCATTCAGAACGTGAACCTCCTGGCGATTTGTGAAGGCCTGGGAGCGTAGTGGTTAGTGAGGATCTCAAGCAACTCGGACCACGGGCGTTTTCAATTCTCTCGGCGCCACGAGTGCTGCAGCGGTATCATAAGCGGTGGCTCCGCGATAGATTAGGAAATAGGATTTTTCCGATGCTCTCCCGCATCCGCCAGGCCGACCGCATCGATGTAATGATTGAAACGGTTCTTATACGATTCCCACTTCTCTTCGTCTGGTTTAAACGCCGGGAATACTGGGTTGGAACTCATGGTGCTGGAACGGCTGGGCTACCTGCGGAAAAAATCTCTCTGGGACTACGAGCGCTCGTGAGTTACTAGTGATATCAGCTCTGGAGAGGTTTTTTTGCTACCCTCTCTTTCTCTCTCTCTGGGTTACCACGTTGGCTGCTAGCCGTTGGAGGTGTCTTGATTCGCGCCAAAAAAAGGTGGGCGTTAGTGACTCTCTACAGCGCTGTGCTGTGATTCCTACTGGCTCGAAATTCAAATGACACCCGTTTGAATTTCGCGCCAAATGCAGAGCGGCTGCGGCTCGCAGCGCTTCACTTTCCCCGTAGCGGGGCTAACAAGCGGCTACAGACGCTTCTAACTATTTGACTCAGACCGCTTCCTCTGGCTGCGGATCTGCATTTGCTCTTTTTGATCGCTCGTTTCGTTAGCTGACCGCTCTCTCTGGCTGCGGATCAGCGTTTCCCTTGTCGCCAGCCGATCGCTCTCTCTGGGCTGTGGATCGGTGGCTAGTGACTCAGCGGTTGCAAGGTGCTTCTGGTAGCCATCCCATCCTCGTCGCCAGTGTTTTGTTTGAGCAATGAGAGGCTGAACCAGAGCATGAGTGCAACAATACTTTATTTTACAATAAAGGGCTGACCGTGCTTGCCAAGCCTGGAACTGGCTCGCAGCAATCAGCAACCGGTTGGACCCTGCAGCCTGCTTTTATAGCTGGCTGCTGGGGAGAGCCAACCAATGGAAATGGGGGAATAACGCCCACGTAAAGTGAGTGGACCTGAGTGAGAACTCCTTGAGTCCTCAGGACATAACAACAAGAAAGAGATGAAAACAATGGATTTACAAATGAAAGATGTTGACTCAAAACTGATAAAGAAATACATATAATAAAGCAGATGACTGATTTGGATTATTCCCTTAAATTAAATCTACGAGAAGAGTTTGCTAGAGTTGCTACATTAGAAATACAAAGGAGTTTTGATAAAGCTGAAGAATTCTGAGAGAAGGGGAATATGAGAAAACAGATGCTAAAATGTTCATTGAAGATTTTAAAGATTGCCTGCAGAAAGAAGAAAGACTGCAAAATTAATGTACCTGATTAAGGTTAAATTAATGGACTGCTATTTGAGTAGGTGTTTAATAGCTTCTTTATTAGGGCTAGATGACAATGGATATTTCTGGTAATGTTTATGTGGTTTTTGACTGGGTCTGAACCTTAATTATTTGAAGAGAGTGAATGGGACTTACTTAAAGGAAAAGCATGCTGTAATAGCACTAGCACTTAGACTTATATACCACTTTATATTGCTTTACAGCACTCTTTAAGTGGTTTACAGAGTCCAGCATATCATCCCGAACAATCTGGGTCTTATTTTACTGACCTCTGGAAAGATGGAAGGCTGAGTCAACCATGAGCCAGTTAGAATAGAATTGTTGGCAGTGAGTTGAATTAGTCTGCAATACTGCATTCTACGTACTGCTTAAATTTTATAATCTAATTTCTGATAACCTTTTTTAATAGGGAGCTATGAGATTTTAGAAATGAATTTATAGAAACTGTAGTACTATGTGGAATGAAAAGTTGTTTAGTTTTATATTAAGACATGATTATAAAGTTGACTTCTTGTTGGGGAAGAAGGGCGTGGTTTCTTTTTTTTTCTTTTTCTCCTTTAATTTTTTAATGTATCTTTATTTTGTTGTATAAGTTTTACTTGCATAATATAATCCTTAATAAAATTATTTTAAAAAGCGTAATAGTGTTGCCAGAATGAAAGACAGAAGAAGAAGAAAGCAGAGAACAAAGATGTTGGAAAAGGCCTGAAAGAAATCTGTAAAAGAAAAAGGAAGAAAAATAAACATTCTATTATTTGGTTAATATTCAACATTATAGGATCAAAAGGTCGAGAGAAAATATGAGCCACAATCAACTAAAAGCCTTTATTTTTATTTTTGTAAATTTATTTAGAAAATTTTATATAGTTGTTCATCTTACATACATGACTTTATAGTAGAACTGAAATATTTAGAAATTGTGTTAAAAGTTTATAGGCATCAATATGTTTTAGGGTCACGTATGGTAGAGCATCGTACAAAACAATTCCCAACCATTGTTAAGTTCAGTTACAAGTAGTTTTGGAATAGATGCTGTTTCTTTTTCAAATTCCAGGCTATTTGTGTCTACTGCTTTGGGAATGCATCAACTCCCATGGAGCCTTTCTTCCCCTCCTGACAGAATCAAACCATCCAAATTACAGAAAAAAGATACAAAAATAATTTTTAGATGGTATGTGACTCCAGAGAAATTGTCATGTATTACTAAAATAAATAAGCTGGAATAACTTCAAAAAGAGCATGTATTTTACGGATGAGCCTGCTGGACATTACTATTTAACTGTGGAACACTTGCTTTATTTGAAATGGGACTGATAGTAAGTTTATATTAGTTGAGTCTACAGTCTATAATTAACAGTGGTCTTTATTAAACAGAGTAATGTTTTTCACAGGTTTTTATTAGTACATGTAGTAGCTTGAAAGAAGATAGGCCCAAATGTCAATCCAAAAATATCCTGAAAATGTCAGCATTATTTTGAAAAAAAAATTACATTTTTCAGATCAAAGAAATAAAGTCAGCAGTACATAATCATCTTCACTTTGACCCCAGTTAATTGCTGTGACTCACATTCAAATATACTTATATTCTAATTAATTTTGCACTTGGTGTAACTTTTAAAAAGAAACTCCTGACAGTTTCAGGATGATAGCTGTTATTTCTCTCCTATGAAATCTCTGAAAAATTATGCAACTTGATAGTGAAGGAACACCATGTTCTCCAATTCCTCCTTCTCAAAAGGGCTTCAAGAATGTCAAGCCAGCTTTTCTCAGGAAATTTGAACTGGAAGTTTCAAATGATAGATGCTAGGCAATTAGCAGTAAGAGGATGGAAACTGCTACTCCATAACCTACCTTCCCATTCTCAGAGGTAACAAATAAACTCTCTTACCAATATAGAACATTTAATCTCTCAGTTTTAATTTCAGCATGTGGACTGTGTACATAAACATGTCAGGGTTCCAAGTAATAGCCCCATAGCAAGCAGAACTCTGAGGCAAATAGGTTCCTCAAAGAATAGTTTTATTATACTTATCATATTGGCACAGGTTGGTGAAAACCGACTCTGAATATTCCCACAGTTTTCACCTAATTAAAAGTAAAAGTTTCTCCCCTTTCCTAAACCATCAGTTATATGGTCCTGTCTGGTTGCCTGGTGACATTGCTCCTCCTCTCTCCGCCCACCTGTTGGAATGTCCTTGGTTCCCAGGAGAAAGTATTTTGTTTTGACTACAAACCCCAAGTATCTCTATTCCCCCCCCCCGTTCCTATACCCCAGCTCCAGTGTGGCAATGCTGAAACCTCAAAATGGCCTCGGTCAACTTCAGGGTTGATAAAACATATGCATACAACTATTGTACCATTATTAGGAAGATGGCATGACGAAGGAGATCCCAGATGAAGGGAGAATTGTAGACTGAATACATTTAATATTTCTCTGTACAATACTAATAAAGGGGACATCGGTGGTATGAGTTTATTGTATGTCGATGCAGCTTCCTATTCAAATCTTTCCCTATCATTCACATTTTTAAATTACTCAAAACTATACTAACATCTAGCATGACTCTGTATAGCTAGTTCTTTCTTTATTAACAGGATCTTCTGCTGTGTAAGGACTTGCCTTAGCTACCTTCTCAAGAAAGTTAAATGCTTGAAGTGGTTTGCATTTCAAAAGGAACTTTTACTGAGAGATAGTGATTGCAGAGATTGTCAGGCGGAGTCTGAAATTAGCGCACGAAGCATGAGGCTAACTTTCCCCTTCAATCACCACCCCAATAACCTACGTCCATCAGTAGCCAATAAAATGCTGCAAAGGTATTTTGAAAACTCCCAGGTGGGATGGTGAGAAGACAGCAAAAGCAAAAGCATGCAAACCATTCAACCCTGTCCCTTGTTTCTGTGGATTAGTATGGATTCCTTCCTTGGCCTCTACCCCCTGCCAACAAGACTAGGTCTAATTGTATAAACTTCATAACTTGGTTAGAAAAAAGTAGACTTTGCACATTATAGTTGGTCATGACAATGGTATGGCAAGACAAAGCAATGTCAAGATGTACTTAGAAAATGAATAAAAACAAAAACATTTCAGATTGATTCATGACTGTTCCTTGTGTATTCAATTCTACATTGTTACTGTCCAACATCTGCATCATTCTGAATTTTGAACATGCATGAAACTCTGTATTCATTCTGATATTTTGCTAACATTTATTTCCCTTACATAGGTATTTTTCAATGTTACTTTCTCTAGCATACATCATTTGATGGAATTTTTCTTAATATGTACATTTTTGTGAGAATTTTTTTCAACTGAGAACATTACTGAAAAATTCAAAAACCTTTATGTATTAATTCTCAAAGTTTACATATGAAACGTTCACATATTTATTCAGGGAGTACAAAGTAAGAATGCAAACCAAAGTACAACTTACTCCTCATTTAAATAAAAGTTGCAAGAAAGTCACCAAATCATTAGAAACTGATATAAAAATTAGAACGCACTATTGGTTTGGTGGTAAAGGGAATGGGAAGACAACAATTTAGGTGAAATTTAAATGGATTTTCAAGAATAATTTAATCCATTAACATTAAAGAAAAAGTACATTATAGAAACAACTAATATAAATATCAAGAATGAAAAATAAAGTTTTCTAAATCTGAAACCCTGAATTCTACATTGATCTCCCTCATACATACTTCTACTGAAAAATTTCTGCTTTCAAAAAGCTGTTCCATCTAACCAGGATGCCAAGGAAGAATAGAAATGCCATTAAAAATCTTATATATAGTATCATATCATGCTGAAGTACAGCTGAATCTATTTAACACCACGATAATAAATATTCCTCAAATTAATTTTAAGCAACTGCAACCTACAAATAATTTTCTTTAAGATGTAACCTGGAAAAAAAGCATAGCTTACTTGATACTTTCACAATTTATCATGGAATTCCTGGGCAATTATCTTCTGAATCAAAACTGTTGATAGTTTAATGGAGCAAAATATAGAAGTATCAAAAGGGGGTATCTGGGAGAAAGCCTTGTTATTAAAAGCAATCTTTTCACTTTATCTCAGTTTGTTGGCTCTGTTTAAGAGTACATTGAACAGGATCATTGATACCTGTATAGTTAATAAGAAAAATATATAACAATAACATGATGCATCAACGCCAAAGGTTAAATCTAAATGATAAACCGGGACAAGCTTAAACCAATTTTAAGAGAGTAAGTATAATATTCAGAGGGAGATTGGGAATATCCATTGAAACAACAGGAAAAGAAAAAAGGCAGAGGATACCTCTTCCTTCTCCTTTTCCACCATCATCTTCTCCACCACCATCCCCATTACCCCCAACACTATCATCATCATCATCATCATCATCATCATCATCATCATCATGTTTCTACTTATTTTTGCAGTATATTTGAAGCTACCATAAATTTAATCTTTTTTATGGGCAGAAGGTTGTGGTTGTGTTTAACATGGATAGCTAATTTCCCCATTGGTAGGAATTCTTGCCTCAATACTTTTGTGATTTCTAAGCTTTAGGGAGTTCAAGCTGAATTGTTAGTTTGACAGCATTTCAGTTCTTCATAGGAACTGCTGGGATATTTCTTGCAAGTACCAAATGATTTTTTTCTCCATAATTATTTTGCATTTAAGAAGCTTATGATGCACAAATGGCTGTTAAAATACTTGATGGATGGATGGATGGATTGATTATGTGCCATTACATAAATTCTTCAGCTATTCCTAGGTGCACCCATTACCACTGTAATTAACTCCACCCACTTTGCTGTTCTTCTTCCCCCACCATTTTTATATACTTTAGAAGAGAACTGGATCTTTCCATAACATGTGGAGAATTTGGTAATGTAAGCGTAGCCATTTGTGCCTTGAGTGAGAACCCTGAATTTATCTGTTCCATCATCCATTTGTTTATTTATTTGACTATCCGTGATATTCTCAGAAATCTCCTCCAAAACCAAATCTTAAAAGTGTCAATACTTTCTACTGCACTTCTTCAAAGTTGAACTTCTGCTTCCAGAAAGTCACTGCCTGTACAAATCTAAGTTTTGGTAGGTATAGACATGTCATGCATCTGAATATATTTTCCATGTCCTCCAAGTCAGTGATAGGATTCAATTTTTTTTTTTACTACCGGTTCTGTGGACATGGCTTATTTGGTGGGCATGGCTTGGTGGTCATGTGACTGGGTGGGTGGGTGAATTGGTAGGTGTGGCCAATTCAATGTCATTCACATCAATGGGTGCCTCACCTGGCCCCTCCCCTCCCAGCCATTGCTTGTGACACCCAGCCTCAGATGTATCTATAGTTCTGTAAAAATGTTCACCTTTTTTGACTTTATTATCTACATACCATAGATGTACTTTCATGGACCACTGAAAGGAGGAAATGGCTCACATGCTTTGCCCAAGAGTGTGATAGGCAACAGACTTTTAAGGGGCTGCCAGAAAGGGTGGGAGGAGAATGTATTTTCCAAAGCACCAGGAGGCAAACAAGAAGCAATGGATGGAAACTGAGCAAAGTGAGAAGCAACCTAAAACTAAGGAAAACCTTCCGGACAGTGAGAACAATTAACCACTGGAACTGCTTGCCACCAGATGTTCTGGGTGCTCCAACCCTGGAGGTTTTTAAGAAAAGACTAGACAGCCATTTCTCTGAAATGGTATAGGGTTCCCCTCAAGGTTCCTTCTAAGTGTTATTCTGTTATTCTGACACCTTTCCCAGGACCTCGACTCAGAGTTTGGCATCCTCAGTTTTCCTGCCTGAGCAGAAGGTTGGACTAGAAGACTTTCATAGTCCCTTTCAACTCTGTTAAACATACATGTATTTATGCTCCGGACATGTAAACCCTCAAAAATACCTGGGCAAAAGAAAGATGGTAAAATCACTCTAAGTGTAGGGACAATGTAAAATATTAATATATGATAAATAATGGAACAATTAAAAATAAGATCAGAGTTTTTTTTTCTCTCTCCTTTCTTTCCTACTTATTTTTCTTTTTTTCTTCCTATTTGTTTTTTGTTCTTTCTCTCTCTTTCTTTCTTTCTTTCTTTCTTTCTTTCTTTCTTTCTTTCTTTCTTTCTTTCTTTCTTTCTTTCTCTTTCTTTCTTTCTCTTTATTTCTTCTCTTTATTTCTTTCTCTCCCTTCCTCTTTCTTTCTTGCTCTTTCTTTTCTTGTCTCTCTCTCTCACACACACCCCACTCTCTCTCCCTTCCTATTTTTTTTTCTTTCTTTCTTTCTTTCTTTCTTTCTTTCTTTCTTTCTTTCTTTCTTTCTTTCTTTCTTTCTTTCTTTCTTTCTTTATCTCCTTTCCTTTCTTTCTTGCTCTTTCTTTCTTGGTTTTCCTTCCTTCCTTTCTTGTCTCTATCTCTCTCTCACACACACACCAACCTCTCTCTTGTGACACACACACACACACACACACACACACACACACACACACACACACCTGGTCTGAGACTAATTGATCCGGTGAACTCCAGAGCAGCAGGCGGCGGGAGAATGAAGAAAGCAGCAGCCCCAGAACATACATCCATCCTCTCTTTCAGAGCACATGGAAGGGGGAGAGGGGCAGTAGCTGTGGTGAGGCTAGGGGAAGCAGCCCCAGGATTTCCCACCCTCCTTTCACCTCTGCCACCCCTCTCAGCCAAAGTGCAGCAGAGAAAGCAAACAGCCGTGGCATGCTCCAGCTGCTGCCATCACTGCATCACCCTGAGGGCCTCCTGCTCACCCATCCACCAGTCGGACTGCCCGGAAACAGCACCCCACCTTGGCCTCCTTCCACCTGTCCCAGCTTCTTGACATGAGAGGCTGCTGGTTGGAGTGAGGGGAACCACAGTGCTGGGCTACAGCGGTGGCGAGTGCCAAGGGCATAGCTAGAATTGGAATAAAAGGCTGTGGAGCTGTGGCAGAAAGAACTGGGGCAACACCCGGCAGCTTGGATGAGAAGGTGCAAGCGAGGCAGCAGCTACTCTCGTGTCAAGAAGCTCTGCTTATTTCTGCCAGAGATGTGCAGCCTTTTCTTCCAATTCTAGCTATGCCCTTGGCACTTACTGCCGTGGAAGCCCAGCACTGTGGCTCCCCTTGCTCCAACCAGCAGCCTCTGCTCACGTCAAAAATCTGGCAGCCAGGCAGGAGGAAACCCAGGATGGGCACAAGGTGGGTGATGCCCGGCAAGGGTCTGGGGTGGTGGGGGAGGGGCTAGCATGATTCGAAGGCTTACCTGTGAGCAAGGCAGATCAGGGCTGCTCAGTTTGGGCACAGGTACCACATGGGGAAGGCAGATTAGAAAGGCAAGCCACGAGGACCCAGCAGACTGCATAGGAGGGGAGGAGTGACTGGGCGGGGAAAGCAGCTGGAAGATGAGTGCGCAAGTGAGCATCAGGTGGGCTGGGCAAGCAAGAGCAGTGAGTGGGCGAGCGGGTCGGGGGTGTGGCCAGCCAGAAGTTATTACCAGTTCGGCGACCCACACCAAATCGCCGCTACCGGTTCTCCCAAACCAATGCCAACTGGTTGAATACCACCTCTACTCCAAGTGCTATTCTAGGAGATATTTCCTTACTTTCTGGGTCCTTTATTATTTAGTTGACTCTAAGAAGCAGAAGCTAACCACTTCAATAACTTTGGTTCATTGTCAGTTCTAATGCTGGTTGTTGCATCTTTTGAATTAGCTTGACCTTCATTTTATTTAATATGAATCCCACTCATATTCACTGCTTCTTGGCTTTTATTACTAGACCTTGGAAATCATTTGCACTTTCAACTATCAGAGTAGTGACATCAGCATAGCTTAGATTATTGATGTTTAAAGCCACACTTACCTTCCTCCAATCTAGCCACCCTCAATTTGTATTTCAGCATATAAATCAAATAAATATGGATAGTGTACACAGCCTAGTCATACTCCTTTGTCGACCAGGCGCACGTCTGTTTTGCCATGTTCCATGTGGACTGTGGCTTTCTATCTTTGTGTAGACTTCACATGGGGACAATGAAAAGTTATGTGTTTCCCATTTTCCTAAATATATAACACAGCTGACACTATTGAAATCCTTCCTATTTTCAATGAAGCAACTTCTCTTGGGTTTATTGTTTGTTTTGTTTGTTTTCTCAATTATCCAGAGTGCAAGAGCAATAATGTCTCTTGTTCCTTGGTCTTTTCTAAAACCAGCTGGCATCCACCTTTTCCTTCTAGGCTCTAATCTGCATTAGATTATCCTAAACATTTTATAGCATGTGAAATTAAGCCTATTATGCAATAATAGAACCAGTTTGGTCCAATAGTAAGGCACCAGGTTACAAAGAAGGAAACTATGAGTTCTAGTACAATCTTAGCTCTGAAATTCAGAAGGGTGACCTTGGGCAAGTCATTCTCTCATCCCTATGGAGGACGTAATGGCAAGCCATCTGTTCTGTCCTCATATACATTAGTCTGTGTGGCTCAGCATGCAGATAAGCCCACCTATTCTCCAATAAAACATACCATTTGTGTAGATCTGGATGCTTTAATGAAAGAATAGGACATGGTGAAACTGGGGAAAATAAGAATACATACAATGAGAATCAAATACAAGATAGACAGTATTAAGTTACTGCTGAACATAACAATTAATAAATAGAAGCAATCTAAATCTCACCAGTGATGCTCTGTGTGTGGGATGTGGGTTTGTCCTTGGATGGCCATGTGCCACAGATTAAGATGGGTTCTTCTTTGTGCTTCTGCCTTCTCCAAATACTAAAGGAAATGGAGCCTGGCTTCTCAGCATGCACTTGTTTTGAGAGTGTGGGTTGATGGGTAAAGGGATTGGGTCAGCTTCAAACAATATAATTTGTATTTGTCCCTCTGGCCACTAGATGGGGCTAGAGAGCAACAACAGTATATAAAGATTATATGTTGGGACATGACACCATCTTTTAAAAACCCTTGCCAAAGAAACCTGTAGGCACCCACCAGGAGCCAAATTCAAAGGCACCTCACCCCCATGCCAAAGGACACCCTAATCTTTAATATTATTGTATTGGGAACATTATCTTTGTCACTCACACTGATCTTTCAGACTCATCCTATTCAAGGAGAAATATACAATATTAATCTTGCACAAATTATCAATATTGTGATTTTTAATAAAAGGGAAATCATGCTCATTGGATAAATGAGTAAGACTCAAAGCCACTGAGGGTTGGAAAAAAGTAATTATTTCTGGAACTAAGGTACCCCAGCTGTTTCCAAATCACACTTTTTGTTCTTTTTTTAATTAATGATTTCATTTGATAGGTGTAGGTTTGCTAAAATATGCATATTATTAAAGGTGGAAAATGTGTACTTCTTTATATGAAATAGCTAATTAATTTCATATGAGAAACACAAACACCTACCTACATATACCAGATAAGATTCATCTTCTTTACTAAGATGGTTATGCAACTTGACATTTATCCTCAAAGCACCCTAGGTGTTTAATGAGAATATTCACCTCATGCCAGGCTATTATGACATCTCTTTACTAACGAAGAATGTACCTTTAATAATTGATCACCCACAGGCATTTCATATATAACAAGGAACTTCACCTTGAGTGCTTCAAAGCCATCTTTGTGCATGCTAAACAAGGCATCTTTGTCAGGCACTCAGACTCTGAAGTGCACACAGAGTAGACATGCACACTGAGCATCCCCTTCCTTGGAAGAAGAACTTCTGTTTATAATGGGATGTCATTGGCCTTAGCATGCTTCTATATGCATGTTAATGTCTGTCATCTGTTATAATTATCTAAACCTTATGGCCCTTCTCTCCCCGTGTAGGTATTTTAAAATAGAATAATATTAATTCCCCATGCATCAATCATTTATAATTAATAGGCAATATATTTTTGAGCTCCATTATGTATTTGTAAAAAAAAAAACTTCTTTTAACTACAACATAACTCTCTATCTTGCTAGGTAGCATTAATATCTGAACCTAATCCTTTATATAAGATATTTTTATTTGTTTATTTATTTAAATTTATATTCAACTTCTAGGGTGAAAACCCTATTTGAAAGTACCAATGGCCTTGATTGAGTAAGCAATAATATTTTCCTTTTGGGATGGTGCTAAGTTGCGTTGGTAAAGATGCTGATGTTTAAAATAGTTCTCATACTTCCATTCTTCCATATCTGCTATGTTTTGGCATGTTTAAGACTAAGTGATAATTTGAAATCTCAGCAATTCCACAAATGCAGGTATGATACTGAGCAAAATGTATCTGTGTGTCTTAAATGGGAATGTATAGCGACAAATCTTCAAATGTAATATGTTGAAGAGACCAATAGTCTGCAGAGAAACATTTAGGGCCTTAATGAAACTAATAAAAAGAAGCACAGGTTTTCTAATATTTACATAGCTGTGGGTCTGTTTGGGGTTTTTTTTGGAAATTTTTTTTGGTAGTCTCACAAGAGAAATACATATTTTAAAAAACAAGTGTTAAGTTCGGATAATGAGAGGCTGAACCAGGGCATGGATGCAACAATACTTTATTAGGATAATAAAGGACTGAACGTGCTTGCCAAGCCTGGAACTGGCTCGCAGCGATCAGCAACTGGTCGGACCCCGCAGCCTGCTTTTATAGCTGGCTGCTGGGGTGAACCAGCCAATGAGAGGGAGGGCAACCGCCCCCGCAGTGCGGACGGACCTGGGTGGGAACTTCTTTAAGTTCCAGGGACATAACACCCCTTCCCCCCAGATGCGAACACGCATAGTCCTTAAGGTACGCGGGAGGCTTATGCTGGAACCCAGAACGGCGCAACTCTGGTGAGTTGTCTAGTAGTTCAGAGTCTGCAGAGGAAGGTCGAACCGGTGGGGTGTCACGAACGCGTTCCTCGGTCAATGCTGGTTCGGGACTCGTTTGGGCTGGTTACTGGGGATGTGTTCCCGTTGACTGGTTCGGACTGGTCAGCCGTCTGATGGTCCCGATTCGTGTTTGGGCTCCCCGGCTCGGCTGCAGGTGTAAACAGGTCACCGGAACTGGTGCTGATGTGGGGTTGATGCTGTAGCCTTGCACTGGTCTGCAACCCTGAGTCACTGCTAACGATAGTGCCTAGGTGCTTCTGCAGCTGGTCCAGGTGCCTTTTCCAGATTCGACCATCCTCCAGTCTGACTCGATACGACCTGGGTCCGGTGATGGCCACGATCTCGCCCGGGATCCACAGAGGGTCTCCAGCGAAGTTCCTCGCGAACACGGTTTCCTGTAAGACAAAATGCCTAACCCCCGATGTGGAAGCGAGGGGAGAGTCAGGGCAGTAATGTGGGTGAAGCCTGTCCAATACAGTCCGCAGGCGTCTACCCATCAGGAGTTCAGCCGGGGACTTATTAGTGACTGTGCATGGGGTTGAGTGCTGGCTTAGCAAGAAACGGGAGAGTCTGTGGTGCCAGTCTTCCTTGCTGAACCTAGCTAGAGCTTCTTTAGTGGTCCTCACGGCTCTTTCTGCCAATCCATTACTGGCAGGATGAAAGGGAGCCGTGAAGATGTGGCGGATGCCCAGATTGGCAGCGAAGCGACTGAACTCGGCTGATGCGAACTGGGGGCCATTGTCGGAAACAATAGAGTCTGGTAGCCTGTGTGTTATGAACAGGCGAGTCAATGCCTTGGTAACCGCTTGCGTGGTGGTTGTGGGTAGTTGTGCCACGTCAATCCACTTAGAGTAAGAGTCCACGACCACCAGGAACATTCTGCCGTGCACCGGGCCCGCTAGGTCGATGTGAACCCTGGACCACGGTGCGCTGGCGCTTTCCCACTTAGTGGGGGTGGCAATTGGAGGAGATGGACGGGATTCCTGGCAGGGATGGCAGGAGCTTACCCATCTGATGATGTCATCGTCGAGGCCAGGCCACCATACGTAGCTGCGCGCTAATGCCTTCATCCTGACGATGCCAGGGTGGCCCTTATGCAACGCCTCCAAAACTCGGGTACGCAGTGAGGTCGGGATGACCACTCGTGTGCCCCACAGCAAACAGCCCTGCAAACTGGATAACTCCTGTAGGCGGGTCTTAAAAGGCGTGAATTTGGTTTCAACATCGCTGCCCGGCCACCCCCTCCTCACCCAGTCCAGTACCTGGGCGATTGTTTTGTCTGCCTTGGATTTGGCGGCAATGTCAAGGGCAGTGATGGGGAGGTCCAGTTGGGTGACCTCAAAGATAGCGTGGACCGGGGCAGGATCCTCGGCTGGAGCAGGCAGGGGGCAGCGGCTGAGGGCGTCTGCGTGGGACAATGTTTTACCTGGACGGTGTATGAGTCTATACGAGTATGCTGCTAGGAAAAGGGTCCACCTCGTCATTCTAGGAGATAGGACTTGAGGGGTCTGTTTGTCACCTGCTAGTAGACCTAGGAGAGGCTTATGATCCGTGACCAGCTTGAAAAAGTGGCCAAAGAGAAATTCATGAAATTTCTTCACTGCTGCGACAGCTGCTAAAGCTTCCTTATCGATTTGGCTATAATTGCGCTCTGTAGCAGAGAGCGTCCTGGAAAAAAACGTGATGGGAGCCTCAGAGCCGTTGGGGAGCCTGTGGCTTAACACTGCCCCGATTCCAAAAGGGGATGCTAGTACTAATGGAAGGTTGGGGTCAAACTGAATAAGGACCGCCTCTGACGTGAGTAGTGATTTGACTGCGCGAAAAGCGGAGTCTTCCTTGTGTCCCCAATGCCAAGACGATTTTTTATCCAAAAGTCTGTGCAGGGGTTCCGCCACAGATGCTTTATGGGGCAGGAAAGAGGCGTAAAAGTTCAATAGCCCCAAGAAGGCCTGCAGTTCTGCTTTGGAGGTTGGAGTGGGTGCCTCGTGAATTGCCTTAACCTTGGACTCCAGGGGGTGAATGCCTGAGGCGTCAATTTTATAACCCAGAAAGTCCACCTGTCTAGTGGCAATGGCACATTTTTCTTTTTTTAATTTGAGGCCATGCTGTCTGAACCTCTCTAACACTGCTCGAACTCTCTGGAAGAGTTGGGGTCTGTCCCTGGCCGAGACTAAGATGTCGTCGAAGTAGGGTACTACACCAGGGAGGCCCTGCAAAATCCGCTCCATGAGGGATTGAAAAATGCCCGAGGCAACACTTACGCCAAATTGGAGACGCTTGCACCGGAAAGCATCCCTGTGGGTGACAATGGTCTGGAGTTCCGCTGTTTGGTTGTCAACAGGGAACTGTTGATACGCTTGAGACATGTCCAATTTGGCAAAAATGCTGCCAGGTTCAAAAGTGTGTAATAAGTGCTGAATGACGGGCACTGGGTAAGCGCTAACTTGTAAAAATTTATTAATTGTGGTTTTGTAGTCCGAGCAAATTCTCAGGCTACCGTCTTTTTTGAGGGGTGTGACAATGGGCGTCTCCCATTTGGCGAAATCTGTTGGCTCAATGACCCCTTGTTTTAATAATTTATCCAGTTCCGCATCTAATTTAGGCCGAATAGCGAATGGAACTCTACGAGGTTTCAACCGAATTGGGACTGCTTGGGGGTCGACTGAGAATGAGATAGGGGTACCGTTATAACACCCCAGCTCATTGCTGAATACGTCTGAGTAGTCAGCGAATAGGGAGTCAGTGTCAGAGGTTGAGACCGCATGGACTCCTGTTAGCCCTAGGCCGAGGTGGGGGAACCAATCAAGTCCCAAAAGTGTAGGAAGGTTGCTGTTAACTACCACTAGAGGTAGGTGGCCTTTGAAAGTTTTAAAATTAACAAGAAACTTGCCTCTGCCAATTACAGGAATGGTCTTCCCCTGGTAGTCCTTCAGGCTAAGCTGGCACTTCTGGAGCCGGTTTCTGGATATACTGGGCTGTAGTTTCTTGAGGGTGCTCCAAGAGATAATTGAGAGCGCTGACCCCGTGTCAACCTCCATGCTGCAAGGTTTACCTTCTAAATAAACGGAGAGAGAGATTTTACTAATGGTATGGCAAGCGTGCTTATTATGGTGGCGGGTGCGACAGTTCAATACTTGCCTTTGGGGTCCGGAATGTGAAAAGGAAGGGACCCTTTGTGCCGAGTTGTGAGTGGCTTGACAGACTCTGGCGATGTGCCCCTTTTTGTGACAATTGTTGCAGGTGGCTCCCTTGAATTTGCAGGTGGTCCTCAGGTGAGATCCACCACAGGATAGGCACAGGGTGATGTGCTTGGATGGACTGATGCTTTCTCGCTTGGCTCCTACCTGCGGTTGTCTGGTGTGGGCCAGGCGGTGGATGTCGGCCGCATCACTGGGGTCCTCCTCGATGACTACCTCTTCAGAGTGGACGGAAACTGCAATTTGTTTTGGGACAGGACCTTGGATCTCGGTGGCTGAGTGTGCTGCCAGCTCCGCTGCCAGGGCTTCCTCGACGGCTTGAGCGAGGTTGAGGTCCTTCCTGGCGAGTAGGTGTCTTTGAAGGTGAAGATCCTTGACCCCACAGACTAGCTGATCGAGGAGCATGTCATCCAGGTAGGCCCCAAACCCACAATGGAGTGCTGCAGTTCTGAGGGCAGCCATGTACTGGTTGATAGTTTCTTTGTCTGATTGTTTCCTCATACGGAAGGTGAACCACCTGGCAATCTGTGAGGGTCTAGGAGAATAGTGGTTAGTAAGGATTTCTAACAGTTCTGTCCAGGGGACATTTTTTAACTCACGTGGAGCCACGAGTGCTGTGGCAGTATCAAAGACGATGGCTCCACAGTAGATCAGGAAATATGATTTTTTTCTGTGCTCCCCTGCATCAGCCAGCCCAATGCGTCAATGTAATGGTTAAAGCGATTCTTGTATGACTCCCACTTCTCCTCATCCGGTTTGAACGATGGGAAGGCTGGATTGGAGTTCATGATGAGAATCTCGTTGGATAATCTGTTGAGAAAATCTCTCTGGGGCAGCAGCAGGAAGGTTTTTTGTGCCTATGGCAGGCAAGTGATTTCAGCTCTGGGTTTTTTTTTTCACAACTCTCTCCCTCTCTCTGGATTAACATGAGGTTAGACTGCAACGGCCGATGGCAGCGTTTTGAAATTCGCGCCTGCGTGGGCGTCAGTGACTTCGCAATACAGCACCGCGCTGTACTTCTGGGTGGAAATTCAAATGACAGCCATTTGAATTTCGCGCCTAAAGGAATGAGCGGCTGCGGCTCGCAGCGCTACACTTTCTCTGTAGCCGGCTGGCTAACTAGCGGCTACAGACGCTTCTCACTCTCACCGTCTGCTGACCGCTCTCTCTGGCTGCGGATCAGCGTTCGCTCTCGTTGCCTGCTGACCGCTCTCTCTGGCTGTGGGTCAGCGTTCGCTCTCGTTGTCTGCTGACCACTCTCTCTGGCTGCAGATCAGCGACTAGTGATTCAGCGGTTGCATTTTGCCTCTGGTAGCCATCTCATCCTCGTCGCCAGTGTTAAGTTCGGATAATGAGAGGCTGAACCAGGGCATGGATGCAACAATACTTTATTAGGATAATAAAGGACTGAACGTGCTTGCCAAGCCTGGAACTGGCTCGCAGCGATCAGCAACTGGTCGGACCCCGCAGCCTGCTTTTATAGCTGGCTGCTGGGTGAACCAGCCAATGAGAGGGAGGGCAACCGCCCCCGCAGTGCGGATGGACCTGGGTGGGAACTTCTTTAAGTTCCAGGGACATAACAACAAGAAAAAGGAAGAAGAATGCTTTCCTCTTAATCCATAGCTTCATACATCCAATGATTTGGGTTCCTCCTCAAACACACAAACACTTTATGACATGCAGAATAGCAGACAGGCTTATGCAAATATTTAAAATACTGTTTTAAAACATTAGGTTCCCTGATCACTAGGTTTCTTCTAAAGCAGAAGTCACCAACCTTTTGGACCTCAGGGACTACCAAACTCATAATTTTAGATCCCGCAGACCTGAGACCCTGGGAAAATTCCCAAAAAAGTCTGCAGGAAAATTGCCCACCCCATTTTCATAACGATCAACCATCCTTTATTTGGGATCACAGAATACTGTCTCCAGCTCTGTTCTCAGGGAGAGAGAGAGAGAGAGAGAGACTATTGGCTTCATGCAAGGAAAGCAGAAAACTCCACCAGTATGGTACAGCCTCTTGGAGCAGGATGCCTTGCAGGGTCCCAAAGACTCATTTCTGTGGAGTTTGGGGGTGAGAAAGAAAGACTTTTGCTGCTTTCCATGCATGCAGCCAAAAGCAGAAGAAGCAGAAAGAAGCAGCCCGGTGAGGCGCGTGGGGCAAGTTTCCCCCTCCACCCTTTCACCCCTCCCCTTACTACCTCATGTTGTTCACAATGCAAGCGACGCAAACCTTGTGTTCCCACGCAGCCTGGATTAAATTGCTTTGGGGGTGACATTTCTCTGCGGACCACCAGTGGTCCCCGGCCCACCAGTTTGTGACCACTGTTCTAAAGCACATAATTGTTGAGAATTGCTGAGCCAACTATGACACCCTTATCCTGAAATATTAATATTGCACTTAAAAGAAAACATCATGATATTTTGCAATATAATATTTTGCCTTTTTAATATTTCTCAAAATATTTAATTCTTCTAGGAGAGGAGTGGGTGCTAAGTTTCTACAGACTGAATCTCATTTTTCAACAAGTTACATAGCCATTCATCTCACCATGAGGATTCTTCTAACAACTTTTCCTTTTGACTAAAAAAAATTTTTTTTCTGGAAAAAAAAGTTTTGCCGTACTTCTTGCTAACACAGATTAACACAGCTTTCCTCCTACAATGCTGTGTAACTACAGAGATTCAAGATAGCTTGCAAAGCAAATTTAAAGCAAAGAAACAAGCATTGGAATTGTATATTATACATTCAGCTTATTGTTCTATAAAGTGGATACTTGGAAACAGATTGATTCTTTAAAAAAAATAGTCGTTTAATGGATGGTACCAGCTTCAAACTGTTTAGTATCCATGTTAGTTTAACTTCTCGCACAAGCTGCTGTTATACAGCATCTTAATTTATTCCACTCCTTTGTGGATATTTTTTCCTGATTATTTATATTAGTGGAAGTATTCACTTAGTGCTGCAATATCTGTCTGGTATCACTCAATCATTCCATTAGGCCTGGAAATAAAAGTCTTCATTTAATCATATTCTGCTTCTTTTTGCAATGAAATGTGATCTGTTATTGCTCAAGAAATTAAAAAAAATGCTACCACAGCATTACATTGAGAAAATAAAAGAGAAAAACATAGTGGAAAGGCTTCTTTTCATCAGAATCAATTATTCTTTTGGCACTGGAGTAATACATTTAACATTTGGCTATTTCTTTTCTTTAAAAGATTACAAGGGAAGGAGATTCTCAAAAACTCAGTTTGTAAACTCTGCAGTAGACATAGGTATGCATTAAATATCAGATAATGCACTGAAAGCCAAATTATTCTATTAAAATGAAGTGATAATGAGACAAGTTATACTGTAATTAAAAAAAATATATTAAGACACCAGATCAGAAATATTAAAAAAAGAATGCTACTGTAAACTTACAGAGATAGTTAATAGTGTGGGTGTGGGTGCCTAGCAGTGTTTTGCATTAAACTTTCTTGTTGAAGATTTGAAAGAACAATGAATAATTTAAAATGTTAACCCCAACCAATTTTAGACTGGGGGGAAAGAGGGATGATTCCTTATTTTGCCATTTTTCTGTTCAAACACCTCTTCTGTGAAGTTTCCACAGAGCCAAGTACATCCTTCTCATCTTTCCTATTACTTATTCCTTTAGGATCTTATGACTATCACTTTGTTGTTTGTATTTTATGATTATGTTGATTGTTTTATTTAGTATCTTATGACTATCACTGAGTTTTGTATCTTATGATTTATGATGTTTATGATCAATATTTATCACCTGTTGCTTGTATGTACACTGAGAGTTATATACCAGAGACAAATTCCTTGTGCAACCAATCATATGTGGGCGATAAAGAATTCTATTCTATAGGATATAGGGATTTCAGTTAAAATCTTCAAATTCAGCTTCCTATTCATAAAGTTATCTTTATCATTACGTATAAAGTACCATGGGCAAACTGTTCAGGCAATCATCCCCCTGCATAGCCTGACCTTAACTTATGCCTAAAACCAGAATTCTATAGACATGTCTGAAAAAGAAAACGACAGCACTGGAAACACAGTCATTTTGATACAAAACTGCTTTGAATGATTCCACTTTCAATTCCTATTTGGGAGGAGTTGCGATTTGGTCATTAAATGGACTCCACTGAGCTCAACAAAGTACACAGCCTTCCTGAAAAGATGTGGGATGGTTTCATTATTTTAGTATGTTGTAAGCCTCCTTTTAAAATCATTTCACCGAAGAGCAGATCTGGGGGACATAATTCAAAAGACATTATTTTTAAGCATTAAATAACCCTTTAGACCAGCGGTCGCCAACCGGTGGGGCTGTGAGAAAATTTTGGTGGGCTGCAGAGAAATCTCACCCCCAGAGCACCCACACAAAGCAATTAATCCAGGCTGTGCAGAAACACAAGGCTGCGCGGCCCACATGGCATGTGGGAACCCTCCCCCCCCCAACTCACTCCTTACCCAGCAAACTTGCCTGCTAAATTGCTATTTTTCCTTTTTCTGACCATCATTTGTTCTGCTGTGCTGGGAGGTTTAGATTAGCAGGAAATGGTTGGATTTCTTGCTTTCTAGCTGGTCTTTAGATTTTTGGCTCAGCACAGCCGAACCTCCCTTAGGACTGAAGGTTTGCTTGCAAGCAAATTCAGTACAGACTCATGGCAAGCAAATTTGAGAGACTGAGCTAGCCGATGGCAGATAGATAGATCACTGAATGATTCTGTGAGCAACTCAATTTGCCTGCCTGCTTTGCCTGATTTTGGGTAAAAGTTGCTCTTTTTTATACAAAATTACATGCATGGTGTGTTGTTAGTTAATCTTATGAGTTTGCTTGCATGCAAATTTTATGTGACAGACTGAGCTAGCCAATGGCAGATAGATAGATCTCTGAATGAATCTGTGATTCTGTGAGCCTATCAATCTGCCTGCCTGCTTGGCCTGATTTTGAGTAAAAGTTGCTCTCTTTTTTTTTTGATAAAAAAATTCAATATTTATATGCATGGTGTGTTGTGAGTTAATTTTATGAGTTTGCTTGCAAGCAAATTTTATGTGACAGACTGAGCTAGCCAATTAATGTGTCATTCTGTGAGCAACTCTATTTGCCTGCCTGCATTGCCTGATTTTGGGTAAAAGTTGCTCTTTTTTAAATAAAAAATTCAACATTTATATAAATATTTACAATATTTACATACAAGCCATGCCTAGCCAGTCACATGACCACCAAGCCACACCCACAAATTAGGCCACACCCACATAACCAGTTAGTGGTCCCTGGGATCTAAAATTATGAGTTTGGTGGTCCCTGAGGTCCAAAAGGTTGGCGACCCCTGCTTTAGACAAATCTGCACTGGATTCTAAAAGCATGCATCCAGTTAATCATTTATACCAGACGTTCTTGTACTTTTTGCCATCACACCTCCCTTTAATATGACCTTAATGTACACACCTCTTCTAAACTGAATAAAACATTGGGAATGGTTGATTTATTGTAGCAATATAACTAGCAGGTCCTTCACATCTTCCCTGCACTCTATCTGCACCTTACAGTTTGAGAAACCATGTTTTGTACCATATTTGATGGTAGCTAATGAAACAGAAATATTTTAAAAAGTCAAAGCAACGTGCTTTTCTTTCTGGCTTTTTTCAGTTGTTGCAATGTGAATATACTATACCCCATGTAAAATGTATGAGTTAAAGAGGAATGAAAATGTCAAAGAATGATATTTCTTGTAGACAACTTTGTCAGATACTAATCTCTAGCATGAGGGCATGTACTATTGTGTCAACCCTACAAATCCATAAAGCTTGTTTCTTAGCATTGTCAGAATAGATGAATGTAAGACAAACATTTCCTGTATTTATGATGTTGCTTTAAGCTATGGGAATTGATTATAATTTTTGAAGGCGTGCTTGTAGAAGAAAAAAAATATTAATAGGTTAACTGGCAAGCCTGAGGTCATTATTCCCCCTTCCTACTTTTCCAGTAAAGTATTATTTGAGTGCAAAAGACTTGTCTGTCATACTTGTCATTGAACTGCAGTTAGTGAATTTATTCCATGAGTGCAAAAGACTTGCCTGTCATACTTGTCATTGAACTGCAGTTAGTGAATTTATTCCATGGATACTACTTAGTGAGACAGTAAAATATTGAGAGGATTCATCCCTAATTTGAGACTAGAAATTGTATTCACATACCATTGTTCCAATGTCATATTTATAACATTTTTCACTTTTTTGAATGGAATTGTATCTTTTGTGTCATGTAAAATAGTCCCATTTCCAATTGGTGGTCCCACTGGAAAAAGGAGGATTCTTTTAAGCAATTGATTTCATTGATGGATTATGTGCCATTCTCCCTAATTTTACTACCCTGTTTCTCCAACAATTTGGCCTCCCCCAATAGGAAGTCCCAGCATGTTTTATAGGCATGAAATGAAATTAACCCCCCCCCCCAATAAAGGCCTATTGTTAGGGATATACCCTAGCAGGATCTGCAGGGCAGTCAGGCAGGCAGGCAGAATGTGTGAGATAAACGTTTTTTGTAGCTTACACTCAGTACAACAGATACACAGTGCCAATTAAATAGTTTTATTCCAGCAAGAGTTAAAGCATAGTCAAAATAGTCCATATATCATTCACTTAGTTCAGTCCGTCCAGGGATTATTCAGTTGCAAATTCCAGTGTCGAAAAAGAGAGGTCAGTACACTTACAAATATCAGTCCGATGAGATATCTCCTCGCAGTAGAGAGATATGAGGAACTCAAAAACTCCTCTCTTCTTATCAGCAACTCTTCAGTAGGGAAAAGACGCAGCTAACAAACCATCAACGTAGTCCAATCCAGTAATTGTCAGTAATTGCCAGGGAATCGTCAGCAATCAATCAGGTTGTCTTGCTCCCTCTTATGGTGGTTTCACACCACACCCAAAATTACATGCTTTGCATTTAAAGTGACACACACTTAAACTAACAATCATAGCTTATATATATTATTTTACCCAAACTACGTTAGGTGACCTATGTTATACCTAACATTCTCCCCTTTTGGGTAATATAATAATATATATATATATCTATTTACAACCTTAACCCATAGTCATCACAACTCTCTTTGTGTTTGACTGCACCTTGGGCTTTTGTGAACTGATCAGCAATATTTTGCTCAGTCATACAATACTCCAATCTTATTAAACCATCCTATACAGATTGTCTTACATTCAGATATCTAAGATCTGTATGCTTAGATCTCGTTTTTACAGCAATATTTGTAGCCATCTGTATGGCTGCTTGATTGTCCTCATACACTACAATGGAATCATTAACAGTTAATCCCATATCCAACAACAACTGTTTATACAGAATTAAATCAGTATATAATAAGGATAGACATGAAAATTCTGCTTCCATTGTGGACATACTTATGTGTTGCTGTCTAATTGACCTCCAACCAATCAATGCTTTTCCTAATAGTATAGCCATTCCTGAAGTTGATTTCCTAGTGTTTATATCTGTTGCAAAACTTGCATCAGCATATGCGCTTAAAATCAAATCATCTTTTGGCTCCAAATACAATGCATAGTGCATTGTCCTTTTAAGATATCTTAAGATACGTTTTGCTGCTTGCCAGTGTCGTTCATCGGGTTCAGCGTTGAATCGAGCCAATTGATTAACGCTATAGGCAATATCTGGCCTTGACCAATTACTAATGTACGATAGACTACCAATTAGCGACTGATAGATAGTCTTATCGAATTTTGAACTCTGAGCATCAGTCCGGCAAAATTCCTGACTCATTGGAGTTTTTGCTGGTTTACAAAGTTCCATCTTATATGTTTTTAGTAATTGATAAATTTTATCCTCTTGAGATATCTTATAGCCACCGTTGGTTTTATTTATTGTCAATCCTAAATACTGTTTTATCTCTCCTAATTGCTTCAATTTTATCCTCTTTCCTAATAATGATATTATTTCAGTAGCTTCATTATTAGTTTTTGTAATTAAGGCAATATCATCTGTAAACAACAATAATAATGACACTATTCCATTTGTCTCTCTTTTAAATAAACATGGATCAGCTAAACCTGCTTTAAACCCTATATTGTTTAACTCCTTAACAATATATTGGTTCCATTCGTAACCAGATTGTTTTAATCCATAGAGACTCTTTTTAAGTTTCCAACAGTCATTATTAGTTTTATCATCCTTAATTCCTACAGGTTTCTTTAGGTATATAGTGTGCTGCAATGGCGCATGCAGATAGGCAGTTTCTACATCTAAATGATTTATGATATAGTTTTTCTTAGCTGCCCACACTAAAGCTGCTCTCAAGGTTGTTGCTTTTAGACTCGGTGCAAACACTTCATCATAATCACATGCAGTTTGATTAAATCCTTGAGCTACCAACCTAGCCTTATGGGTAACAGTCCCATTTTTACCTGTTTTTAATTTAAATATCCATTTACAGCCAATGGACTTTTCCCCTGGAGGTAATCTAGCATTCTCATAGACTCCCATCTGTTTTAATGAATTCAGTTCCTTTTGCATTGCTGTATGCCAGTTCTCCTGATCCTTCGCAGGATACAATTTTAGTTCTTCCACAGTGGCTGGAATTTTACTAATCTGGCAAACCATACTTGCCTGATACCTATCAGGTGGTCTACTTACTCGTGTTGACCGTCTAGGTAGTACAGGACTTATAGGTGGACTCTTATCTATCACCTGTTCCTGGTTATCTATTTCTTCTTCACTTATTTCTTCTTTAATTGGTTCTATTTTCACTTCCTTTACTTCCTCTTCAATTGGACTTTTCTCATCACTAGTATGGTGGCTCGGGCCCCTGTAGGTTTCTATGATTACACTTTTATTCGAATCTTGTTCCAATTTGTGCCATCCTACATGTTCCAGGAATTGTGCACTAGCACTACAATGAATTCTAGTTGTGCCCTCTTCCCAGAACCTGTAAGATCTATGGTTTGATTCGTAACCTACAAAATATAATCTTTTAGCCCTATGCTGTCCCTTATGTCTCTGTTGTGTGGGAATATGCACCCATGCTGGTGCTCCAAATGTGTGCATGTAGCTTAGGTCAGGTTTTCTACCATGCCACCGTGTGAATGGTAATTCACCTGTTGTTGAGTTAACAACATTATTCAATATATGATTACCACACATTGTTGCTTCTCCCCACAAATTCTCAGGTAATCCTGAATCTGACAACATAGTACGAGCCATTGCCTGCAGTGTTTGGCCTTGCCTTTCTATAAAGGAATTATGTTGTGGCCTATATGGTGCAGACCTTTTATGTTCTACACCTGCCATCTTCAGTCTATTTTGGAATTTATTATTTATAAATTCCGTACCATTATCAGTTACAAGAGTTACTAGTTGCCTTTTAGTTTTTCTCTCTGCAAACTTTAACCAATTAAAGAAATTCTGATATGTTTCTGTTTTACTCTTCATTAAATAACAGAAATCATATCTAGAATAATGATCCATTATACTTAATATATAACGAGCACCTCCCACACTTGGTTTTTTAGGACCTATAATATCAGCAAATACGACCTCTAGAGGCTCCTTAGTCTTAAATCCATTAATTCTATTTGCTGGTATTACCTTGCTTTTTTCTTGACTGCAAGCATTGCAGTGCAAATACTTACTGCAAGGCTTCAGTTTTATACCTTTAGACAGTTCAACCGTTTGCTTGAGCATTTTAAAATTTATATGCCCTAAATGTCTGTGTAACAAATGTATGCATTCATCATGAGGTTTAACGTTATTATACACTGTGTTAGCCACCTCTAATTGATTATCATTTAACACATACAATTCACCTTTTAAAGTTGCAGTCATTTTTTTACCTTCCTTTTCTATTATGCAGTTTTCTCCCCTAAAGGTAACTACATAACCTAGTTTAATCAAAACTCTAACCGAAAGCAAATTAAACTTAAGTTGTGGTACATATAACATTTTTACATTTTCTTTTATGCAAGAACAATATGCTGTACCTTGACCTCTTGCTTTCAGTTTCCAACCATTCGCTAATGATATCTGCTGTGAACTCGTGGACATCTTAATAAATCTTTTCTTATCTTATGTTATGCAGTGCGATGCTCCACTATCTACAACCCAAAAATTATTATTGTTCACAGTTTGGTTGCTATACATGGCTAACTCTAAGCATTTTTTATTCTTTTGATGCCTTTTTGCATTCTGGCTGGCATTTTGGCGTTTTTCTTTCTTGCAGAATCTAGCCAAATGTCCTTTTCTTCCACAATTAAAACATTTTCTAATTGTGTAGGCTGACGAAGATAACTCCTCTTCTTGTGGTTGTTCCCTTCTGAGTTGATCCCTTTCAAGCCTTCTCCTGGCTTCTTCAATTAATCTGCCAGTAATGTCAGTTAATGTGAGGTTATCCTTTGGCAGCACTTCCAGTGAAGTTACATAGTCGTCATAGCTCTCATCTAATGAAGAAAAAATTATATAAACCTGATGCAGTTCAGTGAAGATAAGCTCTTTTCCATTCAGCTCCTGAAAAATCCTCTTCATAGTGTTTATATGAGTCAACATGTCTCCATTCTTTTGAAGATGTGTTCTGAACAGCTTCCGTGTAAGATTTATATGAGCTCCTACACTGTCTCGAACATAAATCTTCTTTAAATTCTCCCAGCACTTAGCAGCTGTTTCTTCTCCACGAATATGGACAAGCTGCTGGTCACTGAGTGTCAGTCCTATTATACAGAGAGCTTGTTCATTTTTCAGTTTATATTGTTGTATTTTGTGGGCATCATCTTCATCCTCTGGATCCCAAGCATCTACCTCTGGTGGGTTTTGAATTATATTCCACAAACCTTCTCTACGTAGAAGTAGGCTGCATTTCATAGACCATGAAACATAGTTTGTTCCATCCAGTTTGGATATTAGAGACAAACTTGGTAAATTGACTTCTGCCATCTTTCTCTGGATATTAAACTATAATTAATAAAACACAGCTGTCTGTTTACAGTATTGTGTAACCACACTAACTCTCACTTTATATAAGCCTGTTATATCCTGGTTAGTCTGACTGTGCAGCTGGGCCCATAACCAGTGTTAGGGATATACCCTAGCAGGATGTGCAGGGCAGTCAGGCAGTCAGGCAGAATGTGTGAGATAAACGTTTTTGTAGCTTACACTCAGTACAACAGATACACAGTGCCAATTAAATAGTTTTATTCCAGCAAGAGTTAAAGCATAGTCAAAACAGTCCATATATCAAAGGAGGAGAAGGAGAACATAGCATTGTGTAACATTAATTGATGCAATATTTTTGAGAACATAATGCTCCCTGTTGTCTCTTCAAACTATTAGGAGGATTTTACATGCTTTAGAGCAGGCTGTCAAACTTACGTTGTCACGGCTCTTTCATGTGATGTAAGCAGATTTTATTTCCCCTTTGCTAAACCGGGCATGGGTGTGGCCAACACGTGACACATCCAGCCCATGGGCCAGGAGTTTTATAGCCCCACTTTAGAGGTGTGATGGCTCAGTAGTTAAGATACTGATTTAAGAACTGTCCAGATTTGACCCCTGAGCACCACTTGGCAGACTGAGCTCCCTCTACTTGCCCCAGCTCCAACCCACCTAGCAGTCTGGAAACATGTAAATGTGAGTAGATAAATAAGTATTACTTTGGTGGGAAGTTAACAGTGTTCCGTGCGCCTTGGCTCATGCCAGGCACATGACCAAGGAAGTGTCTTCAGATGACGCTGGCTCCCTCGGCTAAGAAATGGAAATGAGCACCACCTCCTAGAGTCAAACACAACTAAACATGTAAAACTTTAACCTTTACTTGCTTTAGCAAAAATTCAACAATAGGAATATCCCCACTCTCCTTCTTCCTTTCTCTAAAATTATCCTGTAGCATGGAGAAATTTAGGAGACAAATTTGGTCAGCCCTACAAATTGCCACTAATGAAACAAAATCATATTAACAAAGATATAAGGTTTTCTTTTTTTCTATTACATATGGATGAGATCAAGACCACATATTCATGTAATCCAGAATTTTAAACAAGCTAGGTTCTAATAAACATGCAAATTACTATTTAATGTCATTTCTCCCATTGCTCTTATTTATCAATATAATTTATATTTTTATTTATGTATTTGAGACATTTTCAAGAGGCAACTGGACTTCTTGGTTTATCTTTGAAGATGCTTAGCTTGTCATCCAACAAGCTTCTTCAGATCTCTTCACCAAAAGCTGAAGAAACTTCTTGGAGGAGAAGTGAAATGGCTTCAAAGATAAATCAGGAAGTCCAGTTGCCTCTTGAAAAAACACTTTTGGAACAACCATGACCTGGATGACTGAGAATCTCCATAGACATGTGTTTGAGACCCATTGTTTGACTTTGATAGAAAACAGTTATTCTCTGGTAATTATTCTGTCATCTACAGTATATACAGGAAATATAAAATTTTAAACAGGGACAGGTGATACAAGCCTTAATCCTTTCTCCAAATTATAGTTAAAAATAAATATTAGTTGACTTTAGGTATACTTTGTTTATAAATATGCCTAAAAACCTAAGTTCATATAACAGATCTTAAAACCAATTACAGATAACATATGCAGGTAAAACCTGTTCCTCTTTATTGAATCAAGATTCATGTCAATTTTTAATAATAATATTAAATAGCACATAGAGAAAATAATTGTTCGTGTAGAGCTAATTCACCAATTTTTAAAATGATGGTTTCATTTTGCTTCTGTAGTTTAAGAAGAAAGAAACATTTTATAATAGGAAAAATAGCACATTATTTAGATTCATTTAACCATTCTTTTGTTAATGTAGCTCTAACTTGTAGAAATTTTTATAGTAAATTAATAAGAAACCTTCAATATGTCTCACCTATAACTTTTAAAAATTACTTTAAACTACTTTTAAAACTTGGACAGGGAAGCAAAACATTATTTAAACATTTTGGAAGCTAACAGTTGTTGTTGTTTAAGCATGCATTAAGGAGGTCATGACAAAAATTCAAGGCTTCCAAAATCCAGAATCTCTTCTAAGTAGTCCATAAAATTAAATGTTTTGTTGTTATAAATCAAGCTTAAGCATCTTGGAAGCATTTGGCTACAAACAAATTCAATTCCCTCTCAAAAATATACTGTAATCTATTCAATCAATTCTTTGAAGCTGAAAAATGTCAATACACTATTAAAATTACAACGTTGACATGTTTTTGCCACAGGCATTCAAAAACATATCTGGCAACTGTGAAGTTACAACAAATGTAGTCATATAAATTATCCTGACAATTACCTGAGATAATATTTATAATTTATAATAAATTCCTTTTTGTTTTGTTATCACATGCCTTTCTTTGTTTTATTATTTCTAACACTTTTCATCATTCTTTGTGGACCATGACATTAGATAGATGATAGATAGATAGATAGATAGATAGATAGATGAGAGAGAGAGAGAGAGAGAGAGAGAGAGAGAGAGAGAGAGAGAGAGAGAGAGAATAAAATATAAAATTGAAATATGAATATATAAAGAACAAAACAAACAAGTGTGATAAATTATCTGAAAAAATATCACACCAGGGGCTATATTGCATATAGTTGAATCAGTATCAAGACTGAGATTTTAATCTGAGTTCTGAGATTAAGCAGTTCCTGTTAAAGAAATTGATTTACTTCTCATGCACAATATCAGCTCCTAATCTTCATGTGATTTTTCTTTTCCTCATGGAAAAAAAATACTGTTTTAATAAAGAATTGATACATCTATCAAAAACTATTTTCCCCTTCCAGGAGGCTTAGAGTGCTAGTGTAGGCATCAATTATTTAAAAGTATGCTGTGCATTAATATCATTATAGAAAGAAAGGTCATACAATATCATTACTGTATACCAATATCAAATAATTGCCCTATGCATATTCAGCAGCACAATTAAACACAATTGACAGTTACATTGTGGATTTTTTTTCCACAAAGTGTGGCCACTATTTTTCAAATGTGAGATGGATGGCTTTTAAATTGAGATTATGCGAATTAAATTATTGCTTCATATCTACCTAGTGAATTTTCATGATAATGTTATTGGACTAGGCAAACTTCTGCTATTATTTAGCATATGTTTTCTAATGTTCTCATCAAATGCTTGAACTTGGAAAAAATATAGACACAATTATATTCTCAAAGCACATTACTGAAAAATAGATATTTTTTACCACTGTGACAACAAATTTAAAATAAGTTTAACCCAATACTAATCAAAACCTCAGCCTAGTCAAAACTTACTTCTGGAGATGATTCTGGGAAGTAAATTAAGAATTTTAATATTTTCCTGCAGTATTTTCCTAAAAGTATTAAATATACTCTTTCTGGTCCAGATCTGTGCATAATGACTGGAAGTTATTTTTGAATCACAATAAGTGAGCCTCAGTTGAATATATTATATGATATAATAAAGGTTCAGTAACATGTGAAGCCAGCATAGTTTTCTCATAGTGATCAAGAAGCTATAAGAATTAAGAATGTTTTCTTAAGAAAATAGAAAACTTGCTTTAGCCAAGGCAAACAAGAAGGAATACAAATGCTGGGAAACAATAAGAATTTCTTTAAACATGATCAAAGCAAAAAGAAATGGTCAGGGAGAAAGTTCATTTTTCTATAAAATGAAAATAAAGTAAATGGATGCTCAAGAAAGGCATAGAAATGGCTGAGAAACTGAATAAATTCCATGCACCTGTCTGAACTTCAGAAGATATAGGAGAAAGTTGAGCCTATATTGATTTTCTCAGGAAGAGAATCAAAACCACTAAAGCCAATTGAGATAACAAGAGAAAATATCATAGAACATCATGATAGACTACATAGTGACTTATCTCCAGGAGCCAGATGGCATCCACCAAAAGAGTTCTTAAAGAATTCAAATGGAAATTGTGTACCTCCTAGCAAAAACATACAATTGACTCCTCAAATTAGGCTTCATGTCAGAGGACTGAAAGGTAGTGTACCCAATACAGTGACAAATTTTGAAAAGGACCTTGGGATACCTGGGAAATTACTTAGCCAGCCAGTTTAATGTCTGTTCCATTAAATCTGGTGGAAGTTTAATCAATGGAAAACTCAAGTTGTCAACTCTGAAGTTGGCTGAACTGTGGCCATTTTCTTTTTGTAGTTTTTCTCTAGAGAGTTTTCTCTTTTCATTGCTTCAGGACTGACACAGCCTGCAGTGAAGGGGCCAGGGAGAGGGGTGTAGAGATAGTTGGGGTGTTATAGCCAAAATAAAACTCTTTCCCCTGGGGGAATCAAGGACATTGGTGCAGGTGTTCAAAAGGTGGAGACTGAGATCACCTAGCAACTGGACTACATGCTGATTGGACCATGTGATTGATGTCTGGGGGGGGGGGGAGGGAGTGACAAAGTTTTACGTTTAATTGGGTGTAAAACCAACAGGAACTTAGAGTTGGTTTTCCACCAAAAAATGCCAATCTGATATGTCCCAATAAAAATGTTCTTTGAGGAATACTCCTGCCTCAGAGTTCTTATTGGATGGGATGTATTGATTAGAACTTTGATACGAGTACATACAGTAATAAGTTTTAAAACAGAAAAAAAAATTAAATGAGATAGGCAGCACACTAAATAAGTATGTATGTACATATGTATGTATGTGAATTTTCCAAAAAAGGTATAATTTTGGGAGGAAATAATACCCACACACATAGCTAAACTTGACCCTATTGATGTTGTATACTTGAACTTTTAAATTGCCTTTGGAAAAATTCCTCATGAAGGTTTTTTTGAGTAAATAAAGGAATCATGAAGTAATAAGACTTGCTTATTTATTGATTGATAACTGGGGGAAAAATCAGTAAGCAAAGAATAGGATTTTCTCCAGAGAAAGAAAGAAGTGTGTTTGCTCTGGTTTTGAACTAAAATCAATATTTTTAACATGCTTATAAGGCTTTTAACTCAGAGCCAAGCAGCAAGCTGCCCAAGCTTACACATTATAGCAAACTATTTAGAAAGGGGTAAATAATAATTTATGGTGGACATGCAATAAAGCAAAGAAATATTGGAGTAGGATTCATATCGTAATACAGAAGATTCTTAAACTGAATGTAAAGATAAAACTAGAAACTTTTGGGTTTACTGGAAAAGGACGGAGGGGTGGAAATTGGAACTTTGATGTTATATATGTTGACAGCAGCAAAATTACTTTATGCACAAAAATGGAAGGACACTTTGATTCCCACAATTGACGACTGGCTACAGAATTTGATGGAGTAAGCAGAGATAGCTAAATTGATTTCTTTGAATTAAAAAAGAACACAATTACTTTTGTTTCAACTTGGAAGCCCCTTCTGGACTTTGTACTTGAGGTGGAAAAATAATGAAACTTTGATTTTGGGTTTTGCTGATTAGTTATATTAGTTTGTTGTTATATAAATGGCTATTTTATACTATTATGTAAAAGTAAAAAGTTGAGGGTTGATGTTACTATCTTATTCTAGTGTACCAAAGGGAGTCAGAAGTCAACAACTTTTCTTTCTTTTCCCCTTCTTTTTTACACTTTTCTCTTCCCTTTTCCTTCCCCAGTTTTTCCTACTATTTGCTTTTGCTTGTATTTTTGTATTTTACATTATAAACTAATAAAAAGCCTTTACCGGAGGAGGAAAAAAAAGAAAAAATTAAAAGGTAAAAATCAAAACTGTGAACAAATCTAAAAAGATTTCTTTAGACGAATTCATCCAATTTTTGTGGAATTTATTTGGGACAAATATCTCTAACCACATATATTCGGTTGGTGTTCTCAATTACACATAACTAATCAGGAAAAGTATTCATATAGGTTATAGTGTATCCAAAGTGAAGGTGTCTACTAAGTGCTGTTCCAAAAAAGAAAAAGAAAAGAAAGGAAAATTTCATGCCATGGATTATTTAAAAATTAATACAAAAAAATAATGTATTGTTCTTACACAAATACAAGTCTGCCTCTGGAATAGCTGAAGAAATGATTAAAGGGTAACAATGATCGAAATATAAAAATCAAGTATGACATGAACAAACTAGACAAGGAGTCATCCCCCCACCCCTGTATCTGATTGGAAGAAGATTTACAACAGACAAAAGAAGTTCTTCACCCCCCAAAAGATGCAATTAACTTATTGAATTTCTTTGTGGAATTTAAAACAGTGAACATGCTAGAGGGATCTGGCTGACCATATTAAAAATATAAATTTAGAGTAAATAAAGCTAGGCTTAATCCAGCATTGCTAGTCTTACCTTCTAAAACACCCCACGAGATCAATTAATTCACTATATTCATGCTCACTGCAGTAAAACCAGAAATAATTAACTTACATGTAAATAGAGAAAAGGAAAAACTATTCAGAAAAGAAAGTACTTCAAAAAAAGGTTAAATGAATCATCTAAAACAAAACAATATATTAAATATGTTTATTTGACAAGTTGTCTTCATCTTCTGCAGCTTTCTTTCACTAAGGAATTATCTCTTTAAAATATAATCTTTGATAAGAAAATACATGCAGTCCTTAACAACTGAGCCCAAAATTTATGTTGCTAAATGAGAAATTTGTTAGGTGAGTTTTTCCCCATTTTATGACTTTTCTTGAGATATCTGTTAAGTGAATCACTCCAGTTGCTAAATTAGTAACACAGTTATTAGGTGAATCTGGCTTCCCCACTGACTCTGCTTGTCAAAAGGTTGCAAAAGGTGTTCACATGGCCCCAAGACACTGCAAACATCATAAATATAGTTTCAGTCAGTAGTTACTTTAATGTAAATCACATGGCGATGGGATGCTGCTATGGTCATAAATGTGAAAATTTGTCATTTTTAGTGCCATTGTAACTTCAAATGGTCACTATGTTAACCCTTGTAAGTTGAGGACTACTTGCATGTCTTCCTAGGTACATTTAGAAAAGTATTATCTTACACAGGCCTCTTTAGAAAGTTATTATTTATCTTCATTAAGGTAATAGCAAGTTCTTGGATCAATGTACTATATAACAGAAAAAAATGTTCTGTTTCCAAGAACATGGATTGCAAGAAATCTTTGGACACTTTTGGGATATAATTAATTTTTTGATGTTGATACCCATTATCTCTTTTGAAGAATTTATTTAAAAAATAAGTACTACAATCTTTTATTGGAAAATATAGGTGGCAACTAAAATAGTCAGTTTAAATAATTTGATATGTAATGATTATATTAAGGATTTTTCTCTGCATCAAATAGAATTGTGGTAATAGTGATAATATTCTCAATTTTCTTTTCTTGTTCAATTCTTGGAGAGTGCCTGGACATGTCAACCTGTGGTTTTTCAGCAGTGGTTTGCCATTGCTTTTTTTCCTAGGGCTGAGAATGAGTGGCTGGCTCAATCTGGCTTTGTGTCTAAATTGAGACTAGAACTCACAGTCTCCTAGCTTCTACTCTTGATTGATACTTAAACAAAATTTAATGGCTTGATACGATCCATACCCTTTGGATAATTCAAAGATATCTTATTTGATAACACCCACAACTGTAATTAAATCTTCAACATATTCATATCAAAAGTTAAGGAATATTTTAAAGTTGATGCCACTGGAATTTATGATCTATGGACTAAAAAGGTGAATTATCCAATATCATTGAATCAATAGTTGCAAATTTTTAAAAATGCTGAGCTGTTAGCAATTGATTTGAGATTGGAAGCAACAAAAAAATTCTATTTCAATTTTTTTGGACTTCCGGAGAATAGATTCCAAATTTGGAAATGTACAATTGATCTGATTCTGAAAAGATACTTTTATCTACTAAATCACTAACTACAGGGCATATCACAACATTATTTATGGAACTATTCCCCTCATTTGTTTCTACCCACCCTATCAGCCAAAGAATGTCACCTTGTAGGATCCAAGAAATGGGCCTTTTCTGTTTGGTGGGTCTGCCCTTTAAAACAGCAGTCACCAACTGGTGGACCACAGCCCATTGGTGGGCCATGAGAAAATTTTGGTGGGCCACTCCCAGAGCACCCTCCCAAAGCAATTAATCCAGGCTGCGCAGAAACACAAGTCTGCACTGCCCACATGGCCTGCGGGAACCCTCCCCGCCCATTCACTCCTTACCTGGCAAACTTGCCTGCTAAATTACTGTTTTTCCTTTTTCCAACCATCAGCTGTTCTGCTGTGCCGGGAGATTTAGATTAGCTAGAAAGCAGGAAATCGTTGGATTTCTTGCTTTCCAGCTAGTCTTTAGATCTTCGGCTGTGATTTTAACCACAGCCGAACCTCCCTTAGGACTGAAGGTTCAATTATTCAGTACAGACTCACAGCAAGCAAATTTTATGTGACAGACTCGGGTAGCCGATGGCAGATAGATAAATCACTGAATCTGTGAGCAACTCATCTGCCTGCCTGCTTTGCCTGATTTTGGGTAAAAGTTGCTCTTTTTTATAAAAAATTCAATATTTATATAAATATTTATAATATTTACACACAAGCCACGCCTAGTCAGTCACATGGCCACACCCACAAATTAGGCCACACCCACATAACCAGTTAGTGGTCCCTGGGATCTAAAATTATGAGTTTGGTGGTTCCTGAGGTCCAAAAGGTTGGCAATCCCTGCTTTAAAACATCATTCCTGTTGAGATTAGGTTGGAAGGTTTTTGGGAGGCTCAAGGGATGTGGATGTCTTTGTAGGCATGGGGATCAGAGTGTTAGTTAGTGCCCATAATTATTATTTTGTCTAAAATGATTTGGCTTCTTGGCTGTTGATCTTTTATGTTGTCGGCACGCCATCTTTCACATGAAACTTTGCAAAGTGTGGAAACAGTACTGTTTTACAGCCTTTATTAGCTCAGTACCCCTACTTCACTACGAAACTATGTAGTCGGGCTTAGTTTTGGGGGGAGGAAAATAAGGGGGGTGGGGAATTCTGCCTCTGCCTACCAGCATCCATCAGTATTCATCTGGCTAGCATCCTGTCAGTGTGTGAGAGAGTTGAGAGCTGTATGGAAACTGAAACAGGATTTGCTGTATGAGCAAGAAGGAGACAGCAAGGAGCCTGGGCATGGCTTAGGTCAATTGCTCTATACTAAAGCTGCTTTAGCTGTGAAACTAAAATGGAAATGGAAACTCCTCTCCTCTGCTTGTGTTTTGCATTTGGAACATATGTCTTTTCAGGTGGGGAGGGAGAGTTGAACTCCTTAGCATAAGAGCATGCTAATAATAACATAGGAAATACTAAAGCTCTGATGGACATTTCAAAAATTCCTTTGTTAGTGAGCACCTAGAAGCCAAGAGGAATATACATGCCAAATTTCAAGTTTGTAAGCTTTACGGTTCTAGAGATTTCGTGATGATGCGTGAGTGGTATTTCATTTATATATATAGAGAGAGATAAATAAACAAGAAAGAAATGAAATCAGTTTAAAATAAATTAATAAGCTTTGCATTGTATGCAAAATGATAAGATGAAATGTTGACCCAAAACATAGCTACTAGATATCAACAAGAGACAGTCAGTCAGAGAAAAAGTAATTAATATTATAAATTGTGGGAGGATTGATTTAAAAAACTGAAAAATTATTGTGTAAAGTATGTTGGGAGAAGAAAGCATAGATGGAAGAGGGGGAAAAATGAAAAGGTCATGTAATCTGAGATACTGAAAAATAATAATCAATCTGTTCAAGTTGATTGATATGTAGAGAAGTTAGAGGAGCCCTAGGAGTGGGTCCCAATTTGCTGATAGCATGAACAAAGTGTGACATTTGTTTCTATTCATCCTCCATTCAAGCCATTATAATGGAGTGTTGAAGATGACCTAATCACAAGAACTATTCTCACAGAAGCAATCAAGAGAGGTCTGATTGCAACTGCTACTGTTTTCTGAGGCAGACTTGTTATTCTCTTATTCCACTCCTAAAATTTCCTCACCAAATGCAATGTAAAAAGAGCCACTGTGGCACAGTGGTTAGAATGCAGTATTGCAGGCTAATTCTGCTGACTGCCAGCAGTTCGATTCTCACTGGCTCAAGGTTGACTCAGTCTTCCATCCTTCTGAGGTCAGTAAAATGAGGACCCAGATTGTTGTGGGCAATATGCTAACTCTGTAAACCGCTTAGAGAGGGGCTGTAAAGTACTGTAAAGTGGTATACAAGTCCAAGTGTTATTGCTATTGCTAATAGTTCTGAGAAAATGGATTAGACTATGCAGCCCTCTTTCAGATTTCACCTACATTTGGATTACTTTTCTCTAACATAAATACAAAAGTGTTCCTTGCTCGTGTCCAAAAATTTAAAATGGATAATAATAATTTAAATTTATAATTTAAATGAATAAAAGAGATAATTTAAATTTAAAAATATGTCCAGTTTTTCCTCCCAGATAAAGACCATTTCCATTTTTTAAAATCATTTTCCTCCAATCCTGGTTAAAAGAAATTTCATTTGCAAAAACCATCTGAGGGGCTATTTCCACGAGAGTGAATATGCCCACTTATCTTAAGCTGCGTTATTGAGCTGGCTCCATTACATGAAAGGTTAAACTGAATTTCCCCTTCAAACAGCTTCAGTAATATTAAAGAGGTTCAGATGAAACTTAAGCTTCTTTCCTTGCCTCTTACTTTTCTTCTCCTGACAGCACATAGGTCCTTGTTCTGCTTCCTGAAAGGCTGCTGACTAAAAGCAGAAAGTGTTTCTTTCTCTCTAATTGGCTTTATGAAAACCTTACTTTATCAATGCAATTGTGAAGTTTCTCAGAGTGAGATCAGCAATTCTTGTCCTCACTCCCCCAAATCCAAGATGAGACACTAAAAGGAGCCAGTAATTCTTGAAACTTCCAGGCACATCACTAATAGAATTTTGCTCCCTTCTGTGATCTCTCATCATTGTAATGCTCTCTCTCCATCTTCACAGCATGTAGAAAGGGTGATGATGGGAGAGGTAATTTGCCTCAGTTCTTAGAGGCAGTTATCAAAGAAACCAGCAGAATAACACCAGTTTGTGATGGCTCAGGGCTCCTGCTTAGAATTTGTCTGGCATTAACAGAGTTGCTGTTGTGGGTTTCTATGTTTCCCTCTTATTCATTATTGGATGCATCATTCCTGTTCATCCTATTGTTTTACTTCATGAGGTAGAACAGAAGAAAAATAGCCCAGTGTCCTTCTTTCTATCTGTTCTCTATCCTGTTATGGCTCTCTGTATAAAAGGGTTGAAACAGGAATAACTAAAGGCCACTCATTTGGGGATTTCCATGCTAATTATTCACAGTCCTGTTTCCAGCGGCTCTGGAAAGTTCTGTGCCTTCTACTAAAGAGAATGTAAGTTCTTGCCTGTTGTTCATGTCTTGCCCTCCCCCTGTCTTTGCCTGACTTTTGTCTTATTTTGCCAATTATCTACTCTCAGGTTTTATGATTGAATGGGAGTATACAGGATACAAACTAAACTGGAAATTACACAGTGGAATGTTCCACTATGTCTTTCAAAAGCTAAGAGTTTTTCTTGGTTTAGGTTTTACTTTTTGTGGCAGAGAAATCTTTTTCTACGGCTTTTTTAAAGTTGTTGCCATGCTCTTCAAGGATTCCCTAGGATTCTACAAACAAAATTAGTCTTGATGTTTGTATGGAAGAACAAGATTGAAAATATGTTTAACTCTGTTCCCATTGGGGGCGGGGAATAGCTGGAAGGACATACTTTGAAAGGAAAGGAAGGAAGCAGACAAAGAATTATTTAGTATTCCTCCTTCTTTTAGTTACCATTGATGATGATGGAGGAGGAGGAGGAGGAGGAGGAGGAGGAGGAGGAGGAGGAGGAGGAGGAGGAGGAGGAGGAGGAGGAGGAGGAGGAGGAGGAGGAGGAGATAGTGATAGTTCCTGGCAATCTTCTGAAAGTGTTTTGGTGCAAAAGCGATGTTGGAGGGTGAAAAATATGCAACTGGATGCCATTTTACTAAAAACTTTTATATGGCTTTTGGATAATTGGCTTTTTCCCACAACTTTTATAGCATTCTGCTGTCCTAGAGTCTGATTTGTATGTACATTTTGATGTTCTTAAATAAATTTAGCATCACTAGTATTCTTTATCAATTTCTATCAATGGTAGAGGAATGGATAGTTCAGTATACTGCAATAGGAATATCATGCAATTTTTTATTACTAAATGACCACAATAGAAAATATGCAAATTTGCCATAACGCCCAACAGGAGTGGGACAAGACTCTTTGTCATAAAGCTAGTCAGATAATTTCAGATACAAATCATCCACAATACATGAAATAAACCCAACACTTCCAACTGGACCGCATCAATATGTGCAATTTGGAGTTCTTTCTTACATTAAAAATCTTGAAACATCAAATACAGCTCATTGGAAACATTTTTTTTTCTGGAGCTTGAATTTCACTCTCATTCCTTTTAGGCTCTAAATTATTAGTTCAGGCCCATTTTTTAAAAAAGCAGATAACCAAAATACAAAGCTTCTGTTAGAGTGTTCAGCTGGCAAATATAGTTGTTAAATAAAGGGAAGGCAACTGGCAAATCTAAAGCTAGAGGGATTCCTGAATATGGCCAGATTCAAGGTTCTCTAGTTTCCAATAAGCTCTTTAGAAACTGCAGCTGTAATGTGTTCATTGTGTCTAAAATACATTAAGCATTGGGCATAGAAGCCATTAGCCACATGGCAACTGCTTAAATGCTTAGCCCATAGCAGTGGCTGACAGGCTATCTGCAAAATGAGCAGTCTGCATATTCTAGGCACATATGCTGAATAAACCCAGCACTATCAACTGGAGGAAAAATAAACTGAAATGCCCTTTGTGTGCATATCATTTTGCTTTTCCTATCCTCTGTATTATGAAAGATGATACTGCAGCAAGTTTTTGAAGCCAGAGACAAGGAGAGCACTGTAGCAATTCTCACATAGGCTGGCCACTCACCCTCTGATACACATTGTGTCTGCCAGGGATATGTAACCTGGGGGTGCTCTCACTCAGCGTGGTGCTTTGTTCTCTGCTAGAATGTGGCTGCTAGCAAATTGTATAAATACGTGTACACAGGCAAATGTAACACATGCTCATATTTATTAGGGAGTGAGCATCTCCAAGATTGGACTCCACTGGAATTGACAGGCTAGAAAATCTCAGCACTGTGTGCATTTGTGTTTGTTTATTCTTTGGGAAAATCCCTTGGGAAGCATCTATTCATTACAAAACAACACATAAGGTTTGAAATACTCCAGTATTATTCATTGGACATGTATGATACATGGACCAGTGGATGGGGAAGGACAGAAAGTGTAAACATGTGGGAGTAAATGTAGCTACAAAGTCTCACTTTAGTTCCATTCTCAAGATGATGGAGTTTATAGTTAGGGTGAATTGGTTTAGACACTGCAATTCCGAAAGATGGCAAAGGCTGTAACTGAGACCTATTTTTGAAATCATATGTTTAAGCACACACAGAGAGAGAGAAAGAGAGAGAGAGAGAGAAAAAAAAAAGACAGAGAGACAGAGAGATATAATTTGTTTTCTTAAGTTTTTGTGGGTATTTATATATATATGGTATTCAGCTTTGTTCGGGTATTTTCCCACATCATTATAGTTGTGCTTTTAAAGTTGTAGCGACGTTTTGGCAGAATCTCCTCTGCCATCATCAAGTTTGTGTATTGGCACCAAAACCCTAGCCACTATAGAAAACCCCAGCTATAGAATTATCAGAGAAGCCATAGAGACCTAAAAACATGAATAGAAGAGATAACTCCACCAGACTGTCAATTATCTGGAAGCCTGCACTCACAAAGATAGAAAATCTCCACACCACAAGCCAAACAAACACCTGGACACAAACAGGTCCCCCCTGATACTTCCAGCCGAAACACATCCCAGCCAGCCACCCAGATGAAGCTTAGCTTCCTTATAAATGATAGACTAAAATCAAGACTAAAAAACACTACAAAACAGACAGAAGATATTAGAAACACCAATCAAGCAGAACACAACAAACTCCAAGACCAATAAATACAGACCAAGACTCCCAACCAATCAGGATGAAGAAAAAACCATTCTAACACAGCAATAGGCTAGCACCAAATTTAAAACAGAAACGGCTGGGAAAGCCTGACACACAGACGAACCCAATACACAAGCCTGATGGCGGCAGATGAGATTCTGCCGAAACGTCATTACAATTTTAAAAGCACAACTATAACGATGTGGGAAAATACCCGAACAAAGCTGAATATTATATAATGATCCCTGGTTAGGCAGAGAGTGGAAGTATCATCACCTTTGTTAACTTTTTAAGTCAATTTTATAGTCAATGTTAATACTCATTAGTTTGATGCTTTAATATTTGTCCTGTTGCTTTTATTGGTTGTAAGTTACCTAGAAGACATGGGAAGCATATAGGTTTAATAAATTAATGAACAAATATACAAATAAGTAAATAACCACAACAAAACCTTAACCAGAGTTTCTATTAATAAAAGCAAGCTCTTTAGTGATGCCTTAGGTCCTTGATGGTGAACCTATGCCATGCGTGCCAGAAGTGGCACACAGAGCCATCTCTCCAGGCATCCATTGCTCTTCTTGTGTGCCAGCCAACTGGTCTTCATGTACACATGCGCATTAGAAACTGGAAGACCAGGTGACTGGCACGCATGTGCATGCCTGGAGTTGTTTCCAGCATGTGCGCGCTCCCATTTCAGCACTCGGTGCTGAAAAGATTAACCACCACTGCCTTGGATTTTAAAAAAAATGGCAGTTGAAGCTGAATGTGCAATATGGTTTAGCATTTGGACAGATCTGAATCAGAGTATTTTTTTCATCTTTTTTTTCATCTTTTCATCTTTCATTTTTTTTTGCATCTGATAACAAAGATTCTGTATAAGTGATTCTGCATTCATTATTAATCATTACACTCTGATATATTGGCACAATAAAAGGGGTACTGCAAGAAGCAGAAGCAATTAATCAAAAGCCCCAGATCCACAGTCGTCCAGGAAACCCAGCCCCCGCCCCCCCAGCCCAGGATGCTACTAGAGGAAATAGGAAGCAGCCCCAGATCTGTGGCATGACAGCAAGCCCTGTCCCAGCACGGATCAGTAGTATAGCAATAGCACTTAGAGTTATATATAGCTTTACAGTGCTTTATAGCCCCCTCTAAATGGTTTTACAGAGTCAGCATATTGCCTCCCAACAGTCTGGGTCCTCATTTTACCCACCTTAGAAGGATGGAAGGCTGAGTCAACCGTGACCCTGGTGAGAACCTTGAGGCAAATTGCAGGCAGCCGGCAGGCAGCAGAAGTAGCCTGCAGTAATGCACTCTAACCACTGCACTACCGTGACTCTTAAAGTATGGCACAAAGGGGTTTCTTGAGGCAAAAGGTGAGGTCAGGCATGTCTTGTCAACAGCAAGAGCAAGAAGATGTCAAAGGTCAGTTGGGGTGGTAGAACTCAGGGTGGCAAGTGTCCAAAAGGACATAGATGGGAAAAGGTTAGCAAGAAATGGGTCTGTGTGTGGTCATAAGTACAAGCACCTGAATTTTGATCACATCATCCTGGGACGCTGCAATGGATATAATTTCAGGCACAGGTCATAAATTCCCACTTCAAGCAATGTTGTAACTTCACAATATCTCTGAACTAATGGTCATAAATTGAGGATTACCTGTAAGATAAAACTAGGAAGGGTCTCATATAATGATACCAAATTCTGAATATACAAAAAAAAAAAAAAAAACCTCATTAACCAAATCTGAAACAAAACTAAGAAGTTTTAAATACATAGCAATGAGTATAGGAATGAGCTCAGAAACAAGGTACCATATTTTAAATCTGGTTGCGAATATTAAATATTAAAATGCTTAACGTGGGTTTTTTTTTCCTCCTCTGTATTATTTTTAAAGCAATCTAGATGGTTTGTTTAAAGCATCTAACAGAAAAGACAAAGAGAAGGCGCTAGAAAACTGAATCTATCTTTGTCATGATTCTCCTTCACAAATTGCTTTTTGGATGCTTTTTGTCATTCCTCTCACAAAAATAGATGTTAAAGTACATAAGCTGATAGACAGAAAACATTTGACAACAAAATACCACACTTCTCTCCTTCATTTTTAATATCTTCTATACCTAATGCTCCAAAATTGAGATTAGCACTGACAGATGGCAGCCTGGTGAGAAAAGAAACAGATTTTTTTGAATATTAACATGGATAATGGTGTCCATATCCATAACATGGATATGGACACCGTACACCATAACAGTGAAATAAGAGCTGCTGCTATCTGTAAATGTGAAGCCACCAAGCTGAGGGAAGCTTGACCTCCACATATTGTATTTTACACACCCTGGGCAATGTTTCTGTCATTGTGGTATGTAGTATGCTGGAAAGGGCTAACACTAAATGATTTATGATCATTCTGACATACCTGTGTGATGTCTAAGCTGCATGTGTCTTATACACTTATAATGTGCATAGATCTATCACAGTAGATATTCTCTCATAGGGCTGGGCAAATTCTTCAGAAGAAGTGCTTTTGAACATATGGAGCTGCATAGAAAGCACCTGTTTTTGTAGAGGGTAAGCAAATGTATCTTTTGTTTTTCCAGGATCATGCAGCTGTTTCCAAAAGTGTCCCAGATTGTTAGCCACACTGTTCCACTGAGGAAAAAAACCCTGCTCCAGCGACATTTAGGGCAAGCTATCAAGTTTGTATAGCATTATGATGTAAAGATTATACAATGATCCACCACATTCTTGTTGCTGTTTCTAGTTAGTGACTGCAGAAATATCTTGAGTAAAGATTTAGGTTTAAAGCAGTATGCTACAATGACAATAGAAGAGGGTGGGCTGGTTGTTTCCCCACATGTAGATACAAGCTGAAGTGCCCTTCAGGGGCCAATAGCAATAAGAGATTTCTAAGAAAGAGGGATTGAAAACTAATGTGATTATTGCAAGTCTTATTAAAAATAAATACTTACAGACGTAAACATGTAATGCTTCCTTGGATGGACACCAGGTATGTATGCAATATTCATGCATTGCCCATGCCAGGGGCAGGTTTGTAAAACTTTTATACTGAATATACTGGACATTCATTAATCATGGGTGCTACACAAATAGTCAATTAAAAATAGAAACTAAGTTATTAGCCTGAGAAATGCCTTCCCTGTAAACTCCTCAATGTCTCTGCTTCTAGCATTACTCCTACATATATTCCAAAGCCCTACTATGCATCTACTACTTTTTTATACTAACACCCCATGCAGTGGTTAAATATGGTGCTAGCTATGGGATGTCCAGTTGGGACACAGGCAATGGGAAGTAAATGCCAAAATGTGCATTACAGCAATATCATAATGGAGATCATAAGACTTATATCTATATCCAACATTAGGTTGTATATGCATCGTAAAGTCACAATTCATTTTTTGCTATTTTTGCTTCCATATGGTTTGTGTCAGATGCTTCTGGACTGCGGTGATCCTACAGTGACCAAAGTTCCCATTGAGAAGAATCTAAGTTTGGAAGCAAAACCATAATTTGCTACCTGCATTAATAAATATAGCGCTATCAAATTGGGAGTACAAAAATACTTTTGTATAGACCAGACTAGGAAATGAAAGTTATACAGGCCAGTATTGCCTTGATTATGAAGAATCTTGTAAGTCTGCATGTACTTCCAACTCCCTCCCTTTATCTTCATGAGAATTAGAGAAGGTCTTGTCTGTGACACTTATCTGACTTACAGATTTCTTTTATCTGACCATCGTCTTGGTACAAGCTCTTCTTCCTGTTCAATTTCAGATTGAATGCCACAAGAAATATGTTCAGTATATTTACAATACTATGTCTCCTGAAATTGCTACATGAATTTTGCAGCTCCCTTTTGAACAAAATTACTGAATTCATTGATATTAGGATTGGGCTAGAATAAATATAGCAGTTATTAAAATATGCATAACTTCCGTCTATGACTGGTCATTTGCAGGAGGGAGGTCGGAAGAGGGAGGTCAGTTTAGCTAAACCGACTATTTTATTTTCATTTCTATGATTGTGATCATTGTCTTGCCCTTTTTTACTGTACATATCTATTTTCTCAATACATTCATCTTGGCAGTTATTGTTTCGGCTTCATCGAGGAATTATGATGCCCAGTTACATCTTGTTTCAGGACTTGCCTGAAGTTTGTTAAATTCTCGGCCTTTGGATTTGTTGCAAGGAGATCTAAAAGACTATTTTTCCTTTCAAGGTAGATTTAAGGGGGAAGTCCTTGCTAGATTATTAAAACTCCCCAATTGGACAGACTAAAGGAGTGTATGGCTTATCTGTCTGGAACACAGCAATGATCATATCTATACTTCCTTCTCCATAGGATAGATTATCACCTTTTCTAGCTTGCAACAACTAATCAAGTCCCACCTTAAATATTGCCCTACATACAGGCCACACACCATCAGCAGAATCCACACAAACTGACATGCTCAGAAAACAGCAGTGAAAATGATAAGGAGACCAAAAACTAAATTCCATGAAAAGAAATTATAAATCTGGGAAAGGTTTTCATTAAATAGGAAAGACTGAGAATAGAATATGGTAGCATTCTTCACATACTTGAAAGCATGTCATACAGAAGCTGATTGTCATGCTCCTGGTGGAAACTGACTCTGAGGAAGAGGAGGACCCAGGCCCATCCCCTATCCATCCTAGGGCATGCAGGGAGGAGAGGATCAGGGTAAAACATGGTCTACTTGGGAGGAGAGGGCCATGATCCTCTTCATGGGTTGCGGGTGTGAGATCTGCATAAAAGGTTGGACCTGTGTGCTAACAGATGCTGGAGACAAATTAGTGTTTTATTCCTAAAGAAGGTTAATCTTGGTTGGTGTTCTTCCAATGGACTATCCCTAGTTATCTTCCTGAAGTTGGCAATTATCTATCCTGGTCTGTTGTGGAACTTTATTCAATGCGGTTTGTTTTTGGTTTTTGCTTCATTATCGGCTCTTTGAATTTGAACTGTTTCTTTCCTTTGAAATGTTATTTTGAAAATAGTTTACTCCTACACTGTGAACAATTAAACAGTGAAACCAAGCTGAAGGCATTCACTGACTTTTAGTTACGTTTTGGGTTTTGTTATATTTCTGATATACTCTGGGTCATCACACTGGTTTAGTCTTGATCTGGATAATAATCTGAAGCTCAGTCTTCAAGTTACCTAAAACAGAATTCAATCACACAAAAAACTATCTTACATTTCTCTACTGCTCCTCCTTAAGCTTCTTCTCCTTCTCCTTCTCCTTCTCCTTCTCCTTCTCCTTCTCCTTCTCCTTCTCCTTCTCCTTCTTCTGCAAACAAAACTGCCCTGGAAACAACAAATAAATTTGAAATCTGGCCTGGATCCTGGCCTAGAACATAGTAGACTGAACATTGGATAACTGATTTAAATACCAGAGCGGTTTCCAATTGAATGTTAGGAAAAATTTCCTATGAGCAACAGAGTTTAATAGTGGAACCAATTATCAGAAAATGTAGACTCCGTTTCCTGGATGCATTCAAGCAGAGGTTGGACACCATCTGTTGTTGATGTCTTTTTGCTTTAATTTGGATTCCTAAGTGGATTGGAGGGTTGGATTTAATGGCATAAACAACTCCTTTCAACTCTATCATTCTATAATTCTATCACTAATGAATGAGCCCTTGAGGAACCAGATTGGAGAGGAGCAAAGAGTTTGCACAATAGTACTAAAAAGAGATGACAGATCTGATGTACAAAGAATTCTTTTGAAAAGGGAAAACGCTGATTATTTTAATTTGTAGTGACACCAAGTCATACAGATTCTTAATAAAGTTGTTCCCTCCTTTCTCTCATTTGAATCCCCATCATGTTTAAAATACATTTCAACTTCTGCATCTATAAAAGGCAATTCAACAAGCTTGGTATTTTTTGATGCCTTAATTTTTTTTCTCTAACCCCAATATTTGATAGGAGATTAAAACCTTAAAATTTCCTTTTCTTTTTAAAAGTGATTTTACTATAAAAACTGGGCAAGTAATTAAGATTATCAATTTATGGGTTTATAGTGGATGCTAATTAGACAGTTTTTGCTTTATTCATTAATAAATGACTTGTGGGTTATAATGCAGGAAAAAAAACAGAATTGGGAAGGCAAAAGTAAATTAATATGATTTGATGAGCCATGGTGGCACAGTGGTTAAAATGCAGTACTGCAGGCTACTTCTGCTGCCTGTAATTTTGCAGTTCGAATTTCACCAGGTTCAAGGTTGACTCAGCCTTCCATCCTTCTGATAAAATGAGGACCCAGATTGTTGGGGGCAATAGGGTGACTTTGTAAATTGCTTAGAGAGGGCTGTAAAGCACTGTGAAGTGGTATAGAAGTCTAAGTGCTACTGCTATTGCTGTTTTATTTAATTTAGTTTCATGTTAGAAATATTTTGTTTAATCTAAATGCAACTCTGATCCTAGATTTTATGTTGCTTATTCTATATATGTGGAATTAGACTTTTGGCAGTTGAATGTTTCTCCAGCAATAAGACCACATAGTTCACCATACTGGAGAGCCACCATGTATTAGCTTAAAGTGCAAAAACCCCATTATGTGACTCTGAAAGCAGAAGAGAAACTGTTACCAATTTGATCCAACCCTTAGCAACCACCATATTTTGACCATAAAATTCTACTCAAAATTTCTTTCCTGCAATTGTGTATGTGGTGACACTTTCATTTGTGAACTAGTTCATTTTAATGATCCTCATTCCCATCCTTTTCTCTCATCTTCCCTGAGTTTATTTATTTGGCTTTCTGTTCTACAATTTTTCATTTCCCCCCTTTTAGATTCTTATAAAGAAAGAAAGTGATATTCTCATAATTAGGACTGCTTCTTATCTGCAGTAAATAGCAATAGCAGTTAGACTTATATATTGCTTCACAGTGCTTTACAGCTCTCTTAGTGGTTTATAGTATCAGCCCCCAACAATCTAGGTCCTCATTTTACCAAACTCAGAAGGAAGGAATGCTGAGTCAATCTTGAGCCTGGTGAGGTCTGAACTGCCAAACTGCAGTCAACTGGCAGTCAGCAGAAGTAGCCTGCAGTACTGCATTCTAATCACTGTGCCACCACAGCTCCTAGTGTTGTCAAGTTACATATCTATCAAAGCTAAATCCTTGACTTTGACTTGATCTATGTTTGTGTTTTTAAAGAGGAGTGCCGTGTCCAGGGTGCAGGGAAATGATATCCATGTATAAGATTAATTTCTCCTTGAAGCACTGTACATTGTTTTGTTTTACACTCTTTTATTAATGTAATAATGGGAAAAAACAATAATATACTTCTGCTCACTAAATATATGTGTATATAAACCACTTCTTATGTAATACATAGAAATGATGAAATGCATGTAAGTAGCCATTGAGACTTCCATTTTAATATTTCCCATGATCAGGAAATATCACACTAATTGAAATATGATGTTCAACTATTACATTCAAGTACAGTGCTAACAGCAGCACACATTTTGTCAATTTCATAATGTAGTACCCAAAAACTACAGGATCTTTTAAACAACTGGCAAAGAAAAATAAGAAGTGATTATAAAATGATCAATGACATTTCCACTCCATCTGCTAGGGAGGGAATGAATCACAGCAGTGACATTTCCTCCTTTGGATCAGAAGAGGGTTGCAACAAAACAAATACATGCTTTCCTGGGCTACAACAAATTCCCACAGAGGAATTCTGTATGTGAACATAAGTTTGTGTGCTTCGTGCTTCAAATACAAAACAAAAACACTCAGAGATACAAGTGTAACTCTTGTCTCCACAAAGCAATGGCACCATTCCTCAAAAAGACAGGTTTGATTTGAAATGGACAGGTGTTATGTTTTTCAAGGTCAGGCCCATGTAGACTGATTTGCAATAATTAAACAGTAAGGTGACCAGGGTATGACTGATTTGTCTGAAGAATTTGTCTGAAGAATGCAAAGGCCTTCCTGGCTACAGCTGCCAGTTGTTCACTGAGCAGGAAATGTGAGGCCAGAAAGATCTCTAGAGAGTTCAAGAAAATGACCTTGGCAGAGGAAAAAACAGATTGTTTATAGATCAACAAGGAGAAAAGTGCAAATGTCCAAGCGAATCCAAGGGAAGGAGGACAAGACTCAGATAGACACCTCCTTAATTTCACCAGAGTATAAGGAGGGAGAAATTTAAAGCACAATCAGATTTGCAAGATTCTGTTACACTATTCCATCACAATAAAAGTGTTTTAGATTTCCACTGTCTCACTAGATGGCATTGCATAATAAAGGGAACTCAGAATGCTGTTAGATCAAATCATGGTCAAAGATACTGAAAACTGCAAAGATAAAGGAACACAAGTTTGGATCTGCCATTCGGTCTGCCCTGTTTTAACACGTTATCTACAAACATGATCAAAGCTCTCAGTACTAAATCCTAGCCCGAAACCTGTCAAGATACTCAATTTGCTAAGATTCTCGTGAAGTGCAGACTGACCACTCTCTCAATAACCTTTTCTGAAAAGGGAAGGTTGGAAAATAGATTATAGTTATTGAAAACGGTTGTGTTTTCTGAAAAGGGAAGGTTGGAAGATAGATTATAGTTATTGAAAACGGTTGTGTCCCAGGATGGCATCTTCACGAGGGTGTATATTACCATCTTTCAAGCAGGAAGTGCAGCTCCCTCCATCAGGGAGCCTAACATCACAATAATTTTATATTGATGGTGCACATGATCATTTTTAAATGTCACAAAGTTGCATATATATTAAGTGAGGAAATATACCTCTCCTAAGTATTAATTTTTCTTTTCAGATGCCATGAAAGGGCTAACCAAACATACGATAATTGTGGGGTATAAATCATGATAACAGAAGACTCAATACATGTGTGGGTTTTTTTTTTATTGTGTAGAAATAATCTGGGAGTTTTCCTGCAGCCCATTCATTGAAGTTCATTTCTCATCCTTCAGGATGACCTTCTTTTATAACATCTAAATTCCCAACTAAATATATCAGGCTGCATAATCCTAAGAGATTACAACACTAAAATCTATTACAGTACTAGGAGATTTATTTTTCCTCCATGGTGACATTTAAAAATTATTGTGTGGGTCATTAATACAAAATCATTGTCCAATTTGGACTGAGGGAGAAAATGTCACAATTTGGAATTATAGAGCTGGCACCACCTAGAGCTGGAGGTTGTTAAATATAATGTCATATTTAAAGTGATATAAAATTTAATGACATCAGAATATAAATTACAATCTGTGAGCAACTGTTCCAGCTCAGGTAAGGTCATCCATAATAGTACTAGGAAAAACAAAAGATGGCATGTGCATCTTAATGCATCACACACATTTGGTGACTTTCATTATTTGCTTCAGATGTTGAGATATTAGTATGTAATTGTAGCATTGGTGTGATGATCTCATATGCTACCATTCTGTAATTATAAATTTTGCTGAACCCAAAATTTCTTATGATTCAGCTATTAAATCACAGGATTCTCTTTCAGGAATAGTTTGCAAATATATTTGATTCAAATTGTTTTTTTAATGAATTATAAATCATAAATATAATGTTTTCAACTTTATACTGATTTCCTTTTGACTGGTAGAGTGATAAAAAGCTGAAAACATTCATACTTTCATGCAGATACTTTCATGTAGATATCTATCTATCCCCTTTTTAGTTTGCCAAGGGGAAGGGATGTATGGTTGGATTCTCACACTGGGTAATTCTTCTTTAAGACAGAAAATATTCTTAACCATCCCTTAAGGAAACAATGGTTTGTTCCTTTCTCAAGAAGTTATTGCTAGACTACCATCCAGTTTCCAACTTTCCCTTTTTAGAGAAGATTGTAAAGAAGGTGGTCTTTTGAGCTTCTGAGCCCTGGAAAACACAGCTTCTGAGCCCTGGAAAGCACAGATTATGTGGATGCATTCAGAGGTGGTATTCAGCAGGTTCTGACCAGTTTTGGAGAACCAGTAGCGGAAACTTTGAGTAGTCTGGAGAACCAGCAAATACCACCTCTCATTGGCCCTGCCCACATCTATTCTCTGCCTCCCGAGTCCCAGCTGATCGGCTGGGTCTTCTTTTGTTGGCCTGCACAGGAGGACGCAGCTAGAAAGCAAGTTAGTGGGGTGGGGAGGGAATGGGATTTTGCAGTAACCTTCCCCCAGGAGTGGAGAGGGACTGGAGATTTTACAGTATCCTTCCCCTGCCATGCCCACCAAGCCATACCCACCAAGCCACACTATGCCCACCAAGCCCCGCCCACAGAACTGGTAGTAAAAAAATTTGAAGCCCACCAATGGATGCTTTCCAATCAGAATTCAGGCCTAGGTATGGGACTGAGATGACATTGATCACATTCTTGGATGACTTTTGGTGGCAGAGGGATGGTAGAAGTTTGTCCATCCTTGCTCTTCTTGATGTCTCATATAATTGATCATGGTACATTTATGAAGTGGCTACTGGAATTAAGGATAAGCAGCACATTTTTCTGCTGGTTCTTCTCTTCCTTCAGGGTCATTTTCAATTATGTCGACAGGGGGCAGAGGTCCAGCCTGAGCTCCTTCCTCTATGGGATGCTGAGGTTTTGGTACTTTCTCCTCTGTTGTTTATATTTACATGAAGTTGTGGGGCTAATAAAAATCTTATTATAGAAGTGGGGGAGGGAAATCACACAATTTCAGATCTTTTCTAAGAATGTTTCATTCCTATTTTGTGAAAAGCAATATATGAAAACAAGAGCAGTGAAATATAAAATATTTATAATGCATGGGGAAGATCTTGATGCCTTACTTTATCTTTCTACTATTAATCAGTATAAAGCAATCTTGTTACCACATTAACTGCCATTCTGTGAGTTAAATGTTGATTGAATATTACTTTTGAGAGGTGAAATTTTTTGGGGGGGAGGGGGGTAAAAGTAAGTAAGCCTTTGAACACTTAACTGGATATGACTAACACATAAATTACTCAAATGTAGTTTCTTTATCTCTGAATACTTCATAGACATTAGAGAAGGTTTTGAAAACAGAAAGAAAAATCAAAGAGCTATCATCAATTTGCATTTTTCTAAATTAGCAAAATATTAGAATACTGAGATATTACTCATATTGATTTCAAAAATGCAATGTGGAGAAGAATATAAAAGAAACTTTAGGGCAATAGTCCTCAAAGACAATTTTGAATTCATGGGCCCAAATTTATCAATACTGATAGTGATACTATTTATTATCTCTTAAAGAGTTCAAGGCAAATTATATACTTTTATTTTCCCTCATTTTATTCTCCCCGGATATTTTTATATCTTATTCTTTCTTTTCTTTTCTAGGAATATTCTGTAATGAATTCTAATGTTTCAGATGCCACAATGTAGGAGTCAGTGGGTAGGTGACATGATGGCCTCCACATTTTATCAAGGAAAGGCTTGTGATTGGGCATTCTTTCTTTCTCTCATAAATTCTGTTTTCATTCAATATAGCAAATGATCAGTTCAAAATTACTTTGATCTGGATCCCCCTCCTTTCCCAGTTCATTTCATTATTAAACTTATTCTTGACCTGGTTGATATCAAACACCATACAAATAATAGGATGCTCATGCCAAGGGAATAATGTGAACTCCCAGAGTTTAGACATTCCTAGTTAATGTTATACCAGGTGTATTATTAAGGGGCAAGAAAATCAGGAGATCCAGGCAGTTCAAATGGGTATACTGTAAGCTTAAGGTCTCTGCAAGAATCTGAACTACTAATGGTCAAAGCAGTTTGGCAGTAAATAAGGAATTCATGGTGTGCTGGACTTACAGTAGATCTCTTATGAGCATGAAAGGATTCATGACTGGCGATGAGTTTGATCACTCCCTGGTGCTCAGTCTGCTCATCTCCTACATAGGGGTAGAGATTAAGTGGATTGGAAGATATGAATGAACTTTTAATTCTGGATCAGGATCATTGGTTGGGAATGGCAAATGCATATTACAAATTTCAGGGAGAAATTCCCAAAACCAGAAGTTGTGCTGGTTTCTGCTGGATCAATCTGCTGCATATTAGTACATACTTCATTAAAGTAATCCTGATTTTATGAATAAGGAATTCTTCCTTAATATAAGCAACTAAATATCCATTTATTACAAAATGGAGTGATACTAAGAATAAGGAACTAGCTATCACTCTTAACTGAAGGAGAATGTAGGTGTTGTAGGTTTAGATTAAAACATGTAGAAGAACATAAAATCTGCTACAATTAAATCTCTCTTTTGTTCTTCTGAATCATGATCCACAGACCTCTGAAAGTATCTGTTGGGATCCACAGACTCCAATGAAAGTATGTATTCAAGCATCATAGCCTGTGCATGGAACAGTCATTAGTATAAGTAACAGAACAAATATGGATAGGAATTTAGCTTATCTGTAATTTAACTGCACAGGCATAGATGGAAAGAAGATTTTGCAGGTGTCTAGGTCAGATATTCTCATTATCTGTTTCTCTGTAATTACATGATGAAAATAAAATTGCATATCAATGGTAAATGTTATGAACAATATGTTTAATCAAATGCAATCAAAACCAACTGTAGTCTGAAAAAAAATGTAATGTGCCTAAACCAACATCATTATAGATAATTGGAAGTAAATGTCCACCTAAAAGAGGCAACACATAATTTAGTTACACATTTTAATTGCTTCTAGACATAGATGTTATCTATATATCTACAGGAAGTAAATTACCTATCCATACCCTAATTGTTAACTCTTTGACCCTTTTTCTTAGAGAGTTAGATAAGGTGATTACAGTTTTATTTCACCCAGCAATTTCAACAGCAGACACTTTTTAACTTGAACTTCAAACTCCTCTCTTCTCCTTTCACCAGGGCTACAGAGTGATCTCACTTTGGCTCAGAATTGCAGATCGGTTATTAAATAATCTGCACAAAAGTTACCTATCTATTTTGAAGACTGACCCCCAAGGACCCTTAATTAATAGTAGACTTCGCTTCTGTTCAACAATCAGTTCCTAGAAATCCTTTTCTAAACCCAGAGATCATCCCACACCCCATCCTTGGAAAATGGCATACAAGGAAAGGTAGGAGATGTTCATGTTCTCTTTAACATGGGAGCCTCCAGGTTCTAAGTAGTGCATTTGTGTTGTCTCAGTAGCACCCATCAAAGAAGGTTAGACAAGCTTAACATTCTGCACTGTCCAATTACTCCAACATTGCCTTTAGGAATTGTCTCTACCTACCAAAAGACTTCATACCCTACTAGACAGAATTTAAAAGATTTTGATCACTCTTTTCACACTGGCGGTGTCCTGACTTCAAGGGTTCAGATGAAAGATATAGATCTTCTTTCCTCCTTAGAAAGTGGGGGACAACGTTACCATTGAATGAATATAAAGAATAACAAACAATTGGATCACGGGGCAACTTTGTTTTTTTGTTTTTTTAAAAAAACAAACTTTATTGATTATACAACTAAAATATCAAACAAACACATATACAACACACAGAAAAAAAGCAAAAAGGAAAAAAAAAGATTAAAAACTAGCAATTCTATAATCAACAGTCTATGGTTCCTTGTTTGTTATCAATATTGGTGACATATTTACAAATACATCTTATTGTGAGTATATAATTGCTACCTCTTTTACATTTTATGTTGTTTACTAATATAGTATCTATTTTTGTTCTATCCAGTCATACCAGCATTCCCAGCCTCCATAATATTCTGATGTTTCTTTTTCCTTAAGTGCTAAGATTAACTTGTCCATCTCTGCACAGGCTGTTATCTTCTAAATGACCATTTCCTCTGTTGGAATATCTGCTTGTTTCCAACACTGCAAATTTTATTCTGGCTGCAGTAAGAATGTGCAATATTATATATTTGAATTTTTTAGAAATTTGTCTATTAAATATCCCCAGTAAGAATAATTCTGGTTTTAATTCAATTTGCTCTGCCGTTATTTCCTCTAACCATTTTTTTATTCTGTGCCAGTATCTTTGGGCTTCAGTGCAGGACCACCCCATGTGAAAGAATGTTCCATGTTTCTTTTTACATTTCCAGCAATTCGGATTCATGTTAGGAGACATTTTCGCTATTCTCGACAGTGAGAGATGCCATCTATAAAAGATTTTATAGGCATTTTCTTTATATGTTGTTGATTTTGTAATTTTATTATTCCTTGTCCAGACCTTTTCCCATTCTAATAATGTAATGCGACGTCCTATGTTTCTACTCCAGGCTATCATGTTGTCCATGACTACTTCCTCTTCTGATTCTATCTCTAATAATTAATTATAAAATTTAGTTATATTTTTTTTATCTGGGCCTAGTAGGATTTTATCTAATTGTTGTAGCTTAGCATAAATTCCAAAATTTCTCTTGTCCTGGCTATATCTATTTTGAATTTGCAGGTAAGCCCACCAGTCTACTTGTAGCCCTTGTTCTTGGAGATCTTGCCATGATTTTAAATTTCCTTGCGCATCAAGAAGGTCTTTGTATTTTATCATTTTATTAAGATCTAGATTATTTGGATGTATCATCACCTCCATCGTTGAGATCCAGATTGGGATTTTTAAATAATTTTTATTTTATTTTATTCCAATTAGCCAATAAGGAATCTCTAATTATATGTCTGTAGAAATAATTCTGTTTAATTTTTCCAGTGTCCCATAAAAATGTGTGGCACCCCCTCTGTAAGTCATGGCCTTCTAGAAATAAGATTCTTTTATTCGACAGGTTTACCCACTCTTTCAACCAAAGTAAGGAAGATGCACTATAGTATAATTCCCAATTGCCTTTAGGTTTATCCTCAGTTTTTTCCCTTGCCAAATAAATTTGTGATTATCTTGTTCAGTTCCACAAAGTAATTTTTATGTATTTTTACTGGTATTGTTTGGAATAAGTAAAGAAATTTGGACAGAATGTTCATTTTTATAGTGGCAATCCTCCCCAATAAGGAGATTTGCAATTTAACCCATGTCTCTAAATCTTTTTTGACTTGCTGTAATAATTTATTATAATTATTTTCCATTAGGGTTTTGCATTGAGCCGTCAACCAAATTCCTAAGTATTTAACTTTATTTTTACTATTTGTACTCCCATTATCCTTTCCAATTTTAATTTTTGTTTTTCTGTTAAATTTTTAGTTTTTAATTTTGTTTTTCCCTATTGATTTTAAGTCCTGCAACTTTCCCAAATTGATCTAACTCTTTCAATAGTTCTTGACCTGTTTCAATTGGTTCCTCTATGAAAAAAACCATATCATCCGCAAATGACTGGAGTTTATATTCTTCTTTCTTAATTTTTAGTCCTTTTATTCCTGGATTCTGTCTAATTCGTGTAAGCAATGTTTCCAAAGATAATATGAAGAGCAGGGGAGATAGTGGACATCCCTGCCTAACTCCTTTCTCTATTTTTATTGAGCGCGTGTACTCTCCATTAATTATAATATTCTCCTTTTGTGAATCATAAATTGTAGTCACAATGTTTTCAAATTTAGTGCCATGTTGTAAATTTGTTGGGTTAGGAATTGCCAATTTAGATTGTCAAAGGCCTTCTGTGCATCCAAGAATACAAGAGCTATTTGTTTTTCCAGGTGGGCTTCGTAGTATTCCAAAACATTTAGTACTATTCTTTTTTTTTTAAGTTTTTATTGTTTTTTGACATACAAACAAACAGACAAAACATAAAAACATCAGCTCCCCCATATTTATATACAAACAGTGAGTCGGTTGGTTCATCAGTTTTGTGCACTCATCTCATAGTCACAATTACAATTACCTTATATAATAACTCTTATTGTCAATACAAACTTATAAATCATAATATCACTATTAAAAAAAGAAGTTTGACTAAACTTTTAGTCGATCATGCCTTTGTGAGATAACTATATTTTAAGTAATTTATTCTAAAACAAATCATATAATCGTGCCAATTCTATCCTAAATAAGAGAAAAAAAAGAAACAGAAAACTATTATATAAATATAATATCCAGTACCAAAAAAGAGAAAAGAAAAATGAAATCAATATTATTCCTTATTGTCTAACATTTCTATTTTTGTATTTCATCATTCAACCATTGATAGAAAAGATCCCAAACTATATAAAATTGTTTATATTCTTGCTCTCTGATTTCAAAAGTCAATCTACTCATCTCAGCACATTCCAATATTTTCTTTATGACTTCTTCCTGCAATGGAATTTTCTCATTTTTCCAATTTTTTGCAAATACAATCCTAGCCGCAGTCAATACATTTACAATCAAATATTTCAGCTCTTTACTATAGACATCTGGTAAAATTCCCAGTAAAAAAAGCTCCGGTTTCAAGTCTATGTGCTTCTTTGTCATTTTTTCCAACCACATGTGGATTTTAGTCCAATATTTTCTAGCGTCCTCACAAGTCCACCACATATGGTAGTATGAACCAGGTTTCTGATGACATTTCCAGCATTTTTCGGATTTGTTCTTGAACATTCTTGCTATCCTTGTCGGGGGAAAATGCCACCTGTAAAACATCTTATACAAATTTTCTTTAAAGGCTGTAGACATTGTCATTTTATAATTTTGCAACCATAATTTCTGCCATTTCTCTAAGTCAATCCCATATCCAAAATTCCTCCCCCAAGCAATCATAGTTTCTTTAACTTGTTCTTCCTCCAACTTAATTTCCAATAAGAAACCATATAATTTTTTAATCACCTTTTCATCAGTACCCATCAAAATCTTATCTAAATCAGTTTGTTTATCATAAAATCCTTCTGCTTTGGAATCCTCATAATACTTTGAATGTATTTGCAGATATGAAAACCAATTCATCTGTATACCTTGTTCCTCTAATTTTTGTATCGATTTAAGTTCACCCTTTTCATCTAGTAATTCCCCATAGCTAACTGTTTGTTCCTTTTTATAGATTATAGGGTAAGAAAACGCTTCTATCGTCGATAACCAAACTGGAATTTTCAAATAACATTGTTTTTTTGTCTTCTCCCAATTTAACCACAGAGACTCCCGTATATAATGTCTTCTAAAATACCCCTGTGTTTTGGTTCCCTTATACCATAAAAAAGCATGCCAACCCAACAACAAATCATGACCTTCTAATGTCAACAATCTAGTTTTCCTTAATGTTATCCATTCTTTAACCCACATCAAATTTGCAGCTTGGTAGTACAACTCCCAATTAGGCAGGCCAAACCCTCCTCTAGATCTAGCATCCTGTAAAAGCTTTAACTTTACCCTTGCTTTCTTGCCTTGCCATATATACTTCAAAACAATTTTATTTAAATCCTCAAAATATTCTTTTCCAAGCCTAATTGGTATTGTTTGAAACAAAAATAAAATTCTGGGTAGAATGTTCATCTTAATTGTTGAAATCCTTCCTATTAATGACAATTGTAGGTTTTCCCATTTTTTCAAGTCTTGGGCTATCTGTTGTTTAAGTTTAATATAATTGTTCTCCTTTAATGTACTACATCTTGGCGTCAAATATATCCCCAAATACTTAACCTTATTTGTAACTTGAATTTTTAACAATTCTGCCAGTTCTTCTCTTTGTCTCAGCAACATATTCTTTGACAAAATCTTTGTTTTATCTTTGTTTATTTTCAGACCGCCACCTCCCCATATGCCTCTATCTTTTCCAACAGCTTCAAGGCTGTTTCTATAGGGTCTTCCAGGATAAAGACTAGGTCATCTGCAAAAGCTTGTAGTTTAAATTCTTCCTTTTTAATTTTCATTCCTTTTATAGTTTTATCTTCTCTGATATTTCTATTCAACACTTCCAAAGTCAATACAAATAACAAGGGAGAAAGAGGACAACCTTGTCTTGTGCCTTTTCTTATATTAATAGGATCTGTAAATTCTCCCTCCATCATTACCTTAGCTGTTTGTTCATTGTAAATTGCTTCTATTGCTTGAATAAATCTTCTAGCAAAGCCCATCTGTTTCATTAAAAGTAACATAAATCTCCAATTTACGTTATCAAATGCCTTTTGAGCATCTAAAAATATCAAAGCCATTTGCTTTTCAGGATGCGCCTCATAATATTCCAAGGTGTCCAGAATTACTCTCATATTGTCTCTAATTTGTCGCTTTGGCAGAAATCCATTTTGATCTGGGTGGATAAAGTTATTCAGATACTTTTTAAGTCTTTCTGCTAATATTGAAGCAAAAATTTTATAATCTGCATTTAATAAGGAAATCGGTCTATAATTCTTGATTTGAAGTAGGTCCGCCTCCTCTTTTGGAATAAGTGTAATATAAGCCTCTGACCATGTTTTAGGTATTATCTTTTTTAACATAACTTCATTCATAACTTCTAACAGTGGAATACACAATGATTCTTGAAAGGTTTTATAAAATTCTACAGGAAACCCATCTGGACCTGGTGCCTTTCCATTATTTTGTTTCTTAAGTGCTTGGCTTAACTCCATCATTGTTATATTGCTTTCTAACATTTCTTCAGTCTCTTTAGGTATCTTAGGTAGATTTGCATTCTGCAGGTATTGTTTAACTTTCTCCTCATCAATATCTTCTTTCTTATACAAATGTTTGTAAAAGTCATAAATAATTTCTTTTTTCTCTTTGCTGCCATGACAAGTTTTACCTTGGTCATCTATTAACTGCAATATTTTCCTCGACTCTTTCTCCTTTCTCAACTTATATGCTAGCCATCTACCTGGCTTATTTGCATCTTCAAAATAATTCTGTTTAGCATTCCTAATTTTCTGTGCCAGTTCTTCTTTCTCTATTAAGTCCATTTTATGTTTAGTTATATCCAGTTTCAATTTGACGTCTTTTTTCTGTGGTATTTTCTGCAGTTCTTTTTCGAGTCTTTTATATTCATCCTCCAAGGCTTTGAAAGAAGGGAGGAGCTTGCGCCGTGATGATACGGTCTGCAATCGAGCTCCTTGATTGCAGCCGATATCTCCGTTACCGGCCGGTCCAAACGGACCTATGCTGTCCCGTAGGGACAGCTATCGTGAAGAGTGTACCCTGAGGACTCCGGGGATATCGCAAAATCCCTGGAAGACCCGGGTGAAGCTCTCTTTGCTGGCGGCGGAGAGGCAGCCCCCATGCTGCTGAAGTCGGGGCGGCTCCAGAAAGAACGGGTCTGAGAGAGAGTCTGTCGGTTGGGTGAGAAACTTTTTTTTATTTAATTTTTGAGTCTTGAAAGTTCACTCTGATTATTAGAAGAAATCTGTGTGATTTTTTTCTTTTGACAAAACTGACTAAGCGGCGTTTTTTTAAGGGAGACGTCAAAGAGAGAATTTATTTGCTTTTTTTTTTTTCTTTGCTTCCGGACTTCATTGTTATTCACTGGATAACTGGACTGTTCCTTTTTATATTTATATGTTTTATTCTTCCTTTGGATTTTTCATTTTTAGGCTAGAGGCTCCCTTTGTTTATTTTTTTTATTCTTTTTTGCTTTTATATGTTTGTGTATTCCTTGCCGGCTTTTCTTTTTTTTTATGCTGTTCAGAGAGGAGGGGGGAAAGTGAGAACTAAGAAACTTTTCCAAGCTAGAGGCTTGGAAACATTTTACTTGAACTGGAAAAAGACGAAGTACTTCTTCTCAAGGACATCTTCTGATAAGATAGAGGAAAGCGCTTTGTAGAATATTATTACAGGTGTCTTTCTGGATATTTATGGCTTAGCTTTGAAGCTTGTGGGAAAGAGAAGGGAGTCATAATTAGAGCCTTGGACAATTAAATAGAGTGCAGTGTATTGCTGTTTACTTTCTTTTTCTAATTCTTTTTTTTTAGTTCCGCCACCCCCTCCACCAGCATCAAGGTCTTTATTTTTAAGTTTGATTTATTTCCAAAGGGAAGCCTCTGAATTTTTTTTATTTTTACTTTATTTTGATTTATTTTACTTTATTTTTTCTCCTTTCTATTTGGATTCTGCTTTTCTTTTTAATGTATATCAATGGACTATTTCTTTTTTCTTTTTTCAATTGAGGTTTTTTTTTTTTTTTGGCTGGATTAAGGTGTGGAATTTGAAGAAATTTATTCTTCTTGTTTTTTGTTTTGTTTTTTCTCTCTTTTTCTCTTTTCCTTCTTTTTGGCTTTGGCCTTGTTTATTATTATTATTATTACTGGGTTTTTATTCTTATTTTTACTCTCTTTTGTGGATTATTTTTTTTAATTGGATTAAGGTCAGGAAGAATTTGAAGAATTTTTTCTTTTTTTTTCTTTTTTTGCTCTTTTCCTTTTCCTTTTTCATGTTTTTCTTCTTTTTCTCTCATTATTGATTCTTTTTTATTATTGGCCTTTTCATTTTGGATTATAATTGGCTACTCTTTTTGGATTAAAATTTGAAAGAACTTGAAGAGCTGGAACCATTTAAAATGAGTAAGAAACTTATATCTTCGGGTGCCTCTATGTCTACTTCTGCCTCCCCACCATCTGGACAGAGTTCAATTCAGACAATGTTAAAGCAAGATAAAGAAAAAGAACAAGAAAGAGTATCTTTTCTGATGATTATGCAAGGAATTCAAGATCTTAAGGTAAAAATAGATACCATTGAACAAAGAACAGGGAGGACGGAGGAAAAAGTGGAAAGTATTCAACAGATGATGGCAAAATATGAGGAGAGACTTCAAAAAGTCGAAGAAGGGGGCAAACGAAGAGAGGAGAAGATTGGAAATATTGATAATAGACTAACAGTGATTGAACAAGAAAAAAGTGGGATGTTGAAGTGGGAGTTGGATAGATCAGAATTCTATCTTAGATTTCAAAATATAGAAGAAGAAAAAGGACAAGATTTGGCTGCGATAATGGTAGGAATCTTGGCGGATGCGTTTGAGATAACAGAAGAGAAGATGATGGATGGAATAGATGAGATATATCGAGTTTTTACAAGATATGCGATGAGAAATAATCTGCCCAGAGAAGTCCATATTAGATTTACTAAAAAATCCATGAAGACACAAATATTACAAGTGGCAAGAGAGAAGATATTGAAATACAAAGGTAAAGAAATTTTGGTTTTAAAACAAATACCTAGAAGAGTGAGAGAGATGAGAAGAGAATATCGATTCCTGACCAAAATGTTATTGAAAAAGGAGGTGACTTACAGATGGCTGATCCCAGAAGGATTGATGTTTACGTGGCAGGAACAGAGACATAGAATTGATTCAATTGAGAAAGCAGAACTGTTCTACGCAGAAGTTTTTGGAGAGAGAGAAGGAGAGGCAGAAAAGGAGGTTCCATTAACTGAATCCCAAGAGGAACAAATGGAGATTGGAAAAGAAGAAGGTGCAGTAGGTGGACAAGTGGATATTAAAGATCAGCGTGAATCAAGACCCACGAGAGTGGTTAAATCTAAATATAAAATATAATCATGGAAGAGAAAAAATTGATTACAATGAATATAAATGGACTGAATTCAGCTGCTAAGAGAAGGAAGATTTTCCATAAATTAAGGAAACTAAAGTTTGATATAATTTGTCTACAAGAAGTACATATTAAAAAGCAACACGAACAATTGTTATTACAACCAAAATTAGGGAAATTGTTTACCTCTTTGACTCAATGTAAGAAAAGAGGGGTGGTCTTATATATTAAAGAGGCTATCCCAGCAAAAATGATTTATACAGATGAAGATGGGAGAATATTAATGGTGGAAATAATGGACAATAATAGAAAGATACTTTTGACTGCAATTTATGCCCTGAATGATAAACAGGAAGAATTCTATAAAAAATTACATACCAAGATGGCTGGACTGGACTATGCTAATATAATTATGATGGGAGACTTTAATGGAATTGTGGATAATAAACTTGATTATATTGCAACAGCAGCAAAGTATAATAGAAAAACTCTTCCTAAATCTTTTTTTTTAAATGACAGATGAATTAACTTTAAAAGACATATGGAGAGAAAGAAATATTAAACTTAAGCAATATACGTTCTATTCAAATAGACATTTATCATGGTCCAGACTTGACATGATTTGGATCTCAACAGACTTAATATCTAGTATTCAAGAAGTAAATATTGAAACAAGTACTTGGGCTGATCATAACCCATTGACAATTAAATGGAAGGGACAAAAAAAAAGATCGAGATGGACATTAAACAATACTATTTTAAAGGAGAAAGAATTTATACAATGGATGGAGAAAGAATTGGCTTTTTTTTTTAAAGAGAATAGAAAAGAAGACACTTCAATACAGAATGTTTGTCAGCCTCAAGATCTCTTCGGGTACCCCAACTACTATGCTTTATTTCTCCCTTAGTATCTCTACTACTAGGCTTACTTCTTTCGGCTGTCATTAGCAACGGGGGGAGGAGTAATTGTGGGGGAAGAGAGCTGGAGGTGTTTTGCATTCTTTTACTGTGGGCAGAAGAAGGGGGGATTTCTTCTTTCCAACTTTCCATTTCCTTGCTAGCTTCTATCCTTTTTTGCGCAGCTGCGAGGTCTTATCAAAATATGTCAAGGTCAATGGACAGAGGCCTCATCACTACCTGAAGATGCTCACATGATCATATTCGGAACTTTTAATTGGCAGAGACTTCTGGACTTTGGGGGGTGGGAACAATTCCATTTCTTTGTATGTGTGATCTGCGCGCCAAATTCTCACTTTCGGAATTCCATTTGTAGCTTCCTTTTCATCTTCCAGTAAAAGAAGAACTTTGCTCTGAACAATGGAGTCTGAGTATTTCTTTCTTGGATTTTGAAAGGAGCACACATTGACAGTTTGGGATACAATGAAGGCTTATGCTAGAGGCTTGATAATAGACTATACAAGAAAAAAGAATATTAGGAAAAGGCAAACATTTAGTACTATTCTTAAATTATTCCTAATTTGTCTATTGGGAAGAAATCCATTTTGATCTTTATGTATATATTCATTCAATTTTTTAAAATCTATTTGCTATAATTGTGGTAAATATTTTATAATCAGTATTTAACAGGGAAATTGGTCTATAATTTTGTATAAGTCGTAAGTCTGAATCTTCTTTTGGGATCAATGATATCAGTGTCACCTTCCATTAATCCGGCATTCTTGCTACAAGTAGGACCTCATTATATACTTCCACCATGAGAGGTCCTATTTGTTCTCCTATTTTCTTATAGAGTTCCCCTGGTATCCCATCAGGTCCTGGGGTTTTATTGTTCTTTTGGTTTTCTATTGCTGTTTTTAACTCAGGCTATGTAATGTCTCTAGTTAACATTTCCTTCATCTCTTCCTTGATTATTTTATCTTTAGTAATACCCAAATGGTTTCTTATCATGTCCTCCTTTACCTCCTTCTTTTTATAAAGATCTTCAAAAAATTTACATGCAAGGGCATTTTGCAAATTTTGCTTTGCTTGCCCTTAAATTACAACAAGAGGTACATTTCAGAGAAACTGAGCTAATTAGATTTAAACATGGACCTATAAACCCACAGGTTTATGTCCCTAGTCAGTTCTGGATTTAGCAAGGAGCATATTTGTCAGAAAAATATGTGTGATGCTTTTCCCCACGAAGAGGCATCCAACCCAAATACAGGTCATTATGGTCTCTGTATCCAAGATTCCCTGGAGTAATGAATTCATATAAATGAAATCAATTGTTACAAAGATGCTGTTAGCATAGTAAGCTGAGCACAGTTGTTTCACAGTATTTTGGATATGCAATTGGAATATCATATCACAGTTTTTGGAAGCTTCTTTCCTTCACCTTTGGGGTCCTGCAGCTGAAGACCATATAATCTCCCCCCTTTGGATGTACAACATATAGTCTTAATAAAATTGTCCAACTATGATACATTCTTGGACTTCATTTTTTCAGTCTATAATTTCCTCACTTGCATTCCATCCACAGCATGTCCTCAGTTCATATTTAGTGGACATTGGTCTACATCAATCTTATTCAAGGGAAAACTAATGGTCCTAAATTAAATGAGTTTTTTTTATCTAAGTTCAGTCTCCAGTGAACAGAAAAGCACTTATCAGAAAAGCACTGCACATAAATCATCATAATTCTTTGGAAAAAGTCCTGCTGGACTGAAAGAGAGAACATATGGATTCAATATATGGGCTTGGCGAATGTTGTTCTTTTTCTTTGATTGGTCCAAGAAAAAAGATGTATTTCACATAACATGCTGAAAATACTATATTATACTGATACACTAGCCAATTATTATTTTTAAAATGAACAAAACAAAATATGCCAAAGCACGGTAGCTTCATTGAAAAACAACTGAATGGTACGTATAATTCTTCTTACATATGCAGTTTTATTCTGATTTTAATCATACCCAAATCTCGTCAGACAATCAATAGATACTATTACTATCAGTCCCCCGAGGGCTACAGTCAACAGTAACATTGATAGTCACATTGTTCACATATTTGCAATTCACATATTGACTCAAAACACTAAGGAAGGATTTAATTTCTGTTGATTCCTATTTAACAGAACTCGATGTACCAATAGAAAAGAGTTTTTGTAGCTTAGGGTTGAACTATGGAGTCCTTGGTTGCTCTCTAGAATAGGTAACATCATCAATGCTAGCAGTTTGGTAATAAAATATATGCAAGAAAACAACTAAATTCAGAGAGCACCAAGGACTCCACAGAACTTGATACACACAATTGTGCTTTATGCAATAATTTTTTTCACCAAAACATCTAAGTATAAATATTTAGAGTGGTGCAGTGGCCTATAGGTAGAGCTCTTGCCTCACAATCAGGAGTCTGTGAGTTTGATCTGAAGTAGAGGCAGATATTTCTCTCTTTGGGCATGATGAGAATATATCTGCTGAACATAACTCCACATTGGTGACAGGAAGGGCTTCCGGCCAGTAATCACTCAGCTCCATTCAACTGCCCAGACTCCACCCCTCAAGGTATTATGGAGTCAGTGAAAGATGATGATTAGCTAAGTGTAAATATTTAGTTCAGACTTTGTCTCATCTCCATTAGCTTTGTATTCAGAACAAAAAAACATCCATTATACTGTACATGAATATATGCTATGTAGAGGTTTATATAAGAGTGTAATTTGATAATTTAAGTTTCCATTATGTAGAGTTTCAAAGGTTAAAATCAATACTTTGAACTGAATTTAGAGCTGGATTTTGAGTTGTTCCTGCAGTGAAATAAAACATTCCCTTCATGAAATTCAGTTCATTTTAATCTGTCATAAATTAGAGGACAAATAGGTTATGGTAATAATATGACATTATTTGATTATATGATAACAGAGTGGAACTGCAAGGAGGAAAAAATCCATCTCCTTTACCAGCCCCTGCATGTTCTTTAGAGTATGATTTCTCCAAGGGAAATATTTATGTAAAGCAGTTATAAAAGTTCCAGCAATAATACCCTATACAAGAGAACATCAATGCTGGTTTTCAATCACTGTTGCTTGGAAGAAGAGAGAGAATGTAGCTATTATCAGGTCAGGTTGATTGATTGATTGACATACTGCATAATGGAGCATATTATGGTGAGTTATAACCCTTATGCATACAGACACTCACACAGAGATGTCTGTTGAAGCCAGCCCCTAGCTACAAGAGACTGCAGGAAGTCTCTGGCCAGTATTAAGTGATGTATAGAACCTACAGTTCATGTGACACTTTTTTCCACATGAATACCATATGTTTACAATAGAATTTGCTGATAGCTAACAAGGCTTTCATTTTTGCTAACCACTGAAAGGAAGATATATTTTTTTTTAAATGAAGAATGAATGTTTAAGAGAAACAATATTGGGAATGTAATTACCAAATCCAGATCTAGTACAGTGCATGGCTAGGTCACCGCACGGAGCTTGAGGAGTGTTAATTAAAAATGAATCTCACCTCAGCGATGGTCTCACTCAGCCACTTAAAGAACTTTCCTGTCCCTCCCCATCCCTAATGCTCTCGTAACTGAAAGAGCAACAACAAAAAGGGACTTAATACTATCAATCTGTTTTGATAAATTGTTGTAAAAAGAAAGAGAAAAGAGCCACACTGATTACTCTAAATGTTAGATAGTAATATAAGAGCAAGTGTGTTATATCAGAGTAGGAATGGTGGGCCTTGTTTCAAGAATGCTCTCAGTCATTGAAACTTTCTTTTAGCTGAATATGCCCCTCAGGGTTGATATTGTAGGGGTAAAATCAGAGATATCCCTATGTATCCTGTCTTGAGCTCCTGGAAGTAGTTAGATGTATAAATATATACATATAAACCCTGGAGGTAATTTTATGACCCACATCTTGATTTCTTTGCCATTTGTTTCTTGAAAAGAAAATGTGCCTTGCTCCAAAGAGGAAGAATATGTTATTTGCTCTCATGGCCATATGTTTTTTGGTTGTTTTTTTTGAACAATCATTTTACATATAAAAAGGGAGGAAAATGGAAGATAGCAGGCTTAGAAAGGTCAAAGAAATAAAAGACATTTCTTATATAATAATCAGAACTAGACTTACATGTACTGTATTTTCATATTATCTTACACAGATGTGTTTCTCTAGCTTTGAGACAATTTACAAAATGCATTTATGATTGTCACAATTTCTCCACAATCATGTGATCAAAACGTGGACATTTGGTCACCAGCATGTATTTATGAAAAAGTCAGTATCCTGAGATCACATGATCACCATTTGCAACCTTATTGGTTGGCTTTTAGCAAGCAAAATCAATGGGGAAAGATAAATTCACTTAATAACTGTGTATTCATTTAACAATTGTGGTGAGTCACTTAATAACCACAGCAAAAAAGATTGCAAAAATAGGGCACAACTCACTTAACAACCACCTCACTTAGCAACATAAGTTTCTGTCCCAATTGTGGTTGTTAGTCAAGGACTACCTGCATTTCATTTTTCTTTTCTATTGATCTCTGCATTGGTTATCAGTAGGAGATGACCAGGCTGAGCTTGAGGGACAGGTCAAATGCATCATCAATCATGAGTCCCCCTGTGCTCACAAGAGATCTATATCCAGCCCACCTTAATTCCTTCTACTCTTATCTCCCTCTAATTTCCCTTGACTGTTAGTAGTTCAGATTCTTGTAGAGATTTTAAGATTGCAATAAAACTTTACACCCATTTGAACTGTTTGGATCTCCTGATTTTCCTGGTGCTTGATATTACTTACTGCATGTAATAATATGGATAGCCTCTTACCAACAAAGCATTGTTTGATGCCCAGCAAAGCCATTACGAAAAAATTCCTTCTTGCAAAATGCATTCTTCTTGGCTCATTTAGAAACTAGGATTAGATCAGTCAATTTTTTGCTATTTGAACATTAGTCTTCATCCAACAATCTGATTGACCAGATGTAGAAACTCTTTCTTTCTTTCTTTCTTTCTTTCTTTCTTTCTTTCTTTCTTTCTTTCTTTCTTTCTTTCTTTCTTCCTTCCTTCCTTCCTTCCTTCCTTCCTTCCTTCCTTCTTTCCTTCTTTCTTTCTTTCTTTCTTTTCTTTCTCTTTCTCCCTCTCTTTCTCCCTCCATCCCTCCCTTCCTCCCCCACCCTCTGCATTAGAACAGTCCTTCTTGAACCTTGGCTTAGAATGGTGTTGTTGTTTTGGGGTGTATGGTTGCAACCAGTTTAGACTACTATTTTGTATCATAAAGTCACAGAGATGTTTTAGAATTTAAACCCTGAAAAATATAAACAAGTAAGTTCCTTCCTTCCTTCCTTCCTTCCTTCCTTCCTTCCTTCCTTCCTTCCTTCCTTCCTTCCTTCCTTCCTTCCTTCCTTCCTTTCTTTCTCTCGCAGGAGCACTGTTAAAAGGTTGGCACTTTTTAAATTATATTTTTTTATACAGCTTTTAAATTAGCAAAATAAGCAAAATAAAATTGAGCTAGTTCAGATTTGGTGTGAAATCTTTTACCGCAAGACATTTAGACTATTTGAAAGGTTGTGAAACCCTTCTGTTGCAAGTGACAGGAAAAACAATGAAATGGTTTATTGCTGGACCTGTTTTCTTTATTTAAAAAAACCAGTAAAGTTGATACCACAAGGAAAGAAAAATGGGATTTTTTTCTTAATAGCTCTGCAAGGAGGTAGCCATTGATCCTGGTGACATTGGTTTGTTTGTTTTTAAGTTTTACAGCAGAAGAAAGGCAAGGCCTGTAGTGAACCAAAGACAGAGAAAAAAATCCTAAGTACCAATAAAGGAGTTTTTATTTATGGCCAATACATTTTGCAAAATGTGTCCATTTCTCAAAGGTCCTTCTAGAATATCTGTAAAACTATAGATACTTTCTAGTACAACTGTTACAATCGCTGCACCTTGATGCATTATTGCCTTACCTGATGGTAACTGTGTTTTATACACAATTCTAATTCCCTAATCTACTATCAAGTTTAGATTTAGATGTGATTTTAATTCCACCAGTATGTGTTTGGAACTTGCTTTAGTTCTGTAACAACAAAAAAATACCACCTTGTCAGTGGATTTGGGGAGATCACATTTTTCTTAGCACTTTGTTCAGAAAAGCATACATCATGTCTCATATATATGGCTTTAGTTTATATATAACACACATATACATATACACATACACACACACACACAAACACGCATATATATATATTACAATTAAATATGTAAATAAGTATACTTTGTGACAACTTTTTATTGTTTTCATCTCAGTTTTGATATAATAGGAATCCAAAGGAAAACAAGATAGTGCACGAATATCCAAAAGGATAAGCTTAATATTCTCAATATCACTATTCTAACATAGAACTCTAATTATATTTTTCAAAATGGGGTGTAGGGAGCTCATTTTGCATCTCAAAGAACCCAATAACATCCTAACCTTCCCCTTCCAAAAATCATGCATACAAAATCTCTGGAATTTGTATTTTTCCATTATAAACTGCACAGACTTTATGATTCTTAATTTAATGCATTTTAAGGAATTGTTGACATTAGATATTATTGCTCAATTGTTGGCTATAGATCAACACGCATTTTGTGGGAAGAAAGCTTTCAATATTTTTTAAAAAATAATTTAGAAGTGTATACATCCTAATACTATCTTATAGGTCTTTACAGCTTATCTTCCTGAAGTAATGCATAATTTATGTGTTTAAAATAAAAGTGATTTGTATTATGGAAAAGCTTTAGTGTTCATCACTAATGGCTGAGTTATCAGTACTGTTTAAATTATCTAGGTTAACTGGATTATTCTCAGGAACTTTCTGATCCTTATTCTTTTCCTTTTATTCTTAATCTTGATTAAATTTATATGCTGCTGACTTTCAGCAGAAGAAAGAAAAGGGGAAAAAGGAGTGTCAAGTGTCCTCACCAAAGGCCTAGTGAACAGCTTGGTTTTCAGGCCCTTCAAAACATCAGCAGGGTGGGGCCTAGCTGGATCTTTCATTCCGAAGCACGCATGTGTGCACAAAATGTAAAATCACCAAACCGGTAGTTACACCAGTCAGATCCCACTCCTGGTGTGAAGTTTCTTGGCATAGAGGTGTTACAGATCCTTGTGTTTAGCAAAATTATCTGACAAGGATGTCCATACTATAGGATATTAGAAGGACATTAAAAGGAAGTGAAACTCTTTCTCTGTGTGTATATGTGTGTGTGTGATTTAAATACCATATACATTCAACAATAGACTTGAGGTAGCTATGCTATATTCAGCTACCAGACTACCATATGTAGAAAAAATATAATTCTTTAGACTTTCTTGTTTCAAAGTACAAAAGAATTGCACATGCTTACGGATATATAACAGAGCGTATGGGTCTGTACTGCTTTATATAACAATGGCTGCACTGAATTTGCAATAGCACCATTTCTATTTACTTTAAATGAGCTCCTTGTATCCTATTGAAACATCCATGCAAGAAAAGTTTTACTGTTTAAACAGATAAATTATTTCCCATTTCAGATTACTCTATTTCAGTCACATAAATTCCATTTTCCAATGCTTGCTTTCTTGTATGCTTTGAAATGCCTATTTGCTATAATTGTTCCATGAGCTCTGAAATCTAATATATATGTTGATCCATTATTTGAACTATCCCTTAGGCAACATTTTATTTACTTTGTTAGAAGTAGCCATTTGATAAATTGCAATTCAATCTTTTTGACGTTCCTTTGAATTTGGAAAAATGTGTGTCCTGAGCAGACTTGTCAGGCGATTTCAGATGGATTTGAATTGCTCTAAAAATTCAACAGTTGAGCATTCCCTGAAGTTAGGCATTAGACAGGATAACTCTATAATACACACTGTATAACCATTATTCAGTTACTCAGCTGTTGCTTTGTAAAGTATATCAAACTTGGATTCAAATTTAATTTCTTCTTAGACAAACTAACAAATCAGAATTATCACATTGCCAAGTTAATTTGTGAATATTAATCCAATTCAGATATATAGACACAATCCTAAAAAGCTTTTGGTATGTATGTATAGATGCCCAAAATCTGAGTTTCTATATGAATATCAGGGTCTTATTATTTCATCTCTATAGGATCTTTCATATTAGAATAGATTTTTTAGTAGTGTGGACAATTGAATTTATGATTTATATTATCCTTACTATCATATATTAATTTAGTTTAGTTTAGTTTAGTTTATTGTCATTGCACCTTGTACAACGAAATCAAACACCATCTTCAGTGCACATCATGACCATGACCATGCAAATAAACACATCCTTCACCCTTCACACCAGTGGTGGGATTCAAATTTTGTTTACTATTGGTTCTAGGGTGTGACTTGCTGGGTGTGGCAGGGGAAGGATACTGTAAAATCTCTAGTCAGAGGTGGCATTTGCTGGTTCTCCAAACTGGTCAGAACCTGCTGAATACCACTACTGCTTCACACATTGAAGTGGAAACCCCCGACACCACACCAACACTGCACTATACAGCAGAAATTCAAAAAAGGGAAAGGAAGAAAAGAGGCTACCAGTTTTGCTACAAAAGCAAAATCAAATTTAGGCTGCATTAATATAATTTGTAAATGAATAGAAATAAAGATTTAACTACAGTCTACATTAATCAGATCAAACATTGAGTACTTTATCCAATTTTAGGAGCCAATGGTAGGAAAATCTACAACAAATTGGAACAGATGCAGAAAAGGGCAGCACAATTGATCAGGGGACTGAAAACTAAACCTTAAAAATAGTGGTGCGAGTCAATCGGTATAACAACTGGTTTGGTGAGCGCGCGCGCATGTGCCGAATACATGCTTTGCGTGTGTGCTCTACATTTTTTAAAGACCATTTTCAAATTAATTAATTACCTTCTACTGAAGACCCTGGGACTAAAATAGCTGAGACTTGGCAAACTGCTCTGCTGGGTGTGCTAAAAAAAATCCAGGAAATAAAGCACAGGAAAGTACAGGGGCAGGTGGGTGGGGCCAAATGCTTACCGGAACTACCAATTCTCCCAAACTGGTCCAAACTGGTCCAAACTGATCGAATCCCACCCCTGCTTTTTAAAAAAAAGATTTAGGAACTTGGCATATTTAACCTTGAGAAAACTGGAGCAGGGCATATGAAAGCACTTTTCAAGTACTTGAAAGAGAAGGGAGAGAATCACACAAAAGAAGATCAAGACCTGTTTGTTATCTCCCTTGATTGAATAACATGAAACAATAGACTTAAATTACAAGAAGGCAAATTCTAGTTGAATGTTGCTTCCTAAATGTAAAGAAAATTTAAATAAGTTAAACTATTAGTGAGGGGTTGATGATCTTCTCATGGAAAAAGCAGAGCTTGACAAACCATCTTTTGAGGATTCTTTAACTTGTATTCCCAGACTTGACAAACTTATGAAATTATAATTTTATGAATCCATGAATCACCTCTTACACTGAAAGAGTATGTTGCTATAGTATTTCAAAGATAATCAGAATGTTCTTTCATATGTTCTGCTCTAGTGATTTTTCTCCATGACCTGATATAATCTGAGTCATGAGTTCAGATAGAAAGGCTTAAAAGGATACAGTGCCGCTGGCATCAAATAACACATTCAGTACATATTTGGTTAAGGTTTATGGAGGCTTACTTCTTCATAAATATTTCCAGGGTGCTTGAGGATACTGTAATCAACCAGTCCTTCTGTTCCATCTCAGCCACAAAAATAATAGCTCTTTGTCAAACCATCTTTTTTTCTGAAATTGTAGGAACATGCTTTTAGCATCCATTGCAGCTAATGGAGGGCATTATATACAGTTTATTAAAGGATATTTGTTATGAAGTTTTCAAAGAAATTAATTTCCTACAATGAAACAAAATATGCAAAATGGGTACTTGTAAAATGGAAGGGTGAGATGGTCTTTGTGAGATAGGAGATAGATAAACTATGATAGATAGATAGGTAGATAGATAGATAGATAGATAGATAGATAGATAGATAGATAGATAGATAGATAGATAGATAGATAGATGATAGATGATAGATAGATAGATAGATTGATTGATTGATTTCCAGGGGAACTGAAATCAAGAGACTAAATGGAAACTTAAGTACAGCTACCATATTATAGGATCCAAATGCTTAATCTAGACTGGGTGTCAGAAACCTGGGGCTCCTGAGCTTCATGTGGCTCTTTAACCCCTCTCCTGTGGCTTCCTGCTGACCCCGTCACATGACCTGCTCTCCAGCCCCAGACACTGGTCCAACCTGACTGTGGTTGATGCCAAGCTCACTAACACGAGGGTTGATAGGGTGGGAATGAGATCTGGGAGGAGGGTATGACAGAAAGGGGGACAGGCCCATAGCTGAGGAGAGAGCATGAGCTGCAGTGGCAGCTTCCCTGAAGATGACCCTCCTCCTCTTTCTCATGCGACCCCCTGACTGGCTCTTGGGGGAGCAGGAAGGCATGCATGAGTGGGGATACCCTTCTCAAGCGAGCAGCCGAGCTCAGCCAAAGTGGCTTTCATCAAAAAGCATCCTGCAGGCAGCAAAAGTCCACCACACGAGATTTAAAGCTGCCCAGAGGACACTTTTCAATCAATGTTGCCAGCAGCACCGCTCAGCTGAAAAGCAAAAAAGCTCGGGCCAGCTGGAAAAAGGGGCTGGCCCCTCCAAACCTTTCATGCCTACCCCAGGAATCAGGCTCAGAGAAAGCCAGAGTGCTGTTGCCATCAGCTGGTCAACCTGCTGCTCCGCGCACCTTTACTATGCTTTGTCCAAGCCTTGATGCTCGCTTGTGGAGGGTATCCCTCATGCATGACAGAGGGTACCCTCACTCATGTACGCCTGAGAGAGAAACAGAGAGAGAGAGAGAGAGAAAAAAGGTGAGGGGAAAAAAAGAGAGATATGAGAAAATGATGGAGGGAGTTAATGAGAGAGAAGAAAAAGAGAGAGAAACAAATGAGAGAGAGGGAGAATGGAGAGAGGGAGAGAGAAATGAGAGAGAGCTGGAGGGAGAGAATGAGAGAGAGGGAAAAGAGAAGTAAACAAATGAGAGAGAAGGGGAAAGAAAGAAAGAGGGAGGGAGGGGGAAAGAGAAAAACAAAAATGAGAGGCAGAGAAAGAGAGAGAGAGAAATGAGAGAGAAAAGGGGAGAGAAAGAAAGAAAGAGAAAAATGAGAAAATGTTGGAGGGAGAGAATGAGAGAGATGGAAAAGAGAGGGAAACAAATGAGAGAGAGGGAGAATGGGGAGAGGGAGAGAGAAATGAGAGAGAGCTGGAGGGAGAGAATGAGAGAGGGAAAAGAGAGGTAAACAAATGAGAGAGAAGGGGAAAGAAAGAGGGAGGGAGGGAGGGGAAAAAGAGAAAAACAAAAATGAGAAGCAGAGAAAGAGAGAGAGAGAAATGAGAGAGAAAAGGGGAGAGAAAGAAAGAAAGAGAAAAATGAGAAAATGATGGAGGGAGAGAATGAGAGAGATGGAAAAGAGAGGGAAATAAATGAGAGAGAGAAGGGGAAGAGAAAGAAAGAGAGAGAGAAATGAGAAAAATAGAAATGAGAGAGAGGGAAGGAGGGAGGGAGGGAGAGAAAAAAAGAGAGAGAGGCCCATTTCCCACAGAAAACACCAGGAGCCACAAAACGTGGGTAGGCATGGCTGGAGTTGTCATCTGACTGGGTTGGAGTGACTTTGAGTTGACCCACACCCACCCTGGTTTTCTTTTCTGTGGGAAACGGGTCCAAATGGCTCTGAGTGTTTAAGGTTGCAGACCCCTGATCTAGACAGAATAGATTATCATTGATACTTTGTTCATGAACATTTCACATCATGAAACAAAATATTTCAGGGATATAAAATGTTCTCTATATCTACCAATTAGTAACCACATCCCTATTTTTCTTTTGCTGCAGTTCCTTTCTGTGTACAGCTGTATCCTGTAACTAACTTCTTTCTTTGTGCATGAGCATGTGTTGGTGTGTGCATTTAAATCACATTTTGTTCTTTAAGATCCTAGCCAATCAGCTCTCATCTAAGGAAGAATCTGATTTAGCTATTTGAGATTTAGCTACTTGAGATCAGTGAAGGGCAATTAAGACCACCCTTTACATTTGCTTTTAATTGGTATGGCAAAGGCTACAAAGCAAACTGAGCTGAGGGCAAAGAAATGCAGTTACCTAGGCAACAAGGAGATTTTCTTCCTCTCCACACAAATCTGAAATTTGATCTGAAACGAGAAATATTCCAGTTTCCAAGATAACTGTTTGTATTCACAAACAATGGCTGTGTTCTCACAACATACTGAATTACTAAGCATCCTTCAATATTTTAGGTTAGAGTATTGACAATTCTACCCCATGTGATTGGTTTTGTCCTAGTGTGTTGTACAGTATGTACATGGCAAATTGTACTAATTGAATCAATTGTGGTAGGATAGCTCAGTTATCTCTTTAGTTGCCCATCGTTTCATTTTCTGGATAACATATGGGCTCAGGTGGCTTCTAATAGCTTTATTGGCAATAAAGATGATATCATCAGTTTGCTATGTTCTAAAATTTGACTACTCAGCCAAAAAAAGATCAAAGGAAAACTGTAAAATAACGCGCCGTGTGGAAAATAATAAGATATGATGTTAAGGAACATTTAAATTGTTTCACTGTAAGTTGTCATGTGACTCATAACTAGAGTGAACATATGTTATTTACTAGCTCTATACCCATGTTTTACTGTGAAACTATGTGATCAGGCTTAGTTTTGTGGGAGGAAAATAAGGGTCAAAATTGTGCCTCTGCCTACTAGCATCCATCAGTAATCATCTGGCTAGTGTCCTGTCAGTGTGTGAGAGAGTTAAGGGCTGTTTGGAAACTGAAACAGTATTTGCTATGTGTGTAAGAAGGAGACTGAGCATGGCTTAGCTCAAATGTTCTGTACTAAAGCTGGTTGCTGTTGTGAAACTAAAACTGAAACTCCTCTGCTTGTGTTTTGCATTTGGAACAGATTTCTTTTCAGGTGGGGTGGGGGAGTAGAACTCCTTAGCATCAGAGCATGTTAATAATAATATATGAAAAATCATTTCTAAGTGACCACCTAGAAGCCAAGAGGAACATATGTGCCAAATTTCAAGTTTGTACGGTTTGTACGGTTCTGGTGATTTTGTGATGATGTGTGAGTGGCATTTCACTTTTATACAGTATATAGATAGAAGATTATAAAGGACAGTCTTTCATTTCGAAAAACTGTCCTCTGGATTTATTTATTTTTCAAAACTTCTCTTTTGTCTTTTAAGCTTAGCATGTAACTGTTATAAACATTAAGCTATAAATATTGAGAATTAAAAAAATATCTTTATGAATCCCTTTCAGATTTGCCCCTTTTTAAAGCCCCCTAAAATTTTCACAAGAACTCCATGTTTCAAAATAAAAATTATGATGGAGTTGATATTTCACTTTGAAAATGCAAGCTTTCCTATTTTAATTTTTAAATAATGGGAGAACTTTTTGAAAAAATGAAAGTCATGTTGATATCTATGGGTCATTAAAAAAGTGACACCTCCAAGTATCATTTTGGGGACCTTAACTTTAGCTGGAAAATGTTTTTGAGAATTTTAGTTTTCAGTATAAGAACATGTTATTGTGCAGATAAATATATAACATTATTGTAGTATAGACTGTGGACCTGTTTCAAATGCAACTTCTGATACATCATGAAAACAACCTGTTCTGTGCTCCTCGCTAATTGCCAATATATTGTTACTGTTTTAAGTAAGCTATTCAACTTTTTCCTTTACATTTCATCCATCAATTCTTTCTATGAGACACAGAATTTGGGAGGAAGAGTAAAAATTAAACATTCACATTAAAGAAGACTAGGAATGCGGACACAAGCCATATCATCCTCATTTCCATGTATCTTCCATCTCTCCATTTTAGTTCAAGATCTGAAAAAGTATGGTAACCACACTCAGCCAAACATATTTTAGCCATATTAGCATTTGAAAATATGATGATTGATAGGTTCCCAGTCATAGTTATTTGTTTGTGCTTATAATTTGTGTGTTTTTGTGTTCATCCTTTCATAAAATAAATGATGCTTAAAATGGTAAGGAGAGAGGGGAGAGGGAAGGAGGGAGAAGGAAGTAGATCAATCTTTCAAGTCTTACACAAAGGTTTTTACAAGCATCTAAAAGTAAAGGAATGCTAGCAAAGGCTTTTCATCACAAATCTCAATCTAGCATGATTTACAAGTTATTACTTGTTATGTCTCACCTTTCTTCTTTCCAAAAAAGATGAAAGAGAACAAACTCACACAAACACAGGCAGGCAAGCTGACTCGGACTTTACAGAGTTAATCCTTTATACTGATGTCCTTGGCTTTCCAACACACTCTGCCTGCCAAGTCCAAAAAGATAACAAGAAAAACTACTCACTGAAGATTCCAAAGCAGACCACAAAAAACAGTCACAACGAAACCTGGAAGAGAAGTAAACTTTGTCCCGTACAAAGTTTCCGGAGAAAACACACCTACTTTTATCCCCTGTGGGATGTGTCTCAATGACTCAGCTCACTCTCTGACCCTCCCACGCCTCCTACGTTGCAGCTCACATTTCTTCCTACGACACTGCCTAGGATCAAGCCAACATTCGTCCACTTGACTCCCTGTCAGGGGCTGCTCCGATATGCCCTCCTCCTCCTGATTAATCTCAGGCTGTTCCTCTCGGTTGTCTGATGAAACCTGAGGTATTATCAGGGAGGAAGGCATTTCCAGTTCCTCCTCCTCATCTTCCGAGTCCTCTTCCTCTAACAGCACAGGCTCGGGAATCGGAGCCACAACAAATATTTCTGCATAGTTAAAAAGTAAATTGAGAATCATCTTCCACTACTTGAAAGCCATCACCGTAGAAGAGCTAGAATTAGAGTCTGTACTTCTGCTTCCTTTATCCCGTCTTCCCACACAGATTGTAAAGTAGATAGCAACACTAAAACTTTCCAAACAAATCGCTCATGAAATGTCACACAACTGAATGTATTTTTGAGATTTACTTAACCTATACTTTCAGTGGAATCATGGAAGAATTTAACTCATGCCTTTAGAAATCAAATGAAATAAATGCACACTTTCTACTCTTGTCCACATATGAGTATTTAAGAGTTTTACTAGGAATGAAGTATAAAAACTACATGTTCCGAATTCTGTATTTTAGGAAGATAAATCCTATACTAGACAAGAATGGCAAAGACAAATGTTATAATCATGTGAAAATCAATCTATTCAGCTGACTTTCTTTGCAGGACCCAGAATGGGAAGGAAGACCTGAACTAGGTTTCAGGAAGAGGTCACTCTTTAATGTACATGTATTAATGCACATATCTATATAATGTATACATGGTGCATTGTTTGAGTATAAATACAGTTAAGCAGCCAGAAATTTAAAATAAAGTTTAAAAACCCAAAAGGTACATATCTTTATCTTGGAGAATTTATTAACAGGTACAGCAAAAAATAATTATGATCTCAGAATATTTGAAGTATATTTGGCCCCATTAAATTATTATTTAATAATTGTAATAATTCCTTACCCAGGAAATGAAAAAAGGATGAATAAATTGCTGGTATACTAATGCTATTCCTGTTACGTAATGAAACAAAACTACAGAAAGCAACAGGAATGTTAATAGAAGATGGAAGGTGATGGTTGGAAGGACATGTAAATGCATACATTCATGAATGCTTTTTTCCATTCCCTCCCTCCCCCGCAAAAAATAATGCTATTTTTATCAAAAATGGACAGAGTGGTTCTTGACTAAGAATAATAAATCTGTTGATTAATAGAATATTCATCAGAAAATGTTCAGATGTTATCTGAAACACTTTATTTGCTTAAGGATAATCCCATGAGCTATATTGGTTAATATTAAAGTGAAATATGCAATAACTCTATTAGTAAACAAACATCTGTTCATATTCATATTAATTAGTGGAGAAAGCAGATTTAATAGAACCCTTGAGACTAAACAGAGGAAGCAGACAATTGTTCATTTAATGAAACAAGTAGGTTTTAAGACAATTACAGAAAAATAGAGTATATGTTAATGTTGATACATATAAAAGTAATGTTTTAGTAAGGAAGTATATGTAACTTTAGAAATAGCAATAAGCAAACACCACTAACAATTGAGTTTTGTCAGGATTTTATTCAACATACAACTCATCTTCATCATCATTATAATCATTTGTGCATCATTTTATGACCAGAGTTTACAAAGCTCATCATTACTCTTGGCTATGCTTTAAACATAAAACTAAGAATAAATAGGGAGGAATGCATCAAACTCATCAATGAAATTCAGTTTGAATGTGATACTCATTGAAGTAACCTTTGAAATTGAAAGGAATGCCAATCAAAAACATCGATAAAAAGTAATATTAACATTTTGTATTTATTTCCTGTAATAGTGATTGATATTTTTTTCAGAGCAAATTAATATTAGTTAAATAATAGCTAATAATAGCAACAGTTGCTGCAACATATTTGCATTAACTAGATGATACTATCACAATACTTTAAAAAGGAGAAAATGATGAGGAGGAATATTCCAAAATAAGAAATAATTTAAAACAAAAATAATCGGCTAATCTCTTTCTGCTGGTTTATATACTATAGAGATGAAGAAAACCATGAAATTACAGTGATATAATGCTGCTGTAAGGGCAAATCTTAGATAATCACCTGATGACAGTTCCAGATATTACAACATGCAACAACAATGCTTATGCTTAATTAACTAACACATTGTCTCTTGCAAGCTAATCATACCATGTAAGGGATCTGTGCTCATGAAAGTAATTCAGGTAAAACTTATAGTTGAACATGAACAACCATTGAGCTTTGTTCCTTAATTGCTAACAATATTTCCTAGGAAATCTCCATAACAAACTGTATCTAGTATTTCAGATTAAGCTGATAAAAATGTCCACAATTTAGAAAACAATGAAAAAGATTTATAATCCCTTAGAAGGTTAAACAACCCCATTTTTGGTAATTTACTGTCAAGACAAGCAATCTGCTAAATATAAATGTGATTAAAATGCTTACAATATCACAATTTACTCAAATTAACATTGTTCTTTTGATTTCGATCACCCAGCAATGGCAATTTAAATCTCAACAATTGGATTCAGGAAGCAACTGTCAAATCCTAACTAATTTATATATCCTACTTTGCTTTCTATAACCCATCAGATCAGATTTATCATTGGATTGAGGCACTTGAAATGTTTTAACATTATCCAAAATTATTCCACTGCATTATCCAAGTGTCACTATTCTGTTTTCTAATTATTCCACAGCATTTTTTATATTTTCAAGGTGAATGTGAATATTGTTCTATATGATTTGGGGGAACCCTGGGTGATAATGCACATTCATCTATGGTAAGTATCATGATATTTAGTTGATGCTGAAAAATTGTATGCTCAATTTTTTTTCCTTCAGAACGATTTTTTAGGCCAGTCCCTGCCAACCCACATCTCTCTCCATAGTGACACCAAAGAATATCCTAATATGTGACACAAAATAATGTCCTAGTATGTTCATTTATTCATGTTCCAGAAATGATAACGATAATTACCTCTACAACAACAATGTTCCACATTTAGAAGAGTAGAAAGGAGGTGGAGATGATGTCTCTATGGCGGAAGATTTGCCAGTTGTGTAATTGTTTAAGTCTCTTCATATTTTCTGATTTTGTATGGCTCCTTTCAGTTGTTTTCTACACTGGGTAATATTTGCTCTGATGGTGTCTAGCCATTTTAATTTTTATTTTTTGGCAGTGTGGTTTCCTTTTATTGCTGACCACTTTGAGCATAAGTGCCTTTTCTAGTGAGTTTCACCACATGATATTGCCAGAATAAGTAAGGCAGATTTTGCCTTCCAGCTACATGTCTGGCTTTACAGGTTCCAGAATTTGTTGGCTGTCCAAGGAATTCATAGGATCCTTCTCCAATACCACAGCTTGAACAAGTTGATTTTCCTCCTGTATAGTTTTTATGGTCCAAATTTCACAACTGACGGTAGCTATGGAAAACATTTTAGCATGGAATAATCTGTATTGAGCTGTCAGGCTGATATCCTTTGCTTTTCCATTCTCAGTTCATGCTCATCATTGCTGTATGATTCAGTGTGATTCAATGCTTTATTTCTGGACTGCATTCCCTAATCAGCCTATGATCCTAGGAAAAATAATTCTTGCATCATGATTTCTTCACCATCAACTGTTATTTTGACATTTCACTCCTCATAGTGGTCCTGAGCTTGGTCATTTTGATGTTCAAGAGGACATCAATTTTCTCACTTTTTTCTTTAATCAGTGTTTCAGGTTTTCTTTGGTTTCTGAAATGAGAATTGTACCATCAGCATATTGAAGATTGAAAGTCTTAGCTTCCTCACGATCACTTCAGGAGACAGCATTCAGACTGAATAACAAAGATGAAAGAATGGAGCCTTGTTGTGCTCTTTTTCCATTTTGAACCAATCAGTGTATCCATATGATTTTGCACAGTGGCATCCTGATTGATGCTCGGTGACTGACTGACTTGACCAGATGTTTGGCACTCAGGTCTTCTCAAGCTCTCCACATAAGCCTTAGTAAGATCACACCTAGAGTACTGCATCCAGTTTTGGTCACCACACTATAAAAAAGATGTTGAGACTCTAGAAAGTGTGCAGAGAATAGCAACCAGGATGATTAGCGGACTGGAGATAAGGTTTATGAAGAACGGTTACAGGAACTGGGCTTGGCTAGTCAAGTGAAGAAAAGAACCAGGGGAGACATGATAGCAGTGTTCCAATATTTGAGGGGCTACCACAAAGAGGAAGGGGTCAACTATTTTCTAAAGCACCTGTAGGCCAGACAAGGAATAATGGATGGAAACTGAACAATGAGAAATTTTAACCTGGAAATAAGGAGAAAATTTCTGACAGTGAAAACAATCAACCAATGGAACAGTTTACCTCCAGAAGTTGTGGGAGCTTCATTACTTGAGACTTCCAAGAAGAGATTGGACTGCCAGTTGTCAGAAATGGTGTAGGGTCTCCTGCTTGGATGGGAGGTTGACTAGATGACCTACAAGATCCCGTCCAACTCTGTTAATCTAACCCAGCTATACTGGCTGGAGAATTCTGGGAGTTGAAGTCCACAAGTCTTAAAGTTTCCAAATTTGGGGACTTCTGATCTAATCTAATGGATACATCCCTTTGGACACATCCCTTCAATATTGTCCTGATTGGCTTTCTTGTAGTCAATAAAGCAGATGTTGATGTTCTTTTGATATTCTTGAGATTTTTCATAATCCACCATAGATCTGCAATCACAGACAATCACAAGTGCTATGACCTCTTCTGTTAGGAGTCATAACTCTGACCTTGAATGTTCCTCCAGCTGAATCTATGCTTAAGGATTGTCAGCCTAGGAATCAGTAAGCCAGAATTCAATTGAGGCTTGATATCAGTCATAGATATCTCCTGTTCAACTATAGAGCAGTCAGATGATGAGGCACAACCTCCAAAACCCATGTCTACATGCATACAGAGGCAAGCAAGCAGAACACTACTTCTTAATGCTAAGCAAAGGGGTAAGGAATGAGTATTGAGTAATTGCAGCCATATGTCTACAAGTCCAAAGCTGCCAGTCATATTTGTTTTTACTGGGTGGTAAAAATTTGCTTTGAAATCACCCAATATGTGTATGATGTCTTTTTTCAACATTTCCTTCAGATTTTTTTCAATGCTTGCTTCAAAACCCTCTATTTCAAGCTTCACTGCACTACTCGTTGGGGCATAGACTTGGACAACAGTGATTTTGAGGCACAAATTCACATGGTCATAATATAATCATTAACCATTTAGAAGCTTTCCGGTGCTTGGGCAAATTTCTTGCATGAGCTAAATACCATTCCATTCATTTTCCTGCTGTTAACATTAAGAATAGATAGCAAATTCCTCAGAATGGATAGGCATTGACTCTAAGGAGATCGATTTTCAACCTGTCCATCTCCTATTTGATGATATCCAATTGATCCTTGATCATTCTTAGGACATTCCACATTGCTCTTCGATGTTGTCTTCATACAGTTCAGACCCTTACTTTTGCAAATGGCTGCATCAGCAGCTGGGATTTCGATGGGATTTTTCCAATCACATCATGAATGCTTTGACTATTTACTGAGGGTTCTTGCTCTTCTCCAATAGCTTGTTGAATATAAGAGTATTTCCATAAAGTTTTCTTGCTGATAATTTTTTAAGGTAGGTCTTCAGATCTTATTTCAACCCTCCCCATTTATCCAGGCTTGATGCTAACATGCAAGTAGTGGATGGATTCCTTTAATACAGGATTCCCCAACCCATGGCCCATTACTGGGTCTTGAACTATTCAAAACTGGGCTGCAGAAGTGGCAGGCTTGCCCACCACTTACTCTGAACTATTCCCTCTCCTCCACTCCCCACTCCCACAGGTCCAAAAAGCCAGAAAGGTTGTGGAATCATGTTTTAATACTTAGTTTAAGCAAAAGTTGATTAGTCTGTGAAGTGATGTGCAAACTTCACCTCCTTCCCCGTGTTTACATTAATTGGGATGAGGTGCTATTTCAATGTGGTTGTTCCTCATATAGTTGCTACTGAGTTCCTGGCAAAGCTCCAAGCAGCTCCCCTATCAAAATATGCTGCTGACATAGCTTATGGTCCTGACTTGCCTATTTGAAATAATTGCCAATCTCCAGATGCCACCATTGTCTGCTTGCTATTTGCTATTTCCTTTTTTCCTACATCTCTTTCCAATCTTAGTGTTTGCTTTTGCAAGCTGAAGGCCTGCGTGGGTGTGGCGTGGCAGCTGGAAGGATGGCTTGGGTGTTTGTAAATGAATAAATAAATGTATTATCAGAGTTCCAAGTAGCATACCCATAGCAAACAAAACTCTGAGTCAGGTAGATTCATCAAAGAATAAGTTTATTGGATATGTCATATTGGCACAGGCTGGTGAAAACCAGCTCTGAGTACTCCCATGGTTTTCACTTAATTAAAAGTAAAAGTTTTTCACTTTCTCAAAACAATCAATCACATGGTCCAATCAGGATGTTGTCTAGTTGTTAGATGAGTCCAGTTCCCTCCTTCTGAGCACCTCAGGAACATCCTTGGTCCCCAAGAGTAAGTAATTTGTTTTAACTACAACAACCCAACTATCTCTATTCCCCTCTCCCTGTCCCTCTTCTCCAGTGTGTTAATGCTGAAGTGTCAAAATGGCCTCAGTCAGGCCAGCTTCAGGGTTGACATGTATGAGGGAAATGGAGTGGGAAACTGCCTGACTAGAACTATCAATCCAAATTCCATACAGTACATCAACCTCAACTTCACTCCCTCACAAACTGTACTTTCCTCTTTGTAATATCTCCCCTTTTGCAGTAAATGCATGAGAGAATACCAAGGAATTATAAGAAATTAAAGACAAGAGATAAGGGGGATGGGGAGAGAGAAATCTAATTACAATTAAACTTAGAACTATCTTACACCTACTTCAGTCATTATGCCTCTTAATAACATTCTGTCTTTGTAAACCATCTTTGTTTCTATCACATGAATGTACTGAGTCATACATTGCCTTTTGTTCTTTTCACTTACACTGACGAAAATATCATCATTTCCACATAGCTATCACTTTCTTGTTTTTCCCTTTCAATCCAGGTTGGATATCTATGGAACTACTTATTCCAAATAAAATCTCTATTAAAGATGTTCCAGTAGAAACACCATGCTACAACACTCTGCATGATGACCCAGATTGTTGGGGAAAATATGCTGACTCTGTAAACTGCTTAGAGAGGGCTGTAAAGCACTGTGAAGCGGTATACAAGTCTAAATGCTACTGCTATTGCTATAAGTCCCTGCTCCCATGAAGTACAAGGGATTCAAAAACAGGCACGGGTTACATTGCCTTCTTCCATACAGTATGATGCTTTAGCCCATGGTTCATTTGCTATTTTCACTAAAGGGACCATATCCCTCCAGTATCTTCCTTTATTATTGTAGCGTGACATTTGCTTGTTTAGCTGAGGATCTAGAATGATCTTCACACCTTGGCTGACTCAGCTGGGAATATATATTCTTGATGTACAGTCCCAGTGTTCTCCATCCTTCCTAGGTACCCCCCCTGCCATGATGAGGCAACATGGCAAGACTTAATTGGATATACTCTTTATTTTAGCAAAATAATTCTCAGCTGAGTTTTTATTTCAAGGAAATTTAAATTTATAAGCATGTTTGACTAAATATTGTTTTTTGTTTATCAACTAGCTCATGAATGGACAACCTGAAGGTCAAACTTGCATTTGAGAGCTCCCAATGCTTACCAAATAACAAAATAAGTAACTACTATTAGTTAATACTAGGGAGCACAGTTATTAGTCTTTGCATTTCTTGTTTTCTAGTGCTTTGCTCTTGATATTTGAATCTCTACTAATAAGTTCAAAGACAAAATGATGCCATTAGAGATAATTAGTTGTGCCATTTACATTGCTAATCTGTTTAATTAGAGAAAATGGAAGGTGTTTTAGCTAATGCTAATTAGAGCAAATGGAAGGTGTTTTAGCTAATGCAAGAAAAAAGCATGAAATGGACCAGGTATCAGGACTAAAAAATTGATAGTTTTCAGGTAATCAGCAAAAGGCCAGTAGTTTCTGCATTAACCATATAGGGGGGAAAAGGTTGCATTTCAAATGAGCAGACTAAATTGTTCCAGAGACTTACTGCCTTCAGAAAAATATAGCCTAATCAGTACTGCTACATTGTTCAAACAAATGGGAAATACCACAGAGCAACCTAATCAAAATCCATTTGGTAATTGTGTGGATTTGGAAAGAAATTTGTAATGAGTTGAGAGCACACAATATTTGTCAAAGAATTTCAATATATCACTTATTTCCCATCTGTTACCCTGAAATATGAAACAGCTGATAAAGCAAATGCAGTTATTTAAGCTGAATTAACATTAGAATATAAACATGAAAAAATAAAATAGTGGATTTACACTTCAGACAGCTAAATGTTGAGGGAAAAAGCATAGGAAGAGCAAACTGCTTATTCATTGCATCTTTGATTTGGAGAAATATAGATATATGTTATAACAGTTGTTTCAAACAATATGCATGTGAGAGAAGAGAGAGAGAGAGAAAGATAGATAGATAGATAGATAGATAGATAGATAGATAGATAGATAGACAGACAGACAGACAGACAGACATGGGTAGATGGATGGATGGATGGTGGGTGGATGATATATAAAGAAAAACAGAGAATTAAAGGGGAAGAGAGAAAGAAAGAGAGACACACACAGAGAGAGATTGCTTTTATTAGAAAAAAATAGTATAACTGTACAAATTGGAATATTGAGAAAGAAAGACAAGAGATGCTTTACTGCTCTGAGGATAGTTATTCAAGCACTCTGGATGGACAAAAGAACCACTCAATTTTTTCTAGACTAAAGAATGAATGCTTCCTTGAGGAAGAAATACCTAGAATAAACTGACATGTTTTGAGCATGTGATGCGAAAAGCTAACATAAAAAGGCTATGTTTTTAAGTTAGGTTATGAAAAAGGAAAGAAATTAAATGAAAGAAAGCCAGTAAAACAAAGGCATGGTACTGTAGTAGTCCTTATAATCTAATCTATCTCTATAATATAAATTTATAATCACAATTTCTGAACTTTTATTAATTTATTTTTGCCTTGGTTATTAAGTGAATCATGCAGTTGTTAAATGAATCTGGCTTCTCCCACTGACTTTGCTTGTCAGAAGTCCTACAGGAAGGTCATAAATGGAGATCATGTGATTCTGGGACTCTTGAACCATTGTAAATACAAACCTGAATTTTAATTATAAAACCCTAGGGGTTATATAGTATAAATGTGAGGACCAGTTATAACTCACTTTTTTTCAAAACTGTATTACCTTTGACAAGTTAAATGATCATAAGTCAAGCACCACCTATAAAGGAAGCTCCTTGAAAGACTCTGATCTTTAAAAAGTGGAAATATTCAAAGATAACATTGCACAAATTAAGGTACTTTTTACATTGACTTATAAAATGGTTTTAAAATGAATAAAAATTTCCAAAATATGTCACTGATTGCTAAATGCTGGTCTTAGTGGTCTATGAATATGGACCAAACATGAAGCCTTACTCCAGATGGGTTGGAGCTTTTTTTAAAAAAAAAAGATTATTTGTTTTTAAGACGAACATAGACAAACAAAACATAAAAACATCAAGCCATCTTCCATATATATACATACAGTGTGCCGGTTGGTTTACAAATTGTTTTGTGCTTCCATTTCGTAGTCTTCAATTACAATTACATTGTATATATTCTCATATTTTCAATCAAGTATTAAATACATAAATATCATTGTTAATCAATCATTTGACTATACTTTTATTCATTCATGTTTTACGAAATAATCATATTTTACTTAATTTGTTTTATAACAGTTCATATTATCATCTCAGATCTATCCTACAATCATTTTGTAGATATAATAAAAAAGAATGCATCTTTATATATTTATTATTTTCTAAGAATCTACATATTTAATTACCATGTTTTATTGTCTAACCATTGATAGAATAGATCCCAAATTTTATAAAATTGTTTATCATCTTGTTCTCTGATTTCAAATGTCAATCTACTCATTTCAGCACATTCCAATATTTTCTTAGTGATTTCCTGTGATGGTATTTTCTAATTTTTCCAGTTTTTACTAAATACAATCTTAGCCGCTGTTAATACATTTACAATCAGGTATTTCAATTCTTTACTATATATTTCAGGTAAAATTCCCAATAAAAATATCTCTGGTTTCAAATCTATATGCTTTTTTGTCATTTTTTCCAACCATGTGTGGATTTTAGTCCAATATTTTTTAGCATCCGCACAAGTCCACCACATATGGTAATATGAGCCAGGTATCTGATGACATTTCCAACATTTTTCAGATTTGTTCTTGAACATTCTTGTTATTCTTGTTGGGGGAAATTGCCACCTGTAAAACTTCTTATACAAATTTTCTTTATATGCTGTTGACATTGTCATTTTATAATTTTGAGACTACAATTTTTGCCATTTCTCTAGATCAATCCCATATCCAAAATTCTTCCCCCAGGCAATCATTGTTTCTTTAACTTGTTCTTCTTCTAGTTTAATTTCTAATAAATATCCATACAATTTTTTAATCACCTTTTCATCAGTAGCTGTCAAAATCTTATCTAAATCAGTCAGTTTATCATAGAAACCTTCTGTTTTAGAGTCTTTATCATATCTTAAAAGCATTTGCGCATATGAAAACCAATTCATCTTTATACCTCTTTCTTCTAATTTTTGTATAGATTTAAGTTCACCCTTTTCATTCAATATTCCATCATATCTAACTGTTTGTTCCTTTTTATATATTATAGGATAAGAAAATGCTTCAATAGTCGATAGCCAGACTGGAATTTTCAAATAACATTGTCTTTTAATCTTCTCCCAGTTTAACCACAGAGTATATAATGTCTTCTAAAATACCCCTGTGTTTAGTCCCTGCATACCATAAAAAAGCATGCCACCCCAACAGCAGATCATGTCCTTCTAGTGTCAACGATCTAGTATTTCTTAATGTTATCCATTCCTTAACCCACATCAAATTTGTAGTTTGGTAATACAACTCCCAATTAGGCAAACCAAATCCTCCTCTTATTCTGACATCTTGCAAAAGTTTTTATTTTCGCTTTCTTACCTTGCCATATATATTTCAACACAATTTTATTTAAATCTTCAAAGTAATCATTTCCAAGCCTAATTGGAATTGTTTGGAACAAGTATAAAATTCTGGGTAATATATTCATCTTGATTGTTGATGGTTGGAGCTTTTTGATATAACTTTCTAGGGAGACTGTGAAAGGGGAATCATAGGCAAATGTCCTGAAACTGTCCTGAGAACATATTAAAATGTTAAAGGAGTTGTGTTTGTTTTGCTTAAACTAATAATAACTTATTTGTCATGCAGATAGCTTCCCTCGTAACATCAAACTGCATTTCCTTCAATAACAATATCTGGACCTACTTGCAACGGCCAACATTTTGTGAATGCATCATTCTTCCCACCTACCCCCATTCTTCTTAAATAGATCCCTGGAATAGATGTCATAACAACTTGTTTTTATTTAGTCATCCCTAACCCCCCATTCTTTTTGGGGGGGCACCATACTTTCATGTCATTTTCTATTGAGTTATCTCTTCTTATCTCTGTGTTTGTTTCTTATTTAAAGCACAGACTGAGATCTACCAATATTACTGGCCCTTTGCATGCTATATTAAATTTGGACTACCATCTGTTCCTGGAAGCACAAACAAGGGCCAAATATTCTATGAGTTGCTGTCCAATACTTAGAAGGGAAGAATTTCCTCATTCTTCATATCTTAAGCTTCTGTCTCTTTCATCCTTCCTATACACTGAGTGGCTTACAAGGAGGCATAAGCTTTCCAACTTGGTTTCAACCTGATAAGTGATGCCTTCTGCTGAAATCAGCAACCTGTACTAGCAGCATTCCTGCCTGGATACAAGGTGTGGTTGTCGGAAGAAAGCCCAGATAAACCACCAACCCCTGAACTCCATTAGCTAGCTGATGCAAAGTTAATTTGCCCCCTGTGTTGTATTGTTGATAGCGTATGTGTGTGAATAAATGAACTAACAATCTTAGGCTGCAGAACTACTCTATAGTAAAAAGCATTGTAGACTTCTCTGGCCATGTACTCCACATACTAAAAAAAAAAAAAAGCAATCTGTATTGTGCCTTAGGGGTTGTATAACCAATTTCTGAGAAGTTGCTTATTGAGATAGAACATAGAATAATACAGCTGGAAGGGATCTTGGAGGTATTCTAGTCCAAAGCCCTGGTCAAGCCAGAGATCTTATACCATGTGAGACAAATTTTTATCCAGTCACTTTTTGAAAGCCTCCAGTGATGGAGCATCCACAACTTCTGAAAGCAAACTATTTCATTGGTTGATGAAGTATTCCTAATGGAATTACTTCGTCCTCAATATCAACTCCAAGTTTCCAAAATCAAGGAGAGAAGTTCTTCATATAAGGACTTTCAACTTTTGTTTTCTTCAAATATACTGAGAAGGCAATTTCCATAATGACTAGGAATTCTGGGAGTGGTAGTTCAATATTTCTGAAAGGCCTAGGCTGTGAAAGGCTTATAGAAATGATTTACCTAAACCATGATAGTCAGTTGACATTTATGTCTCAGCGAAAAACTTATCAAAGACTCTTTGTTGATTCCAATGCAAAAGTTACAGTTGTAATAAAAAAAATGTGAATAGCTGGATTTTCAAAACACTTCCAAATTACCTAGTTAAACACTGGCACTGAATATTTGATTTCCTATTTGATGAAAAGAAGACTCCATGGAATAAATATTATATTCATCTCATTTGCAGTTGGACCCTAAAATAGCAGAAGACATGTGAAAAACAAGAATGAAGTTAACGTTTTCCATAGCACTACTGAATCTTTTTTATGATGAGTCATGTTTCTACACTTTGTTTTTAATGAGAAATGCTGCCCCTTTGCTATCTTTATAAATGTAATATTAAATCTAACACCACACAGATTTGCTATTAAGAACAGAGTCTAGAAAAGCAGTAAATAGAAGGAGCTGTAAATTTTCAAGTTGCCCTTCCATTCTTTAATTTGAGAGAGACACCTGAGGTGAAGTAATAAAACATTATGTTTTCCTACCCACTTTCTTTTTCTATCAATTTTCCATTTCCCCATCAATCTGGTGGGATTCAATTTGTAAGGTTCCCCCACCCCCCCAAGAATCCATGCAATTAAAGGATCTTTGGGCAAGGCAACAAAGGGAGAAAGAAAAGAAAACCTAAGAATTTCACAGTGAATATCTACAAAGCATGTGTTTCTTTTTCCTCTTTGTTAACTATCTCACATGTCTACATTTGAGGGAGCAAGGTCAAAATTATTTTCTCTCCACAGAAAGAACTTTGTACATATGGAAGCCAGTAACATTTTGCATGCTTTGAAAATGAAACACTCCCCTATCTCATTTTATTTTATTTTTTAGTTTGCAGAGTTTGTTATAATGTGATGCTCTACATCACGGGTGTCAAACTTGATCGTGTCACAGGACGTTATGTGATGTATCACAAAGTTTTTTGCCTTTGCAGAGCTGGGGTGGGTGTGGCCTGCACTTGATGCATCCAGCCAATGGATTGCCAGTTTGACACCCCTGCTCTACATGATATGTGATACATTACCTTAAGGGCTTTCTCCCTGCCTCTTCATTTATAACCTATATAAATAATAACAAAAGAACAACAAAAAGTTTCATTCAGATCAGGATAATTCAAAATAAATGTTTGGGTCCATACCATACAAGGCAGAAACAAAAAAAGGAGAAGGTCAAAGAACACAAGGCAGATCCAGAAGCAGATGGAGACACATGAAAGACACACTACAACAGAAGCAAATAACAATGATTGAGGCCACCGGAAGAACAAGAACAAGAACTTTGTATCTCCCTCAACATCCAAAGTGAAAGAAGAAAGCAAAAAGCAGAAAGAGGAGATAGGAAGGAGGAGGAAGTGGAGGGGGAGGAGAGGGAGGGGAAGGGGAGGAGGAGGAGGAAGGGAATTTCTTATTGTTTCCACTATGGGATGAGCAAATGTCTAGCTTCTCTGTTTCCCTTCCTTTGAGCTCTTTAATAGATAACAGATAATCAGAGTTGGAAGGGACCTTATAGGTCATCTACTCCAACCCTCTGCCCAAGCGGGAGACCCTACACCATTTCTGACCAATGGCAGTCCAATCTCTTCATCAAGTGATGGCACTCCCACAACTTCCGAGGGCAAGCTGTTCCATTGGTTGATTGTTCTCACTGTCAGAAATTTTCTCCTTATTTCCAGGTTAAATCTCTCATTGTTCAGTTTCCATCCATTATTCCTTATCTGGCCTACAGGAGCTTGAACAGTTACTACTATTGAGCCTGGTTTCACCCAGTCTATATGTGTATGTCAGGGGCTTTTGGTTTTTCTTGCCTAAGTGTAGGACTTTACTTTTCTCTACATTGAATTTCATTTTGTTAGATACGGCCCAGTGTTCTAGTCTGTCCAGATCTATCTGGATCTTGAGCCTATCTTCTTTGGGAAGATCTTAATTATATAAAATCAGGGAAGACTTTAGCTTGAATCAGGAATCCTATCTGAAAAATTCCATATGGTCACCATGTTGTTCATTGTGTTACAATAGTAGGCTTATTCCGGCTGGATATAATATTTTAGTAAGCAACTTTGAGGGTTTCCTCAATTAAAAAAGAAAAAGAAAATAAGTTAAAAATTAAAGCATGTTTAAAAATATATTACCGAATATATTCCTCTTGCTATCAACAGGGAGGAGAAGCCATGGATGAAAAAGGAATTACTCCTTAGTTGTTTCAGTGTTGATTGGCAAGTCAAGCTAGAGAGGGAACGTCGAGAACGAAATATATTTTTGACTTCTAACACTTCCCATTCTTTCAGGAAACTAGAGGCAAAAATGTCCACTAATCTACAACTTATCTTCCTTAGGCTCTGAATGGTTTTAGTATCATCAGCAAAGATAAGCAAGGTTACTTCACAAAGCTTTACTAAACTGATGCCAGGGCAAATAGAGCATTCAGGCATAGCTACCTAATCAATGCATGTCAATAGATGACTCAGTAAAGCTCTCTGTTATCAAGCAAGTTGTTCTATATTTTTCCCCCTAGACCTGCGATAGATTCTAATCAGAGTTTTCAAGAGACTTCTTTAAACTCATTGGAGTACAGAATTGACTCACACTTAGAAGTTCATATTGCCTGAATCTGGCAGCAAACTGAAGACCAGTCCTCTTAAGTCAAACTGTGAGATTAGCCTTTATAACATCTTCTGGAAGATCGACTCCTTCTTTATTACAACAGGGCCAAAATCAGGATTGTTTTGGTAGAGAATTCAAGCCTAACTTTCCAGGCTCTCCATATGCCTAGAAATGGTCATGCAGTATCTTTTTCTTACCTTTTTCAGAAAGTGCCGAAAGGAGAGATGATTTTGTACAGGTTTGGATGGGAAGATTGTAGAAACAGGACCACTGATTTAAGTCTCATTTCAGAATCCGTGTCCAGGATGAAGCTGGCAATGACTTGGCTAGGCACATAACTTTGGTCGAATGTACAGTTGAGGAAGTCTATCCATGAGTTCCAAAGCCATCCCATGACTGCTATATTGAATGGTGGTTTTCATAAATGAATAACTTCCATACTTTATTCAGAGTCTAAATGTCACCTCAAATTAAATATTTCCCAATGGAGGCAATTGACATATTCACATATATTCACTAAAAATAAATATTAGAAGATTTTCGAAGAACTAAAATAAAATGCTTTGCTTTAGTGCTATCCCTTTCTACTTTACAGCAACTTCAGATATGTGAACTACACATTCAAGGAACAAGTAGCTGCTTTAACACAGTAACAATGAAAATCTATTGCATTCCTAATCTGTCTTTTGTCACTATGCTAATTCCTTACAGCAAAGAGATAAGATTTTTTTTTACAATGCTTTGGAAACCGAAAATAGCTTTTTTATTATTATGGATAGCCACACACTCTTGCAAAAAAAAAAAAAAAGGTTCAGCAAAAAAGCAAAACAAAATTTAAAGACCATTGATCTTCTCAAGCAATGAAAATCCCAAAGTAATTCACTTGCAAAGAGAGGAGGGGGACTTCAATTCTTAATGCATAGTTTATTGAAGAAAAACACCATTACTTAGATAGCTTTTCAGATAACAAGAATCCAAGAAAAATAAAACAAAGCAAGTGCATTTGAATTTTGAAAGTGATTCAGGTTTCATTTAAATGGGCTGCTGAGCCCTTTTTCAATTTTACCTCCACATGTATTTTAGTCCTGAGGAATCCCTTTGAGAATTGGTTAAGAACTGAACCATTATTTGGTATTCAAAGTCTTTTATAAGTCACATTGCAAAAGCTTCAAATCCTGGCTTAAAATCGTTTGGAATTCATAGCACAATTATTAAAGGTAACATATAAATTCATAAAGGAAAAAAATCTAAGGTGAGTGAAAACTCAAAATGATTTAATTGTTGATGGGTAATATGAAGAAAGTTTTCATTGAAAGAATATGACTTAATAAAGGCAGAATCTAATTACGCTATGATTAGATCAAAATCCTTCTGATCATGAGTCAAAATATCCAGGAATATTATTATAAATAACTGTAAAATAAAATAACCATGTGGAAGAGATTAATTCTGATAAATCCATTAGCATCAAACAATTAATTCACTCAAAATAACCAGTGATTGCTTTGTTCTTTTTCTGTAATAGTGCAAATGCATTTCCAAGGCAAATTCAAACCTTTATTCACATGACATTTGAATCTCCCTTGGTTACTTGAATTTTAAAAAGTAACATATTTTCATTACCTCACAATAAATTCAAAGTTTAGAAGATCAAGCTGATGAGGCTACACACTTTCATCTAATTTAGTACGATCCCAAAATGTTGAAGGAAATTTAACTGATGATTCAACCCAGGTATCTAGCACTATATGGAAAGGTGCTTCAGCTGATTCTTTTCATACTTTCTGCAAGGTATACCTGAAGGTATGAAAGCTATAGAGAAAGATCTCAATACATCAACATCTGCAACTTCTGCTTTGATATAAATTAAAACTGTGTTTGTGTGTTCGTGCCCTCAAATCAGTATTGATTCCTGACGACTACTTAGATGAACCCCCAAAGTTTTCCTGGCAAGATTTTAGAAGTAGTTTGCCATTACCTCCTTTCTAAGGCCAAGAAAGAGTGACTGACACACAGCCATTCAGTTGGCTAATGTGCCTAATGTGGGACTAGAACTCAGCCTCCTAGTTTCTAACCTGGTGCCTTAACCACTATGGAAAATTTCATAAAATCAGGGGGGGGGGGGGTTTGCAAGTTTTTGGGAGAGCCCCTAGCTAAGATTCTGTGCAGCTTGGAGAACCCCCAAATCCCACTCCTGGCTTGCCCCACCCACCCCACCTTGCCCCTCCCAGGAGTTCTCCCACGGCCCTTTCTGCATGCAGGTAAGTGCAGGGCTTGGAGGCTCAGGGAGAGTGAAAAACGGGCCAATTGGGAGTTCAGGAAGGGCAGAAATGGGCCTGTTTCTGGCTTACAGGGAGCCTCCAGAACCAGGGAAGGCTGTTTTCTCCCTCCCAGAGCCTCAAGGAAAGCCTCCGGAGCTCGGGGAGGGCAAAATTCCCCCCCACCATGGTACAGAAGGCTGACTAGGCCATGCCCACCCAGCAATTGGGCAGAGAACCATTTGCTAAAATTTTTGAAGCTGATCCCTGCTAACTTGGTGCAGTTGTGTACAAAGTAAATCAATAAGATTTCATAGGTTATATGACAGAAAGGAATGTGGCCAAAACAACCAAAGAAAGTGAACTGCTACTCCATAAAATAGTATATTATTTTAATAGTATCTGCAGGCTCACAGCATATGACAAAAATAATACATGTTCCCGCCTATAGTTTTGTAAAGTAGTAAAAAGGCTGACTCAAAAGAAGAAAGAGAATGGTAGTCAAGAATTATGACTATCTCTTGAAAAGGGCATACTATCATAATAAAGGAAAGGACAATCTAGGGAATAAAACAGAGGTTTTATTTTACACAAGTTCTATATGTATGCATAAAAAGGATTTGTATGCTAGTTGATACCCTCCAATTATCTTATTTCTGCCACTTTGGCATTGTCCAATGTCTTTTCATAGAAATACATAATTGATTACTTTTGTGTGCCTCACTGTGGAGAAAAAAAACCTGTGAATTATTTCAAATGCATCTTCTCCATAATTTAAGGCTACTCGCAAAGAGCATTTTAACATACATTTAAAAAACAATCAATAGTGATTGAGTTAAAATATTAATTAAGTTTAATAAGTTTTAAATTGATGGTACATGCAGATCTATGATGTTTTAAAGTTACAATTAGCAGCCACAATTTATTTAAAGTCAGAATAATTGGCTTTAAAGATCACTAGAATGTCAAGTTAACAAAAAATTTACTGCTGTAAACCATGGCTGTTATTTGAATGCATACTTGTCTGTCAACATACCCTTTACTTTCATTTGTGTAGACCTACAGTCTATTACTTTGTGGTAACACATTTTTTTAAAGAGCACTTTAAAGTGAATCAGTTTGTGAACACTATCTCCTCAGCTGTCATAAATCCTTCACTACTGATTGAGTTTATGTTTATTATGAAAAAAAAATGTATATTCAGTGCACATGCTTGAAAGTTTAATGAATTACCCACTTATTGGATAGTTCTTTGTACAAAAGGAATGGGGATATTTTTCCCCCCACCAGCCATCTTATATAACTGCATTGCATGGCCATTGAAATTATATGGTGATGGGTAGGATTAATGGATAAGTGGCATTCAGGATTGTCCCATAATTTCACCCCTGTTCCTCATTGTATGCATGATACCTGCATACAAGTAGTGAAAAATGAACACTCAATACAGATGATTTATGTAGATGTAGATATATAGAGATAGTTGATATAGATATATAGATGTGGGCTAGTTTGGTGCAATGGTTAAGACCCCAGGTCATAAAATGGAAAAGAATGAATGTTAGTCCTGTTTTAGGCACAGAACCAGTTCTCTCTCTCAGCCCTAGAAAGAATGGAATGATAAAGCACTGCTAAAACACCTTGCCAAGGAAAGAGGACTTGTCCAAGTGCTCACCAGGAATCAAGGCAAACTATAACACTCTCCCCCCCACAACACACACACACACTTAAAAAAAATACTGTACTTGATACAGAGATGTTAGGGATATTTAAATCAGGGGTCCTCAACAGTGATGGGATTCAAAAAACTTTACTTCTGGTTCTGCGGGCATGGCTTGGTGGACATAACTTGGTGGGCATGGCAGGAGAAGGATACTGTAAAACCTCCATTCCCACCCCACTCCAGGGGAAAGTTACTGCAAGATCCCCATTCCCTGCCCACCCCACGAACCTGCTTTCCAGCTCCGTTCTCCTGTGCAGGGCAACAAAAGAAGACCCAGCTGATCATCTGGGACTCGGGAGGCAGAGAATAGATGGGGGCGGGGCCAGTCAGAGATGGTATTTGCCAGTTCTCAAATTACCAGATACTCAAAATTTCCACTATCGGTCCTCCAGAACTGGTCAGAACCTGCTGAGTACCACCTCTGGTCCTCAACCCCTAGGCCATGGCCCAGTCACAAACAAAAAAATCTCCACACCACAAGCCAAGCAAACACCTTGGCACAAACAGACACCTCCCCGATATCTCCAGCTCAAACACACCCCAACCAGGCACCCAGATGAAACCTAGCTTCCTAATAAATGATAGCTGTCCGTTTACTCGAAGCCAAGCTGCACTAAAAGCCTCCAATACAGGAAACACAACGTTGCCAGCCAATCAAGACAAAAAAACGCTACAAAACCAGACAGAAGATATTAGAAACACCAATCAAGCAGAACACAGCAAACTCCAAGACCAAAAATCACAGACCAAGACTCCCAACCAATCAGGATGAAGAAAAAACCATTCTGGCATAGCGTAGGCTAGCGCCAAATTTAAAACAGAAACGGCTGTGAAAGTCTGACTCACAGACGAACACAATACAGAAGCCTGATGATGGCAGATGAGATTCTGCTGAAACATTGCTACAACTTTAAAAGCGCAACTATAATGACGTGGGAAAAATACCCGAACAAAGCTGAATACCATACATATAAATAGCCGCGAAAACTTAAAAAAACATGTGTGTGTGTGTGTGTGTGTATGTATGTATGTATGTATGTATGTACGTACGTATATATGCATAAATACATTTTACAGCATATATTAAGCAATGGTTAATTTTTTTTCTTTATCTTTATCATTGACGTGATCTGCCTTGTTACAATTACTCCTTCGTTCTTTTAATGTTTTAATTTCTCTATATAGTTTGTGATTAAATGCATGTCTTCTGTCTTTTCCATTACGTATCCAAATATCAAATATTACCTTTTCTTTAACCACTCATACCAAATGTTCCATGTTTCATAATAGTCACTATCTTGTTTATTTTTTAACAGTTTGGTTAGGCTATCCATCTCAGCGCATGCATGTATTTTTTTAATTACCATATCATCTGAAGGAATGGAAGACAGTTTCCAGTTTTGTGCATAGGTTATTCTGGCTACATGATATGCAAAATTAAATATTGATATTTTTTCCCCATATCTGAATCTATCATACTTAGCAAAAAGGTATCAGGTTCAAGTTTTAAATTTTGTTTTGTTTTGCTATATTTAAAATCCAATTTCTAATATTTCGCCAAAATTTCTGAGCACATGGGCAAGTCCACCACATGTGAAAACGTATTCCTTGTGCGTAATTACACTTCCAACAATTGGGTGGTAGATTGGGGAACATCTTAGCCAGTCTCGCAGGAGGTAGGTGCCAGCGATGAACCATTTTATATAAGTTTTCTTTATATGAGGCTGACATGGTTAATTTGTAATTTGTTTGCCAAATGTGTTCTCACTTATCTAATTCAATACTATGACCCACATTTTTAGCCCAAATTATCATAGATTCTGTAACTGTTTCTTCTTTTAATTTATAATCCTGGCAACATATATTTCTAAGTGTCCACGTCTTAATTTATAGGGAAGTACATTGGATAAGTTAATGATGCTGTTCAAAAGACTGATGTATATTTTGCTCCATAGAAATTTTTGCATTTTATTTTCTTCAGTCATCAAATGAAGATATATTTAAAGGATCTGTTATGACTTTGAAGACATTGCAAACATTTCTAGTGTCATATGTGTCAGCTGATGGGTGCTTTATCTGAATTGGAGCAGAAATTTTTCAGTTCACAATTAGCATAAGAATAATAGCAGTCCATTGAGAAACAGATTTTCAGTCTATTGCTGAAAAAAACTGAGTGGAAATTGGTTTTATCTACAATGTAATTTTTAGAAATGCTGGAGTCACACAGTGGAAAAATGGTTTTAGTTTTAAGGTCTTGCAAATAAGTACTTTTCATAAATGTCCACTGGGGAAGCAAAGGAACAAATGATAAAAGGTGTGTCACAATGCAAACCACATGACTTTCCAATTTGCCTCTGGTGCCAGGATGCAAATATGACAGGATGAGATTTATCATGATGCACATTTTGATATAACAACTTTGTTGCAGTAAGTATAAACTCTGCTATTAGTTGCACTGTACTGCATAACTAGATTTCCAATTGTAGAAGAGGATGGTTTATTTCATATAACCTGGGGAAATCTCTCAGATAGTGTGTAATTTAGTTTTCAAAAATTCCTTCTTTAATTCTGGAGTTGATGAACAGGATCACTACAAACAGCAGGGGTACAAGAGAGAGGGGGGGGGGGAAGGAAGGAAGGAAGGAAGGAAGGAAGGAAGGAAGGAAGGAAGGAAGGAAGGGGATGGAGGGATGAAGAAGGAAGGAAGGAAGGAAGGAAGGAAGGAAGGAAGGAAGGAAGGAAGGAAGGAAGGAAGGAAGAAAGAAAGAAAGAAAGAAAGAAAGAAAGAAAGAAAGAAAGAAAGAAAGAAGGAAGGAAGGAAGGAAGGAAGGAAGGAAGGAAGGAAGGAAGGAAGGAAGGAAGGAAGGAAGGAAGGAAAGGAGATAAGCAGAATGAGCATGAGAGTGGCATTAAACATGTCATCAGTTCAGAATCACTGTGCAGCCAAAAGAGACCCAAGTTTACCCCTCTCCCCATGAATTCTGTTGATCCTTACCTAGTGCCAACGGGAGATCAGATTTCTGTATATAGCTAGCATGTAATAAACTTTTAGTGCTTTGAACTCAATGCTTGTTCCTGGTTACTTCAGCCTGACAGCAAGCAAGCAGCTATCTGTTTTTCATTTTTCCAAGATAGTGATTCAGATGTCCTGACCTGTAGACATGGCAAAGAAATGGGGTTAGGGAGTTGACAAGTGACAAAACACATGTTATGATGCAAACCAGATGACATAAATACATGCATTTGACATCAAAACACCAGTAATAAAAGGCTGTGGTTCACATTGAGACATTGCATGTCTAATCATTTTTGTATCATTAGAGTTTGAATCTGGCATCTTTGTGTTGACTCAGATCTGCTTATAGCTTTTAAAAATTATTTGAATTTGAAATTATCTCCAGATTCAAGCTGTCTGCTATTATAATTAATACAAGGAATGATACTGAGGAATAATCCAGTGACTGCCTCTTCCATCATCAGACTCCTAATTTTAGAATTCTATCATGGTAATTGTATATCTTTGTAGAAGTGTGGTGTTTTCAGAAGAATATACTTTGTAAGGGAAAGCCATTTTGTTCTAATATGGAACATATTGGAATGCATTCTCTAATATAGCTACAGTCTAAATCACATAATGTAAAACTAAGAATCCATGTGTAACTGTTACTGTTATATCTGGGAGGACAGTTCAAGAACGGAGGCAAGACTCAGATAGTAACTAAAGCTCTTTATTTGTGACTTCAGATCTGAGCAACTAACCCCAGCCACAGCAGCCCCTTTTATAGGGCTGGCTGCGGCTAGGCAGCCAATGAAGGTGATTTGAGTTTGCCGCTCTTGGCAGGGCCAATCGCGGCAGCCCGTTTACTGGCCAATCGCATCAGTCTATGGCGACCAATCACGATCAGCTTTCAGCGGGCCAATCAGATTTGCAGGCTACGAGCCTGCTAGTCCGGAACACCCCTCCCCTCTCGGTTCCGTTTAAGGGGTGGAGTAATATAGTCTTGCAGGTAAGCAGGTCTTCACACCTGTCTGCCTGACTTACGCAGTTCCACTTGACCCTGTTCAAACCCGGGTTCAGATGGACTGCTTGCTGGATCAAACAGGAACGGTGAACCAGTGTCATGGTTAGGGCTCTCCTCTGGTGCCCCCGGGGTGATGAAGTCCTCAGCCTCGCTATTACCGTCATGGCTCCCGGGGCTCGCTGAACCTGCCTGGTTGCTGCTTCCTGGCAAAACGTTCAACTGTCCAGTCTCAGATGCAGCTGGTGAGTGTTGCCAACCATGGTGCGGTGATCTCGGTGATAGCTCGGAATAAACAGGTTGGTTCTAATTATGAGTTCACTGCTTCCCCTCCCCCCCTAGTGTCAAAGTTAAGGTCAGGGATGGAAGATGTGGTTAGTCTGGAGCGCAGTTGGTCAATATGGCGTTTCCATGGTCTGCCATCAGTGGTGAGTAGACGGTAGGAACGGGGACCCGTAACTTGAGTTACCTGGGCAGGAATCCAAAGGGGATCCCCAGAAAATTTTTTTGCAAAAACAAGGTCTCCTACCTTGAAAACACAGTGCTTGCTGCTGGAACCCATGGGCTTTTCCAGGGTGTAGGCAGGGTGCAAACGATCTAGAGGCGATCTGAGTTTCCTGGCCATCAGGAGTTCATCTGGGCACTTGTTGGTCGTGCTGTTTGGTGTGATGTGTTGTAGGAGCAGCATTCTAGTGACTTTGTCATGGATGTTGCCTTGATCCATTTTCTGTAGGGTTTTTTTTGTAAATTGAACCATTCGTTCAGCCCGGCCATTCACTGCAGGATGAGCCAGCGATGTGAGTGCGTGTCGGATGCCCCGTTCCGCTAAATACTGTTCAAAGGCTAAGGCAGTAAATTGGGGCCCATTGTCAGAGACCAGGACATCTGGTAACCCGTGTGTGGCGAAGAGTCTGTTCAGTTTTTTAATGACCGCCTCAGTAGTGGTTGCTTTCATTTTATTGACCTCAAGCCAGTTTGAGTAGGCATCAACAGTTATTAAGAAAGTGTGGCCTCTCGTAGGTCCTGCAAAGTCAATATGAATGCGAGACCAAGGACCCCTGGGTGTTTCCCATTCTGTTGGTGGGGCTTTAGGTGGAGCTGAGTGGTTTTCCTGGCATTTGTTACAAGAGGCGACCCAGGTTTCGATTTGTTTGTCTATACCAGGCCACCAGGCGTAACTTCTTGCCAGCACTTTCATACGTATGATGCCCGGGTGTCCATCGTGTAGCATTTGCAAGACCCTTTTTTGTAACTTAGTTGGTACAACAACTCGGTCTCCCCACAAAACGCACCCTTTTTGTGAAAAAAGTTCCGTTTGTCTGTTTTTAAATGGCTTAAACATTTCCTTAGTGTCGTAATCTGGCCATCCCTTCTCCACCCAGCCAAGAACTCATGCCAAACAAGAGTCTCTTTTGGTTTCAAACGCGATGTCTTGTGCCGTTAGTGGAGGTGATGGCATTGTCTCTATTTGCAGTATGGGGAGTGTGGGAGCTGGGTCTTCCTGTGGCTCGGGTAGCAGTGAGCGGCTCAAGGCATCTGTGTGGGGAATAGATTTCCCTGGGCAGTACTTTAATTGATAGTCGTAGGCAGCGAGAAATTCCGACCATCGCATCATTCTGGGGGAGAGAATGTGTGGAGTAGGTTTGTCGCCTGCCAGGATCCCAAGTAGTGGCTTATGATCCGTTATAATAGAAAACGGTCTCCCATAAGCATATTCATGAAATCGTTTTATTGCAGAGACAATAGCAAGGGTTTCCTTATCTAATTGGCTATAGTTTCTTTCTGTTTTTGATAGAGTTCGTGAAAAAAATGCAATTGGTGCTTCTGAGCCATTTGGTAGGATGTGGCTCAGGATGGCCCCTACCCCAAATGGTGAGGCTTCACACGTGACAGTCAAAGGTAGTGTCTTGTTATACTGAATTAGTACTGCCTTTGAGGTAAGGAGGTCTTTTACTTGCTGGAAGGCGTGTTCCTCCCGATGTCCCCAATTCCAGGATGCCCTTTTATCGAGTAGTCTATGAAGGGGCTCAGCAACAGTTGCCTTCTGGGGTAGGAAGATGTTATAAAAGTTAATAAGTCCCAGGAAGGCTTGGAGGTCGGTTTTGTTTTTGGGTCTTGGGGCGTTTTTGATAGCTGCCAATATTTTTTTCTGTGGGGTGGATTCCTTGTTTGTCAAGGAGGTAGCCAAGAAACTCCACCCTTTCTGTGCAAAGCTGGCACTTTTCCTTCTTAACCTTGAGGCCAGCATTTTTGAACCTCTGTAGGACTGTTCTGAGACGTTTTTCTAATTGGTTTTTTGTGGGTGCTGCTATTAATACGTCATCAAAATAGGGCACAACCCCTTTTATCCCTTGTAATAGTCTCTCCATCAGGCTTTGAAAGATGGCTGGGGCTACGCTTACACCAAACTGGAGCCTGTTGCATTTGAATGCACCACGATGTGTGACTATAGTTTGGGCTTCTGCAGTCTCGGGATCAACTGGTAGCTGTTGATACGCTTGGGCCAGATCTAATTTTGTGAATATTTTGCCACCCCCAAGTGAATGCAGGAGATGTTGAACAACTGGCACTGGGTAGGCGCTCTGCTGTAGCGCGTGATTGAGGGTGGCCTTGTAGTCACCGCAGATTCTTATGGACGCATCAGGTTTTATGGGGGTGACGATTGGTGTCTCCTGTCGGGTGTGGTCAATAGGTTCTAACACGCCTTGCGCAAATAATTTGTCCAGTTGCTCGTCAATTTTGGATTTAAGAGCAAAGGGAACTTGGCGTGGCTTTAGACGAATGGGTGCTATGTCGGGGTGAAGATTAAATGAAATAGGGGACCCCTTGTACTTGCCTAGGCTTTCGTTGAACACTTCTCGGAAGTCGTGGACGAGAGCCGCCTCCCAGTCATTGTCTTCAGTATGATGGATGCCAGCCACTCCGATTCCTAATGGCGCGAACCACTGAAGACCCAATAGACTTGGCCGGTCTCTGTCTACGACAGTGAGTGGTAGAATTGCCTTATGTCCCTTGAACGAGACCTGCACATGGCGGGTACCTGCGACTGGAATCCGGTTGCCTTGATAGTCTTTCAGTATGAGTCTCTGACTGCTGAGGTCTTGGCATCAGATATTGGGGACTAGCTGCTTGAGTGTTCTCCAGGATACCATGGATAGTGATGACCCAGAGTCGACTTCCATGTTACACAGTTTGTTTTCAATCGTGACCTCTACTCGGATCTTTTTAGCGTCAAGTGATGAAGCGTGGCCGATGGTGATGGTTTGATGAGCCTCCTCTCATCTGGGGGCGTCGTTAAACCTTCGGGGTCTGCTGTACCGGTTCCACTGGTTGCTAGGGTGGTCCCTCTGCGTGGTGGCGTTGCCATCGTTTCTCTTTGGGCTGCTCCCTCTCCGTCTGGGGATGGAATTTCTCTTGTTTCTGCATACCTTCACGATGTGTCCCCATTTCTCGCAAAAATGGCATATGGCATCTAAGAATCTGCATTTGGATCGGGGATGGTTTCCCCCACATCCGGCGCATTGGTAGTTGGCTTTGTGACCCCGCTGGTCCCGTTGCTCACGTTCTGACCGGAGCCTTTGGACTTCTTCTTCCTCGCTGTCTGAGGATGACTCGACGTCTTCGTGATGGGTGGTTGATGTGTACTTGTCTGAAGGTTTCCCAGTATCGTTGGTGGGTTGGCGGTTGGTCCCGTTGGTTCGACGCATTCGTGCTGCCGATTTACGAGTGGCTTTGGCTGCTGTGGCATCTGCTATGGCATCTGCAAGCAAGATGTCTCCCTTGGCCATGATCTTGCTCTGGACGGTTGGGTCTCTGAGGCCAAGGACGATGCGATCTCTCATGGCTTCTTCGAGGTTGGCGAAGCCACACAAACCACCCAGGTTCCTCAGGTCTGCCACAAAATCCCCAACGCTCTCACCTTCATGTTGGTCCCTCTGGTAGAACTCATGCCTGCGAATGAGAGTTGGCACGGCTGGGGCGTAATGGTTGCGCAGGATGGGAGCAAGGGTGTCCCAATCCATGGTTTTAACTTCAGCTGGCTTGGCTAAGGCTTTAGCCATCTTAAAAATGTCTGGTCCACAATGGGTTAGAAAAACGGCTCGTTTCTTGCTGGGCGTGGCATCTTTGAGGTTGTTGGACTCCAGGAACATTTGAAATCTGTCCATGTAAGAGTCCCAATCTTCGCTAGCTGGATCGAATGATGCGGGTGGTATAGCGCTGCTGGCCATGTCACCGTCGTTGTGCTCTGTCAGCCACGTGCTCCTTCGGCTAGCTCAATTTAATAGCTTCTGTTGCCTCCACATCCCATCCTCGTCGCCAGTGTTATATCTGGGAGGACGGTTCAAGAACGGAGGCAAGACTCAGATAGTAACTAAAGCTCTTTATTTGTGACTTCAGATCTGAGCAACTAACCCCAGCCGCAGCAGCCCCTTATATAGGGCTGGCTGCGGCTAGGCAGCCAATGAAGGCGATTTGAGTTTGCCGCTCTTGGCAGGGCCAATCGCGGCAGCCCGTTTACTGGCCAATCGCATCAGTCTATGGCGACCAATCACGATCGGCTTTCAGCGGGCCAATCAGATTTGCAGGCTACGAGCCTGCTAGTCCGGAACAGTTACTATGCAACTTTTTGTATAAACTTAACAATCACCAAGGTTACAAGTTAAAGATTGTCAAAACCACATTGTTATTGTAGAGACAGGAGGAGCAAACATCAATATAATTTTGCATGATTGTTTAAGAATAAAGAAAAACATTGCTCTTTACAAATCAAAAGATGGTTTAGGAGTATATGGGTTTTATTAATTATTAATTTGGAACAACCATAGATGTTTACCACACAATATATAAGCTGAATAGTCTTCTTGGATGTCGTTTTAGGCAGAACACCTTGACATATGTCAATAAATTGCAATAAATCTCCTTCACCCTGTTCTCTAGTTTTCTTTTAATTTTCACATTATGGAAACATTGAAGAAGATCATGATTATAAAGGAGAGACCGAGGGAAGAAGGTAAAGATGAATTGGCAAGACAAAAAAATATTTATGTCAACAACTTGCCATTCTAAAGTTCTATATGTCTGCCAGTCTATTTTCAGGCAAGCCCTTGGCTAATGTATATAAAAAATCAGTTTTAATACTTCAAAGATGAACTCAGATCTTTCCTAGTAGGCTATTTTAAGGAAGAATGAAAGGGTAAATAAGAATGATGAAGAAAAAAACAATATGGAGAAAAGATGGCATAAAAAGGAATAACAATTAATGGTCAATTTTATATGACTAGCTGTGTCACAAGAAGTGACTCTGCATAGCATATCACAAAGATATAAAACATTAAGGCATATTAAAAAAATAATCATTATTAAATATTTAAAAAGCATATGGCACCACAAGATATTAGATTAGCAAGGGAATCAGTTCAAGATTTCACTAGTCCCTTGAGACCTCCAGGCCTGATGACAAAGTCAAGTGTTGAAAGACATCTAGATGACTTCACTTCAATGGGGAGAATGTTCTATAAGGCAGGTGTTGTGAGAGAAGACATACCTCCTTGGTCCCATCAAGTATAATTCCCTAGCAGATGGTACCTTTCAGCATACTCTTCTTCCACAACTGATGGGATTTGCATTCAACCCCCACCCCAAATTTATGCCCAAATATGTACAACTAATTCTTGACAGCAAAAAGATAACTCTCCACTGCCTTACAGAAACTGTAAAGTTAAATGAACCACAGACAGCTTTCCCAGTTTTAGTTATTAATTATTGTGGTGGCACAGTAGTTAGAGTGCAATATTGCAGGCTAACTCTACTCACTGCCAAGTGTTCGATCCTGATTGGCTCCAGATTGACTCAGCCTTCCATCCTTTTGAATTTGGGAAAATGAGGACCAGATTGTTGAGGGCAATATGCTAAGATTTGTAAACTGCTAAGAAATTGTTGTAAATCACTATATAAGTCTAAGTGTTATTCCTATTGATTTATTTAGTCCGTGGTGATGTTACATTTGCCAGGAGACTACAATACTAATGCAGAGTAGTAGTTTGGTTGCCTGTTTACTAGCTCTGTTTGGTTCACTCTTGCGGGCTTCCAAAGATGTGCCACAGGAAGGCGATCTAGCTCTTGCAGCAAAAAGAAATGAGTGGCTTTCCTTCAACATCATCCAAGGTCATCTCCTTCCACAGAAGCCACCTCCCAAAAGGTCATCACAACCAGGAAGGTTTAGCACCAGCAGGATTCTAACCATCCACACGAAGAACCATCTCAACTCCCTGTTGAAGTGGTATCTATTTATCTACTTTTATAGAACATACTTTCAAACTACTAGAAGGACAGAATCTCAGTTGAATGACTGGAGTTCACCCTGCTATACAGTTCCAGGACTCAAACCACTGGAGAAAAGACCATCTCTAGCATCATTAAGCCACTGAGCTACTACACCTCCTTGTGATTCTTTGATATATACAGTTGTTACTCAAATTCAAATGTGATCTTGTGTGTCATTAATATGCTCACTAGTGCAGTGCTTGGAATGTGATTTAAAATATTAGCTGGGTGAATGTGTGTGAGAATTACTTTGGAAGATGGGGAAAAAAGATGCTGCCTAGGGAAAGATCAGATAAAAGGGGAGGAGCTGCAACTGAATAATAGACAGAGAAAGAAGCTTAGAAAGGAATCTGCTCTAATTAATCAGATGGTAAAAACAGACAGTGGGGGATATATACTTTCAGACTTCGAGGCTCTGTTAATATAGCTTTATAATAAAGTAGATTATTTTGTTGTGTTTCCTGCTTCGTCTACTTGAAAGGCTAACATTAAACATGCAATATTTGAAATAGCACCAGCCTGTAACCTATTAAAGCAGCTGCATCTTTTTTTCTGTGATTATATGACTGCTCTTTCCAGCTGCCATGTGATCCAGAAAAGAAACTGTTGATTTCAATAACCAGAGAAAACAGGCACTATATCCACTATATAACCACTACCTCCACATTTTCCATTGTATCTGTTTTAAATGGTCTATATTCACAATAGCTGCAGTATACTTTTCACATTAAATATTTTTTCTACTTCTTTTCTGAAGAAGGAAAAGAAGAAGGCTTTGGGTGCAGGTAGGTTTTGAATGCAAGATTTTGGATGCAAGATCAGTAAATGTCAATGAAAAGGCATTTGCTAGAAAGAGCCATGATTTATCTTCATTACAGTTATCTGTTCACCAGCAAGGCAGAGTATTATATATTTGAACCAAGACATTGAAGCTGGTAGCCAAGCTTCAATGCAATCAAGAAGATATATGGGGTGAAATAGTAGATAGTGTTTTACCAATTTATCATGATTGTGCAACAGCTGCTGAATCATAGCTGTAAGTAGCCAAAGTTTTTCATGATCTAATATTGTCAGCACATTTGTCTGCAGCACCAATATTTTAAGCTGAATGTTGCCACTATTCCGATATACAATGAGTTTGAAGTGATCTATTTAATTTTTACCTGGAATGAACAATGACAGAAATAATGTATTTTCAAGAAGAAATATTAGTTATGAAGCTTATATAATTAGATATACACTGACTTGTGAAACTGTTTTCTATTTGAAAAAAAATCCTGTCACTTTTCATCTGCCCTTTGAAGAAGGCAAAATCAGAAAGCAAAAGTTGTCAGGAGCTTTGAAAAATACTTTAAATGGGATAAAGATATTATAACAAAAAATTAAAAAGGCCTTTTCTTTGTCAACTTATATCTAACCTAATGAAGGTGAATTCTTTTAAGTTTCTTTCTCACACTTAATCACACATACCTGTATTTGACATTTTTCAGTAATGGTTCAACATTCCCCTCCCATTTCTGAGTCAAATCCCTCATTCTGTCACTAGACAAACTCCCCCATCAAAGTCACCCTTGTCCTGAATGTGAAGATTGGCCAGGCAGCTTACCACGTTCAAAGCACAAGAGATAGAAAATTTACATGAAACTGGAATATGTGCACAATCCCCAACTGCCCAGCAAGAGCCGCTGAATACAAATACATACACTAATCAAAAGATCTAAAGATTGATATGTATTTGAAACCAGAGACTATTCTGTGGGGATTGATGGAGAAACAGCTAGAAAAAATAGTAATGGAACTTTATTTTAATATGTGATAACTGCAGTGATGTTATTATGTGCACAAAAGTAGAGAAAGATTTGTCACTTTCCACATGGAGGAATGGCTGTTGAAGATGATGGAACCTGCAGATATCACTAAATTGACTTTCGTGATTAGAGAAAAGACAATAACTTGCCTTTTGCTTTCATTGTTTTCTTTGTATCTGGTTTTATTTTTGTACCAGTTTTAAGTAGTTGATATGCTCAGATGACTTAATAAAACTTCCATTCCTTGTTTTCTTTATATTAGTTCTTGCTAGATTTTATCTCCTTTTTAAGATTCTTAATAAAAATTACATGAAACTAGTTATGTCCTCTGCCATTTTCCAAGTTCTCTATGGGTCAGAGTAAACCTTCTGGTGAATCTAATGTGAAGCCTCTCCCTGCTGTGCCTAGAATCTAAAATATTACATTTCACCTTATATTCCTTGGTTATGAGAACCAGTGAGTGAGGGGAAAGTGATGAATGTAAGGGACAGGGAAGGCCCTCCTTAACAAGAAGAGAATGGCAAAACACTGTCCATATTTTCATTGAAGTGGATTGTTGCAAACCATCAGTCACATGTTGAACTGTGAAAGAGATGATAAACTTCAAGTCTGATTTCTTGGATGAATGGAAGGAAGGAAAAAACTTCAATAGAAAACTACAACAAATGCCCACAACAAACTTCCTTGATTTGTGTGCTCTGCTGTACATTTCTATGTAGCCTTGGCTAAATGTAGCTGTTAGTTTAAATAGCTCTGTACCACTTGTCTCTTTCCAAAAATTATCCAAAATCAGAGGTTCATGGAACCATAAAGGAAGGACTTTTCTATAGCCAAGATTATAGACATAAACTTGAAAAGGAGACATGCTGACTAAAAAATGCAGAGAGTTGTTATATGCAAATTCTGCAATAATGACAAATCAGGCCAATTGTCCTGTTGGCGGGAAAAGTAACAATGCAAAAATTGCTCCATCATCACATTAATCTTCTCTGATTATGTATTCAGTTGTGAATGATGAAACAATGACAAATGAGTATGACTATTTAGCAAGTGAAAAAGGGCTTTCCAGAACCTGGTTGTAAATTGAGAGCCATGATCCAAGATGTCTAATTCATGTCTAATCTCCTATTCCAAAAGAAAAAGAAAAAAAAAGTGTCCTATTGTTTTTCTCCCCATGTCCTGAAGTTTTATTGTTATGGCAAAGTAGTGATACATCTTCCTTGATAGGAACATATAAATGAACATTGTGAAACAAAGGTCTTTCAATTACAGAAAATAAAGAAGAATTTATCTATGGTGTTAAAGGTCATTTACTTGAGCCCTGACATATTTTTTGTTGGTGTAAGTGAATACTACCCAACAGATCTACTGCCTGATTCCATGTCCCTAGCTCCTCTGGAATGGCTCTTCTGGAAGTGAGTATTCCGATAGGCCTGATAGGCTTGTCCTAAGATAGGACAAGCCTATCAGATTTCAAGGTTGTGGTAGGGGGAAAGCACCGGAAATCTCAAGTTCAGGCTTGTGAGATAAGGCATCTTGTAGATATGTTTGTGAGCTGAGAACACTGCTAATATAGGGGGCTGCAGTGGCTCATGTGGTAAGACACTGGTAAGACACCAGGCTTGCACACGGCCGAGGTCAGTGGCTCAATTCCCATGAGTGAATAAACCATGTAGGGACAAGAGCATTCAGGCATCCTGTGGGTAAAGATAACACCACCAAAAAAAAAAAAATCTTTCACAGAGGCAGGCAGCCAACTTGGTGATCCCTGGCTAACATGTGCCATACACTTTTTAAAAAACAGCTAATATAAAAATTGAAACTGGAGAAACATTCACCTGAAGAATTGTGATCTGACACTTGTGCTTTTCCTCTCATTTGCACACATGGATGCCTTCACACCTCTTCTGATTTTATCCTTTGTTATCCTCTTCCCATCCTCTTCTACTGTAGACCCTTTAGAGAAGGTACTTTTCTCCAATGAAGCTTTTCCCTCTCCTTTCACCATCATTATATGAATCTGCATTACCATGGTAATAAATGTATATTGAATATTATGCCTTTTGTCATTCCCCTGTTGGAGTCTAATTCCAAGGGGGAGGCCGAGCAGCTGACAGGGAGTGGGAATGTGGCTCCATTGGCTATGGAAGAAACTGGGGAAGGGCAGAGCAGGGAAGAGGTAGAGCAAGGCAGAGGGAATTCAGAGGAAGATCCAGGCCTTCCCCCATCTTCATCCTAGGGCATGCAGGGAGGAATGGAGGAGGGACCAACGTGACTTGCATGACTTACAGGGGAGGAAATGGCCCTGGTTCCCTTCATTAGCTGCAGCTGGGAACACAGTGTGGAAATTGTGGGAAATTGCGCACAGCAACTTGTTGGAAGCAAACAGTGAGTTATCTGTTATTGTCGAGGCTTATCTTGGTTCCTGGCGTCTTCCCAACTGTGTGTGTTTTTCTGGCCTTTCAAGTCTGGAATTCCTTATCCTACCCTGTCAAGTTAATTACTGCAGCATGATTTGTGTGGATTTTTATTTACAATTTGTATGTACTTTGTTTTCAGACTGATTTTCCTCCACTTAAAGACTGTTCTTGTCATGCCCCTGTTGGAGATTGACTCTGAGGGAGAGGGGGAACAGCCGACAGGGAGTGGAAGTATGGCTCCAGAGGTTGTGCAGGAGGCTGGGGAAGGGCAGAGGCAGGCTGGGCAGTCAGAGGAAGACCCAGGCCCATCCCCTCTCCATCCTAGGGCATGCAGGGAAAGGAAGATAAGAGAGAGATGTGTATGGCCTGGTCTATGGGGGAAGAAAGGGCCTTGATTCTCTTAATGGGCTGCAGCTGTGAGAACTGGTTAAAAGGGCGGACATGAATGGGCCAGTGCTTGAAACAAAGCGTGGAAATATCTCTAGTCTGTCATTTCTCTCTGAGTTTGGCATCCTTCCCAGCGTGTGTTCCAATATCTGTGAACGTCTTCAAGCCCTTATCTTGCCTGGTTCCCTTAATTGCTTCAGTGTGGTTTGTGTTGTTTTTACTCTTTATAATTTATAGGCATTTTTAGTTTAAATGGCATTTCCTCCTTTTCGTAACTGCTTGTGGGGGAGTTTTTTGTCTCCAATCAAGGATATTTGGATCTTTGAAGCAAAGTGAAGGAATAAAAGGGGCTTCATCCATTTTTGTGACTGTACTTATTTTGTATCCCACCCTGGGTCATCACAGTTCTTGGGAGAGTTTTTTTTTTTCTCCTGCCGAAGGCAATCTGGACATTGGGGCAAAGTTGAAGGTATTAAAGGGACTTTTCTTACTTATGTGACTGTGTTGCCTTTGTGCCACGACCCGGGTCATCACACCTTTATTGTTTATCTTTTAATTATCAAATTTGTATGTTACCCAACTCCCAATGATTCTGGGTTGCTTATAACAACTAAAAGTAAGGAAATGAAATAAAAATAAAATATGACAAAACTATAGACTGGACAAGGAACAAACCAAAAAGTCTCCCTCACCAAAAGCTCTGGGCTAAGAGCTAGATTTTTAAGGCCCATTTGAACAATAGTTGAGTGGGACCAACATAACATTTTTCTTTAATGCTATTTCTTTGTTTTGATATTGAGTTGTAGTGTTTTAACAAACTGAGTTTGATTTATTTGCCCTAATATTATTCCAATAAGATTTTAACTTTACCTGTCAGAAGAGTTTTCAAGAAAAAAGCCCTTGTGTTTCAAGAGAGAAGAGTGCAATTTCAATTAATATTACATCAAAAAATAAATGGCTGTAGGGTTTTATTTTACAATGCTCATTTTGTCTTCTTTCTTTTTCTGACTGACAGGCATCATTAATTATTATCAGACTGCCACACAAAAGATTATTGTTATCTTCTAAGAAACAAGAAATACTATGTTTCAGAATAGGACAAATACATTTTTAACCTAAGGGAGAAAAGACATTCCAGTTAATGAAAAGTTGCTTAAAAATGCTCCTCCAAAAACCAGAATTAAGTGATAACAGATTAGATTTTCATTAGACCAGAGAACAAATTGTTCCTTTGTGCTTAATGAAGGGATTTTGAATATCCATGTCAGGAAGGTGTTGTTTAAAAGAAGCTTTGGTTATTAATGACAATGAACCACTGTATAGATCTATTTTTCTAAAGTTATCTCCTTTAGAGAGATGTTGAAATATGTTAAAGATCCTTAAACAATGACCCAGTCTGATACAGACTGATAGTCTGTGGAACTGATTATCCTAAACCTTAGCAGATCTGCTTCCTGCAACTGTTAGCACACTGTGAAGAAAAGAGGGTGATAATATAAAATGGATCTTGCCTTAGGATAAATTTCATAGCCTTTGGTTAATGAAAATCAAAGAAGCTTTGGTCAAAAATACAATGTTTGGGATCTAAAAGTTTGCCCTCAGAACAAAATGAACGCTGTGTTGACTTTATTAGGTGTGGAGTTAATATTAACATGAAACTCTTCCATGTCTTCAATCTACAATTCTTTGGAAGCTGCTGCAACAAATCCTGTTAGTGGAAGTTCTAATGTTTTTTGGTCTACCCTCAAAAAAACCATAAAGTTGGATATTATTTGGATTATTAAAGCCAAATTACATTTTTAAAGTCATCTATCTTTTCTCCCTAACACAACTATGGAAACTTGGATATTCTAAGTTTATTCCATAAACTAGGAAAAATTAGATATTGTATATCATCAGGAGTGAGCCCAAAGACCTATAGGAGGTGCCAAAGATGACTTCACTGACTCAAAACAATTCCCTGAGAAATCTCATTGTCAGGTTCATCAACTGCAGTAGGCAGAAGATCATATAGTTCATCCTTTTTTATCTGTTTTGGATCTGAAAATATTCCCACTCCCTCTGTGGAATGATCTATTGTAATTACTATTCTTCCAATCTAACTGGTGTAAGTCAGCAGAAATTCAAACAGGCAGATCATCTCAATCCTTCGCATATGTAAATACACACAAAGAACTGTTCTTTAGTTTGTTCTGTTTTAAAACATTCTAAAGCAGTGGTTCTCAACCTGTGGTCCACAGACTCCTGGGCATGATGTCATTGCAGGGGTGTGAATGAAGACTTGAGGAAAAGTTATGATTTAAATCTTGAGTTGAGCCTTGGTCTGTGGCCACAAAAGGTATTTAAAGGGGATCCATAGTGAAGAAATGATTGAGAACCACTGTCCTAAAGAGTTAGCCCTCAACTTATAACCAAAACTGGGAACACAATTTCCAAGGAGGTTAAGTGAGTAGTGTCCAATTTTATAGTGTGTTTTTGCCATGTTTGTGAAGTAAATCACTGCAGCTGTTAAATGAACCATCTGATTGCGAAGTGAGTCTGGCTTCCTCCATTAACTTGTCATAAGCCAGCTGGGAAGCTTGCAATTAGTGTTCACATGACCCTGCAACACTGCAACCATCATAAATACATGGTGATTACAAAGCAATGAAATTGTGGTCAGATCACAACTGTGGAAATGCTACAGTGGTTGTAAATGCAAGGACCAGTCATAAGTCACTTTTTAAAAGGCCATTGTACCTTTGAACAGTTTCTAAACAAATGGTTATAAATCAGGGACTACTTGTACAATAAGTTACTTCTCATATTATGTATTAATGTTTATTAATTGAATAATAATAAGGTGTATATTAGCCAAAATGTGTGTATATGCATAATTATTACCTGGTAGAATAAAATGTGTCCATGGAGATTGCTAATTATGAATTTCTTCCATACTGTTTTTATGATTCAACTTAGAATAATATTAGTCACCAAAACAAAGTTTAAATATAGGTAGAGGGAGATTTTTAATTTTTAAATTTAAATTTTAATCAAAATTTAATCATTATAATCAAAATACCAACAATGATAACATCAATATTTCAGAAAGCATCTTCAGAATTACAAGTATGCAATAAATCTATGGAGGAAAATTATTTTTTACAATTGTGGTTAATATTAAATCAGATGCCTGTACTTAATAATCAAAATCCTAATTGTTTTTGATCCTAGAAGTTTGATTTGTAAACATTCCATCAAAATAAGCTGAAGTTACTTGAATTAATTTTAATCCCAGTAAATGCTTAAAGTCAGGGCCTAAATTGAAGGTGACTGTTTTGTCAAGTTCAATTTAGGAAAAATTGAGAAAGAGAATTTCAAGAGGGGATTGCATTCCTTTGTTGACTTCTTTTCAATTACAATTTATTTGGGTTATGTTGGGAAAGCTATCAGATGGTGAAAAGGGAAATGATATTAAAAAATAATGTCTTTATTGAGTTAATTTTTGTTTTTGTTTGGTTAGGTTTTAAGCAGAATTATATTTTAAAAAAATATCTTAAATTATACCATGAAAATTAGAAGCTTTGGAAGGGGATAGAATTATGAGAGACTTTTAAAAAACCACAATTAGCATACTTAGTCTCGCAGACAATTAAGTGACCCACTTTGCTTCTTATTTGAATATAAATCATGAAAAATTGCACAGTTGAAAGTCATCTTTCATTTATGTGTCCTACTGAGGTCTGAGAGGCTCCAAAATGTGAACTGTGGGATTGCCTCCATTATGCTTGACAGCCAAGTTTCAATGATGCCATTTCAATCTTCTCACAATTTTGTGTTTCCCTAAAAGGGAAATTTGTTGACTTTATTCAGTAACTTTAGTGTAATAGAATTTATAGAGAATAATAATCTGTGGACCAGACAAGCAAAATTGATACATGAAATAACTAGAGAAATAATAGGAACTATGTAATAAAGGGATTATTATACAGAAGAGGATCAGTAGTAGAAGCCTGGGTTTGTTTGTTTGTTTGTTTGTCAAACATGTACAAGATAACAAGTATAGGTATGAACGTAAACATGTACAAAGCAATTAAATATAGATAAATGGGGACAATAAGACAGGGAAGGTAGGCACGCTGGTGTGCTTATGTGCACCCTCTTTAAGGACCTCTTAAGGTTGTCATGAGGTCCGTGGTAAACAATTTGAGGTTGAAGCTGTGAGGAGTTGAGGCTGTAACAGAGGAGTCAGGTAGGGGTTCTACAGGACTGGACTAATTTGTTCCATGTTATGTCTAGTGAAGCTGAGGAAGATTTCTATTTGAACTCTGGAGATCAACTGCCCAAGATAACTGTAGGGAATATAGGTATCTGTTATGTCCTGAGGACTCTAGGAGTTCTCACTCAGGTCCACTCACTTGTGTGGGCGTTATTTCCCCCATTCCCATTGGTCAGTTCTCCACAGCAGCCAGCTATAAAAGCAGGCTGCGGGGTCCAACTGGCCGCTGATTGCTGCGAGCCAGTTCCAGGCTTGGCAAGCACGGTCAGCCCTTTATTTGTAAATAAAGTACTGTTGCACTCATGCTCTGGTTCAGCCTCTCATTGCTCAAACTTAACAGTATCAATTATTTGATTTTGTACAGTGAGATTTCTGTGTTTCTCTGTGAGTAAATCCTGTATCTCTACACATATGAGTAAATTCATTCTAAGGAAAACCCGCAAAAGACTAATTGTGTTTAAATTGTAAATTAAGATGCAGTAGACGTGATGGCCAACAGAGCTGATAAATGACACAAAATTAAAGAATTTGGATGCATGAGTATTTCATAATTCACGCACTGCCAGTGGCAAAAGCTACAATAATTGCTGTTACCAGACTATTCTCTGGGACAAAAGCATGCACTACATTAGCTTCCTGTAAATGTCATTTTATACCACTCTCTTGTGCTGTTGTTATCAATTTAAATTTCCTATTTTTTAGCCATGGCAATAACTGAAAGTGATCTTTTATACAGTTCTTTACAGATATGACTGTGGGAGTTCATACGAAAATAACACTGGTTTGTGGAGATAAGCATCAAATAGGGAGAATTACTTTTTTAAAAACAAAATCAATGTGGATCAGGATAAACTGAATAAACTGGCCTTGGAGATAAGCATAATGTTTTGTCTGTAACATTTTGTACACTTAAAAGTGGTGGTTTCACAACATTAGTTGCTTTGTTAACACAAAAAAAACCCTCTGAGTATTTAGAAAGTAAACAGCTCTTCATCTGATATATGTTTGAAAAATAGCATTGTTCCTGTTCCATTTTATATAAGATTGAATGTTGATATTTTCCTTTAGAAAGGGTATCCCCAAAAGCATTACATTTCTCCAAACTCCCAATTTAGATATTATTAGGAAGACTTTTTTTTAAAAAAAAGTCACAGTTGTTCATTGTGATAGCCACAAACTTTGTAGCTTGGAGGTTATAATGATTAACTGTGCACATTAAATGCTGAACTGGAACACCTATAAAAATTTGGCTCCAAATCATAGTAGGTGCAAATTAATGCCTATTTTCTCTGCTACTACACTAAAGCCCACTTTTCTTAAATTGTGGTGAGAGAGAAGTCACTATATTATAACGATCAAGTATCATTGGCATTGGATGTTCCAGTTTCAATTGTGTAAGAAGAGATTTAGGGAAGGTGGTCTGGGAACATCAAACCTGAAGATAATGAAGAAGCAATAATTTATACTATGGACAGTATATACACAGTCTTTCATTGTCTTTCATAAACCCATAAAACCACAAGAATTGTCTTGCTTAATCAGAGTAATGGCCCATATAGTCCAGAATTTTGTATCAACCAGTGGTTAACCAGCTGTAGTCAAGAACCATGCAACCAAATGTTAGCCGTGTTTCATATTGTTTGCAATCAATGCAGTAGTTTACTAGTTGAAGTAATTAAACCTTTGCATATCACATAGTTAAACTGAAATGTATTACCAACATATGTGATCGATTCAAAAGGGAAATGAATCTGTCCATTTCTCTCTTAAATCTATTACATATGATGGTAATGAATTTCAGTTTAACTATATGATATGTAAAGGTTCGGTTAAGAAAAAAATATGTTAAAAATTTCCAAAGGACTTTCAGGAAAAAATATGTCAAAGATGAACAAGAAAGCTGGAAAAGCCAGAATTACTCTTCACCGTAGAATCAAATCTCCCAAGACAAACTGAACCATATTCAGGACAACTGCTTTGAGAACCTCACCACATTCATTTAAGCATCACATTCATAGAATGAAAGTGTTAGAAACTATGTTAAAAAAAACTTCTGTTCCAACCAGTGCAGGAATTCACTACTAGAGCCACTTTTTAAATACCCTAGGAAAAAAGACTCTACCACCTCCTAAGGTAATTTGTTCCATTGTTGAACAACTCATACCCTTGTATATAAGATTTTTGCTTGATGTCCCATCAAAATCAACTTCCTTACAATTTAAACCGATTGTTTCTTACCAGGGATTCAGCTGGTGTAACAACCAGTTCGGTGAGCACCTGCTTTGCGTGTGCATACAGCATTTACAACTCACCTTCTGCTGCAAGCCCTGTGTGTAAAACAGCTGGCGCACTGAAATCTGCTGTGCTGCACAAATCAGCTGAGCTGGAAAACATGGAAATAAAGCACAGACTAGACCCAGGGCAGAAGGTCAGGCCCAACAGCTGATCGTCAGAGTGAACTGGTTGATCTTTGGAGCTACCGATTCGGCCTGGTTCAGGCCAAACTGGTAGAATCCCACCCCTGTTTCTTACCCTATCTTCTTTACATATGTATAATACTTCCATCAGCAGCCACACTGTGTTTCAGGAAGCTTTTGTGTACAGCTTCCATTTAATGTTCAATAGCTGTTAATATTCCTACTTTGGCCACTGCACCTATCTTCAGATCTGATTCATGTTTCCAGATACAGCATTTAGGAATAGCTGACCATAGTGAAAAAGAAAGAGAAACCGCTACTCAGGTTCTATTAATGGTTGCAATTTATATTTGTAATAAAGATGATATTATCAGACCTTCTTCTTCACTGATCATAAAAATCCTTATAGGGCATAGTCATCTTTTTGGTAGGTCAATTCAACTTGCTCTTCATTCCACAAACTAGACAAAATAGCTAGTTCAGCATTTTCTCCTTCTCCATGTGAATAATAGTAAAGTCTTCTGAAAATCCATAAATGTGGAAGAAGAAAGTACTAACAGAAAAACTTGAAGAAACATAATTGTAACTTTAAAGGAACCATAATTCATAATAAATATAGAAATTGTAACTACTTTGTAAGTCACTATGATAAATCAAATTAACACAAATCGCTATTAAGTTATACTAAAATAAACATTCAAATACCATTTTCTAAATATAGCATACTATGGAGCTAATTCTCTTATTAGTGTTTTAAATAAAAAGTTGGGGGTAAAAAAAACAAATTTCTATTATATTTGACAATGTTAAATTTTTATTGTTGATAAAATGTGATTTTGTTAATTTATTTGTTTTTAGCTGTCTATCCATCTCACAAGGATGGTCAGTTTGGACAACACAACAAAATAAAATTATGATTATATTTTTTTAAAAAAACCAAACATAATAAAAATATTAATTAAAATATTGCTAGACTTATTACTGTTCTTTTAATTTTGCCTTAGATGCCAAAAAATTAAGCCTCATAAGAAACCAATCAATTGAGAATATAAATTGAACGTGGTAAGAAGTGTGAGTATGAATTTGTGACAATGGATCATATGAATCAAATGGGATTTATTCCTGATTCTAGTATTGACAGATCAAAATAGGAGATAATGCTTGGAGCTATAATGAAATCATTACCAGAAATGTGCTGTGAATAGTGATTGACATTAATCAGAAATAGTGTCTTTAAGATCAAAGTGAAGCTGTGAAAATAAAAGAAAAACAATACATGACTGAATAGTCTTTGCGGTTCAGTATTTCTTCACAATAATCACTGCAAATACATTTGTCTAATTTGTCACGAAGCAATCTGGTAAACAGTAGCTTCATTTTGAGACTTCATTTTGTTGGAAAAAAATACCTCAGCCATTTCTGAATTTAAGAGGAAGAGGAGAAGGAGGAGGAGGAGATGTCAAATGTGAGCTTTTACTGTAAAGTTTAAATACAAAAGGGCAAATCTGAGTTTATTTAAATGTATTTCACAAATTCTGTTTTGGCAGCTCTCAAGCTAAATGCTTTTTTATGGCCTAGAATAAAAATGATATCATGATAGGAAAGCAATCAATAAAGATACACAGTTGCTATCAATTACTGGATAAGTTAATCACATTGTCAGGTCAAGGTAGGGGACAGAATTCCATATTTTGTTTAAGCCTTAAAGTTCAGTTAAGGAACTTTTCTAAGGAAAAAAATATAGCTGCATGAAAATGTTATTACTTGAAGATTCTGCTCCAAGTGAGATCCCAACTTGAGGAGGAATCAGCTAAGTAAATCATTACTTTAACCCTTCCTGGCAGATTCTATATCTACAATTGTCATAGTTCTGCTTTCACATACTAAGACAGTAAGCCTGCTGATTCTAATAGCGTAACGGCTGTGCTACAAAAATGAGGAACTGGGATTCTAAATTAAAAAGTGATTAACATTTAGTCACTCCCAGGAATTCCACTTTGAGCACTTCTGTCAGTTCTATCATCACTGGTACACAGATCAGCAGCAGTAAAATCAGCCTGAGTTGAGCAGAAAGCTAGTAAAAGCTGTGTGTGCTCCTCCATTGGAAGTTACTATAAGAGCTGCAATGGTTAGAATGCAGTACTACAGGCTACTTTTGCTGACTACTGACTGACTGCAATTTGGCAGATTGAATCTCACTAGGCTCAAGGTTGACACAGACTTCCATCCTTTCTCATTCCAGCAAAATGAAGACCCAGATTGTTGGGGGCAATATGCTGATTCTATAAACCACTTAAAGAGGCTGTAAAGCACTGTGAAGTGGTATATAAGTGTTATTGCTATGAGCTGCATGTGCTGGGAGGCTCTTCAGGTGGAAGAGTGGGCTGAAACAGGCTGGAGTTTTCAGGAGAGATTGAGAAAGTGGCTGGGGTGAACAAATGAACAAGTAGTGCCACATTTTATGAGTAGGTGATAACCATGATAGGAGAGTTGGACTGTGACTGGCCATAGGAGGATTGGGTGGTGATGGCCTTCATCAGGTCACTTGGCTAATGAAGTATCTGTCTGCAGGTGTCTGGAAGGTGGTCCCACAAGAATGGGCTTGTGCTCACTACTTTTTAAATTTGATATTACTTCCCTCTCTTGTGGATCTGGCATTGGTCACCTCTGTGGGCCCAGTGTTGGCTGGAGAGCAATCTTGAGCTCCCTAGTAAGGGCTGTGCCGATTGCATTTCCATCCTTATTCTTCATTTTAAACTTTTTCTGCTAGTGTAGTGGAATGTAGTAACAAGGTGGAGTCTTAGGAGGAGGAGATGCATTCCAAGGAATAAGAGGCAACTCAGTCCAAATATTATGTGTGAAAGAAAGAGAGTGAAGACAGCCCCTCCCTAATAGTGCACAGAATATATTTTAGATGCAGATAGTAAAATGCTCATCCTTGAAAAAAAAAATCTATAGATGTGAAACAATAAAAAACTCAGCTTGGAAGAATCACCATGTGTCATTCTTGGTTTGAGTCTGATAACTTCATATTGTATGCCAGGTTCACTCGTCATTAGATCAAGGGCTTCTAACCATGGTCACTCATGCCCTGGTCCTTTCCTAGCTGTACTATTGTTATATATGAGGCACTCACCCTTGAAACAGTAGCTAGTGCAAAATGCAGAGGCATGAGCAGTTATATGTGTTTCTGTGGAGCACATGTTATATCTCTGCTGTGTAAGCTACATTGGTTACCGGTTTGTTTCCAGGTTCAATTCAAAGTTTAGGTATTGAACTTTAAAGCCCCACATGGCCTGGGATTGGTTTTTTTGAGAGACTGCTTCTTCTCAATCTCATCTGCTCATCCCACTAGAGTGGGCATGTTACATGTTTTATCATCTAGGGAGTTACATACAGTAGACCCTAGGCAGTAAGTCTTGGCAGACTCCAAGCAGATTCCTGTTGTGGAATCTTCTTCCCCCTTGAGGATGGGTGCATCTTTTCTAAGCTTCCAAATGTCCCTCAAGAACTGGTTATACCAGCAGGTGTGAGGATCCCAGGGAATTTTAACTTAGTGAGATGGCTCCATTAACTGTTAAGTTATTAAATTACTAATGGGTTTAGATATTTTTTGCCTTTATTTGTTGTACTCTGCCCAGAATTATTTCTTTGTTTGCAAGATGGGCAGCTATATAAATTAGATAAATACATACATAAATTAGATACATAGATACATACATATATACATACATAAAATAAACACTAAAAGAAATCTATGGTGCTAACAAAAATCACCAACAAATGAATATCACTCTATTTCTCCACAAGATGATGCCCACTAGATGATGCCCATTTGTATCTCAGACTCTCTGTTGTTAAGGAAAATGATAGGGTGCAATAAATCCACAAGCATGGTGCTAAAGCTCTTGTCCAATCTCACTAAAATTTGGCATACACCTTTTTGAAAACATACAGTTAAATATGAATGGATTTCTTCAGTGGCATGTAATCAAATCTTGTGAAAATACATCTAAAATGAAGAATGATAACTAGCAATAGATTCAGGGTATATGTATATATGTATATAAACACATTTCTGTAAACAACAATCTCAACAAATTGTCATACTTTGTCAATCAGATGTTCGTATTCCCTACTTATTATACAGTACATCTCTAGCAAGATGCAGATGTCCATTTTGCTTTCTTACCATAATTTTGTATTTTGTATCTCTCTTCTTCTAAGATTGGTTGCCCCTTGTATCGGTTGCCTTCTGAAATGATGGAAAAATAAGAGGCAAAGGCATATGAAAGAAACTTCAATCAGATTGCTCTTTGAGACGAACCCCCTTCAGACTTTCTGAATTCATAAAAGTCTCTGTGTTTTATTCAATTGGTGTAAACACCACTCTACGATCACCATAACATCATAAAAATAACAAACCATAAAGCTCCATCACAAACAATAATCAAGTTGCATATCTGATACAATACACTGACTTTTTAAAAGTGTAAAATAAGCCTGCATATGATATTATGACCACAGAACATGTTCACATTTTTATGGGCCATTAATGGTAAAATATGCCTCAATATTCTGTAATCCTGGGTCTAAAAGAAGTCCCAAAAATTCTGAACCTCTTTTTTGTTTGAGCTACTGAAACTTTGACATTAAACTCAGTGGAGAAACTTTAAAAACAAAAAAACTTTTCTGAAATTCCCTCGAAACCAGAAAAAAAAAGGTGAAACGACACTAGCTCTACCTATTTATACAGTGATATGGCCAGTGTTGTATCATATAAATACAGTGGTGAGCTGCTACCAGTTTGAACCAGTTCTAGTGAACCTGTAGTTCCAGTGAGCAATTGGCCCCACCCATCCACTCCTTCCCTTTCCTGTCCTATATTTCCCTGTTTTTTAACTCAGCTGATTCATGTAGCACGGCAAATTGCCGTGCCTCAGCTGTTTTACTCAGCAGTGCTGACACAGAAAGTTAGCTTTTAAGCTTAAAATGGGTGGCTTTTGAATGCTGTGTATGCATGCAAACCGCATGCTCACCAAACCGGTTGTTAAACCAGTTGCAGCCCACCACTATATTTATATGATACAACACTGGCCACATCATGTTTGTTTCAAAAACTGGGATCATATTTGTCTTGTGCCCTTGCTCTCCAACAATTGCTACATATATCTATGCAAAAAAAATCACCCATCTTCTCTTCAATCATTTTAAAAAAAAATCAATATCCACTATATTACTGCCTTTAGGACTGCAGCATTCGATGAAGGAAATGTATTCTACTGCCTCAGTCAAATACCAGATTAACTTCTTATTTCCAGGTAGAAAGATAAATTGGTTGGTATTTGCTTATTTTCCATACTTTGAGCAATGCCTCAAGATGTAAAAGAAAGAACCCGCTCCGCCAAATACTTCTGTTTCTCATCTATATAAACAAATAGGAGATCTTACCTTTTTTTTTCAATTTCAAGTTTGAAAGTGCTACTCTTGTTAGATACGATTGAAATCTTTGGCACCATACTCATAAATATGTATCAACTTACACATACACAGATCATTGATTCAGAAACTCAGGAATGCTCCATAGAGCATATCCAAGATATTTTTGCACATTTGCTCACATAACCATGTTCCTATAAATTGGGTATAAGGTGACCTGGTTGTGGATGAGAAGTGCAAAAGGGAGGTACTAAAACTAACAGTTTACCTTTTGATGTAAAAAAAAAATGATGGAACTGCAAAGGTTCATTGATTAAGATAGAAAAACAATATTTGCAATACAATAGTAAATGTAAGAAATAACAACAGATGTAGATGCACATAGGATTCCTTATTAGACTAAAATCATCACAAAATATTAATATAGTGTTAAAATAAAAGTAAAGAGAGGAAAGTTTAGCATGGCCTGAATATGTTCTTCATTTACATTTTTGCATCAACATTAGGCTGTACAAAATGCTTCACGTTTAAACATTTTCATCTCAAACGCTTCATCAAATGCTTGAAAAAAATGATTTGATGCTTCTTTCAAGGTTAGAAGAAAGTGCATTGTTCTGACTTAAAAACAAAATGAATTGTATCAAGAAGTGACAACATTATACTGTCATGATTGTGGAAGCAACCTTGAAAGGGCCCAATCTAATGTCTGTAAACAAAAGAAAACAACTTAATTGCACATGCCTATGTTATTTCAGCAAAAGAGCAGAGAATTGTTTGAGACCAAAGGCCATATTCACCTATTGGAAAGTTCTGAAACAATTTACAATTCTACACCTGTCAGGAAAATGTTATCTCTCAATTTAGCAGCCATTCACTATCACCCACTCTTATTTAAAAAGCCTCATGATACACTATTATTATTCAACTTTTATTGTTATTGTGCAAGTAAAAAAAATGTCTATTTCTATTGCCTTACTGCAAAATTGCCAGTAAGTGGTTCTTGGCCACTTAACTATTAAGTTTAGAATTAGAGTTTTTTTTTTCCTCTCTCTCTTTCTCCCTATCAATTATTGTAATTACAACCAACTAAAAGGAACCGCATAGCATTTACAAAGGAAAGGATTTCAGTGAACTCCAGAAGAGAATTTATTCCTAATAAAAGAGAATTTTTTATTAGGATTATTGCAGCTTTTGGTGCTCGGTTCGTTAAACTTCATTTGGCACACCTAAAGGAATATTCATATAAATAGAAAAAGAAATGCATGAACACCAAAAGAGAGGCAAAATACATTGAGAAGTAAGTTTCAAAAATGAAACAGACAAGGCACTGTTTGGATTCATTTGTAGGTTTTGGTGGAACCATGATTTGCAATCACTATATCTCATCAAATTTCATGATACCACATAAGTGAGATTTCATGCATGACAGCTAAATTACAGAAATTAGCAAGGACATACTCTGAAGCTTTATTATTAATTGTATTTGCCCTTAATTCAGGCTCAAATTAGAGGGGGTGAAGTTGGGGGAAGGTAAAATACTTATTACCTTTTCTTACATATTTCTGATTATGTATAAAATACTACAGAGAAACAATATTTGATAAAAACCCGAAAAGCCTGGTTGGTACATTTAACAAAATATTTCCTCCATGTTCAATCATAATTAGCAATCAGTTCATTACAGTGTTAGATAAGAAGAAGAATATTGTCCGTGAGTGTTTGTTGCAAAAGTGCAATTCGACTTTCTTGATTTTTTCCTTTGAAACTGACTATTCAAAATAACAGAATAACAAAGTTGGAAGGGACCTTGAAGGTCTTCTTGTCCAACCCCCTGGCTCAGGTTAGGAAACCCTATAGCATTACAGACAAATGGATATCCAATCTCTTCATAAAAACGTCCAGTGTTGGAGCATTCACAATTTCTGGAGGCAAGTTGTTCCACTCATTAATTGCTTTAAGTATGAGGAAATTTCTCCTTATTTCTAGATTGCTTCTCTTCTTGGTAAGTTTCCATCCATTGCTTCTTGTCCTGCCCTCAGGTGCTTTGGAGAACAGCTTGACTCCCTCTTCTTTGTGCAACCTCTGAGATATTGGAACACAGTTATCAGATAGGAGAAGGGTGGATGCCTTTGAACTGTGGTGCTGGAGGTGACTATTACACATCTGAGTCTCCATGGCACAGTGTAGAGTGTAGTACTGCAAACTACTTCTGCAGATAGATAGCCAGCTGCCTGCAATTTTGCAGATCGAATCCCACCAGGCTCAAGGTTGACTCAGCCTTCCGTCCTTCTGAGGTGGGTAAAAGGAGGACCCAGATTGTTGGGGGCAATATGCTGACTCTGTAAACTGCTTAGAGAGAGCTGTAAAGTACAATAAAGCAGTATATAAGTCTAAGTGCTATTGCTATCTCCTGGACAGCAAAAATAACAAACAAAGAAGTCCTAGACCAAACCTCACCAACAATATTACTTGAACCAAGATTGCCAAAAAGGCTGTTTGGTCATGTCATGCAAGCTGATTCACTCAAAAAGCCAATCATGCGGGAAGTGATCAGTGGAAAAAGGAGAAGGTGATCCCCTAGTACAAGGGTGTTAAACTGGCGGCCCACAGGCTGGATGTGTTACACACAGGCCACACCCACCTTGACTCCGCAAAGGCAAAAAACATTGTGTAATGTCACTGAACATCATGTGACATGATCAAATTTAACACTCATGCCCTAGTACCTGCTGGCTGGATACTATAAAACTTGACAGTAGGATGACCATGGCAGAACTGTGGGAGGTGGTGAAAGACAGAGGAGCATGGAGAATGCTGATCCATAGAGTGGTTGAGGGTCAGATATGACTAAATGGCTGACAATTACAAATGGTCATTCAAGAAAAAAAAAGATGTTTTAAAATAGTAAAATAAGTTTGAATATTTATTTCTAGCTTTTCCTTCCTCCAAAGCAGCATAACTACACAAAGTCTAGAAGAGGAATGAGATTCAAACAAACCCTAAGTCTGGAAGTGATAAAACTCATTCACAGGAAAGTCATGCCAACATTGCTAAACTCCATTGTCAGCTTTGTGCATGTACAGAAAAAAGCTACACAAATGTGTGAGATTCTGCAAAGCCAGAAAGTACCAGTTAGCTTACATAAACTTCAAATCACTTTGGAATCTATTTTAAGGCATCTGATTTGATTCAATGCCCCCAAATGATCTGATGATCCTTTTCAAATGTTTGAAAAAGGGATACTTTTGTGAAAGATCCATCAAACCATCCTTTTGAATCTCAACACATTTCCAGAATAGATATAGCATAATGTGTGTTTTATTGAAATTTATTGAAAATGCTAGATGGAACCATGTCCATTTAAGGCTAAGACTGAAACTGGTCCTGATTCCATCTCACATTTTCAACAAATTTCAATAGAACATATGTTTTGCTGTGTATATAAGGCTAAGCAGACACTGACCTAGGGTGCCAAAGCTTAAGTTTTGTTATTTCAAAAACAAAAACTGTTCTAAAATTGTGAAATTTTGCATCAGTAGGAATGGGAATGGATTCCATCATTCAACTGGGCCTAGGAGCATCAAATACCCTTGAGCCAGCACCAGATGGGACTAATGTTAGAAGAAATATATAGGAGAGATGAGACTGTGGAATTTTTAAAAAAATATTTGCCATAAATCATTTTGCTTGATCATATTATGTACCATTACCAATCTCATGGGAGATTACCCGATGATAAGGGTACTAAGATGCTTCTAATTTGGAGTGATGCAAGCCCATCAAATGGAAATTTAAACATATCTAATAAGACTGTGCAACATCTCACATCTGAAGACAAACAGATGCTCTGAAGTTACAGATCATGCATCTATCTGTCTATAACACTTTGAACCAGATGTGCCTTTTCCTGCTATAGCTGCCTTCAGATCTGCCATGCTGCACAGGCTAAGCCGAATGCTCCACTTATGAGATCACTTTAACATAAAACCTATCAAACACAATCTTAATGTATGGTATCCAGAAAGCCATTGAGTTTAGAAAGTAGATGTCTAGAAAAAAGACTGCAGCCTTCATTGCATTTCCTGTAAAACCTATCCCACATAACATGCAGCAAAATGTAAAGTTATAAAGTAAGTTGATGTATACGGAAGGTTCAGACAGTGTATTCACCCCCCCCACCCCACCCCATATTGTTGTATCTGATTCTCGGGCCCTGCCTGAACTAGTCCCTGCATTTTTTTTGGCAATATCTTTCATAAGTGGTTTGCCATTGCCTTCTTCCTAGGGCCGAGAGGAAGTGACTACTGCAAGAACAGCCAGCTGGCCTTGTGTCTACAAGGCACTAGAATTAATTTCCCAGTTTCTAGCTTGATGCTTTAGTCATTACACTAAAGTACTCTTCAAAGCAGTAAAATAAGGAGAGCTCAGAATTGATTATCTCAACAAAACACTTTGCACTACAAAAGTAATGCAATTTTGAAGCAAAGAGGCCATACTATTTTCTTCAATGAGATGCTTGGCAACCTTTATTCTGAGAGTTGTATCACCTACTAGAAGTACTCCACAATCTTCTATGCCTGCATAGGGCCATCATAAGCTCTTGCAACTGATGGAATATATCAAGGGTCTTCAAACTTGGCACGTTTAAGACTTGTGGACTTCAATTCCCAGAATTCTTGAGCTAAGATGACTGGAGGAGGAATTCTGGGAGTTGAAGTCCACAAGTCTTAAGACCCCTGGAATATATTGTCAAGTTTGAAGACCCCTGGAATATATTGTGGAAAGTTTAAGAAGAGATAGAAAAAGTTCTTCATCTTAGACATGAGGCAGCTGCATTGCTCTGCAAAATAACTTCAAAAGAACAAAGGTATGACTTCATTTTGCATATCATAATAATTGGGGTTTTAAATTTGAGCATCATTCTCCAGCTGTCTTGTAAATCGAAGAGCCAGTCTATTGGTTCTAAGTCAACTTGTGGGACTGGAACGTCAAAAGAATGTTTCATTCAGACCTTTGTCATAACTTGTTATAAAATTTCTTTCAAAAATTGCACATTGTTACTGAATGTAACAAATAATTCATCCCAATGTCTACTTCTGAGAGAATAGAAGGCATAATACAACTCAAAATGAATTAAAATTTATATTCCTAATAGGCTCAGAAGGCATTTAACAACCTGTTTAATTTTATCCATTTGTGAACTATTTGAAGTGATATCCCAATTTAAGTATCTGCTACACAAAAGCAAATTCAGTATAAAGTGTCCATACCTGCAGATAACTAAATTTTAGCACAAAAAAACTAAAGCAGCCAATGTGAAAATCTGCCTATATATCTGTTGGATTCTTTTTTAAGACTTCATTCTAAAACTTACACAAATGTATTGTTACAGGATGCTTATAACGAGGCATTCCCCTTCCCCTCCAGTAATATTTTAAGAACTTCTCTTCTGTGCAAAAAGCCCACTGAACCTCACTGTAAAATAGGATTTGCTGTGACTTCCATATTTCCCATAAAAGTATTTTTTATAACCAGATTATGTGTATGTGTGGGTGTGTGGTTTTTAAACATTTCCTACAGTTTTAGAATTAACGGGGGCAATGAGAAAGCCACCTTAGAGTAGTGTTTTCAAAATATGAGTGCATTCATTAAGCCTTAGAAAGAGATCGTGAAATAAATGAAGAAATTGCTTTATGGGTTCCTCCTTTTTCTCACTCTCCAGATCACGGATGGGCAAGAGAGTAATCTTACATTTGCCTGCTAGAAAGGCCAAATAATGAATATTAATAGGCCATTTACATTTACCTCTTCCAGGCTTACAATGAAAAACACACACTGGGTTACTTTTCAAAAACCTGGGCTCTGCCTGCTAGTGAAAACCAGTGCCACCTCCATTTTGCTTTCATGAGGACTATTTTCTTTAATCTATTTTTAAATAAAGGAATCTTAAAACATTGCCCATGATAGTCCATTAAAATAAACCTGGATAAAAAAAGAAATTATATAACCTATATAACATAAAGATGGAAGAAATGGGAGAAGAGAAGTTCATACCAAGATATTAAGATTTGCATCAAGTAAGCTTCAGCAGGTCTTCAACAGATAAAAATACACTCAATCAGAATATAAGAATAACAGAGTTGGAAGGGACTTAGGAGGTCTTCTAATCCAATTCCCTGCTCAAGCAGAAATACTATACTATTTCAGATAAATGGTTGTCCAATCTCTTCTTAAAAACTTCCAGTGTTGGAGCACCCACGACTTTGGGAGACAAGCTGTTCCAGTGATTAATTGTTCCATCAGGAAATTTCTCTTTCTTTCTAGGTTGGTTTCCTTCCTGATTAGTTTCCATCCATTGTTTCTTATTCTGCCTTCAGGTATTTTGGAGACTAATTGACCCAAATGCCCCATTTGGAAGGGGCTTTCACAGAGAATTCCCACTTCCATCTAAGAAGCAGGAAGCAATTGCCACACAAATGACAGAATCTCTTCTGATGACCTTAAAGATCAGCGCAAATCTGTAATACAGATGGTGGTATCAAGTTCTTAAGAAGAAAAAGCCTGGTGACCAAGAGTTGTTCTAACTGTCCATTAGCAGATTTTTTAAACAGATTATCAGAGTTGGAAGGATCATATAGTCCAATCCCCTGCCCAAGCCGGAGACCAGACACCATTTCTGACAGATGGTCTCTCCTTGAAAGCTTCCAGTGATGAAGTTCCCACAACTTCTGAAGGCAAACTGTTTCATTGGTTGATTGCTCTCACTCATTAAGATATTTAAGATAGACTGAGTTAAAACATCATACTAAACTGTAATATACTTTCCAGAGATTTGGCCAGAAGTGTCATTTTATTTTATTTATTTATTAAATCTATATGCTGCTCATCTCATCATCAAAGGTGAGTCCATGGTCTATATTTTACCATGTAGAACAATAATAGTAAAGGAAGTTACACAATACATTTTGGTAAGCATTAATAAATAAATATATTCATTCCAATGGAGCTTATTCTCAGACATATGTATATATAGTAATGTACTCATTATGTTCTTTTGCAATGGACCGTTTAAAAATGGATAATTTAAGAAAAAAATGTATTTGATTTGGGAAACAAAGCCAGAACAATTTGGAAAAGTAGATTCCCAGTATTTATTTTCATCAAATATACAATTATTTCAAAGAATATGTGGCTATATCTGAAACACTACATAACATATATAGCTGTGCATTGATGACATTGATGATGAAAATGGCTAGTAAAGCATTTGCTCAGTTTTAAATAATCTTATTAATCATAAAGGACCCTTTTACCCTTAGGATAAAGGGCTTAAAAAAGCTGCTGTACAGGCAAAAACAGTGAAAAAAAGTTCTTTCACTATTCTTCCCTGGCATATACACATATACATGTGTCTGTGTGTGTGTGTGTGTGTGTGTGTGTGTGTGTGTCTTGAATGTACTCACACAAACCTTGGTTTATGTGCTGTTCTTTCCATTTATTCTAATTGTGTTCCTGAATGCTTACCTAATTAATACCCTCAGTTATTCTAAACTGTACCCTACAAAGCAACTGCCATCTGGATATGTAATAATTAATTCTGTTAGCCAACTTTTCAGGAATCAAGCAGAAAAGAGTGAGAGATCAAAATATCTTCCTACTAGAGCTCTACTGATTTAAAGATGATAGAAGTGCCCTGCAGCTGTGCAATATATATATATATATATATATATATATATATATATATATATATATATGTATATGTATATGTATATGTATATGTATATGTATATGTATATGTATATGTATATGTATATGTATATGTATATGTATATATGTATGTATATGTATATATATATATATATATATATATATATATATATATATATATATATATATATATATATATATGAAAATACAATATATTGACTGAAGAGGAAAGGTCTTAGCAAAGATTTCTATTAGAAACAACATTTTCTCCACATGATTATTAGTGTCTTTGCTTGCAGCTATGAATCAGAACTATCCCAGTAAATGTAAGAAGAGCTTATGCAGCATTGGGTGAACAGCCGTAAATTATAATGAGAAAGTCCTGATTCAATTTCTCCCCTCAGACACAACCTTGCCAGGTAGCTTAAGGCAACCAATTTTTCTCTTGGCTTTAACCTGGCTTCCAAAGATCAGGCATGCCCTGAAGAGCTGAAACATGCTTTACAAACCTGCTCCCAGTCTATTACTTTTGCTTCCTTCTTACTATTATCAGAAAATGCAAAGATTAATATTGGCAAGCCAAAAACATGGGTTTTCCACCATTTCACTCCTCAACCCACAAACAGGGAATCAATGCAATAAAAGCAATGTCATGATAAATTTATGTAGAGAAAGAAGCAAGGGACAAATCAATCTGACACACATGTAGGTGAAACAACACAAATAATATATTCATTTCACACCTGGCAGGCTCGGCAACTGGGGAACCAAGAAGAGCATGAAGCCAAATGGAACAGCATGAAACCAGAATCAGACCAAGTAGTATTCAGCAACTCCAGACTCCAAAATCACACTACAGTAATATTATGACAAAGCTGATGCATATGAAACGCCCCATTAAGAAAATGAACTCTGACTTTCACTCCAGTGGGCTTCCACATTTGTCATCCAAGGACTTTCTAAGCACCATAAGTGCAGTTTCCTTTTTTATCTCTAAATGCCTCAGTTCCCATCCCAGAGTGCTAGGTTATTTTCTGTTGAGTTACAGCAAACGTAACTTGCTTTTTCTAACTTCTAAAAGCTGGATAGCACGTAAAGGAATCTGTAACTGTTCAATATCCATAATAATCTTCACGATATGTGGGATATACAGAAACTCACTTAGAATAAAGTGCAAGGGTTCAGCCCAACAGAAAATGCAAGGAAATATAAGCTCATTTGCACTGCGGAAGTGCCATAAAAAGTAATAGAGTATATGCAAATTCATATATTTGAACGTACTGCTTTTTTCTTCCATATGCCTGCTTTTTTCATGTCAGCATTTAATGGTCTCTGAACAGCCAAGATCATAAAATGTCTCACTCTCTGAAATATAGGTACATAGGTTCATATCTGTATGGCTATGTAATCAATTTATATTGCAAAGGCTCCCAAGGTGCTCATACCTTGTGAGCAAGTTTCATGGGGTTGCATAAAACTGTGCTTCATTGTAATGAGATAGGGAGATGGACTCTATGGGCTTCCCACTTTGCAGTTATCCAGAAAATATATACATTTTCCTACTACTTTTTTCTTCTATTTTTCTACTTTTTCAATTACATTCCCTCTAAAAGGAAATCTCAAAATAACATCCCTCTACATGGAATGAGCCTGAAAATTATCTGGAACTAAAAAATATGATAATTATGGAAAATGAGATTTTTTTTTTCCCTACCTGCCTAGACCTCAAAAAAAAATGAAACATTGTTTTTGTACATGAAGACAAAAAGACAGAAAGAAAGAGAATACAGTGTTCTATTTGAACCTGTGTTAAAATTAAGCAGGTACTTTTTATGGAGCCATTCAGACTGAAATGGCATATACATTTTGCAAAAAGAATGAATGAGCAGTTTGCTCATTTGAATCAGCTTTAGTTGTTGAACTACACACGTTTTGCTATTCTGCAGCACAGTGGAGATAATAAGAAATCTTACTTTTATCTCTTTTTATAAAAGGGGAGGTGATAAATAAACTAAGAATAAATCTTGGTAAGCTTAGATTGCTATGTAGATCTATCAATACATGATCTTGCTTTTTAAGTAATAGTGAAGACAGTTGCAGCCTTATGTTTAATTTTTTTTAATGGCCTGTGTTCTAGAGGGTGTGTTTTGTTAGATGAGGTGAAACAATGACATATAATATTGTCTCTAACTACATCCAGTAATCAGAGAAATGCAGGTTGTCCTGGACTTACAACAGTTCATTTAGTGACTGTTCAAAGTTACAATGGCACTAAAAATAGTGACTTATTTCCAGTGGTGGGATTCAGTCAGTTTGCACCAGTTTGGGAGAACCAGTTGTTAACTTTCTGAGCAGTTTGGTGAACTGGTTGTTGGAAGAAATCATTAGGGCAGAGAAGTGGTTGTTAAATTATTTGAATCCTACCACTGCTTATTTCTGACAATTTTTCACACTTATGACCATTGCAGCATTCCCATGGTCACATGATTTAAATTTGGATGTTTGAGAACCGACTCATATTTATGACAGTTGAAGTGTCCCGGTGTCACATGATCCCCTTTGGGACCTTCTGACAAGCAAAGTCAATGGGGAAATCAGATTCACTTAACAACCATGTTACTAATTTAAGAACTGCAGTGATTCACTTAATAAATGTGGGGAGAAAAGTCATACAATAGAGCAAACTTGCTTAAGAAATTTCTCACTTAACAACATACATTTTGGGCTCAATTGTGGTTAAGGACTACCTGTATTTTAGCACTTTACAACAACATTTTCCTGCTACTGGATGAACTGAAATAATTCCCAGAAATGATATGAAAGGTTACAAAATAATAGCTTTGTTTCCTCCTTAGAAAGAGGGGCATATATCACCTCATGAACAACTTGAAAATGAAGATTATCTTTGAACTTTTATACAGCAATACATTTTATTATATGAACCCCAGTGGAGCCATTTCCAAAAGGAATCAGGAAAGAAGAGATAAATGATAAAAAGTGTATTAAATTTTCAAAATACAAAATCCTATCTTTAACATGTGTGTGACATTTATAACCCAACAGCATGATGCTGATTTAACCCTAAGTTGATTTCCCCACATTGTGACTTTCCCATGTATTTTCCCAGAAAACCTACAAAAGGCAGAATCTAAAAGATACCGCTCTCCAAAGCTTAGGATTGCATCACAAATCTGTTGGCAATATCTATTCCCCTTTTGCTCTCCATATTCACAGACACCTAATCCTAACCATAAGTGGATAGCCACCCCAAAGGGAATTTTTCATGTCAGGCTCGAAAAATAAGTGCCCTCCTAAAAATACTTATGCACTACAAATTCTTTTGTGCAGTTGATTTTGCAATACAAATTCATAGAGACCCTAACCCTTAGTATATTTCCTCCTCCTGTCCAGGCTCTGATGGGGCCACGACAAACACATGTGAAGATATTCCTGTTGCAATGACACAACTCACAGGGAGCCAAAAACTTTTTGGCTGGCAAAAAAAGCAACAATAGCCAATGTTACGATCTCCTATGCAACTACCCCTCAATTTATATGCACAACCAAGATCAGAATTTCGGTCACTAAACGATGAAGTTGTTAAGTCAGTTGTCACATGATGTGACCCCATTTTACAACCATTTTTATTGTGCCTTTTAAGTAAAACACATGGTTATTAAATGAATCACACATTTGTTAAACAAATCTGGCTTCCTCAATTGACTTTTTGATCACTGGAAACTGGCTGAGAATGTCACAAAATGTGATTATATGACTGATAGATGATGTAAACTTGGTAAAAGTCAGTCAGTTGCCAAATGCGCAAATTGCAATCACATTAACACAGGGGTACTACAATGGTTGCAACTTCAAGGACCGGTCATAAGACACTTTCTCCATTGTAACTTTGAACTGTCATTTGTAAATTGAGGGCTCCCTGTAAATGATAGAAGTCACTTTGGAAAGTTAAAGGTCACCAGAATTATAAGAGATTAACTCACCTGTTTTTCTTATAAAAATGCATTCATACTTCCTGTTCTCCTAATGAGAAGGGAAAAGATAAAGGGAGCCAAAAATTAAAGGAAGGAATCTATTTTGAATTCTCCCAAACCCATTTGGAAAAAAAAATGATTTTGCTAGAAGAAACCATATAGCATGATCATAAGGTTCAATTTGATTAGAGGACAAATCTCTTAGTTGCAGAATTTACTACACCTCCTACCTTTTTCTGGCAGCAAGACATCTCATTAGAGCAACCATCATATTTTAAAATATTCCTCTTTGGAGCATGGCTGAGTTTCTGAACTACAGATTAGAAGCAGAGCTACCCTGGGGATTGTGAATCTGGCCAAGGTGGATTAGAGTTGTGCATTCCAATCATGTTGTTTCACTCTGAGTTAGGGAGTTGTGCTGAGTCAGTGCATAATCATGTAGTATAACCCAATAAATAAAGTGAACTGGGAATAAAGACAGAAAGGACAGGCTAGTCAATATGGATACAAATAGAAGAGCAAGCTTGAATAAATAAAACAATCATGCAGCTGTAGATCTAGATCGTGATCTAGAGAGCTCTTCCACTCCTTTTGCACACAATAATTACTTCATTCGGTTTTTTAAAAAATGGCAAACCACATCCCATAGATGAGGCTTGCATTCTGCAGAATGATGGTTTACTTTACTTCAACCCAATTTTATTTTCAACTTTGACCCAGTCTTTGTTTTGCTGACATTTCAGCATGCAAATGAATTGCCAGGGATATATTTCTTTCAATTTGTTTTAATGGAGAGTGACATTTAAAAAAAATGTTGCAAACTTTTTTCACAAAACATATCCCTCGTTCAAGAATAAAATGCTAACCAACTATAAAAGTGTACTGGATATTTGTGTGGGATTGTTTTCTTTGTAAATTTACAAAATCCACAAGATCAGAGGTTAAAATTTCTGCCTATTGCTGAATTTCTAAAGAGTGTCTGGATAGGGATGTCAGATTCCCATATGATCATTCCAAAAAGTGTTTTAAAAAGGGGGGGAAAGAAACATGATGTTTTTATTTACTTATACTGTAAAACTGCAGATATTTTAGGGTGATTTACTACAGCAGATGCCCATACAAAAGTAGTACAATAGTGCTTTTACAAATCCAAGAATCAAATCAGAATTTCTATTTATCACATATCACTAAATAGAACTGTGTAGACTTTCAAACAAAAGCTTGACATGCATGATGCTTTGAGTGAATAACCCCTCAGAACTGTTTCATGAAGCCACATAACATCCAGTTTCTACAAAATGAAGATAAAATGCCTTATCGTTTTCTGCCCCTTTCAAGGGCTCCTGCAACACATCAGTAACCTGAAGAAGTATCTTTTGGCTACTAAACAAATGAAAAGAAGCCTTAAAAATGAGAAAGTTCCTTCACAACATCCATACACCTCAAAGAGATGGACAATATTGCCTTCAGAAAATCCTGGTAAATCACAGCCATCTTGCACAGGGTGTCATTCAAGAGACATGGATCCTTGTATTTTGAATCATACAGATTAATATCATTTACATGTGGGTTGAAAATCTTAAATCTTCCTCCCAGCTAAAAAAAAAGCAATAGAGCTGCAATTTATTGCAGATATTATTTACAACTTCACAATCTGTTGTAAATCTGCCAAACGTTAAAATGTTCATTTTGTTTGGGATTAGTCATAATACCTTTCAACAATAACACAATTGTTTAACTAGAGACTTTCCACATTTCTCTCCTGAGTTTTGACCTATTTGTGTTTCATTTGTTTACTATTTGTGGTTCATTGGTTTATTTTTCTGTTGGGTTATAATGCATACAGTTTCCAGCTTCCCTCTGAATGTTTGGTAAAAAAAACTATAATAGCATTTTGTAGCTATATCAAAGAAAGTTTTGTTTTTTAAAAAAACTGAGCACTTGTCTATAGCTTTCTGGTTTAGTCATTGATATGAAAAGCAACTGGAAAACAATGTGCAATCACACTTAAAGCCTAGATGTGTTTGTTTCCTCAAACCTCCGTATATAAAATATAGTAATCAAATTTCTAGACATTGTTCATTTCTGATCTTTCTTCCAAAGCTTTACTATAATTCAGCATCTGCAAGAACTTCTTAATTTGGAATTAGAGAAAGATAAATTGCCTTTTGAATGATACTAAACATCTGAGAGAAATGTAATAATTAGAAATCTGTATGATCAATAAGCCTAAATACTTTGTCAAAATTCAAAAACAGCAGGTGCTTGGACATATTCTCTAGGCTTTCTCTCCCCTTACTAAATTTCTACCCATATTTAAATTTTAGATTTTTTTAATTAACAGAGAACTATTGTCCATGCAGGATAAGCAACCAACATGGATAGTTATCCAGCTGAAGTGATTAGCTTAGCTTTAGATGCATTAGAAAACATATGCACGTTTGTGAATTGTTATACTCTTTCCTTACTTGTTTATTTTTTCTTGTCTGAACATTACATGACAGGATAGAGAGTTCAATCTTCCTGAGGAGAATGAGAAAGTAGAAGCATCATTATCCTTGTTAAAAGCAAAATCTGAAACTGGTGATATCTGCTGATTCTGTAGAACAGTGTTTCTCAAATTTGGCAGCTTGAAAATGTGTGGACATCAACATCAACCATGTTGGCTGAGGAATTCTGGAAGTTGAAGTCCACAAATATTTAAATTGCCAAGCTTGAAAATCACTGCTGTAGAACATTAGCTCACCAAACATTTTTGTTGATCAGCTTCAGCCTTACCCACCCAACTGAAAATGATGATCCCAAGAAGAGACTAGGGAATTCTGTTTCTTTTCCTACTCAGACACTAGATAGGGGTGTCAAACTCAATTTGATTGAGAGGCACATCAGAGTTGTGTTTGAACTTGGGGGTCTGGGGTGAGTGTGGCCAGCTCAATGTCACTCATGTCAGAGGCACCTGTCAGTGAAAATGGGCTCCCAAGCTCCATTTCTGGCTGTGATACCTCCTGCAACCCTCTACCAATGAAAATGGAGCGGCCTTCCTGAGCTCTGCTTTCACTGGCAAAGGGTTGCAGGAGGCCATTGCTATTGAAAACGGAGCTCAGGAGCCCATTTTCACTGGCAGAGGCACTGCGGGCCAGTCCTTTGCTGTTTCCAGGGTGGCTGCGTGGGCCAGACATAAGCACCCCCAAGCCAGATGTGGCCCCTGGGCCCTGAATTTGACACTACTGCTTTAGATGAATTGATACTGGCATTTTTTTTTCAATTAGTATTTTTTTTTTGAAAGTACGTCTATTATAGAAAACTGGTCATTTGTAGTTTCTATCCATTTGGTAAAATACTAATTTTCCACAGCATACATATTCCTGAGAAGGCCTAGTAAGTATGGATGTGGTGATATAAGTATGTATTTAAGTATGGATGTGTGATATATTTCAAGTAATATTTGACCTTCACTTTTCTGTTGATGCCAGTGATAATCCATCCATTAAATTAAAGATTCAAAATATTTTAAAAAATATTATTTAGAAGCAGCCAATTCAATATAATCTGACTCCCTAACATGAGGTATATAGGAGCTTGGGCTTTAATCATTGTCTTATTTTAAAAAGATGTTTATTTAATGTTTAGGCCTTAACAACTGCAACTTTTGCAATAAGCTGATTGATAGCTAATTAAGTAATATGATGCAAACGCCAATGAAATAGGCTGAACTCTCTCCTCACAAATTAGGCATGGCATATTTCACAATGGGAAAAGCATTCAGGAAGATGAGTCATTGCTGATCTCTGAACCACCAATAATTAAGCAGCTGCCATGAATGTCACAACTAGCCTAAATCCACGCCAGCTAAATCTAAATAAGAGATGAAATCTAATTGTCACTGTCATTTCAGTAAAAATACAATTGTTTCACCAGTGGTTGATATGAGTGTCCTTGCCAAATCTTTCTTTTACTTATTTCCATCTGTATTCAACAAAGGTCTCTGGTCTTTCTGTTTTTTTGATCCAATAGTCTGGAATACAGAAGGCTCACCAAATGCATTTCATGCTTCTATTATACTCATTAGCTGTAATGCAAATGGAAATTTGTTCGTTTTATCAGATTTATAGAGCCACATTTCTATTGACTCTGGACATCTAACAATAAAAACAACTAAAAATTCCCAGTAAGATGGAGTAACCTAATAATGCTAGTAAAGTCCAAAAAGAACAAGATAACCAAGACCATTCCTTTTCCCAAGGCCTAGGATAAGAGCTAGATCTTCAAGGTCCTCCTTTAAAGGATGGAAGAGTCAAGACAATGCAACTTTGGGGGTATATTATTCCTTAGGGCAGAGACTACAAAAGAGAAGATATGCCTTCTGGGACCCATTGATTGATATTATTTCAAAGATGGGATCCAAAATATGCTCATTTTTGTAGATCTTACAGAAATAATCTAAGTAATGTGGTCCCTCAGGGAAGGGGGGGGATTTTATAGATCACAACCAATGCCTTTAATTGCATTCCAAAGCTCACCAATAGCCAGCATAGCTCATGCAGCACAGGTTTTCCATTGGTATACTAAGACAGACCCACAACTGCTTCTGTGATTGCATTGTGTACCAGTTACACCTTCCCAGTGGCCTTTATGAACAGCCTCATGGACAATGTACTGCAATAATCAGAACATCTGAGAATTAAGAAGTTATGAGCACGAGAAGGGAATTCTGATCCAGGAATTCCCATACTGAGGTAGACAAATCCCTTTTGAACAAAACCTCTAGCTCTTCCTTGATGGGTTGCTAAGGTCTAGGAAGACCCCAAATTGTTAATCCCCACTAGTTAATCTGTAGAAGAGCTCCCACATCCAAAACTAAAGATGGAAAATCTCTGCTCTTGAATGACCCAAAAGCACTTGTTAGAGTTTTACAGGCTTCAGGTCCCAGAACATGAACTATATAGCATTCCTTGGTCAAATTGGGATCAAGATATACAACTAAATATTGTCAACATAGTGATGACATTGGACATCATTTTGGTATGTGTGTATGTGTAAAAATAAAAAAATAAAGGAGCAGAAATTTAAAGTTTTACTTTTCCATAATTTCCACCAGTTCTATAATCCATGCCTACAAAGAAATCTCACTTACTGTGGCTGGGGTTACCCCTATGTAAGAGCATATAAAATTTCATCAGTCTTTGCCCTTTCTTTGATTTTCTTAAAAATTATTTTGGCAACTCCATATATTTGGTATGCAAGTAAGGAAGACTTCCTATGAATTATAACAAGATTAAAAAAAATGGTCTTGACTTGTCTTCTTGTCAAGATTAGAGGCAAGCAAGCAAAGGGTAGTAAAGGACCTAAGGCCAAATGCAACTCTTGAGCTAATTCTATACGTCTAATTTTGAAATGCCTCTAGTCTACAAGCCTCTGCTTCAGGGGCCTCTGTTTAGAAAAATATGTCCCTTCCTCTGTTACATGACAGAGGCAAATCAGAAAGAAATCACCCATTTTTCACTCTTGCTCTGCTCATTTTAGGCTGCCAACTTCCAAACAGATTACTTTGTAGGAAAATCACTCCTCAAAAATCAAATGCAAGAAAATATAAGAAGGATGGATAAACAGCAGTTCTGTTGTCCAGAGAATATCAGGGTTTTTAGCTAGTTTTGAAAAATTGTGAAATCACACTTATTTTTAGAATTTTCACTCTGAATGCAAGCATTTGTTTTACTTAATTTTTTTTAGAAAAGAAATCTGCATGTTGGGAGCCCAAGCAAGGGCCAGTTACAATAGTAAAAGCAAATAGGTAGATGATTAGAGAAATTTATTTATTCTATTGTGTTTTTATTTATTCCATTATGTTTCATTTTTGTTGGAATTATCCCTTTTACTCCATACCTTGACTCTGATAACAATGATTAAGGATCAGATTAGATATGACAAAGCCCAGGTTTAAGTTTATCCTCAGATATGAAAACTTATTTGGAAATTTTAGGCCACTCATTCTCTTTACCTCACATATTTTTTAAATGCATATAAAATAAAATGAAAACTTCATTTAAGCTGCTTTGAATTTGGGGATGAAAATCATGGATATAAATCTAATAAATGAGTAAATAATTACTATTGAGGTATTCCCCATTAGGAGAATAAGTGCACTCAGAGAAACGTAGTGAGAGTGGTGTTGAATAACACACAACCAACACACAGATACACTGAATAGTAAAATGTAGGTTTTACTTCCAGTAAATGGGTAAACAAAGTCCAACAAACAGTCCAAATCATACACGGTTAAAGCAGGTAGTATTCAATACAATCAGTCCAGGGATAATCCAAAAACAAAGTCCAGTATCATAAACAAAGTTCAGTAAACGGAATTTGCTAACAGTTTGCAAGACTCACACAGCAATACCAGCAGAATGACGTTCAGGCAAAAGGCAAAAGGGAAATGCAAGAAGAGAGCAAACCAGGTTTCTGGCTCCATCTTATGGCTATCGGAGGAACCTCAGCCAATCACAATTACAGCATTCTCTTAAAGATACAACAGTATTAAATGACTATCCTGGTTTATATATTGCCAACCCAACTGTTAGGTGACTATCATTCCTAACATTTACAAATGAAATTACAGAGTCGTGCAACATTTTTGATTCAGTTCCAAAAAGGGTTTTCAAAGAGTCTACAACTCTTGAAAGCAACCATGTTGTTTTGTGATCACTTGGCTGCCCTTTGTGTTAGATCTGGGAGGATGGTTCAAGAACGGAGGCAAGACTCAGATAGCAACAACAGCTCTTTATTAGTGACTTCAGATCTGAGCAACTAATCCCAGCCGCAGCAGCCCCTTATATAGGGCTGGCTGTGGCTAGGCAGCCAATGAAGGCGATTTGAGTTTGCCGCTCTTGGCAGGGCCAATCACGGCAGCCCGTTTACTGGCCAATTGCATCAGTTTATGGCGACCAATCACGATCGGCTATCAGCGGGCCAATCAGGTTTGCAGGCTTCGAGCCTGCTAGTCCGGAACACCTTGCATCTGCCACAGAATTCTAAGAAATAATACTGTTGCATGGGAAGAATGAAAGATTCTTGGGAATATTAAAAGTAGAATATTTTCCCCAAAGGGAGAAACATGCTCTCAAGGCAGAAAGCAGACTCAGTCTTAATAGTTCCAAGCAGATATTTGGGACCCATTAAGAAAGGCTAGGCCAATCTATTCATAAACACCTTTAGGAATTAAGATGGGGTTAAGCAAGGGCAGGACATGAACTTAACACCATACATTAAGAAAAGTGGAAACAATACCAGTCCTTTAAAAAAGGCAGGCTATAGGCAATAGATGACAGGATAAAATCAATTACACATGCCTGACAGGATTAGGACCAAAGAAGTAATAATTAAGACCAGGGCTGTCAAACTCGCAGCCTGCAGGCCATGCCCATGACCAGTTTAGCGAAGGGGGGGGGGGGAAGCCCCATACGTCACGTGATGCAGTCATGATGATGTAAGTTTGACACCCCTGATTCGAACCCATCATGAGCTTTTGCAAAACAAGTAAAACCAATCAAATAATAAAAACACACAAATCAAGCCTCCAGATTACAAACTGCTGTAAAAACTGTATAAAAGTCCATGTAAAACTAAACCTGACCCAGAACTGCATGCTGTGTGTGTGTGTGTTGGTTCTGTTCACCAATAAACAGAAACTTTCTTTGCAATCAGCCTTCATGTTATTTCCAGTGTCTTTCTCCCAGCTTGGAACTGAAGCAGATGGATTTTTCTTCCTAGTTGCTTTATGGAGTTCCAGACAGATCCTACATTCACACATGTATGAAGCATCACTTTGGAATCAAAATTAAAGAACTGAACAGCCCTATTGCCTGATCACAAGGCCAAGATAAGCCAAACAATCCTAAATGTTGACCCTAATTTGTGATGCAAATACTCTCTGACACTGAATAGAGAAGACTGCAATCAAACCTTTTCTTTCATTTTTGGTACTTTTGAGGATAGTCACAGGAGTGGGCGGGAAAGTCATTCCTTTCTCCCTACTGAGTCACTCAGCCTTCTAAATAAGTGTCTCGAGGCTTTTGTATTTCTAGCTGTTTCTGCCTCAAATCTCTGCAGCACAAAAAGCCAATACTGGAAAATGATTGCTCCTTTTAAAATGGAAAGTAAAAAATTGTTCCGATAAGATGACTGTAAATGAATCTAAGCAAAATTACTATGACGACCATTCATTCAGATCAGGATGATTGGCAGCTTTCCTCTATAAAACCATCAAACCTTCTCAACGAACAGAATATTTGCCTAACAAATTTGTAAAATAGAAGGAAAGTAACTTTACTAATCTGAATATGAAAGGCTGGTAAAGGAAACAAAGCCAATTCTCAATCATGCAAAGGAGTATACTGAGAATTTTTCTGTTCTTAAAAAAAGCAATCCAGTTTATTTTCATAGATATAAATAAGAAATAGATAAAGAATCTGCAGTTTCTTTTTCTTTGGGCTTTTTCTTTAATTTATCAGTTTTCCTTATAATAAGCCTTTTTTAAAATATATTCTAACAAAGACTTATTCCTAACTAGCAATGGATCAACTGAGATCTATACTTATTAGGTATACAATGAAGTATATCTGGTTCTGATATGGGACAAAAATTTGCATGAAAATAGTTGTTTATTTTTATGGAAATTTACTAGGAGTTGCATATAGTCACATCTGATATTAGTCAGTGTTCCTATTAGTAAAATAGCACAGAGGTATGTGTTTACAGAGTTCTGAAGTGCCACAGTGAATGCATATGATATGCATGTGTATAGATGTGCATTTCATACACACACACACACACACTATGTATAGCAATAGCATTTAGCAATAGACTTATGTACCACTTCACAGTGCTTTACAGCCCTCTCTAAGTGGTTTACAGAGTCAGCATATTGCCCCCAACAACTTGGGTCCTCATTTTATCAGAAGGGTGGAAGGCTGAGTCAACAAAAATCTAGACCAGGAAATGTAGTTTGTTCCATCCAACTGGGTTATCACTGATAGACTGGAAGGCTGAGTACACAAAGATCTCTCTGGCAAATTGAAAGAAAAAAATGGAAAGAAGAACATATAACAAAGGCAGAATATCAGCAGATAGCCAGAATCTGCAAAGACGAAGTCAGAATAGCAAAGGCTCAGAACAAACAAAGACTTGCAACAAAAGTCAAAGATAATAAAACAAGTTTCTTCCAACATATAAATAACAAGAAAAAAAATCAAGGAAACAGTCAGTCCACTAAAGAGAGAATATGGCAAGGAAGTAACAGGCAACAAAGAGAAAGCAGAACTGCTTAACTCATTCTTTGCATCTGTCTTCACACAAAAAGAAACTATAGCTCAACTCACCAAAAACATAACTGTAAAAGACAGACCAGAAATAAAAGTTAAAATAAGCAAAAAAAATAGTAAGAGAATACCTGTCTGATCTTGATGAAAACGAATTACCGGGGCCTGATGGATTACATCCCAGAGTTTTAAAGAAGCTGGCAGAGGTCATCTCAGTAGTAAGCAGTGGAGTGCCACAAGGTTCCGTCTTAGGCCCAGTACTCTTCAATATCTTCATTAACGACTTAGATGAGGGAATAGAAGGGCAATTTACCAAATTTGCAGATGATACTAAGCTGGCAGGAATAGCTAACACCCAAGAAGATAGGCTCAAGATCCAGATGGATCTTGACAGACTAGAACACTGGGCCATATCTAATAACATGAAATTCAATATAGAGAAAAGTAAAGTCCTACACTTAGGCAAGAAAAACCAAAAGTACACATATAGACTGGGTGAAACCAGGCTCAATAGTAGTAACTGTGAGAGGGATCTTGGAGTCCTAGTGGACAACCAGCTAAATATGAGCAAGCAGTGTGCAGCCGCTGCCAAAATAGTTAATGCAATCCTAAATTGTATTAACAGAGGGATACAGTCAAAATCAAGGGAAGTACTAATACCACTCTATAAAGCCTTAGTAAGACTACATCTAGAGTACTGCATCCAGTTTTGTTCATCACATTATAAAGAAGATGTTGAGACTCTAGAAATAGTACAGAGAAGAGCAACCAGGATAATTAGGGGACTGGAGGCTAAAACATACAACGAACGGTTGGAGGAACTGGGCTTGGCTAGTCTAGTAAAGAGAAGGACCGGGGAGACATGATAGTCGTTTTCCAATATTTGAGGGCCTGCCACAGGGAGGAAGGGGTCAAAGCTATTTTCTAAAGCTCCTATAGGCCAGACAAGGAATAATGGATGGAAACTGAACAAGGAGAGATTTAACCTGGAAACAAGGAGAAACTTTCTGACAGTGAGAACAATCAATCAATGGAACAGCTTGCCCTTGGAAGTTGTGGGAGCACCATCAGTTTCAAGAAGAGATTGGACTGTCATTTGTCAGAAACGGTGTAGGGTCTCCCGCTTGGGTGGGGGGTTGGACTTGATGACCTACAAGGTCCCTTCCAACTCTGATTATCTGTAATCTGTATGTAGTATATATTATAACATTTAAATTAAGGGGGTTTACACATGAAGATGAGTTAGAAAATTGCTGTTTGTATGTCCAAAAAATTCTGTACAATCTGTAATGCTTCCTTTTCTAATTTGGAAAAGCAATGGTAGAATGTCACCACTGTATCCATTTGGACAATCCAGATCTAGAAACATTAACATAGAAGCAGAAAAAATACAGAAAACTGATGGCAGAAACAGAAACTGATGGCAGAAAACCCTTTGAGGTTTTGTTTGTTTGTTTTTGTTTTACTTTTAATTCATTTATTTATTATTTTAAGTTATTATATTTAAATTTTGTTCATTTATTTGTTTGCTTGTTATTTTTTTGTCAGATGATAGGCATATGTTTATCCCAAGCATGTCTAAACTCAGTTGTAGATGATTGACCCACTACCTCCACTGGAAGTTGGTTCCATTAATGAATTAATTATCATTATTTAAGGATGAATCATTCTTATTAATTAAGGATCTGATTCAAGTTACAGTGACTTTTGAAAGCCCAAGTTAAAATGCTATCATGAACATGGACTTCTTTGCCTTCCTGTGAGAAACTACAGTAGATAGAAACAGATGTCTTAAACATTCTTTGTTGCTGTTGTATATCTGAGCTATTGATTACATGTTGGACTGTGTATCTCAGGGATGGGTAACATAGCTGATGCACTGAGAACATCTGGAATTTTGAGAAGATGTTATGAATGCTTTCATAATATGGCTACTGGAAGGAGTAATAATAAATGAATAAGTGACAAGTGAAATGAAAGAAATCAACCACTCATTTATCAAAACAGTCCTTTTTAGAACATACAATCAAGTGAACCAAGCAGCATGATATACATCCTGGCTTATTTTGGCAGGACTTTAGACTCTCCTGGATGGTGAAGATGACAAAAACTTCCCAATTTTGCTTGAGATTATTTGTGAGAGCAAGATGGTCTTCTTGGTTTGGGTGTGTTTCTTGCTTGTTTATTTCAACAAGTCTATGGCGTTTTCTTAGATTATGGCTGGCCCTGTCATTCAGTTAAATAAACAATGGCTTCAAACATCTGATTTGAGGTTCATGCAGTTACAGAACAACTGTTAGATTTTTTTTTATATGGTAGTTACATTTTTATTGCCTGGGGAGAAGAAAGAAATCTATCTGGGTTTCTACTTTAAACATAAAAATAACATGACCTGTATTGGCTATATATGTCTTTACTTTGTTGGAGCAGGACATTATTTACTGCTCAGCATCATATCTTGGACCAACCTCTCTAAAGCTTTCTGACAGCTACCTTTATCTCAGCCCTGATATTAAGCCTCAAACCTACATACGCTTCCATAGAATTCAATTCCTTTGCATTCACTCAGTGCAGATAGCTTCTAAGTAGACAAGTGTAGGATTTAACCCTTGCTCTTTTATTTTGTAGCAACTTTTTAAATGAGATATGTATAATGTTAAAAGTTTATACCTATTTCATTCTTTTAGTATGGTTATATTGACTCATAGGTGGTCCATCAAAATAGATAAGTAGGTAAATAGATTGATTTTCAGGTCTTAATTGGTTCCCAAGATTTTAAATGATAAAGGACTGAAAGATTCTGCTACTAAAATGGTAGGTTGAGGAGGAGGTAGCCTTCCATAAAAATATTTTCCTATACTATTAAAAACATAGCTATTTTTAACAACTCTGGCTCAAGAAAACAAGGATTGTTTCATACTGCATTGTGACCTCAGATCAGAGTGCTTTTCTGTCTTGTTATTAATTTTAAACATACTTGAATCAAAAGCCCATCAACATTAAATACAGCATTAGTGTAAGAATAATGTCCTGCCACAAAGGCTCAAATGATGTGTTTGAGTGGAGGAAAGCAATCTTCTTCCAAATTTCAGCAGGGCTGAGTGCCTGCTTCCTCCTTTCAACCACTTACCTGTTCTAGAATCTGTCCACTGTGGATCTGTCCCAATGTATCCAATGCCAACAGCATTCTCAAATTTGTGATATCAGTATTAAAAAGAATTGCATGTGTTAATACAATGTATTACGGAAAGCAGAAAGGGGAAAACCTATTAATCAAAGAGGAGAAGCCTAGTATCCAGAAATCTTTATTGTCCCTTTGGCATTTAATTATATTTTCAGCTTAATTATTGGTGCCAAAGTGGATTTTTCCGATTTCTTATTCAGCTCTCTTCATTGTCAATGTGAGGAAGGAGAGTGAAGAAAAAAAACTTTCCCTTTTCACTTTCTTTCACTGCTTCTGACTCTTCTTTGGGAGCGATGTTATCTTTTATACAATTCAAATTCCAGGGTACCTTAGTTGTTGCTTTTTATTCTGGTCAGCCAAAACTTTCACTTCTTATCTTCCTCCTGCACTTCCTTTTCCGGTTGAGTGCTTCTTTGAGGTGGCCATTTCTGACCACTGCTCCTACTGCCTTTGGGAAAGGGAGTTTGACCAGCTAAGGAAGAGAGATGCGGCTCTCCTCGACCCTGCTGGTGATCTCCGCCCTCTTCACCACCTCTACAGGGTGGCTTACTCCCGAAGCCAACTGGCTCGGAGCACTCCAGCAGCGAGCCCAGGCAGAAACCGCGCACGATCATGGATTCCTGCCTGCCGCCGAAGCCCTGCAAACTGGAAGTTTTTTCACGCCCCCTACAGACCTCTTAGGAAAGTGATGAGGTTAATAGTAGACAGTCTAAGGTTAAAGTTTTTGGGGTTTGGGGAAAAAAAACCACAGAGTCAGGTAGAGTATTCCAGACATTGACCACTCTGTTGTTGAAGTTAAACAAACATTTTTTTAAACAAAAGTGTGGAGTATGGCTCTTGCCACAGTTGTCAGATTTTAAATTTATTTGATAGGGCTGCAGAAGACCATCCTTTTCTGACTAATCTCAATGCTGCTTCTCCAGTTCTGACTAATTCCATTTCTACCAAGGCTCTCTAAACATAATTCAACTCAGTACCTGGAAATCTCATTACTTATATGGCCCTGGTTGATTTTGAGGCAAATCAGCTCTTATCTCAGCAGGGGAAGTTTTCATTTTACAGCACTTCATTTTAATAGATTATAATTACAAGTTTCATGGAACATCACAAGTGGATGTGTAAATATGCAGCATTTGATTAAGGAGAAAGTTATGAACAGAACAACTGAATAGGCTTTCTGTAAATTATATCCCCAGCTGCCTGGAATTATTTTTATTTTTTTATGTATGTATAAAGAGAAACAACTATAGTGTTTGCCTACAATGCAGACTGTGAGACTTATCTTGAATATTCAATGATTTGAATGAAACAGATTCTGTAGATGAAATTTACAGGTATTGTCTATAATAGCAGTAGGACTTTTAGTACTGAAATTGTATATGTATAGATATGAATATGGATATTATCCTACCAAGGATTGTCCTACCAAGGATTGATGCTCATATTTATCATTGCATTTCAAATATTTAATTTTATTGGGACCATAATGCAAAAAACCCACTAAGAAGCTAAACTTCAGGATTCTATATCAACAAGCTGACTATAAACTAATTCTTTTAATTACATACCTATTTAATTTTATTATTCAAGAATGATGTCATTTTCAAAGGGAGGAAAAAAATAACCACAAAAATATGCTCAATTTAAGTTTAATTTTCCCTTGTCTTTGCTATTTCTTATGAAAAAATATTTTCATAAATGAAAGTATTTGTTCTGTTATTAAATCTCCTGTCTACCTTTCAAATATATAATTTTTAACTTAACAGATGTCTGGCATGTTTCTATAATAATAATGGTTCAAACTGCAAACATATTAAAATATAGTGTTATTTATTTATTTATTTCTAAGCCACCTATTTCAGAAAATGACATGGCAGTTCACAACTCAATTGTATTACAATTAAAAATTGTAATACAATTGAATTGTAAAAATATTTTAAAACAATAAAAGCAGTAAAAAGCATTAGAACATTAAAAAAAGTATTCAAATATCTAGTTTGAAGTTTATGTTACCCAATTTCAGGATGGAATGTCTAACTTTTACATTAAAACAATTTAATGGAAAAATTGAAGAAAACTACCCCCATCCCATTCCTTACTTTGCAAAAGTTAGTGGAATGAACTAAATCATGTTTTAATTCAATTGGGAAACTGTCTTACTATTAGAAGAAGAAAAATTCCTGGAAAGTATGGGATTTATGCAGAGCCTCATTCATGGTCCAACACACAAAAACTTACATCAAGATAACAGCACATATGTAATGTGATGATGGAAATCCCACTCTTCCAATTTTGCATCATGACGTCTGATGCAAGCAAGTATTTAATGTAAGTTGTAGGACTACATCATGACATATGCCTTCTTGGTTGTTGTAATGCCCTGTGGAAGACACATACCCTGTAAGGTGTTGGTGAATAAGGCATTTTTATTGCTTATTATATTGTGAACCATCCAGAGCTGGTTTGAAGTCAAGCAGCAGCTAAATTGAAATAAATATGTGTGACTCTGAGTAGGACCCCTAACACAAGAATGGACAGAACTGATTCCCAAGATGGTGCAGAGACCTTCCTGACCACACCAACCAACTTCTCATCAAGCAGAAGTTGTTAGTCTATTAAAGTACACAATTTGTGCATCAATTCCATCTGGGGAAGCACTATTTCATTGTAATGGGTTATGAGAATGACCTTGGGAGACAGAAAGAAGTACTACATCCTAAACAAAAGTGCTACATTTGGAATATTCCCCTTCCATTTATGAGGTGGACCTCAGCTCTCCTGGCCTTTCTGAAGTATCCGAAGACCTGGCTCTGCTGTCTTGCTTGGGGCACATAGAGGAGCACGCAACCTTAGGTAGTTACACTGTGAAGACCCTCTCCTGTCGCGTTGAGCGACCGGTCTGTTGTTTCGGCTTTCTGGTTGATTGCTGAATTCCTCTCAGAGAATAACCCTCGCAAGGGTGAGTTAGTCCTCGCAAGGACGAAGTTTAAAGTAACCCTCGCAAGGGTGAGAAAATAGCCCTCGCAAGGGCGAGATAGCACGGGACCCTCGCAAGGGTGAGGCTAGGCAAGACTCTCACAAGAGTGATTGCCAAGCAAGCACAAGAAATAAAACACGCAAAACACAAGAGATCTTAAAATGAGGCAACACTTTGAGCCTGGGGGAGATGGGATTCCCCGGCTGCCCTGGAACAGATGGAAAATGTCCCGGCTTCTCTGCTTCTTCTCCTCCTTTCTCCTCTCCCAGGCTTTTTGCTGTCCTCTTTTATTGTGCTAATTCAAGGGAGGAGGTGAGAGAGGAAATTTACAGGAAGGTAAAGAGATACAATGTTAATCTTTTTAGACCAGTCTACGTGACATGAGCCACATACTCTGTAGCTGCTATTTTGTAACTGCTATAGACAGGCATATCTTATTTGAATACACATTCTTTGTAATCTTTTATTAACTCCCTTCCTGTCAGTGCTTTCCTTCTATAATGTTCTGAACTGAATACGTGCTTTTTAGCAAGATTTCTTCCTGTGGAAAAATACAGGACAGAGCCAATGTAAAATAGTCACACTCTCCCATCTTTTTAATTTCAATTAGTCTATTCCTGCTTGAACTGCCTCCTACTGGGACACTATATTCGTATGATTTTTACATTTTTAATTGTACATTGCCCAGATCACTTTTTGAAGGAAATGGGCACAGTCTCTAAATCTGATATAATACAGAGAGATAGAATCAAGATCACGTGAAGTGTTAATACTACTTTATAATGCCTTGGTAAAACCACACTTGGAATACTGCATCTAGTTTTGGTCACCATGATGTAAAAAAGATGTTGAGACTCTAGAAAGAGTCCAGATAAGAGCAAGAAAGATGATTAGGGGACTGGAGGCTAAAACATGTAAAGAATGGTTGCTGGAACTGGGTATGTCTAGTTTGATTAAAAGAAGGACTAAAGGCGACATGATAGCAATGTTCCAATATCTCAGGGACTGTCACAAAGAGGGAGTAAAGCTATTCTCCAAAACACCTGAGGGCAGGGCAAGAAGCACTGGGTGGAAACTAATTACGGAGAGAAGCAACTTAGAACTAAGGAGAAATTTCCTAACAGTTAGAACAATTAATGAGTGGAACAACTTGTCTCCAGAAGTTGTAAAGGCTCCAACACTGGAAGTTTTAAAGAAGAGATTGGATAAGCATTTGTCTGAAATGGTATAGGGTTTCCTGCCTAAGCAGGGGGTTGGACTAGAAGACCTTCAAGGTCCCTTCTAACTCTGTTCTTCTATTCTATTCTATTCTATTCTATTCTATTCTATTCTGTAAATAAAATAAAATATAATTGTACTTCAGTCACCTTAAACAGACTATCCAAATCAATGTGCAACTCCAAGCAATTGTATTTTCTAGATAACTATAACATTCTCATTACAGCCTTGCCAAAGGCCCTTTCTCTATAAACAGGGTATAGGTCATTATGGAAAAGACTGCTGGTCCACTATCATCAAATGCCACAGGGTGGAAAAATAATCTCTTACCACTATTACATAATTCCTAATATGGGCTTTTACTTATGTTTAGTTTGGCTCATACTTTGGACTGTCACTTTGGTCATTTCTAGTGATCTCAGTGCTACTGCTGTTTTTCCTTAAACGAACAGACAGATCAAAACCCTTAGTGGATTATCTGCCTCCAGCAAATCTTAGCAAAAGCCTTCATAGTATATAAAAGAGGAGGAAAAGGAATTGACAAATGTTTGCTACATTAATTTTTAAAAAGACACAGCAAGTATTTGCCATGAACCAATGCATAAATGATAGAAATGAAAACAGACCTAAGTGTTTAAGAAAAAGCAAGCAAATATTTATAATGAATAGTAAATGAAGAGAAAGACTTCACCAGCAAAATGTAGAATAAATAGAAGATAAGACTCTGAGATGATTCTCAAAATCTTTCCCTAGTACAAACAGAATAACAAAAGTCCCTAGTAGGTTGTTTTGCATTTTAGGTGTTTCTCTACACCAGTGACAATGGTGCTGTGTATAATTATTCTGTAAAAGAAATATGTTTTAAACACAGCTTTTAACATTCAAAAACAAGGATGAAAATCTTGTTGATGGAGAGATTTAGCAATCTCAACATTCTAATCCCTCCCACTTTTAACCATATATTATCTAATTATCAAAAAGACAATCCAACAAAGAGAATAAGGACTCTAACCCTTTTTATGATTTATGACAGTGTAGTAAATAATAGATTCCCTAGGTCCTATTTCCAGTTGAATGTAAAAATATATTTGAATTGATCGAAATAAAAGCACAGGTTTTTTTTCTTTTTCTTTTGTTTTATGCATGAGCCTCACTGGCACCTATACAGAATGCGTTTCTTCTTTTATTGTCCAGGTTTTGTTAAGAGCATCACTTTCCTAGCCTTAAATATAGATAATACAACAGAACCACTTGTTTAGGTTGGTTCACGGTCAAAAGCAATGGAAGATCAAGAAGCTGCTGTACAAGAAAACATTCACATTCTCTGAATAGAAGGCAGTGATTTATTTCTTGCAAAATGTATTCAAATTAAAATAATATGATTTACCTATTGAAAAAAACAAGATAACATGTTTGAGAAAATCCTTCCAGTTTACATACCAACCTCAACATTATATTCATTTGTGTTGTGAAAGTGATCACAGATGTATCATGGTCTCACTTCAAACCATGAATTATTTTGTGCTGTTGATTTCAAATAGTTTATTAATGTGGTGTATTATATCCAAATAGTCATTATTTTTGCCCTCTATGGTCATTCCAAAAATTAAGGTAACTTCATTTCATACTTACTTCATTAAATTTAAACAATAAATCAGGAAATAATTCTTTTTTTGTAATCTTGACTCTTTAATAACAAAACAGAACAATCAAACTTTAGGAAATTTGTATTGTGTAGCTCAGATCAGAAAAGCTACATCCAATTCCAAACATTAAATAACGCAAAGAAGAACAAGCGTGTCTTTTTGCTAACAAAACAATTTGTTCCAGATACATAGTTGGAATATAGCTATGTGCTTTCTATTCTGCATTTTACTACTTCTAAATGATCTACAGAGTAAGTGAAGAGATATTTCCAACAAAGGAACAGGAGACAATTGTCAACACTCTGCAAACTCTTCTAAAAGGTGCTTGTAAAGGCTTTGAAGTTTCAGCTTATATAAAATGTTAAGCTCCTACACTTAAGCTGCTACTCATTCATGCCAATTTCATTACAGTACATTATGGAATACTTTGATCTTTTGTCACTAAGATTGAAGAGCAAAAGTCATGAAAAGGTTTACTGAAAACTATAGAAAACAAAAAAAAATGGGAGACTAGAAAAAAATGAAATTTAAAAAACAGATATTACTGATCTTTCAGCAAGTTTTATGTTAGATATTAGCATACTCACCCCTGATTGGTTGTTTTGCTGGAGCGGGAATTTGAACAGCTGTCACTAGTTGAAGCTGAGGGCAGCTCTGCTGTAAAAGGAGCTGCCACGGCTGCAGTTCTCAGTTCTGTAAGAACGAAATAAAAGAAGTTGGACAAGCTGAGTTTCCCGCATCTTCCTCACCCACAATCTAACAGTTTAAATGGGAGTGAAGTAGATAGCACAGAGACAAAGGAAGATAGACTTTATATTTAACTTATTATTTGGCACCATGCTTTCTATATATGAACCAGCTCATTATGTTGGCAATGAATCACTAATTCTGTGTCATCCTTTATGAAGCCTGGATTTAATTTTAATCCTCTAATTATCCATTCATGATGTTTACAGATTATAAATTCAAACAAAAAACAAAAAACCACAAGATGGCAGCCACAATGGTTCCATGGAAACTCTGCCTTTTTGTTTATGTGCATCACAGAGCTTTGTTGTGAACATCACTGCATCTTGTTGTCTTTCTTTTTCCCTTAGATCACTTTATTTCCTTTCATTGTCTTTATGGCGGCACTGTGATAGCACAGTAATTAGAATGCAGAATTTCAGGCTAATTCTGCCGACTGTCAGCAGTTAGATCCTGGCTGGTTTCAGATTGAGTCAGCCTTCCATCCTTCTGAGATCAGTAAAATGAGGACCCAGATTGTTGGGGGAAATATGCTGAAACTGTAAACAGCTTAGAGAGGGCTGTAAAGCACTATGAAGCGGTATATAAGTCTGCGTGCTGTTGCTATTGCTATTTTCCTACTTTGCTTCACTCCATTTATTCATTTGCCGATATCACCATAACATACATAAAGCAAGGCATTTCAGCCATCTGACTACCAATGGGAGTCTTAAGGTAGCCTTAAAACTTCAAGTAGTACCAAATGTACCAGCAAGAGTCCTGATCAGTCAGTAAATTCACTGAGTAACCTTTGGGTCACTTATTGGATTATTGTGGGAAGAATCAATATTTTGTGTGTGCGTGTGTGTGTGTGTGCATGCACACACACACACACACACACACACACATATCGGCATCAGAAGTAAACTTGAAGGTCCAGATTCCCTATCATGGGGGTAAAATCAGACTCTTCAAACTATGAACTGTTTATTTAGATTTGTGTTTTTCTTGGCTTGTAAAGGCTCCCCAGGAAGTGATGTGTAGTTATATCAATTTTGTACTTTCAGCTTCTCTGAGGGGAGGAGTCCTTTGACCTTAAAGTAGGCAGTGGTGTGTTCTGCCCCCCCCACCACCACAAGTAGACATATCTGGGCTCAATAATTCTGTCGATTTGTATCGAGTTTCCTTCTCTCCTTTGCTTCCAGGAGAACTAAAGATGCTGCTGCCACCAATGTTTAATGTGATAATTGGTACATTCAGTCTTTATCTGGTGGCATAAATTTTTGTATTTGCTTTTGAAGTTGGCAACGTGACCAGATTAGTTTTTCCACCAAAGTGATCTTTGCATTGAAGCTTCCTTATTGTTATGGGCAATCTGTTTTTTCGAGTTTTGGGAGTTGTTATTGGTACATATAGTTAGATGACTCTTTTGACTTCAAGTAAAAATATGTTGTAATGGTCATCAACAGTATTGCATCCAGTGAATAGAAGTTGCCAATCAAGAGATGAGAGATCGTTGTCTATAAGATCATAGTTGCCTTTTTTGAAGTTATAATTGGGGATCCTGTCATTATGATGATTTTTGTGTGGACGTATGTTGAGACAAAAGTCAATCATGTTGTGGTCACTGTTGGAAAAGGGTTCTTTAATTTGTAATCCATAAATTGAATTCAAACTATTGCAGAAGATGAGATCGAGGCAGTTGTTAAGTCTAGTATTGTTGGTTACTAGGTGTTCCAGTCCCAGATTTGTTACAGCATTGTAGAAGGTTGCATGTATGGGTTCATTTTTACACTCGTTTAGGGTCCAGTTAATATGAGGTAGATTGAGGTCACCAAGAAAGATAAAAGCCTGTGGGCAGGACGGTGCCCACGTTAGTAGTGAATTTAACTTGTTTACATGTTTGATGTCATAATCAGGGGCCCTGTAAAATAGTAAGAATCGAAATATGATATTTAAGGACAGTTCACAGATGAAAACAACAACAATAACATTCCTCATGGCACTGACTGGGTTATCATAGGGACTGCCTCTTCCCTATAGCCCATACTGCTCAATAAGCTTGCTCCAGGTCCCTTCAGTTAAATATTGTCATTACTTGGGACTTGGAAACATGTCTGACCTCTGAAATAGTATCACCCCTGAAATCTGCATGAGTCCCATGCTTCAGTTCTGGGAGTCTTTGAAAAATCGGCTTTGCTCTAGGCAAGACTTAGGCTGGTTGCCAGGTCCCTATAATATTTTATCCAATTCAGAATTCTCTGGACACAAATGGTTTGTGCTTTTATTGTTTCTTCTTTTTAAGAAAAAGATATGCTAAGATTCTTTAACAACAGTCATTCTTACAGTATATGTTTGCAGTCTGGGATCTGTAGACAAATGGGGGAAAGGGCCAAGCACCATCAAAGGATCACTGTCTGCCAAGAACTTTTATTTTTATTTTGTCTCTAATTCTTTCTTGGATCACTCATGGAAATACAGCTTGCAGTTCAAACTAATGTCAATTTTTTGAAACTAAATAACAGCAATATAAATCATCAAATGCAGTACACTTTGATATATCTAGCCTGAGAACTCATTACAGTAAAAACAATGCTAATTAAAGCCACAAGCAATCTGGCTCCAATAATGGTTGAAGCATCTACTGATTTTAATAGTGGAAACATAAAAGTCAAAGATTCTTCTAGTCAAGGGTTGAACAGCTACAGCACCTATACAAACTGTAGACTTTAACTCCCAGAATTCAGGAGCCATCCATGCCCAAGAATTCTGGGAGCTGAAGTCCACAAGTTGTAGATGGGCTGTTGTTGCCCACCATTATTCTAGTCAGACTTCCAGAACATAGTGTTTTTCTTTTTTAAAAAAGAAATGCTTTTTTAGATGTGTAGCATTAAAAAGGCCTTTTGTTCAGTTTTGTGCAGAGAAAATACCAATTAGATAATGGCAAGAAACTGTGATGTTTCAGATTTGTTAGCCTTTGTTTGTCTTTCACCACTGTCGTGCTGCACATAGCTGGAAGAGTCATAGTTCTTTTAATAGCTGTTGAGGGAACATTTTTCTATATATGGAGAAATTATAGCTTCTTAGTATTCAGAATAAAACATGTCCTGATGTTGTTTTGATAGTGAGTGGAAAATAAGAGGATGCTATCTGCTTCTGTCCTTCCAAATCAACTATTTGCCCATTCTGATAATAGCAAAACCAGGCAGTGCAAATAAGCCTTTAATAAAGGAAAACTAATCACATTTTGCATCATGTGAAGAACATGTAAGTGCAAGAAGATATGTGATATAACAGACACCAGTTACTGTTATTTAATGCTATAAATTAGCATAGGAGTGTACTTCTCCTTTTTTTTTAGAATTTTCAAGAGAAAAATATTAATTATTAGATATATTGAATAAGGATTAAGGGGGTGCAGTGGTCTAGTGATTAAAACCCTGGACTGTTGACTGGAAAGCTGGCAGTTTGAGACCCAAACACCACATGATGGGGTAGGCTCCCATTTTTACACCAGCTCCTGCCAATCTAGCATTCTGAAAGCATGCAAATACAAATAGATAAATTGTCAGCATTCCAAGGAACAACCCCTAAGAACAAAGACTCCGAGGGTAGCATTTCCTCAAAATTCCATTTTATTAGAGATGTCATATTGGCACATCTGGGAAAACTCAAATCTGAGAGTTCTGGGATTTTCCCCACCTAAAAGAAAGTCAAGAATCCATCCCCTACACCCACAAGTCCATCACATTGTCCAATCATATCTTCATCCCAACTGGAGACTACCCCCAGTCACTCCCCTCCAGAGGCAAGGCAATTGTCCTTGACTCCCAGAGAAAGGAATAGTGTTGTGGCTAATCCAATGCACCCCACAATCTCCCCCTCCTGCTTTCCCAGGCACTAAATGTGGCAGCCTCAAAGCTCCAAAGGAAAAAATGGCTTCCAAGGTTAACATAAATAGGTACCACTTTGGTAAGAAGGTAACAGCATTCCATTCACTTCAGCATGTAGTCATGCTGGACACAGGACACGGAAGCATATTTGGACAACACTGGCCCCCTCGGCTAGGAAATGGAGATGAGCACTACCCTCTAGAGTTGAACATGACTGGTTGGGGAAACCTTTGCCTTTACCTTTAGTAAAGATTAAAGTTGCAGTGACCGGGTCTACCTTTCCTCTATATATACATTCAAAGTTTTGCAACTCTAGGTACATAGATTCCCCAGCTGTTCAAACATTCTGATGATATATGGATATATGCATTCAAAAGCTACCTGCAGCAGAAGTTCAGCCCAGAAGTAACAGGGACATTTTGCTAGGACTATGAGAGTAGAGGTGACACCTGTGAGTCCATTTCTGTTTGTGCCATTTGAGTGATTGGAGGAAGTACCTAAAAAGGCATATGTTGCAAGATTTGCCTGAATGCCATGGGTCTTTATAATATATGTGAAGTAATTGCAGAATAGATTTCTTATGGGGATTGCCTGGCTTACAAACTCCATCTTTGTGCCCCATTGCCATTAAGTTTTGGTAGCAAAACCATTGTGTGGATTCTACATGGCATTTATTCACAAGAAAGTGTCAACACTGAAGTGACCCTGGCCAGCTTGGAGGCTTCAGGGCTGCCACATTGATGAAGATGGGATAGAGAGGGGGAAATAGAGATAGCTGGGGTTTTGTAGCCAAAACAAAATAGTTCCTATGGGAACCAAGAACATTCCAACAGGTGGCTGGAGAGAGAAGGAGAGAAGTAACCAGGCAACCGGCCAGCAGCTAGATTGGACAATGTGACTTATTGTTTGGGGATGGGGAAACTTTACTTTTTATTTAGGTGAAAACCGTGGGAACTCTCAGAGTTGGTTTTCACCAGTCTGTGCCAATATGATATCTCCAAATAAAACTGTAATTTGAGGTATCTACCTGCCTCAGAGTTCTGTTTGCTATGTGTGTATTACTTGGAATGCTGAAAGAAAGTGTAGCATAGGATTCTCTAAAAATTCCTTCTCCATCAAATACTGGTAATACCACCAAATACTGGTCATGCTTTTGAACTCCACAGCTAAAAAATGGGGGAAAGAAAGGTAATGGGGGGGAGGGGATGAAAATGGGGTTCCAAAATTTACTCATATTTTAAAAACAAAATATTAAAAAAAAACTTAATTTGTAGAGAAGCTACGTGTATTCGAGCATTTTCCCTAATTTGTCAGATTAGTATGATATAATACTGTGAATAGTGAATGTGAATAGATATATTGTGTCTCTTCTCGTTTTTGTGGCTTTGTAATTCCAAACTAGTGCCCAGAATTATTCAGCTAAATTCCAGGAATAGCTGTGTGAAAAGTAGGCAGAGAAACCTTATTGGTATATTGATGTTTTACTAAAACTCATAGAACAGTTAGTTTATTAAAATTATAACCTTTTAAAAATATTTCATTTTCTTGTATGCAATAATTAATGTAATATATTGGTGCCATAAGTGTTCATTTATAGTTCTGTCTTTTCTTTCTGAAACAATTTAATGCCTCCCTGTTCAAATATTTCTTACATTTTTTCTCTTTCTTTACTATACCAGGTCCAGCTCATGTCGAAAGAATAACATATCGAAGAACTTTATAAACAGTTGCATTAATTGAAAATGTTATTGTGAACTACATGCATTAAAAAAACAATAATATTAACTTAATAAGAAAAGACGCCACATTATTCACTGAAAAATATGGATGATTAAAATTAAAATTAATGTACTTATGAGTGTCTAAGCCCTAGAATGAGCAAGGTCATCCATCCAAACTAACGTCACCAAGAATAAATCAAAATTATAAGAAGGAATGAGATATTGTATGCAAATTATCTATTGAATTATTAAGCTCACACATCATGTATACAACATGTGAATATCAAATTTATGAAAGGGAAGCAAAACAGTATGTGTTGGCTTCATCATCAGCTGTGAATTATCCTATATTTGTGCATTGCATGCAGTTTCAAAAGAAGAAAGCTAATAGCCTTATATATGTAGTTCTTCTCATCAACATTCTCCTTATAATATGCCATTAACAGGTGGGGGTTGAATAAAAATAATCTGCTAAATATAGAGAAAGACAATATGGTGCAAGGATTAAACTTGTTGGACAGGAATCAGGAAAATCAGTGTTCTAATTTCCAACCATAGAAGAATTTGGATTAGTCATTCTAAGCACAGACTAAAAATGTATGTCTCCAAGTTATTGCTGAATTACAGTGCTCAACATCTCTCATCATTATAATCCAATTCTCGTCTGACGATATCTGCAGAAATGCAGGTTTACCATATCTGAACAAACTTTAGAAGAGAGGTGCAGAGATAGTCATGATCCATCTGCTGCCTTTAAGACCTTTGATGGCTTAGAGTCCTTTTGAAAGTTACTGTCAAACTGCAATGTTTAATGTGTTGGAAGGGACAAATACAATAGATTCAGTATGAATAATTATGTTAACTGCTTTCAGTCACTGAAATTAATTTTTTTCTATTTTCACATTTTCTTAGTCCTTGTTCTTCAGTGTAAACATTGATTACATAGCCCTACTCTGAAGGTTGCATATTTGAAACCTATAATTTAGGCAACAGGAGAAGGGAGAAGAAATATTGTACATGCTGACAACCCCAATCAAAATGGACACCCATATACAGGCAATCTATTCTCAATATTTTTATTTTGACATTTCTGTAACATTACCATCCTCACCTACACACACACACACACACACACACACACACACACTCACACACATGCATCAATATTTTTGTTTTGGTTTGGTTTTCTTGTTGTTTTCAGCCTCTCCAAAGTCCTCTGTAATAAATGATGGCTTAACATTCTTCATAGTTCATTCATCTTTTCTTAGTCATGTAGTACTTATAGGTCCTTAGTTTAAAACTCATTTTGCCTCTCTGCTCCTTTTATTAGACAGATAAGAATGGAAATAAGGCTAAAAAATAAAAATTACAAAATCATCCAAGGCTTTTATGAATATTGCTCCAAACTAATAAGATAGAATATTGATGAGCATGTGGTACAGCATCATGTTTATAAGATGAAGATTCCATCTTATGGAAATCTAAGAAAGAAATGGGAAATAAAGCAAGACTTTTCTTTCTGTCATATGTACGACATTTCTGACATGAGTATTTCCAGCACCCACAAGGAATAAGAAAAAAGTAATGTACTGTAAAAGGCAGGCAGGCAGGCAGAGAAGATAGACATCTTAGACATAATTTTAAAAAAGCTCTTAATGAAGACTGGAGAAAACTTAATTACTGGTATCTCTGAAATGGCCAAATAATGTACAGTTTCTGAAGAACTAAAGAGATTCAAAGCTTGCAGTGAAGAGTGAGTAATAATTAAGAGGTGACAATTGGAGAATTGATCATGCTCCGTTGTGTGCAAGAAAAATGGTGACAAGGGAAAAGTAAAATCCTAATTGATTTTGTGAGTCAAGGTAATAACCATTGCTTTGAAGTCAGAGTCTCACTTTCTTAGAAGATAAAGAAAATCCCTAGTGTGTCATAGTCAAAATGAAAGAGCAACAAAATTATTCGAAGCTTGGAGGGGAAAAAAAAGGATAGATCTATGACTACTTTTCATGGCTTCATAGCACCAATATATCCAGTTTTCAATTCCAGAAGTAAAGATAACCATAGCTATTGAAAAGCAATGCAGTTCCAAATTGTTAAGGATCACAGACCTTGACCCTGAAAGGGATAAGGAAAAAGGACCAATATTTCAACATTAAAGCAATTTTGCTCTCTGAATTGGAAATGATACACTTTCCACCCTGTTTATGAGCAACAATGCCAGCTGATCAGTGTTTTGAACAGTGAAAACAAGCATTTGAGAAAGAATATACAAAAAGATCCTTCTTTTGTAAAAACTTCACATACACTTTATAAATATTTGTGTGTGTGTATGTACTATGCAGATAGACTATGCCTGAGTAATGCATTTTGCTACATTGTTCAATTTCTAAGAATGCCAGTTTTCTAAGTGATCAATTTACAAGTGGGATTTTAAAAAATCCAAATAAAAAAAACATACAACAAAAAAAATAAACAAAAATTCTTGAGAAGACAGATTCAAAGCACACAGCATTTTAGGAGGTTCATGCATCTTCATCTTTAAGGTCCTCCTAAAGGATAGCAGGACTGAGACCATATGGATTCATAATGGGGTTAGGGAATGCTGGTCCAAGACCTAGGCACAGTAACAGAACAGGATCACGTCTTTCAGGTCATCGTGGGAAACAGGAATCAAAATTACTACTTGACTCCAAGAGGCTAGTTTTTTCAAGGGAATCAAAAGGAGTCAGGTGCAACAAGCTATTCTGAAGACCTGGATCTTGACGACAGCCCAATGTTGCTGGATTCATCTCCTGATTTAATTCAAAGGGAACAATAAATCAAAACTTTGTTATTTCACAATACCTGTCAGCTGATTCAGTGATTGTAACATTCCAAAGGAACTTTTTCAAGAGGCAACTGGACTTTCTGGTTTTTCACTGAAGTCATTTCACTTCTCACCCAAGAAGCATCCATTCTTGGATGAGAAGCATGTCAGAGTATATTCATGAACTGGAATAGAGCATGGTAACAAGTCAGCCAGCCAATGAATAGGCATAGCAACAAAGTCAGCCAATGAGGACTGTTTGGAAACTGAAACTAGAAATAGCCTAGGCGTGGCTCTATATTAAGCTCTGCAGCTTTGAAGCTATGTTAAGTTCCGAGTCTGTCTATTGAAAATGAAACTGCTTCTCTCCTCAGTTATGTGTCTTGCTTGCCTGGTGAACTAAAGTGAATCTGATGTCTGTTTCTGAGCTCCTGAGTTGCTGTTTTGCTCTGAACATGTAATATGTCTGCTTCTGTTTGAGTTTGCTCCATGTTGGAGAAATCTACAACTGGTATTGTAAAATTTATTTTATAAGTTTATAAAGAAGTTAAATGAAGCCTCAATAATCTGTGTTTACTTTTCTGGCACTGAATTTATGCTGCAATACTCTGAACAAAGCAAAATGTCTTCAAAGAAAAACCAGAAAGTCAAGTAGCCTCTTGAAAAAGCATCTTTGGGACAACCATGACCTGGATGACTGAGAATCTCCATCGACATTCAGGGATTGTAATATTCCTTTAAAATAGATTGGTTAATACTTCTCTTTATTTTACATCACATTTAGTACTTTGATACATTAGGACTAATCAGGGAATATCCCGTTTCTGCTTTATCTTGAGTATCATATAGTTAAACTAATAATGAAGTTCTGAAGAGAGGGTTATAATCAGTCCCCTTGTTCCATGCTCCAGGAGACAAAGCTTTCTGAGCAGTTTATAATCTTTGGTTTCACTGACATATTGGTATAGCTATAGTTACAAGGAAATACCCATGTAATCTGAATAACATGCAATCATATATATCTACATTTATTCTTAATTAGGTTAAGAGATCTGAATATGCACCATGATTTCTTGATAAGATTACTTTTTCAAGACTTTAAGGTAATCAAGACTTCTGTGTAGTTCTCTCGTCTCATTGTATGAGTTGTTTTTTAGTAGATGCATCAGGTTTGCACTGCACATTATCTTTAATACTTCATCTTTTTTTCTTTACATTTCTAAAAATCAGGAAAAAAAGTAACACATCTTTTCAAGGGATCAATTTTGAACAAAAAGATAAAAATATTCATCTTAGAAAAGGAATGGTTAGTCTTCCATGGGAACTTTTTCAATGACAATCACAGAGAAGTTTACCAGAAGTTAAAGATACACTTGAACAATTAAGAATAATTAAACCTTTTTTTTAAAAAAAATCAGTTGATATGTCCATATGTACCACAAATACAACTGGGTAAATATATTTAACACTGAAAAATTAGTAAGCAAAATAATTCCGTTAATGAGTATCAAGACAACTCTGTGCTGTGACAGCAACTGTTTTTAAGAGGAACTGCTTCTTGAGGCTGTCTGACTTGTCTGACAAAAACATCATAAGGTGGGAAAAGATGGCTGTAATGATCACAGAAAGAGATTTAATGTATTCCTTACAATTGGTATCCTTATAGCCTTTAAAGCGATGCATGCCATTAAGGTTGGGAATTCAAAAGTTTTAGCTCATAATCCCATGTATTTAAAATCTTATTGATTTGGATCCAGAAAAGCAATTAATGAAGTCTGTTCCTGTTGGAAGAGATAAGAAATCTTCATTATTTTTGCCCCTTCCAAAACAAACATTGGATCCATTAAAGTATGCCACATGGAACTAACCTATATTAGACATTTGTAAAGTTATCAGATCTAGACCTGAAAAATAATGTTCATTTTCAATATCATCCAGAATTGGCTATCATTCAGAGGTCAACACCATTGCATTATCCAGACAGGGAAATAAATTTAGATACTTTGCCAAAGGTTTTATGACTACTTTGCATTTAAACAGTGAAGAGGTTACCAAAGAGATATTGGTTATTCTTAAAATCTAGATATGTAGCCTGGGCTTGCCTCTTTTTACAATTCCAAAGAGGCAAGAAGCATATGTTTCACTGGGACAGCCTACATTTCTCCTCTCAGAATATTTTTTTTAATACTGTAATTATTTTATTCTGTTATTTTGTGGTCAGTGGTAGGCCACAACCAGTTTAACAACCAGTTCTGTGAGCATGCAGAGCATTCAAAAAACACCAGTTTGAATGTTTACAGGGCAGCCCTGGTAAGTAGAACAGCTGAGGAGCGCAAAAACCACTGTACTGTGTGAATCAGCTGAGCTGAAAAAGACGGAAATATAGGACAGGATAGGGCAGGTACAGGTGGACGGGGCCATCAGAAATATTGATTCGCTAGAACTGGTCCAAACCAGCAGCTGCCCACCATTGTTTATGGTATTGTAAGCCACCCCGAGTCCCTTGGTAGAGAGATGAGCAACATATACATTTAATAAATGAAAAGGTAAAGGTGTCCCCTGTTCAATCATGTCTGACTCTAAGAGGAAGTAATCAACTCTGTTTCTTAGCTGAGGGAACCAGTGTTGTCCAAAGACACTCTGACCAGATGACTAAATGCTGAAGCACATAGAATACTGTTGACTTTTCACCAAAGTGTTGCCTATTTATCTATTTGCATTCACTTTCAAACTGCTAAGTTGGTAGGACATGGGACAGGAACAGGAGCTCACCCCATCATGTGGTATATGGGTGTCTGTCTGCTGACTTTCCTGTTCACAAGCCCAGCATCTTAACTGCTTGGCCACTGCACTCCTATTTAATAAATAAGTAATGGTATCCAGAAAGGATTTAAAGAATTATTTTACAAAATATAATGTGCATTGTTTATGGTGAGATTCAGGTTGCTTCATTATGATCCATATCCCATAGTATTTTTCTGTGGGGGAAAAAAATATCTTCAAGTCACTGAACACGTTCAGCAGCAGTAGTAAACTCTTGCTACTATAAGTACTATGGAATAAAAAAATTTCAAAACAATCAATAAGTCTTCCATCATTTGCACTGTAGTCATCAATCCTATTCTTTCATCTTTGGTAGCTCCTCAAATAGACATGACATGGAACTATAACTGATTTTAACAGTATCTAAAAAATATCTTATCCATCATTTAGGAACTTGTATTATTCAGTGACAATCTAGCATTGCCAGCACGTGCCACAACCTCCATGCTCGGGTATATAAATTATTTTATTGCTATGTTATTTAGGAAGAGATTATTTTTTTAAAAAAAGTCATAACCACTTTAAAATATATGTGATCTTACTTGTCAGTTGCAGGGGAGAAATATGCCAATGCAAAATGTTCTTGGTAATAGCTTTCTTTACAGTTGCTCTGATTAGCATTTTTAGCATCGCTGGTGGGAAAATCACACACGCCCACATATTCCCTTACAATAATTTTCCCCTCCTATTCCTGTTTTCCTTTTCACTTCCAAAACTGTCAAGACTATTCAAAAATAATAGGTCTTGATAACTCTAGAGTTAAGAATAATACATCTTGACAGCCTTGTAAATCCATGCTGGGCAGTTTGCAACAATCGAAACATCAGAGTCTAATGCCAGAGCTTTATGCAAAATAACCCTTTGTCTTTATCATTCTATGGTACAATTGGTTCAGACAATTTAGGCCCTCTCTTGCCTGATAGTATTAAGCTAATTACTCCAATCTTTGGACACAGCTTGGTACTGAATAAAATAATACTCCATTTAACAAAAATGTTTATAAATATATAAAAATCCAAGAAAGAAAACTCCTTCTATCATATGAATGCAACATACTAATTCTTGTTATAAGTTGTATGGATTTCCATAAGAGCCAATATCTGTTCTTAGAATTAATAATGAATGTATCTTTTTTGTTGTCAATCAAATTAATCTTTTTTCCCCCAAATACAAGCTGGTCTGCCCTGTTACTCTGCTCTGCTGGCTAGGGAACCCTGGAAGTTGAAGTCCATCCATCTTCAAGTTGTCACGGTTGAGAAACACAACAGTAACACCTCAAAATATGGGGATTCTGTTGTACATTTAAAACTATTTTTTAGGTTGCAGTTAGCTTGATTTTCTTATGAGAAATGTGCTTTCTTTTCAGAATTTTTCAGTGATTCTTTATCCTTAAGTGCTAGGGTCAATTTATCCATTTCGGCACAGTTTACTATTTTCTGAATAGTCATTTCCTCTGTTGGAATATCGACTTGTTTCCAACATTGTGCAAAAGCTAATCTAGCTGCAGTAAGTATGTGTAATATTATATATTTGGCTTTTGGGGGGAGTTATCTATTGAAAATCCCTAATAGGAAGAATTCTGGTTTTAATTCAGTCTGCTCAGCCATTATTTCCTCCAACCATTTTTTGATTCTCCTCCAGTACCTTTGGGCTTCTGTGCAGGACCACCACATATGGTAGAATGTTCCATGTTTCTTTTTACATTTCGAGCAATTCGGATTCGTGTTAGTAGACATCTTCGCTAATCTCGAAGGAGAGAGATGCCATCTGTAAAACATTTTATAGGCATTTCCTTTATCTGTTGCCAATTTTGTGATTTTATTATTCCTGATCCAGACCTTTTCCCATTCTATTAAGGTGATGCTATGTCCTATATTTCTACTCCAAGCTATCATATTGCCTTTGACTACTTCCTCCTCTTGTTCTATCTCTAATAGGTAGTTGTAAAATTTAGTGGTTTTTTTTGTCTGAACCTAGTAAGATTTTATCTAAATGTTGTGGCTTATTGTATATTCCAAAAGCTTTCTTATCCTGTCTATATCTGTTTTGTATTTGGAGGTAAGCCCACAGGTCAATTCATAGCCCTTGTTCTTGGAGATCTTGCCATGTTTTTAAAGTTCCTTGTGCATCCAGTAGGTCTTTGTATTCTATCATCTTGTTAAGATCCAAATTGTTCAGATGTACCATCGCCTCCATCGTTGAGATCCAAATCAGGATCTTTAGATAGTTTTTTATTTTATTTTATTCCAATTAGCCAATAAAGAGTCTCTAATTACATGTCTGTGGAAGCAATTCTGTTTGGTTTTCCCCGTGTCCCATAAGAACGCTTGCCACCCTCTCTGTAAATCATGGCCTTCTAGAAATAATATTATTTTATTCGATAAATTTCCCCATTCTTTCAGCCATAGTAAGGAGGCTGCGCTGTGGTATAGTTCCCAATTTGGGAGTGCCATATCCCCCCGCTCTTCATATCTTGCATTGCTTTTAAATTTATTCTCATTTTTTTCCCTTGCCAAATAAATTTTGCAATTATCCTATTGAGTTCCACAAAGTAGTTTTTATGTATTTTAATTGGTATTGTCTGGAACAAATAAATAAATTTAGGAAGAATGGTCATTTTAATAGTGGCAATCCTCCCTAATAGGGAGAGTTGAAATTTAACCCACAGCTCTAGGTCTTTTTTAACCTGTTGTAGTAGTTCGTTATAATTATTTTCCATTAGTGTCTTACAATGGGCCGTCAGCCATATTCCTAAGTATTTAATTTTTTTTACCACCTGTAATCCCATTGCCTTTTCCAGTTCTGATTTCTGTTTTTCTCTTAAGTTTTTGGTTATTAATTTTGTTTTTTCCCTGTTAATTTTGAGTCCTGCGACTTTTCCAAATTGATCTAACTCTTTCAACAGTTCTTGACCTACTTCAATTGGGTCCTCTATGAAAAAGACCATATCATCCGTGAATGACTGCAATTTATATTCTTCTTTCTTAATCTTTAACCCCTTTATTCCTGGGTTCTGCCTAATTCATGTAAGCAGTGTTTCCACAGATAGTATGAAGAGCAGGGGAGATAATGGATATCCCTGCCTAACTCCTTTCTCAATTTTTATTGAGCATGTATATTCTCCATTAATTATGATATTTGCCTTTTGTGGGGCGTAAATTGTGGTTATGATGTTTTCAAATTTAGTGCCTAGATTCATATTGTAAATTTGTTGGATTAGGAATTGCCAATTTAAATTGTCGAAGGCCTTCGGTGCATCCAAGAATACAAGGGGTATTTGTTTTTCTGGATGGGCTTCGTAGTATTCCAAACCATTTAACACTGTTCTTAGATTGTTCCTAATTTGTCTGTTGGGGAGAAATCCATTTTGGTCTTTATGTATATATTCATTCAAGATTCCTTTTGGTCTATTTGCTATAATAGTAGCAAATATTTTATAATTAGTATTTAACAAAGAAATTGGTCTATAGTTTTGTATGAGTCAAGGATCTGAATCTTCCTTCGGAATCAGCGAAATCAATGTCTCCCTCCATGAATCCGGCATTTTAGCTGCAAGTAAAACCTCATTATATATTTCCACCATGAGGGGTCCGATTTGTTCTCCTATTGACTTGTAAAGTTCCCCTGGGATCCCATCAGGTCCTGGAGTTCTGTTGTTTTTTTGAATTTCTGTTGCTGTTTTCAGTTCAGACCATGTAATATCTTTAATTAGCATTTCTTTCATCTCATCCCCAATTACTTTGTCTTTTGTTACACCAAAATAATTTCTTATCATATTCTCCTTTACCTCCTCCTTTTTATAAAGGTCTTCAAAATATTTATATGCAATTTCTTTTTTCTGTTCTATTCCCTGTTGGGCATCCCCATTTCCATCTATTAATTGATAAATTAATTTTTTCTGTTTTTCTTTTTTGAGTTTGTAGGACACCTATCTTCCTGGTTTATTAGCCTGTTCAAAGAATATCTATCTAGCTATATTCAACTTTGTAATCATTCCTTTCTGTTCAATTAAGTTCAATTTGTGTTTAGTTATTATCATCTGATTTTGCAACCTACAATCCTCTGGAGTACTTTGTGACTGGGTTTCTAGTTCTTTAATTCTTTGTTTTAATTTATTTTGTTGGGCATAATTTTCTTTATTTCTCCTGGCAGTATATGATATCATTGTGCCCCTTATTACTGCCTGCATTGTATCCCAAATATTCTGCTTCATAGTTGCCTCATTATTGTTTTCTTTTAAAAAGTAATCTAATTCCTCCTTAAGTCTATTCATGAATTCTTCTTTAATTAACTGTGTATTTAGCATCCACCTTTTCCTTGGCTTTTTCCTACCTTTCCACACTATCTGAATCGGATTATGATCTGCCCATTCATTAGGTAAAATTTCAATCTCTTTTAACTCACTTGCTATTTCACCATTCATCCACACCATATCAATTCATGTTCATGATTGGTGTGGATTTGAGTCAAATGTAAATTGCTTTTCTCTGGGTTTAATTTTCTCCACATATCTATCAAATTCAATTCATTCATCATTTCCTCACATGTTTTCAGTAACTCTCTCTTTTTCCTCTTTTTCCCCCTACTACTGTTGTCTTTTTGATGGTCCACAATGGCATTGAAGTCCCCTAAGATACAAATATCCCTTTTTTCTAATCCCACTATTTTTTCATATAAATATTTAAAAAATTATTTTTGGTTTTCATTAGGGGTGGAAATTACTACTAATAGAATTGGGGTTGAGTTGATCCAGATTTGTAAAACCAGCATTCTTCCATTGGAATCTGTCCAAATTAGGTCTGCTTTCATATCCTCTTTCATATATACTGCTATCCCTTTCTTTTTCCCAAAGTCTGCTGGTGACGTATATAGTTTCCCTAGCTTGGGGCATTCTAAATATTTTTCATCTAACTTCCTTGTCTGCATTTTGTTTAATTAGTTTAGTTTAGTTAATATTCTTTTCCTTTTTATCCTAGAATTCAGGCCGTTTATGTTAATTGATAATATTTTCTTTTCCTCATCCATTATCTAGTTGATTCTTGCTCTTTGTTTTGTAGTTACTCCTCTTTCTCTTTGTGGCTGGTAATGTGTCCTCGGTTCTACTCTCTCTTGTTGTTGTTGTGTATTTTTTGGATTCCTGGGACTCCTATCTCTATTCTTTTAGTAATTAGTAATTAGTAATGGTTGTCTTGCAAATTTGATTCTAATTCATCTTTACTACTCAGTTCTTCTGGGCCTACCAATTGTTCATAAAATTCTTGGGCTTTTTCCACAGAATTTACTCTAATTTTCCTTTCTTCCCATAAGATTAGCATCCCTTCTGGGATTAGCCATCTAAATACAATGCCTTTTTGATTGAATTGGGCCACCAAGAATTTATAGTCTCGCCTTTGCTCTCTCACTCTTCTTGGGATTTGTTTAAGCACCAAGACTTCTTTATCTTTATATGTGATTGTTTCTTCTCTGGATATTTTGTATATAATATCCCGGACCTTTCTTCTAGCAAATCTTATGTGAACTTCTTTTGGGCATTTATGGTGTCTTGCATAATTTGTACTCACTCTATAAACTTTGTCCAACTCTTTCAGAATATCATCCTTGTCTTTTTCCAACACTTCTGCTAATATTTCTGCTATCACTTGTTCCAAATCCTCTTCTTTTGATACCACTATATTCTGGAATCTCCAATATGCTGTGGCCTTATCCATCTCCAAATAGACCAGGCAGTCATCCATTTCTTTGCTCATGTTTCTTAGATGTTCATCAACCATTTCCACTTTCTTTTCAGTTTGTTCAGTCCTTTTCTCTACCTCCTTTATTGTTGATTCGTTTCTCTCTAATGCTTGCTGGATTGTTCCAATTTTTCCATCCAAGTTTGAAATATCTAGTTTCATTTCCACCTTTAATTTCCCCATCTCTTCTTTTAGTTCATTTGTATCAGCTCTTGTCTCAGTATGATTTTTCATCATTATTTCTTGGAGCTTAAGCATAGATTCTTGTACAGTGAGGAATGTCAACTAGATATTGGCATTCGTGATATAGGGTTGTTTCTCTCCAGGCAGTGTTTCCTCAATTGCTTTTGTGCCATAATTGAGGGCGATACTGCCATGGTTGTTAATGTTGGAATAGTCTTCTTCCCAGTTTTAAGCATTGTAGTAGTTGTAGAGGTCATTTCTTGGAGAATTTGTTTCTGTTTTTGTATTATACTAAATACATTATCCCAAATTAGCATACGCTATTTAAAAATATCAGATAGGAGTAACCACTACTCTAATTGGTTGGTTCCTGATTTCCTTAGTATATTAGTGGACTAGACACTCTTATAAGTACAAATATTATCCAAAACAATTTCAAAATTAAATTCCAAATCAAGTATCTAAATTTATAAATTTTAGTATTTATATCAAAATTCCAATACTTAAGTTCTAAGTACTACTAATCCGTATATCTATAAATGCTATGGAGCGCTTAATCTAAATATCAATATTATAAAATAGTGTTTTAAGTTTTTACAAGTCTAAATAGAGATAAGTTGACCTTACTATACAACAGTTAATTATTTGAAATATGGGTATCACAATTAATTATTTAGTCTAATATAATCAACAAATATAATCAAATATCAATACTTAGTTAATTATTATCATTCCCCCCATTTTCCCTATATATTAAAGTAAGATAGAAACCTCAATATTACTAATATTACTAATATATCAGCTAAATCAGATATACATCACATTTACCACAATCAAATACCTGGAGAAAGAAACAGAAAATTGATATCAGAGAAATAGTTAGTCCGAACAGCAGAGGCTACAGGGCATGAAGTATCTTAATGTAACTGTTCAACTCTTTATCTCTAAAGTTAGAAAGTTCTGTCTCCTAACACACCAGAAGCGTAGCCTTGCTGAGTAATGTCTCTGATTTCACAGTCTCACCGCACCCTCCGCTATAGTCATTCCTCCTTTAATTCAAAACTCTTGCAGTCCAGTCTTCCAAATTTCATATGGTCTCTTCAATTAACAGGTTTCCTCCACTTATTACACTTCCAAGTCAATAGTCCAAAAAGACTCCAGTAAATTGTTAAATATCGTCTTACTTCCTCACTTCCGATCTTCCCCCGGTCTCAGGCTTGTTATCCAATCTTCCTGAACATCAGCAATCCAAACTGCTCACACTTTCCAAAAGTTAAACTCTTTCCTCTTTTTTTTTTCTGTTGATGTCAGTCACACAAGCCTCTCCAAGATTCTTACCTTCTCTGTCTGATCGCTTGCATCCTTACCTTCTTCCGTCTCATGAGCCCTTTCGCTTTCACAGCCACTCACATTCGCTTTTTAGCTGCTACTTTCAGGCTTTGCTCTGACTGATGTTGTTGTCATCTACTAGACTACTCCAATGCTCTACGCTCTATCAAAATCGCAGATTCCTTCACTCACACTCTTCTCTGTTCACCACAGTCTGTCACTCACTCGCTTCCTCTTGTAGGTAACAATCCAGACTTCAGGACCGCCATTACTGGATGGCGGTCTCTTGTTTTGTTGGTCTCTACAGGGTCTCTCTGCATCGTAATGAGAGTCACCTTGTCCACACTGCAACTCAAGTCTCCCCACACCGGCATGTTTCTCTACAGGATACATGCACCCCAAGGGTCACTCCAACAGTAAGAAAAGGTAGCAAAAAGCCCCAAGTGAGCTTCAGCACCTCTACTCATCCATATTGCATCACCAGAAGTCCCCCTAGTCAATCTTCTACACATACAATTCATGTTTAAACAATTCATTTAGCGCCCCCCCCCCCACACACACACACACTATGCCAGGTCCAAGGAAAAGTGAATAATCACCATCTTATTTCGAGGAAACACCTCTGGTTATGTTTTTCCTCTACCTCCTAAAACTTTAACAATTAAAAAAAAAAAGTGGTAAATGAAATAAAATCCATGGAACCTCTTCCTGATCTAAAGGAATTAGCTACTCCCTCTACTCTTCCTGTGATGTAAAGAGCTAGACAAATCTTACAAGAGATAAATAGAATCAAACTTTATTTTACAAGAGGGAAAGAGAATAAACTTCCCATCTTATCTTTGAATACAGTAGTTATATGCAAAATTATCAGCGGTAGAAGGCATAAAAACATAGCAGACAGCATCTCAAAAGAATCTTTGATTAGACCATGAAATGTGTTGGTCAATATGCTAAAAAAAATCCCACTATAATACAATTTGCATGGGAAAATATACACCAGAGACAATATATTAAATGCACAATCCAAACAAAATCAATTGCACACAATATTTCCAACTTGTTACCTATTTTTTAACATGACCTGTTGCCTGAAGCTAAAGTCCCTCTCTTGCTTTTCTAAACTTTTCCTTAGCTTCTTGTTGGTTTTACCACATTTTCAAGACTTCGGGAACTTTATTTCTTAGTTTAGGAACTCAGCTTATTGCTTCTCACTGTATTCTCAGAGGACTGCCTGCAGTTTCCATAAGAACAACGTATTTTCTATCCAGATAGGAAGGAATAATGAGGTGCCCAGCTTGAAACAGTGGAATGGCTATACCCGAGATGTTTGTGAATGCAAGGTGACATTACATCAGTCTGCTTTTTGGTTGTTATTCTCATAGCATTCTTTTTTCCCTGTCCTGCCATTTCACTATATTGCTTTATAACCTTTAGGGACAAAAATCAATTCAACCATGTGATTATAATTAGTTTTCATTTGCTTTAGCTAATCCAGGCCTAAACATTGAATTAGCTGATAAGAACAGAGTCTCCTTGAACAAACTTTCCTAAAATTCATAATTTCTTATTTGGACCAAAAATAATAATACAAAAAGTCCTATTTCCAAGGCAGTTGTAAAGCAAATGACGAGGAAAGGCATAAAACTTCTAAAATAAAGGATAATTGGATGAAACTGTACCTAATTCATTTATATTTCTGAGATAAATAAAATTTTGTATGAATTTTATTTTTTATTTTATTTATTTATTTGTCAATAGCTTACAAGATAATAAACATAAGTATAAATACAGGAAATGGGTACGAACAATTGGGGACAATAGGACAGGGATGGGATTGTGTGCTTATGCACGCCCTTTATTGGTGAAACTGACTCTTCTCATTCTCTGTATTTTACCCAGATGCTTCTTGGGCTCATCCATGTGTCCACAACTGTGTGCATTTGTTTGTTTGTTTATTTGGTTGATTGGTTGGTTTTAATTTGATTTGATTTGATTTGATTTGTTTGATTTGATTTGACTTGACTTAATTCGATTTATACAGGCTTAAGAATTAAGATTAAGAATATCTGATTTAAAGATAACCCATACTTATGAAACAGCTGCCTATTACTAACAATGGCATTGTGTCTTTCCTTGAGCTATCAAACCGCTGAAACCGTGCAGTATTTTCATGTTCTGCTAAACCCATGAGTTTTTAATATAAATGCTGTTTTCAATGATTTATGAAAAAAATGTGTAGCTTTAGCAGTTTGTCAGCTCAAGGGATGAGGATGTAATCTACCATCTTTAGTAATGGACAATTCATTTGTAAGTACAATCTTACTTACATAAGTCAAAGGCAGAGTTAGGAATGGAATTTGTTCTTATCCTAGAAACCGCCTATGTTTTTTTTAAAAAACAACTCGATCAACAAGTGGATCACATCAGCAAGAAAACCAAGAACTACAAAAACCATGACACACAAAACCATAAAAAAAAAAAAAACCAGCACCCCAGTTTTCCCCTTGGGGGCTCCATAACCAATTGCAGATATTCTTACTCTACCCCAGTGTCAGGGTAAAAAAGTAAAGTCTTGATGGTTTCTTTGGGTATATGTTTTTATGTCAAGGTGGTAAATGGGCAACTGCAGATTTTCACAGCTCATTTCAACAAAATGCTGCCTGAAAGACAGAATATGTATTGTGACATTATGTCCTCAGCAACAGGTCAAAATGATGATTGTGCTGGAGCAAAATAATTGTGCAGATGAACCTTCTGAAATAATAAATAAAAATATGTCTTGTTCCCCATTTACAGAATCAGGGTTGTCTGTAGTTTTTTTTTTTTTAAAAAAAATACCTCATACTCTACTTATTCAGGATGGCTTGCAACAGTTAAAAACAGAAAGGCCATAAAGGCCACAATAAAAATAACAACAGCAAAAGTTGTTCAATGATATAGAACACTTCTTAGAGAGGTTGTCATGGTTTCGTGGGTGGTGCTGACCCAAGCAGCACATACACAAATGAGAGTTTATTAGACAAAGGAATTGCTTTGAGTATAAAAGAAAATCTACTTATCACAGCCTTATTTACAGAATTATTATTTATCTTATATCTATTACTCTCATGGATTATTTTAAAGTTTATTCTAGTTCCCTTATTGAGCTCTGTTCTAACTTCTATTTAGATCTTATCTTTTATACAACTTATTTTTCTTATTCTATAGCTTTAACTCAATTCTAACTTCTTATATTATATCTTTATCACTTAATTCTACCTACTGATTGTTCATATTTCTGTTTCTCACTAGGACAATTATCATCTATCTGTCAACTATCATCCATTTCTTCTGTGACTATCTTAGAGGCTGGATTCTGCTGTTAGCTGGCTTGACTAGGGTGGCTGTCAGCAGTATTTGATGTTGCCACTAGTATCAGATTTTCTTGGCTTTGTGAAACTTCTTCCATCCCAACTTACTAGCTCTCCACTACTTCAGGTGATGGGAAAAACCAAATAAAGTGTCAGTTGAGGAAAAAATAGTTAATGAGTGACAGTGAAAATAGATAGAGGATAAAATAGATTTTAATAAATTTCAATGAATTCAAATCTACATGGCCTTATGGTTTATGTCCCAGAGTATCAAAGGAACAAAGAGAAGGTGATTTCAAAATAATTTCTGGTAATCCTGGAAAAGTCCTTAAGTGTTCCCCCCAAAATAGAGGAGAGCAACTGTCATTCCATTCTTCAAAAAGGATAAGAAGAAGAATTTATAAAAATACCGATCAATCAACTTGATATGTGTACTGGGCAAGATATTCAGACAGATTATCAAGTGGTATATCTGTAAGACATTGTATAAACATACTACAATTAACAGGAGTTAGTATGGACTTGTCATAAACCACATTAGACTAAATTTATCTCCTTTAATAAGCTAGTAATAGTAACTTTAAGGTTTTGTAATTGAAGGGAATTCATAGATATATTGTACCTGGGCTTCAGCAAAGTTTTTAATAGAATGCTTCATGACATTATCATTTATAAAACAGTACAATGCATGCTAGATGATACTATCATTAAAAGCACTCAGAATTGGCTAATTAATTATTCCACTTCATTTTGGAAGAAAATATTATGTAGAGTGTCAAAGGGTTTGTCCTATCTCATGTGACTCAACATGTTTATCGGTGACTTGATGAAGGAGTTGGGAAAATAGTTATGAAGTATGAAGATGACAAAAAATTCTACAGCTGGACTGGAAAAGGATAAAGTACAAATATAGAAGAGAAAGACCTGTCTTGGCAGTAGTATGTGCAAAAGGGATCTTGGATTCAAATGAAACAGGATTCAGCTGTGTGGTGCAGGTGCTAAAAAAAGAGACATACTGTTTTGTGGTACACAAATAGGTACATAAAATCCAGACCACAGGAGCAATTGTTCCATTTAACTCAGTCCTGGTCAAACCCCATCTGGAGTGCTGTGTTCAGCTCTGGCATTTTGTTTCAAAAATGGCAGTGACAAATTAGAGAAATTCAGAAAAACTTGCCAAGATATTAGAAGGCCTGAAAACCAAATGCTGAAATGATTAGGGTATGTTTAGGCTAAAGGGGAAACAATTGAGGAGGTATATGATATGCAAACTTCAAACATTTAAAAGTTGTCATATAGAAGAGGGAGTACACTTAAAACTACAACAGGGAAGTGTCCAGCTAAATATCAGAAGAAACTTACTGTAAAGCAATCAGTGGAAAAGACTGCCTCACGAAGTGGTGAATTCTCTTTTTCAAAGAGCTCCCAAGAAAGATTGGGTAGATGTTGGAAATGCAGTAGTGGATCCTTCACTGAGGAAGCAGTTGGACTCGTTGATCCCTATGGTTCCTTCCACCTCTATGATTCTGAACCCCTGGTTATAGCCAGCAGAGTGCAGCTTTCAGAGGACTAAAGAGATTCAATATGCCTGCTTTATAGTTTCCAAGTTCTGAAAAAATGTATGATCTATCAAAGAACTAGAATAATGATATCCTATTACTTGGAAGAATTGGGTTCATTGTGCCTTATTCGTAAGTAGTTATTTATTTATTTATTTGATTTGTCAATTGCTTACAAGATAATAAGTATGAGTATATACATAGTTATGAATACATGAAATGGGTTCATATAAGAAAAATAAAAGAAACAATAGGACAGGGATGGTAGGCACGTTGGTGCGCTTATGGTCTTAGAAGTGATGGTCTTAGAAGATGGTCTAGTTATGGCCTTAGAAGTGAGGTATGAAAGATATTTCTTACATATCTCTATGGGAGAAAATCTAAACATTTATATTGTTGCATCTGATTCAGGCTACTTAGCATGATTCACCATTCCAAGTCATTGTTCCAATGTTAAACATTTGCAGAAGTTTCCATGGCTTGTTGAATTAAATACCATTTAAAAATGGATAAGTACAGCATTCAGCTAGTGGTATTCCAGCAGAATTTACCCATGAAAATGTGAAATCAAAAAGCAGTTGTGAACTTCGGTTTTCTTTCTATTAAAAATCAACACATTTTTGACCAACGCAAGAATCTAAATAAAAATCTTAAATAGGCATTTTCTTGCAGTGTTGGGGGAGCTTATGAATTGAAAATCATCGAGAGTTTCTTCTTATAACCTCAAACAAAGGACTGTCAATCAAAGTTTGAATTTTGTAGATAAACTTTAACTAATGTGAAGTCTGTGCATAGCTTTTATTATGCCTCTCACACAATATTAAGGACACAATCTACACTCAGAATGAAAGCTCAGAATGACAATAAAGTGAAATTCTAGTTACATTTAAGTATATTCAAGCAGAAGCAGCACACATATAACCTAGTTAAAAAACTGCCTTTATTTGGAGATGCATATTGAAACTTATATTTTTGATGCAACAATTTCAACCTATGTGTATTCAATTCTTTTCTTGTCAGAGCGACCTGTCACTCTGCATGATATCATGTCAAGAGAATTTATTCCTTCTTTTTCCTCATGCAAGAAGCACTGCTGACCAAATTAAATTGGTGGCTAGATTAACAAACTTGTCTATGCCAAATCATGTTTTGGGGACTCTTATTTATGGGAATGAAGAATAGGGAATGAATAAAAAAAATGTGTGTACAATGTTAATCCCTGCTTTTCCTCAGCGTGGTCAAAAGTCATGAAATAAGAAGAGCAGAAGATTAAAAAACAGATATTGTCAAAACATCCCATTCTCTACCTTACGAAGGTTATCTGAAACTATGAACCATGGTGGCACGGTGGTTGGAATGCAGTATTGCAGGCTAATTCTGCTGACTGCCAGCAGTTTGATTCTGACCAGCTCAAGGTTGAAGGAGCTATTTCAGTCTTCCATCCTTCCAAGGTTGATAAAATAAGGACCCAGATTCTTGGAGCAATATGTTGGTTCTGTAAACCACTTAGAGAGAGTTGTAAAGTACTATGAAATGGTATTTAAGTCTAAGTGCTATTGCTATATTCATGGGGGGTGGGGGGAATCATTCATTCAGAAAATAAGAGACTTGGGTATTTAGTTCTTTATGCTTTTTCTTTTCCTCTCAGAGCCGATCAAGAGGTTATTGCACACACATGTGCACACACACACTGGTCTCATAAATGTTTTAAGAAGTAATCAAGATCTAGTGTAATGGAAGTCAATCAGGTATCCTCTCATTGTCTTGGATTAGAATTATCCACTCCAATATTTGGAGTGACACATGACTATTTACCTCAATTTCATCAATGTTTTATTTTTAATTTTGCCTAAGAATGCATAAAAAAGAAAGGTAGGGGAAATTGTAAGAAATATCATTTTTTTTAAATGTCATTGTACTGTTGATAGAGTTTAGCATTCATTATACCAACAAATATATTATACTATTCCACAGGAAATCTATCAAGCCCCAGTAATTTACCATTACTTATATTCAGAATCACTTCTTTAATTTCATCCATTGTCACACAAGTAACAAATGTTTGTTGTTGTAATCTATTTGAAGAACATAACTTTTAGTTAATAATGCATTTACTAATTGGATTTAAGACAGTTTCCCCACCCACCCCAAATCTATATTCTTTCGAAGTAGAAACATGGAAATTAACCACAGAAATGAATCAGTTGAGCCCTCCTTTTTGTTAAGATACTTTTCCTCCAATATTGGAAAATTACATTTATAGTTCCACTTCGTGGGCTGAAAATCCAGTATTACCTGAGACTTATGAAAAAGTTCCTTATGGCTTATGATTATATTGAAAATATTATTATTTTTTATGGAAACTGCTGTGCAAAATATAAGACTTCTCTACATGTATGAGAAGCCCCTGTACATTTGTGTGTTTGCATTAAAATTATTTGTGTATGTGCATTTTAATACTTTCATTTTGTATATAAAATTCAATTTCATTTTCTTTCCCCTGGATATGCAGACATAGAGAGAATGCATAAGTAATTCGCCATAGGTTGACTATGAATACCTTGTCCGAGTACCTTGTAGTTGTCAGAATACTCTTAGAGCAGGGGTGTTAAGCTTGCAGTTTCATGTTGTCATCACGTGATGTATCACAACTTTTCCCCCCTTCTCTAAAACGGGGGTGAGATGGCCAGGGCATGACACATCCAGCCTGCGGATAATGAGTTTGACACCCCTGTCTTAGACTAACTAGTACAAACTGCAGATAAAAAGTTTGACACCCCTGTCTTAGACTAACTAGATACACACTTAAAGATACATGCTTAAAGATTTGGTATACAGTAGATATCCCTTTTGTATTGCTTCATTGATGACTTGATGATGCTATGTATATGCTTAAGTCATTAATGGGAAATGCCCTAAATCACAAACAAATAAGTTTCTTATTTCATCATTTGACCCTAAACAGAATCATATTTAACATTTTTTATTTAGAAATGCCATAGAATTACTTTCCATTGGTAGCTTCTCTATGTGATAGTTTATTTGAATCAAGCAAGATAGGATAGGCTTCTTTTTTTAAAAAAGAAAAACTTAGATATTTTGATTTTTTTAAAACAGACAAATATTACCACAAACTCTCAGCAGTCAGGACAATATGAGAAACGATCAACTGAGATTTAAACAAGTGTCACTGTAGTTCAGGGCTTCCATTTTCAGTTTCATCTCAAATTCTTGTAAAAAAAAAAATCCCTATTACTTTACAAAGCCTGGAGCAAACTAAAAAAAAAGTGCTCTTTTATCAAGTTTCAAATTGGATTTAGAGGTTACTATTTATCTAGTAATCATAACCTGGGTGTGTTTGTTTTTTCGATAACTACCATAATTAATTTGCAGCTGTTCCTTCCTTTTAAATGTTATCTGCTGTTGAAATTCCACAAGATGTTTACTTCCTCACAGTGAAACCTCATGTTTCTTTGAGTGAATTTTACTGATAAGAGAAGATGTCACATCATACTACTGAGTGTAAAGGGAAATAAAAATTCATAATAACTGATTGCCCTGTTTAACTAGAGATCTCAATGCCCTTTCAGATATTCATAAATATTTTAAAAATGTCCTTCTGGACTCTTGTTGTCTCCTTTATGTTTATACATCCTTCCAGTCTTCAGGAAAATTGTCAAACAAAAGAAACTTTGCAAGTATATATTACTGACTCTTGTCACCTAAAGGAATTCTCAATTCCCATGATGTAATCATTGAAATGTTGAGTGTATGTGAAGAGAAGAAAGAGAAATATAAGTTATAAAAATAAAGTTGCTTTTTTATAAATTAGTGAGGATTTTCAAACTTTCTCAGATTATGAAGGAAATATTACAAAGGTTGATAGTTGAACAGGCTTAAATGGCACATTATAGACATTATAAAAATGGCTGACATGGATTTACAAAAGAGTAGCCATGATGGTTGTGGTAAATTCCAAAACACCAAACGATCTGAAGTAAAATTCATGAGCATTCTCTTTCCAATCCTTTACACTCTTCCTCCTTGGGAAGCTTTCTAGAATATTTGTTTTCCTTCTTCTTCAAATATAGTTCCAGCTTGTCATACTTATTTTTAAGAATGCCTATTCTGAGACATTAATACATATAAAAATAATTCTAGAAACAGCAAATTTAGTATGGCATCTCCAAATACAGCATAGCATCAGCATCAGTGGTGCTATTCAGCTGGTTTGACCAGTTCAGGCGAACCAGTAGCAAGGATTTGGCGTGGGTCATTGAACTGGTAGTAAGTTCTGGCTGGCTATGCCCCAACCTGGTCACCGGTTCGCTGCTGGATTGCTTACTCCACCCGCCTGATGCTCACTCACCCCACCCACCTGACGCTCGCCCCTTAATGTATTTCTTTTTTTTCCCACCCAACAATCAGCTGTTCATACGATCAGCTGTGCTGGGATTCCCCTAGCTGTCTTACTGCTTCACCCAGGAGGATTCCCTGAGGCCCAGGAAGGCAAAAAATAGAGGGAGGAGAGCAGCGCCCTCTCCATTTTTTGCCCTCCTGAGCCCCAGGAGAGCCTTCTGGGAGCAAACATGCCCCCCTGAGGTCCAGAAGGCCCCAAAATGGAGCGAGGTGGGATTTGATGTGTCCCTTCTAGGCTCCATGTTTTTTCTTCTTGAACCCTAGGGGAGCTTTCTGGGAGCAAAATCTTCTCCCCAGGAGGCTTGCCTCAGGCCCAGAAGGCCCCAGAAATGGGTGGGAGGGTGGCTGCAAAAAAGCAAAAAGAAGAAGAAGACACCTACCTAGTCACCTGGCCACATCCACCAAGCCATGCCCACAAAACTGGTAGTAAAAAGTTTTGAATCCCACCACTGCATGGTGGGATTCAGCATGGTTAAAATTGTGTTAACACCATCCATTTACTATAAAAGTTTCAGTCTTGAGCCTTTTTGAAGTTTCTGTTTAAGTCTTAGTAAAGATTAATAGTCCCTGACTGATTATAGTCTTACTAAGTTCTTGTTTCTATAGGCCACAGCTCCTTCAGAAAAGGGTAAGACCCTTGATGTAATAAAGAACAAACTCATTTAATTAGGCTATTTCATAGTGGCTATTTAGGAACTTATATATAAAAAAATCATGTAATGAATAACTGATTCATGTCACAGAAATTGAAAGACATATCAGAGAATTTCCTGATACATAGTCATAATAATTCAAAAGTTTGACAAAGCCCCACTGGAAGCCATACTTACATCTCATGGCAAGAATTATATAGCAATATTCATGTGTTATTTATTATTTATGCCTCCATTTTTTTAAAAAAATTGGACCCTGACAGTTTCCAGAAATTAAATATTATTTTGTATACATATATAATATTAAGGTACTGTATATGTATGGTTGCATGTACAGAGGTACACACATATAATTGTTATTGGGTTAGTTTGTGTCACAGAGAAGAGATACAATTAGACTTAAGACCTCAGGTACAGATGTCAACCTCCACTGACTTCATTGATCTGAAGGTTTTGCTTCTTTCAAGTATAAAGCCCATCAGTCTTGCTGATTAATCCCTGCATTTTACTATTTTTGGGGGAGAAGAAAATATTTTCTTTACATTGTTCATGAATGTATAACTTTCTATCATGCCTTTCTTCCTTGTTTTTTTCCACTAAATAACCATACATTGGTCTCGGAATCCTGGCCAGAAGTAAAGAATGTTGTAAATGGACTCAGAGAAGACAAATTATCTATTATCTATCTATCTATCTATCTATCTATCTATCTATCTATCTATCTATCTATCTATCTATCTATCTATCTATCTACCTACCTACATACATACATACATACCTACTTATCATAGAATGGAATGGAATGGAATGGAATACTTTATTGGCCAAGTGTGATTGGACACACAGGAATTTGTCTTGGTGTAAATATTCTCAGTATACATAAAAGAAAAGATACATTCATCAAGAGTCGAGAATCATAAAGTACACTTAATGATAGTCATAAGGTACAATAACCAATCAAATCATACTAGGAAACAGACAATATAAATCATAAGTATACAAGCAACAAAGTTACAGTCATAGAGTCACAAATGGGAGGGGATGGGTGATAAGGAGTGATGACAAGATTAACAGTAATAGTAGTGCAGACTTTGTAATAGTTGAACAGGGTTGAGGGAATCATTTGTTTAGCAGAGTGATGGCTTTTGGAAAAAACTGTTCTTGTGTCTAGTTGTTCTGGAATGCAATGCTCTATAACATCATTTTGAAGGAAGGAGTTGAAACAGTTTATGTCCGGGATGTGAAGGGTCTGTAAATATTTTCACAGCCCTCTTTTTGATTTGTGCAGTGTACAGGTCCTCAATTAAAGTCAGGCTGGTAGTAATTGTTTTTTCTGCAGTCCTAATTACTCTCTGAAGTCTGTATCTGTCCTGTTGGATTGCATTTATCTACCTATCATCTATCTATCTATCTATCTATCTATCTATCTATCTATCTATCTATCTATCTGCCATTGTCTACTGAACCATTTCTGATTGGATATCTGCCTGTAAAGGGACAATATACATATGAGAAGAAAGCTAAAGAGGAAACAATTCATATAAATAAAAATATATATAAATAGAAAATGCAAAATTTTCCAATAATAATAGTATACTTTAGAGGTAAAACAAATGTGAGACTTGGGCAACAGTAACAATAAGAAGATGTGCAATATACTCACAAATATAATCTACTCCATGTATTAGGCGGCATTTGGCTGGTTTGACTTTCTTATACTTTGATTTTAGGGTTATAGAAAAAGTGACAAAGTTACAGTCATAAGGAGTGATGACAAGATTAACAGTAATAGTTTTATTTATTTATTTTATTTATTTTTTTATTTGTCAATTGCTTACAAGATAATAGGTATAAGTAAAAACATAGTTATGAATACATGGATACATATAAGAAAAATAAAAATATATATAAAAGAAACAATAGGACAGGGATGGTAGGCACATTGGTCTGCTTATGCACACCCCTACAGACCTCTTAGGAAAGGGGTGAGGTCAATAGCTGACAGTCTAAGATTAAAGTTTTTGGGGTTTGGGGAAAAAAACCACAGTCAGGTAGAGTATTCCAGGCATTGACCACTCTGTTGCTGAAGTTGTATTTCCTGCAATCAAGTTTGGTGCTATTAACCTTGAGTTTGTATCTATTGTTTGCTCTAGTGTTGTTATGGTTGAAGCTGAAGTATTCATTGACATGTAGTGTTAGGAATATAAGTCACCTAACAGCTATTTGGGTTGAAAATATATAAACCAGGATAAACATTTTAATACTGTATCTTTAAGAAAATGAAAAAAATGTAATTGGGTGTGGTTTCTCAAACGGCCATAAGATGGAGCCAGAAACCTGGGTTGTCTTAGTCTTAGTCTCAGAAGAGAGTGTGCCTCAGTGAGTCTCTGTTTTCCTTCTGTTGGAGAGTATTGCCATTCCTCCATTTTTTCTAATTGACGGCTATTCCTGGATTTGATGCAAGTCTGATACTGAACTGTTTATGACACTGGACTTTGTTATTGGATTATCCCTGGACTGACTGACTTACCTGTGAATGACTTTGGACTGTGTTTAAACTTTGCTTAAAGTTTCTGAAAGTAAAAACCTACATTTACTGTGCAGTGTATCTGTGTGCTGTGTGTGTATTATTCAAACACAACTCTCAAATACATCTCCCTGTATGCGCTCATTCTCCTAATGGGGAATTACTTCAACAGGTAGGACATTGCAATGTATGATTTTATATACTATACTTATATCGGACCGAAGGTAGCGTAGTTCTAGGTTTTCTAGGTCTAGAATTTCAAGTTTCGTGGCATAAGGTATTTTGCAATGAGCAGAGGAGTGGAGAACTCCTCTTGGGAAATATTTCTGGACTTTCTGAACTGTGTTAATATCAGATACATAATGTGGGTGCAAGACTGATGAGCTGTATTCGAGTATTGGTCTAGCAAATGTTTTGTATGCTCTAGTTAGTAGTGTAATATTACCAGAGAAAAAGCTACGTAAGATTAGGTTAACAACTCTTAATGCCTTTTTGGCTATGTAGTTACAGTGGGCTCCAGCACTTAGGTCATTTGAGATGAGTACTCCAAGATCCTTGACAGAATTTGAATCATCAACAAGGTCTTGACTATTCAGCCTGTATTTTATTTTCTGATATTTTTTGCCAATATGTAGGACAGAGCATTTATTTGTTGAGATTTGAAGTTGCCATTTGTTTGACCATTCTGATACATAGTCAAGGTCTTTTTGAAGGGTAGTACTATTTTCTGTGGTGTTGAATAGCTTTATATCATCAGCAAAGAGAACGCAGTTGCTCTTGATATGATCACAGAGGTCATTTATGTAGAGTATGAAAAGAGTTGGTCCTAGAACACTGCCTTGGGGGACACCACTGTTGACAGGTACAGAATTTGATAGGATGCTCCCAATTTTGACCATTTGTTGTCTGTTTGACAGGAATGCTTCTATCCAGTTATGCAGGTGTCCAGAGATACAGTAAGATTTTAGTTTTAGGAGTAGTTTGTCATGTACCACTGAATCAAAGGCTTTACTGAAGTCTATGTAGATTGTGTCTATTGTTTTGCCCTGATCGAGTTGTGTAGTCCATATGTTTTTGCAGTGTAAGTGTTGCAGATTACATGATAGTTTTTTTTCCTAAAACCAAATTGTTTATTAGAGAGTAGGTTAGTAGTGCAGTCTTTGTAATAGTTGAACAGGGTTGAAAATTAGCATGGAATATACAAACAAAAAGTGTACAGCTAGCTGGACCTGAAAACTGTTATCATATTGTTAAGTGTGTAACTAATTTCTGTAGCACAATTTGTGGTGTCCATTCTGCAAAGGTGGCAGAGTTCAGCAAGTTCCATTATATTGTAACCTAAACTAAAATTATTGGTAGAACATAAAAAGAGTAGGAAACTGCTGCTGATTATCATTATTGAATCAATTTTTATTCTCTGTACTTCAAAAGTACAGAGATGCTCCTTTAGTTTAGGATTCATTCAAGCTCCAAGATAACTTGGCACATGACATAGATTGATGCCAAAAAAGCCTCAGGATTTTATTCAAATTTTAATGGCACCATCATCAGAATTCTTCAAAATATCATCATGAGATAATGTACTTTTCTCTTCAGTTTTAGTAGATAGCATGCCAGTTATTTATAGCAGCAAAGTCAGAACAATAGAGAATGTCTTGCACCAGGAGCAAGTGAAGCTGAGGATATTTTGTAATATAATGTTCATTCTAGAAGCTTTCAGCAGCTTCTAAGAAATCGTTATTTCTTGTACTCACTGCAGTCATTTTTCCCCAGCCTGGTCATTTATTCTTGATTTCTACCTTGGGAAGAGAAGGAAGAAGAAAGATTTCCCTGTTTGTCTACAAATCTTTGGAAATTCCCATAAATGTATGCAAATTGTATGCAAACCTGTGTGTCTCATTGATCCTTCCTCTTGTGTGGTTTTTTTTTTCTCCTTTCTTTTTATGTAAAAATGCTACCCTCAGAATCCAAGAAATAACAAGGGAAAACGTTAGGCCTGTATGAAGTGGCCTACACTTTGTCTCAACTATAAGTTTGGAGTCATGGAGGTAATGTAACGAGCAACTTCAAGTCATATCAGGAATGCAATTCACCTCAATGGGGCACTTTGCTGCCTTCCATAGAAGCATAAAAATACTGAGCTAATAGGTCTCATTATTCAAAGAATGACCATCTAGCAGGTATAGCAAAATTTCTTTTCTTTTTTAGTTTTCCAGTATTATGGCTTTTCCATAAGAAATCCTATGAGAATAATTCAAGGGTAGGAAAGAGACTGTGCATATGTCAGAGAGTAAGGCAGTCCTTTTTATTTTGAAGGTTGAATGTACTTCAAATATTGTGTGTGTGTGTGTGTGTGTGTACATATACATACTGGGAGGAGAGAAAGAGAGATAGAGGTGGAGCAGTTTACTACCGGTTCTGTGGGCATGGCTTGGTGGGCATGGCTTGGTGGGCATGGAAAGGGAAGGATTCTGCAAAATCCTCATTCCCTCCCCACTCCAAGGGAAGGCTACTGTAAAATTTCTGTTCCCTCCCCACTCCTGGTAGAAGGTTACTGCAAAATCCCATTCCCTACCAACCCCACTAACCTGCTTTCCAGCTCCGTCCTCCTATGCAGGGCAACAAAAGAAGACCCAGACAATCAGCTGGGACTTGGGAGGCAGAGAATAGATGGGGGCGGGGCCAGTCAGAGGTGGTATTTGCCACTTTTCTGAACTACTCAAAATTTCCACTACCAGTTCTCCAGAACTTATCAGAACCTGCTGCATATGACCTCTGAGGTGGAGGTAGAGATAAAAATGAAGAAAGCAATCAGCTACAACACAAATATAATATCACTGAATAGGGAGGGATAAAAGTATTTAGACACCGATATTCTTCCCTGGCTTTTTTAAAATAGTAGTGCCATGTAAGACTAAAAATAACTGCAAGTATATTTTCAACTTTATAGTTAAAGCAAAAGCAAAAAGTTGTAGACAACTTTCAATTCACCAGCAAGAAAACATTCTCTTGCATTGGTAATGAAAAGGAGTGAGAGGTGAGGAATATCAAGCTGATTTAATATAGCAATACACCCTATATCTGTTACATATGGGAAATAAATCATTTAAATTTACATTTGTAGTATTTTGGCAGACAATCTTCCATTGTTTAGGAGCTTTTCAAGGGCTGAGGTCTCTGGCACTCATTCTTAGCGCATATCTGTCCTGTCAAGTTGGTCCCCTATGAGTAGAGGCCACCAACCGTTTATGGAGGGGAGGAACAGATGATGTCATCCTTTACTTGCCCCCAGCCCTCTGATTATTTGACATCTGTATTTTCTGTTCTCTCCTAAAGGGGCATTTAAGGGGTGCTTCTCAAATGTTGCCCAATGTTTATGTATTGTAGTGCTAGATTTGCTGATGTTTCTGTGCTTTATGTGCACATTTCTCTAAAATGTATGCTGCCATTGTATACTTTAGGGATTGCAGACTGAAATCATCCCCCCATTCCAATCCTTTGTCATTTACCCATACACAGATATATACATCAGAGAATTCGGCTACGCATTTGGCTCTCGTTCTTCAGAGCCACCGGCTATTCTCTGCAAGTTAATATTTGTTCTGTTAATTAACTTCCTCATTATGTAAACTCTGTAGGAAGTACTGTAATTATTTCTGACATGAAAAACATTTCCCATTATTGCTATAAAAGTAATAATTTAACCTATTTAAGATGTAAATCTCTATATACCTGGGAACAAATCCTATTGAACTTCGGTGATTTTTCTTCTGGATAGACATTAGGAGGCATGCACTAATGTATGTTTCTAAATAATAGAATTTAAACTCAAAGATTAGAAACCTTAAAATACGTACAATGTGGTAATGATCAGGATGTCATTATTTCCTTTGTGTTAATTCATACAAGTAATGATGATTTTAAATTGATGGATTGTTACTTATGGTTTATGATTGTTGATTGTTACTGATTCAATATAAACTCTGTAGGATTCTTTTGTTGGTGCACTTCACAAATTTTAAATGTGGACATAGACTGTCCAGAGAGTCCCCAACAATTTAGAGCAAGAGAAAAGGGAAGCTTAGTGGGCAGGGAAAAGAGTCATCTCTCTTCTACTTGCCATCTGGAGTTGGGGTAGCATGAGGTTAAGAAACATCAGGCCCCCAGAATACATATATCTTCTGAACTTCTTTTTTATGTAATTTGCAAGGATATCCTTAAATGTTTTTTGAAAACTAATGACAAAATTTTGACAGAAGAAACATTCAAAAATGTAGCATAAGCCCTAAAATAACATTCACCAGTGGGAATTCCCTAGAGTGAGTGCACTTATCTTCTATGTGTGGGATTTTCTGGGAGGTGAAGTCCACATATCTTAAAAGTTCCCAGCTGTAAGTGCCTGCAGATTCAGACTTGGATAAGTTTAAATGCAGCTTTGGAAAAAGGGTAGGTGTGGAGGTTGGAGAAAAAGATGGAGGGAAACAACAGCTATCACAGGATGAGGACAAAGAGAAGCTTATAGAGCAAGACTGTCAAACTCCCAGCTCATGAACCGGATATGTCACGTGTTGGCCATCCCATGCCTGGTTTAGCAAGGGGGGGGGGGGAGTCCTGATATGTCATGTGACACCACCTTGATGGCATGAGCTTGACACCACTAATATAGAGGAAGAGCTTGGAATTACCTTTGTCCAAGTCTCTAGAATAAATTATCCCATTCTTCTATGCTGTCCAGTGGGAACCCAGTTCATTTTTGCAAACACAGAATAGATCAGGTTCCTCATATTGGAAATCTTTATTAGAAGAAAAAGGTCCAGGGACTTTCAAGAGGGCAATTGCCTTTATGCCAACAGATGCCTATTGAGTCTATTTGTACAACAGGAGGATAACTAGCTTCAATTTGCTGCAGCCTAACCCATTTTCTTTCTTAGTTTGATTTTTTTTAATGAAATTACTTTTGAGTTATTGGTTTGGACTGCTGAACTCCAAAGAATCTTTTTTTGTTTTCAACTTCTGACCCTAAATGCTTAAGAGTTTGGTAAGAATAAATTACATCAGGTTTTCTACATCTTTGGAGAGTCCAGTGTTTGTTTTCTATTATTCACAAGTCAACTCCCAACCTCTCTGTCTACAAGGGAGTTTGCAACACATCCAATAATGGAACAAGCTTTGTGGGGGCTTCAAAATGACATCCCATTGTTTCAAAACATTCATTTTTTGAGCGATTCTTTTCTAGATCGTTGAAAAGCTGACACAATTTTCTAGAATATGTCATCAATTTCTCAGCATTGCTTATCATATTTTCAGTTGACTGTAGCAAATTATATCATAATTTATAATTATCTATAATCAGCTATCCAGAAAGCATTATCTTCTGCTGAATTTAGTACACTTCATTGATGTCATTTTGTAGCCAAATATGATTGTTTGTAGAATCTTATCAAATCATCTATTCTTTTTAAGATCCCTGAATGGCTCAAATCACTATAATTAAGGAAATTGAATTTAAATATAATCAATTTTACCTAAATCATTATACAGACAAAACATGCATAGTTTTTAATGAGGAAATATATGTGCACAGATTCTATTGTTTACTGACAAATTCAAGCAAAACTATTGAGTATCAGTGTTTATGAGATGTATATAGCCACTCATTTCACAAATGTGACCCTACAAATTGTATATTGAAACAAAATAATTAAACAAGTCTTCAATAACCAGTAAAAATATATCAGCATATATATAAACACAAATATAGGAGAATGCAAGGGAGCTATTTTGCAGCTCCTTATTTTTACAGGATCCCCATTCCTGCTAGACAAATAATATTTTAAAAGACTTCCCGAAGGTCCATAAATTGGGACTAATCTCACCCTTCTTCCTGATGGCAGATACCATGACAGAAAAGGCTCATCTTCTAGATTCCATCAGATGGAACTCCTTAGCAGCTGGGACCTTCTTGCCAGATTTAATGAGATAGATAGATATAACCAAGGAGAGGTGGTCCCTCGTGTAACCTGCTTTACACCATGCAGGGTTTTAAAGGTCAAAAACAGTATCTTGAATTGAACCTGAAAACAAACTGGCAACCAATGCATATAACTAAGGGCACACATAAGTGCTCATACTGTGACATTCTGCACTAATTGCAGTTTCTGGATGCTGTTCAAGGGCACACGTATAGAACTCATTACATTAGTTTATTCAAGAAATGATCAGGATATGAATAACTGTTAGTAGACTCTTTCAATCTAGAAATGAGTGCAACCAGTAAGTGAAGGCCCTCATAGCCTTCTTACCAGGAATCGTCAGTTCAAAATGACTTCCAGTTTATCACCAAGTCTGTTTGGGGCAGTGCAATCCCACATAGTACCAAAGATAGTAAAGCCCCAAATTTTTGGAAGAGCCTAAAAACCAAGCCACTCAGTCTTTCCTGAAGTCCATTAAAGCCTTTTGTTCCTCAAAGCTTCCACACTGATATAGGATATCAATAGCATATCTTAGTTTGCTGAGCCAAAAATGTATAATTAAGTATCGTCAGCATACTAATAATACCTTACCTGTCAGTGACAGTGTCAACTCATAATTGATAGACAGACAGATAATTTTACCCAATGGCTTTATGTAGATGTTAAAGGACTGAACTCTGTGGACTTATCATTCCTGGTCAAGGCCAACTGGCCCCATAGGAAGGAAGATAACCAACACAATATAGTGTCTCCCACTCCATGAAGCCAATTCAGATGGATACCATTTTGATAGTATCAAATGCACCCGGAGGTCAAGTAAAGACAGAATTGATGCATTACCTTATCTCACTCCTACTAGTGATCATTTAAAAGTAGGATCAATTCTGTCTCCATACCCAGGCTTGAACCCTGACTGAAAAGGCTGAACATAATTTGCTTTATCCAGAGTACACTGAAGCTGCTACATTACCAGAATTTTCCAGAATCTAAAAAATGTAGGTTAGATATTGTGGTGGAATGTAATTCAGAATCACAGGAGGAAAGGGCTGTTTCCCAAGAAGCAAGAAGACAAAGAAGCTTGAATCCTTAATGTGCAGAAAGAGAGCCAAGAAAAACTACCCCACCCCCCCAACTAGGGGTTCACAAGGTTGTCTAGTAATTATGCAGATAGGTGCTTTAGTCTGTTAAAATTTCTATTTACAGGTGATCAACAATATGTCATTCTTGGTTCCTTGGTTACAAAAAATTGTCCAGTACGGTGGATCTTGTATGGTTTCTTGAAGGGTGCAAAACAACATGTCCAGAAAAGATGGAGGAACAACACAATATCTTAAAGACTTCACTTTACTGCTAAAAGAATCCAACTACAGGTTATCCCACAACAGCCTTCACTAACCAGGAGGGGTACAGATTTAATGAATAAGTCACCACCACTGCCACAAACACCTCCAACAATGGTATCTGGTACCTTACCTCCAATGCTACCAATCTGAAAACAAACCAAGTCATTGCCTGCAGATGACAAAACAGTGGCAAACTCGGTCTTGGCAAGCTTCCTCTGAAGTAGGTCCAGCAAAGGTCTCACTACAGATGTAAGTCCACAGGAATAAGGAAGATCCCTTGCAAACAATGGCCCCAAAGGAATCCTACATACACCGTCCAACTGATCTGGCTTTGGGTTCAACTCAGGGCAGTTCGTTCCTCTGCCAAAGGAGATTGAAAAAGGCCAAGTAGGTACCAGTACCACCCATCAAACATTCTCTTTTGACACTGTTAAAGGTAGAATGAGACAATTGTCTCCACAGCAATCCTGCATTTGTATTTTGAAAGCAACAATTCCCTACTTGCAAATAACAATGAGCTGAAAAGTCAGGAACATTAGGCAATTAAAAATAATGCTTAACCAACTAATAATGTTAAGCTCATTTAATCCTCCCACTTTTGATTCTCAGCAGCAGCTGTTGTGTTCTCATCAGTTAGACGCATTCAATTTAAATCAATAGAATGAAGGATTAGAGTGTTGGTGGTATATACTTCCACAGTGCATTAGCAGCTTACTCAAATGCTTGTGGATTCATATGATTCATTCTTTCGTGACTGAACAATCATTCTGGAAGGAGTTGAAAACAATCTGTGGTATTACTGATCTGAATAATGGTTTGCAAGCAAAATGGCTCTATCACAAACAGAAGAACAGAATGTTTTTTTAAAGTCATCCCTAGCATTGATTGAAAACAAACACACATGCATACACAAACATGCAAAAGCCCTTGCTTTATATAAGAGAAAATGAAAGAACTGTTATTTGAGTTTCAGAGTTCTTATAAAGATATAAGAGAAACACAAAAGATGTACTTGTGTTGCCAGCAGCATTCATAACCGACTGTTTAAGCATTGACGTTTGACGAATACTTAATTCTAAGTGTATTATACACAAACAAGATTTTGTACATGCAGTTCAAAATAAACCTAAAGTACTTCATAGGTCAGATACTGCTTAATGATGATCACTTACTCTTATTTAAATTTCTTGTTGATGCTATGAACTATGTAACTATATTCTTTCGGAACTTTTGTGACAAGACATTTTCATAATTTCTTATCAACCAATTTATTTATTTAATCCATTTCACATAATAGCTGAGTACCTGTCAGATCACCAACAAATAGTAGCAAATTAAATTTTAAAAACACACACTATTAAACAAAGCATAAAAATATCTAAAACAATAGGGACTTCTGGTTTGAGCTTCTTCAGCAACAGACCAAAGCCTCTTCTCTGCGAGGTTTCAATCCGTGCTCACTGCTGGAGCACCCTGAGCCGGCTGGTTTCGGGGCTAAGCCACCCCGTAGAGGTGGTGAAGAAGGGGGAGACTGCCTGCAGGGTTGAGGAGAGCTGTATCTCTCCTCCCCAGCTGGCCATTACTCCCTTTCCCAAAGGCGTTTGTAGCGGTGGTCAGAAATGACCACCACAAAGAAGGACTCGACCGGAAAAGAATGTGTAGGAGGAAGATAAGAAGAGAAAGTTTTGGTTGACTGGGTCAAACAGCAAAAGAAACAAATAAGGTACCTGGAATTGAAACTATTAAAAAAAAACAATAGCATTGTTCCCTAAGAAGATTTTTAAGCTGCGAAGGAGAGAGAAAAGGGAAAAGATTTGGTTTTTTTTCTCCTTTTCCTATACTGACAGCTAAGAGACTTAAGCAAGAAATTGGAAAAAAATCCACTTTGACATTAATAGGCATTTAATGCTGAAAATAAAAAGTCAAAGGGATAATAAAGATTTCTGGATAATCAAAAGCTTTTGAAAACAGGAAAGGAGAGAAAAATAATGAAATGTCAGGATCTGGAAGGGAGGAGACTGCCTGGAATTAAAAAGAACTTACAGCAAAATCTCAACAAGACTTCCAAAAGATACATTTTAACTGAAACATCGCAACAAAAACCCCAGGATGAGAAAGTGGAAAAAGAAATAAGAAGAAACAGCTTGGGACTATTTGGATTACTTGATGATCTCTGGATTTTTGGTTACTATATTTGAATGACTAAAATCAATTGAGTGATTGTTTAAAACTGTTTAAAATGGCTCCACTTTTAAAAGAACTGAAAATGGAACTTAAAAAGTACAAAGAAGGTGCACAAGAAGGGAGAGGTTCTTTTGGCTTCGAATTTCAGTTCTTAGATATGGAGATTTGGAACTATGAGAAACAACAAGAAATGCCTGCAGAACAAGAAGATTGCAACAAAGAAGAAGCCATCTTTAATGAACAAGTAATCTTAGGTGGTGGGGGAAAGGAAAGGGGGGAAAGAGAATGGAAAGTTTAAGATTGGGAAAAACAACCCCCTCAAAAAATAGAGTGAAAAATAAGTATAAAATCAGAAAGCAACAGAAGAGGGAAATGCAGAAGAGAGAATTAGAAGTAGAGAGACAAGGGGGTAAAAAGGGGAGGGAGAAGATAAGAGGGAAGAAAGAAAGGAAAAGAAGTTATAAAGGACAGAAACAAAATATAGAGAAACAGGGCCTATTTAGAGATGGGTGAAAATTTAATGGAAAAAGGGATTCTGCAAAGGTACATAAGATAGTATTGTTATATTAGAAATAGAAATAATTTTAGAAAATATCCAACAATGTATGATTAAAATGTTTAATAAAATAGCTATTGTAATTCAGCAGAATGCTTGTCAATAAATAAATGTAACAAAATGAATATTTAATGATTTACAAAACATATGTGAAGAGAAATAAGGGAAAAATTAATTATGGAGATTATACATGTCTTTCAGGAAGTATGATATTTAAATGAAAAAAAATGTTAAAGATGTTAAGATTTTAATGATTATTAATGATAGAACTGAATTGGAATGGAATGAGGGTTTATAATTATATATATTTATAATCCTTTTTTAAAAAAGAATATAGTGTGTATTATAAGAATGTACCAAGCAGAATTCAATTGGAAGTTATGTATTATGTATTACATTGAATGTCATAACCTTAAGGTATATATTGAAGTTTAAATAAGAGTTGAATGGATGTAATTAAAAGATATAAAGGTGTCATACTCCAATTAGTAACTACAGGAGAAAACTTGTTTAATGAGAAAAGATAATATGAAATTGAAACAGAACAGACAAAAGTATAAATATAATGATTTGAATTGAGATGAGATAATCAAAATAAAATTGGGAAAATTAAAAGAGGGGGATAAACTATATAGGAAATGTAGAATAGTATAAGATATGGAATAGAACACAAAAAGGAGCATGAAATTGAGTTTTGTGTCTGTATAAAGAAGTTCAACCCAGGACCATGCTATTTTCAAAAAAAATGTTTTACTTGTATTTTGTATGTGTGAAATCCCAAATAAAACTTTATTTTTTTTAAAAAAAAATCTAAAACAATAGTATGAAACACATAGATGCCAGAGTGGGAAACCCTCCTAGGATTGCAATCCCATCCAGTACCAAAGATAGTAAAGTCCAGTGGTGGGATGGTGCCAGTGCACACCGGTTCTAGCAAACCAGTAGTGCCAGTTAGCAGTTGGCCCTGCCCACCCACCCCCACCCTTTCCTGTCCTTTATTTCCTTTTTTTTCTGCTCAGCTGATTCGCATGGCAGAGCAGATGGCTGCACCTCTGCTGTTTTACTCACCGAACAGAAGGTAATGTTTGAAGCTCAAAATTGGTGGCTTCTGAATGCTGTGCATGCGTGCAAAGCACGCTCTCATAGAACCAGTAGTAAAAAAGATTGAATCCCACCACTGGTAAAGTCCCAGATTTGGAAGGGCTAAAACCCAAGGCATTCAGTCTTTTTCTTCTCAAAGTTGAGGGAAAAACAAGTCTTTGATGCCCAAACCTATGGAGATTTTCAGCCATCCAGATCTGATTGTCCTGAAGGTGCTTTTTCAAAAGGCAACAGGACTTTTTTTTTCCTTGAAGATGTTTTGCTTCTCATCCAAGAAGCTTCCTCAGTTCAGTTCAGAGCTTTCTTAGATGAGAAGGGAAATGTCTTCAAGGAAAAACAAAGAAAGTCCACTTGCGTTTTTTTGCAACAACCATGACCTGGATGATTGAAAAGCTCCTTAGACATGTCTTTGATACCTCTAAAAAGGAAAGTAGGGTCAGAGCCAACTAGATCTCAGGACAGACGCTGTTCCAAGGGCAGCATTGGCAGTAGATGCTTAAAAGGACCAATAATAATACCTATTTTTATCAATAATTGAAACAATAATAATCAGTTATAAGCTTATGAAGAATAGATCCTTATGAACATCAAGATTATATGAACTATTACATAAAGAATATTACATAGAAACAGTAATTCCTCAGGTAGCTTAATTCTCAGAAGTAACGAGAAACTGTTATTCCATTGAAAGATGGGCACAGAAAGTTGGAAAGAAAAGACTCTTCATATTATATTTTGTTTTGCTAATTCATTTATTGATTGTCTAGTGCATTTACCTGGGAGTAAACCCCATTAAATTCTGAGCTTCTATTTAGATATAGATAAGATTAAGTAATGTTCTCTGATACCACTCTTACTGTAGATTCCTCACCATTTCCTAGCACCAAAAGAGTAAAACATTTGAAGTCTTATCATTTCAGATAAAATCAGGTTTATGATTCTGTAACTCATTATTACTGCTCTCAATATTTCATATACTATCGCACTCAGAATTTATAGATAAAACACATCCATTTCAATGTGAGCAGGTTTGAAAAGATCACTAAGCATATAGCTCTTGATAACTCATGGACCAATTGCCTAAAAATATGTTACATTATTTTAAAAATAGCTTTGAAATGCACTGCCATTATTATTCCATTTTTTTTTCTGTTTTCTAATTCTGCATTTTAAATAAATAAGGTAAGTGGGGATTCTCAAGTGAGCTTGACTCCTGTTGCCTACATGGAAGTGTTTAGGAATTTGTCTCTGTACCACTGGAGAAAATGGCTTGCCACTGATCTTTTTGTCTTCCCTGGGATGTTTTTTTTTTTTTTTTTCAACTCCTGCTCTAACCTCTGGCTTTGGAATTTTAGGTGCTTATACTCATTTCTTAACATGGACCAACACTTTTCAGCTTTTTTCGGTTTAGTCAACATTAGTTATAGGCTGTCATGCATCCTAACATGAACCAATCTGTGGTTTGACCTTTAAATATCACAAATTATCACAAGTCCGCTGTCCTCAGCTCTCAGTACATGGAAGTTTCATGAATCTCAGCATATTCATAAAAATACCGAATACATTCTAAATATCATTGCATGTCAGTCGGTTCTGAAGTAGACATTGATAACTTTCAAATATTACCCTTTGTTTACCATTTATCAGTGAAGAGCAATTAAGGTTTAGCTGACAAGAGATACAGTTACTTATATTTTCAGACAATTAGCATGCAGAAGAATTCCCATTTTATATATTATCCAAGCATCAATGTCCCCAAGGGGGGAAAAATAACAACCTTGCAAATAATCAGTATGAAGCTGACAAAAGTAATTGACAGAAATAATTTTAAAACTTTCAGGAGATATCTTTGGGCTACCGCATGTCAGTGTTAAATGCCTTTGAATTTATAAGATACATCTTGATGTTCATCTTTATATCAGTTGGACGTATGGATTAGATTTGATATTCAACATTGCTTTTAATATAAAAATTAGTTGTTCAGATAACTTTAGTTTAATAAAAATCCTTTTCTACCTTGCAAATGTATTTTTATAGTCAAATAGCTGAAAAGCTAAAAAAAAATCAAATGATATTGTTTTGAGATACCTAATAGGATAGTAATGTATGAGGAGCCCCAATGACATTTGTTTTATAACATTAATCCTTTTTAATCTTATAAGAGGATTTTGAAGAATATGGAAATAAAATAGATAAGGCAATATCATTCTTTACTACATGAAAAGAAACCCTGCACAGATTTTACCTTTGAATATTAAGGCTTTTCCTAAATAAGTTTGTTATATGTTCTAATCATGAAAAACATCAGCATTGTTTTCCCAAAATGCCTCTTTTAGTAACATCTTAATATAATATCTTTGAGAAGATTATGGGGAATTAAATGTGTTAACTGGCAATATTAAATTGCAAAAGGGAGATTCAGAAATGTTGACATTTGCTACATACATGCATGCATTGTTTTTAAAAAAACAGTATTCAAACCACCAGTTCACCCTTTCCCATATTTTTTATTTATTTATTTGATTTGTCAATCACTTACAAGATAATAGGTATAAGTATAAACATAGTTGTGAATACATGAAATGGATACATATAAGAAAAATAAAAAGAAACAATAGGACAGGGATGATAGACACATTGGTGCACTTATGCACGCCCCCTACTGACCTCTTAGGAAAAGGGTGAGGTCAATAGTAGTCAGTCTGAGGTTAAAGTTTTTGGGGTTTGAGGAAGAAACCACAGAGTCAGGTAGAGTATTCCAGACATTGACCCCTCTGTTGCTGAAGTCGTATTTCCTGCAATCAAGTTTGGTGCAGTTAACCTTGAGCTTGTATCTATTGTGTGCTCTTGTATTGTTATGGTTGAAGCTGAAGTTCCATTTGTTATATCTAAGTTCCATTTTCTGTTCTGTGTTTGCCTTGTGCCATGACACATGTATCAGGGGTTATATGTGTCAGCAAACACAATATATTGAGAAATCAGTACTTGAAACCATCTACCTTAACATTTAAACAGAGTAGACTAAACAATTTGAGGTAGGGTCTTAAGGCCTTTGTGTATCAATAATAAAAATGAGGATGATAAAATTAAAAATTGTGATTACTGTTACATTCTGCTTTCTTCAGAATAATTCATCATGGCACATAAGTGGTTCCAATGTTCAAGGACTTATATGCTGATATTCAGGAAACATTTTTATATTTAAATTGTTATTCTGAATTGCAAGTGTATATAGTGGAATATATTTGTATAAGCAGTCATTTATTTACAGATTGGCACAAACAAGAAAGATATTTGCTCTTGGTATTTTTATATACTGCATTTTATACTAAATAATTACGTATGTGCTTGAAAAAAGCTAAAAGTAGTCATCAAAAACAAAGAATGCAATGTGCATGAATAGATTTCTACTTTTCAACTTCTCTTTATTCTATAAATTCTGTAATGCACAAAATCCTCAACATCTCCAGAATATATTTCAAGGGTATATAGGCGTGTATACAGTAGTTATGCTTTGTAGATTTTATTTTATTATGCTTCCTTTGGATTACACTAAGAAATTTTCTATGAAAATTAACTGCAAAGGAATATTGAAATTTTAGATAACTTTTCATACTCAGATTATACTCATCACGTGGTTTTTAAGTGATACACTCATGATACAATTCATGTGAAGCATTGGAAATTGGGAAATCCAGGCAATTCAAATAAATATAAAGGTTTATTGCAAGCTTAAGCCCTCTGCAAGAATCTGGACTACTAACAGTCAAAGCAAATTGGCAGTAGATAAGAGTCAATGGAATTCAAGGTGGCCTGGACTTAAATCTCTTGTAGATGCATAGGGACTCGAGATTGATGACACATTTTGCCCCTCCCTAAGGTTCAACCTTGACATCACACACAGTTTAGTAATACACCTAAATGGAAATAATACAATTAGACTATGTGAAGCACAAAATATATTTAACTTTTATTATTATATTTCATTTAGTGAAATACTGTGATACTTTTTATTTATTTGTTTGTTTGTTTGTTTGTTTGTCAAGCAATTATAAGATAACAGGTATAAGTATAAATGTAGTTATGAATACATGAAATGGATACATAAAAGAAAAAAACACAGTGGGACAGGAACAGTAGGCACATTGGTGCGCTTATGCACGCCCCCTACTGACCTCTTAGGAAAGGAATGAAGTCAATAGTAGACAGTCTAAGGTTAAAGTTTTTGGGGTTTGGGGAAAAACCACAGAGTCAGGTAGAGTATTCCAGACATTGACCACTCTGTTGCTGAAATCGTATTTCCTGCAATCAAGTTTGGTGCAGTTTACCTTGAGTTTGTATCTACTGTGTGCTCTTGTATTGTTATGGATGAAGCTGAAGTATTCATTGACAGGTAGGACATTGCAATATATAATTTTATGTACTATACTGAGATACTTCGATTAGAACTTCTAATAATGACATGTGTTCTAAGGCAAATCCAATAGTAATTAGCCTTCAATAATAAAGAAAAAGTCTATTTTAATAGATTTATAGTATATGTTGTTTTTTCTTGAACAGCTTGTTATAATTTCCTTATTATGCCATTCTATTTTATCACTACAGCCATAAAATGACAAGATGAAGGGTATGACCCAATCTTTTTACAGCAATATGATATAGAAAGGAATTTGATCATATATCCATGCTATCTAGTATTACTTTTCTGACTTACTTCAAGTTTTACTTTGACTTACTCCAATGGGTTATGTATCAAGTTCAATAAAGTAGCTAAATAAGCAACCAGATATACCAATGCTAGTCTAATACATCAGTATTAGCCCATGTTGTCCCTGCATTTTGCTCAGGTTAGTACAATACAGTTTTGAAACAGTTGGTATAAACCAGACTGCACCCAGAGATGCATTTATGTTGATCTGATAAGATTCTCCCAATTTCTACAGAATTATTCCATATTCTCTACATCATCAAAAAAAGTATTATTAGTATTCTAGTGGCAATACTATATGGACTAGTTTCCCTATGAAATACAAAACTTACTTATAAAGAAAATAAAGGCAAGGGATGGTGAAAATGTATTAGCTAACTCTTCTGGTTTGTTTGTTTGTTTTCATTAAAAAGAACCCAGCACTTCAAAGATGGTTCTGACCTTTAGCTTATTACTCCTGATCTGTCTTTTGTCAAATCTGTTGCTATATACTTACTGGAAAATTTAAGTGGTGTGCATGTGTATGCATGTACCTTTGTTTTGTATGGTGTTAAAATGTATGGATTTGAATTTGTGAAATATCTTTGTTTGTGCAACCCTTATATAATGCTTTAAGCATTTAAAAGCTTCTCCTTCCCAAAATACTACTGCTTCACATTCACCTTCAGGCACATACATAACCTCAGTGTTCAAAGGTTAAGCTTATTCAAAATTTCAGTTCAACCTAACCTGATTCATGCATCCTTGGGGGAATGAGTAGCACAATTATCTGTTGTACTTTGCACATCTTGAAAATTCAAGAAATATTACCAAGTAAGTGTAACAGTTGATATTTTAAACAAAAGTATTTAAAAAAAACAGGAGGCATTTATCAATTGCAAAAATACACTCAAAAATTCATATTTATGTTCACATTTTAATTTGGCTTCTTTAAAGGAAAAACATATACAGAAAGTGAGTAGAACAGATTTGTTTAAAAATGTGACAATTAAATAAATCTGTCCATCTTTAATACAGACAGACACTAGCTTGATATTTCAAACTATGTAACCCTCCCAAAGCTATGATGACTGTCATTCAAAACACTGAAGGAAGTAGTAAGTATTGGGTAAGTTGAATTGGGGCATCTGTTAGGTAGCACACATCATGAGTTCTTTGATAACTCTCATGACTGTGAATATGCTTTTATTGAATACAAAGTCTACAGAACCAAGGCTTCCCATGGTGGTAGCCCTGTGAAGTAGTCCAGACAAGAAGTACATCCAGAACTCCTGGCTCTATCACTATTGTAATCACTATTAACCGAATCCTGCAGGGCTGAAAATATTTCTTTTCTTCTTTCCTTTTACTCTCCAAGAGGGCTCCATCTGAAGTGCTTCCCATGACCCTCCCTCCTACCGTGGGCTGAGATAATTTTTGCATGCCCATTGTCCTTCCTATGATGTGATTCGCCGGCAGCGGGTGTGGATGGCTGATGTCTCTGAGAGCAAGGACTCAGATGAGGGGCCTGAGGGTGATAAGGGCTGTAGCCAGGACTATCAGAGAGTGGGATGCTGCCTTCGGAGCTTGAGGAGTCTGGCAGCAATGATGCAGAGGACCCCAAGGAGCCTGTGCCCATTGCACATGCACACAGGGCTGCTCAAAGGAAAGAGCAGCTGCAGCAGCCTGGGTGACTTGGGAGTAAGGCTGCAAAATGATGGCCCCTCTCATAAGGAATAAAAGCCAGCTCTCAGGGGTTGGGTTCTTTGCAGGAAGCAAAGAAGTTCTTGCAACTCAAAGTTCTTGTGGAAGTCCTATCTATTCTGGTTTGTTTCTGGAGACTTTTGGCTTTGGATATTTCTCTGCAATTAATCTTGTGTTCTTGGCAGCCTTTTGCAACCTTGAAAGGGCTTGCTCTTATCTGGGACAATTAATTTTAATGTCTCTGCCACGAATGAGCAGAATTCACAGAGACACATTAAAAAGGTTTGCTTTTATATATACTCTACTTTGTGTTTATTTGATTTGAATGAGGCTTGGGTCAGAACAGCCTATGAGTCTCCCTCCTGTCTCCCAAGGTCATTGCTACATACCATTTCAGAATGCTTATCAGAAAATAAGTTCACAACACTACCGGTTTCTTGAAAAACAAGTTTTAGATATCACATCACTGGAAGAGTCGCGGTGGTGCAGTGGTTAGAATACAGTATTACAGGCTACTTCTGTTGATCATGAGCTGTCAGCAGTTTGGCAGTTCGAGTCTCACTGGCTCAAGGTTGACTCAGCTTTCCATCCTTCCGAGGTTGGTAAAATGAGGACCAACCAGATTGTTGGGGGCAATATGCTGACTCTAAACCACTTAGAGAGGGCTGTAAAGTTCTGTGAAGTGGTATATAAGTCTAAGTGCTATTGCTATTGGCATACAGATTTTTGCAGCAATGTTACTAAACATGTAGGTAGTGAAACAGTATTGAACCATTGAGGAAGTGGATCTTGGCAAAGTGCAGCTTACAAACACGGTCTTGCCAGAAGTTACCATCAAAGACATTATCAGAGATCCTGCTAATACATTAAGCCCTGCAGTAATGGATAGTGGATGAGATGGGATATATAAATCATTACTGTTGTTACAATTTAGTCTACTCCAAAGATTTTGTGGTTGTTGCTAATATGACTTTTATTGCTGCATTTTATTTCATCCTCAGAAACTGAAATGATCTGCAGTGAGTGGTGCCAAAGAAACTACATGCCAAAAAACAGAAAAGTGATACTACACTCTTCACCCAAGATGAGATACATCATGATAACTGTTACATCATTTGTTAAAGTGAGAAATGAGATGTTCCTGCCATATATTCTAGGTGACAAGAAATGTGCTAGCTACATTATTAATACAGCAGAGAGGGCTCAGATTAAAAAGTAACTTTCAATTCAGCCCAGGGTTGCAATTAATCTCTAGGTAATCAAATATCTATGACTGGAGCATTAACTCCATCTGGGTGATGGCAATTCCAGTGACTAATCATGAACATTGTACTTTTTCTGCCATCTGTGAAATGTTGAAATCAGGTAATGATGGAAGGAAAAGCATCAGCTTTTGCTATTTTGGGTGCTATTAACTTCACAAGGAGAAGACAAATATTGACTGTGTGAAGAGAAAAATGCAGACATTTCAAATATGCAATTAATATTTTAAAACATAGGTCTCTACAATACCACATTGTATTTCTTAAAAAGGTGGCAAGGGGAGCTAATAAATAGAAATAAAGAGCTAAGGCATAACTTTCAAGGGAATATCTATGATCAGGATTATTAAGGTAACTGTTTCAGAAGGACAGCAGTGGAAGAGTCCCAAATGTTTCTTCAAAGACTGCCCTAGCCAGTTTCCTCTCCTAAAGGACAGAGAAGCATGTGTAAGTGTAAGTGTGTGTGTATGTGTTTGCATGTATGTTCCTATGAACACTTCCTATGTTCTCCTCGCTAAACTAATTATGAATCCAATCAGCATATGAATTGGGAAAGGAAGAAACACAGTCTTCTTGTTATGTCTAGTCTTTTGGAAGTTTGGCTGGAGAGAAACATCATTGTAAGTGTACTGGGAAAAAAATGATTGCATGGTCCCCAATTCCTGACTCAAGAAGGGAGAAGAGGATGAAATTGCTGAAGGGAAGGGCAAAAGAGAAGCAAAATTTATTCCACCTGAAATCCAAAACAGATAAGGAAGGAGAGAAACAGCTGGATGCAGGTGGGTGCTTGGAGGCTTCAGAGAAGGGAAAGGGCTGGACAGGTAATCCAGAGGGAGGCGTGTATCACACATCTATGCAGAGGGATGGCTGACAAGGTCCAAGAAAACAAGATGGAAGGCACAGAGTCCACTCCAAACTAATTCAGCTGACTCCTTTCCTATCTCTGCCTTAGTCAAAAATGGGGAGAGTTGGAAATTTAGCAATGAATTAGGCAGTTTTCCAAATAGCCCTGGGAGACATCCTGTGAGAAAACTAGCACTGAGAAAGTTGGAACACACTATTGTAAAAAGAAGTTGCTAATTATTGTAAATAATTGTCTGTAATAAATACCCACAATCATACTGTCATGTTGCAGTAGAAAATTCAAAAAAGTGTCTTTTCTGGCATATAAATAGCACTCTTATAAACTCTTTTTACAGCCAGACCACATACAAGTTAAATTTATGAACAAAGGAGAGATTATTGTTTCCTCATGTATATTGACAAACGCATGACCAGACTTTAATCCTACATTGAGAAACTGGGATATTTAGAAATTGCTGAACAACATCTCCAAATAATTCCAGTTAGCATAGCCAATGGCAGGGATACTGTGAGTTTTATTGAACTTTTTTGGATGATCATAGGAGCTCTACTGCTGCTATAATCTTCTGCAGAACAGGATTTAGCAAATCATGTGAAACATAGCTTTGAGTACCAAACACCTGATTGCTTACTGATTCTTAGGAAAATGTCCCATGTTTGAAATGGCATCGGTTATCTAGAAAATTAAATTTGTCTGTGAAAATAGAAATAATCCTTACCACTGGAATGTTTTTAAAAGACAATTTTTTAATACTGTGTGAAATACATTTCCAGCCAAAGAAACCAAACAACATGTTTAAAAAATACACTGACTATCCTAGATTCAAATACTTTGGGGAGTACCACTAGATATTCCGCACAATGCTTGGATTTTAATTCTAAGTTTAAAATAAAAGAATCTTATTCTCTATCAAAAACCTGTCGTGGTATGACACCCTTGTGGTATGACATTATTTGAATATTCCTTAGATCAACCAGATTTTAAAAAGTAAATTAATTCCCCTGACCTTATCTACAGGATATTCTGTGGCTTATATTATACTCAGACATAACCTTTTGACCAAGAAATCTATGAATATGTATGAAATGTATTTTTACTAAGAAGTAAAGGGATGAAAAAAGAGACTCACTGTCTTCAAACTTTTATTTAAAAATAAAAAATTATAATAAAAAGTTTTTTATTTCTTTTTATTTTCAGTTAATGTAAAACATTTCTAAATTATTAACATCATTCTGTTCATCAATTCCACTCCAAATTCCTCATTTTAGTAGCCATCAACTGAAATAGCTCATGTCTTGCCTTTGGTGCCATGGTGGCCCAGAATACAGTACTGCATTGTCAACCAAAACCAAGCATTTAATAGTGAATGCCAAACCATGGGCATTAATCAAACAGGTGGCAAGAAAGTAGGGACAGGCAGGCACAACACAGGTTATGTAGACAGTAAACCAGTGTCAGACATAAAGATCTCCAAGTGCCTATATACAAATGCACAAAGTTTGGGAAACAAATAGGGTGAACTCGAACTACGATTACATGTAGGTAGATATGATATAGTTGGAATAAAAGAAACTTGGTGGGATGAAACCCACGATTGGAACATACTGGTAGAAGGATACAAACTATTCAAAAAAACAAACCCCATAAAAGAGGAGGTGGAGTTGCACTTTATGTAAAGGACCACTATATTGCTACAGAAATGCATGAAACCAAAGATGAAAACCTCCTAGAATGCATATGGGTCAATATAAAAGAAAAAAAGAATGACATGTCCATAGGTGTATATTATAGGCCACCCAATCAAGCAGAAAAAATAAATGTCCTTTTTTGCCAACCAACTAACAAACATATGCAGGAAACACACAACAATAGTAATGGGAGACTTCAATTATCCTGATATCAATTGGAAAACTAATTCTGTACCAAGTGAGAAATCAAATAAGTTCCTAACCAACCTAGCTGACAACTTTGTTGTCCAAAAGGTAGAGCGTGAAACTAGAGGGACAGCCATACTGGACTTAATTCTTACAAACAGAGAAGAAGTGATAAAGGGAGCTGAAACTGCAGGAACTTTGGGTGAGAGTGACCATGTCATACTAGAATTCAACATAACACAAACACAAGCAATAAAACATAATGATACAAGAGTCTTGGATTTTGAAAGAGCTTATTTTAATAAACTCAGAGAGAACTTGGGAAAGATTCCATGGATGAAAATCCTAAAGGGGAAAACAACTCAAGAATCTTGGGAAACTCTGAAAAGTATGATCATAGAAGCCCAGACAAGCACAATACCACTGAGAAAGAAAAACAAAAAATCCAAGAAGAAACCAGCATGGCTGCACAAAGATCTCTTTGGCAAATTGAAAGAAAAAAAGGACAAGTACAAAAAATGGAAAGAAGGACATACAACAAAGGCAGAATATCAGCAGATAGCCAGAATCTGCAAAGACGAAGTCAGGATAGCAAAGGCTCAGAACAAACAAAGACTTGCAACAAAAGTCAAAAATAATAAAAAAAAAGTTTCTTTCAATATATAAATAACAAGAAAAAAAATCAAGGAAACAGTAAGTCCACTAAAGGGAGAAGATGGCAAGGAAGTAACAGACAACAGAGAGAAAGCAGAACTCATTCTTTGCATTGGTCTTCACGCAAAAAGAAACTTTAGCTCAACCCACCAAAAACAGAACTGTAAAAGACGGACCAGAAATAAAAGTTAAAATAAGCAAAAAATAGCAAGAGAACACCTGTCTGATCTTGATGAACACAAATCACTGGGGCCTGATGGATTACATCCCAGAGTTTTAAAGAAGCTGGCAGAGGTCATCTCAGAACCACTGCACCATATCTTTCAAAAATCCTGGAGCACCGGAGAACTACCAGAGGACTGGAAAAGAGCTGATGTGGTTTCCATCTTCAAAAAAGGAGAAAAAAAAATCCAGGAAACTATAGACCAATCAGCCTAACATCACTACCCGGGAAGATACTGGAAAAGATAATAAAAAAACAGATCTGCCAACATCTAGAAACAAGTAAAGTAATAACTAGCAGTCAGCATGGGTCTGTTAAAAACAGATCATGCCAAACCAATCTTATTTTATTCTTCAACCAAGTGACTAAATTAGTAGACTAGCAAAATACTGTGGACATAATATATTTAGATTTCAGCAAGGCATTCGACAAAGTAGACCACAACCTACTTCTTAGTAAGCTAGAAAAAGGTGGAATAGATAGCACCACCACTAGATGGACTCGCAACTGGCTGGCAATCCGTACTCAATGAGTAGTCCTTAATGGGTCTAAATCTACATGGAGGGAAGAAAGCAGTGGGGTACCATAAGGTCTTAGGCCCAGTCCTCTTCAAGATCTTCATTAATGACTTAGATGAGGGAACAGAAGGGGAACTTACCAAATTTGCAGATGATACTAAGCTGGCAGGAATAGCTAACACCCAAGAAGATAGGTTTAAGATGGATCTTGACAGACTAGAACACTGGGCCATATCTAACAAAATAAAATTCAATGTAGAGAAAAGTAAAGTCCTACACTTAGGCAAGAAAAACCAAAAGTACACATATAGACTGAGTGAAACCAAGCTAAATAGCAGTAACTGTGAGAGGGATCTTGGACTCTTAGTGGACAACCAGCTAAATATGAGCCAGCAGTGTGTAGCAGCAGCAAAAAAAAAGCTAATGCAATCCTAAGTTGTATTAACAGAGGGATACAATCAAAATCAAGGGAGGTACTAATACCACTCTATAAAGCCTTAGTAAGATCACACCTAGAGTACTGCATCCAGTTTTGTTCACCACATTATAAAAAAGATGTTGAGACTCTAGAAAAAGTACAGAGAAGAGCAACCAGGATGATTGGGGGACTGGAGACTAAAACATATGAAGAATGGTTACAGAAGCTGGGCTTGGCTAATCTAGTAAAGAGAAGGACAGGGAAGACATGATAGCGGTCTTCCAATATTTGAGGGATTGCCACAGAGAGGAAGGGGTCAAGCTATTTTCTAAAGCACCTGTAGGCCAGACAAGAAATAATGGATGGAAACTGAACAAGGAGAGATTCAACCTGGAAATAAGGAGAAACTTTCTGACAGTGAGAACAATCAACCAATGGAACACCTTGCCCTCGGACATTGTGGGAGCACCATCACTTGAGACTTTCAAGAAGAGATTGGACTGCCATTTGTCAGAAATGGTGTAGGGTGTCCTGCTTGGGCAGGGGGTTGGACTAGATAACCTATAATGTCTCTTCCAATTCCAGTTACCTGTTATCTGTTATTCTAACTCACTGCCAGGAGTTTGATTCTGATTGGCTCAAAGTTGACTCAGCCTTCCATCCTTCCAAGGTCAGTAAAATAAGGACCCAGATTTTTGAGGACAATTTGCTGACTCTGTAAACTACTTAGAGAGGGCTCTAAAGCACTATGAAGCCGTACATGCCTAAATATTATTGCTATTTTTAAATTTTAGGTAGCCATATTAGCAGCTCCAAAAGCTCTATTTTTTTCCACATGGAGGAACAAGGTTGGGCCCCGCCCTTCCAAGACTGGCTGGTCAAGGGTGATTTTCTACATTATTTTTCCTTGGATTACTCGGACATAATAGGTATGCAATTTAGGGGTCTTCCTGGACAGAAAGCTGTTGTTTGAAAAACAATGACAATTAAAGCTAGGAGGGCATTTGTATATCTTGTACACCAACTCTACACTTTTCTGAACTGACCAACCCATCTATCATTCTTGCATCTTGACATGTCATGTTTGAACTATTGTGACGTGCTTTATGTGGAGCTGTCTTTGAAGAGCCCTTAGAATTTTATTGCTCTTTTGTCTCCCCAGCAAATCAATTTGTGCATGTCTTTTACATATTTCAGGCAAGACTGTTAATTCTTGTTCCTACTTACACAGGTTCTGACCAGAGCTAAGAGCATGCTTCTACTAGCCTAAAAGCACCCATGGATCTCCTTGTCAGTGAAAAGTTGTTTTAGGTCATTCAGTAGAAGAGATTTGGTGACTTCAATACCAGTCACATTCATATCCTGACAACAGGTTTTACAATTCCTGCATCTTGACTTACAGTATTTTAAGGAACATTAAAGACCAGGATGTTCCAACCTGCTTTTCCATAAATAATACCCCCTTTATTACTTATGTTTTTACTGTTGCTATTTTGAACAACTTTGCTTTTGAGTTGATTTTATTGGACATATTATTGCTTTAAAATGTAACTTGGGAGATCTTTTGCTTTAAAAATGCAGCATAAAATTGATAACAAGTAGAAAGGAAATAGACACACTCCTGAGCAAATAACTCCCTCTAGACAAGATGTTCTTCTATAGACCGCATGCTGTTCTTTCATAGTCCTGACAAATTAAATTACTATTCAGAAGCATTATTCACTTTATGAATTTATTTATTTGCAAATTATTATCACTTTATTTGTGCTATCTACTTACTGTCATAGTTGATTTGGCTAAGCAAAGGATGTTGGCAACCAATTGTGATACAAATGCTAAAAATATTGAGAGATTGTATGTGTGTAGAGCTGAACAGACATTCATTGTGTTAAGTAAATACACAAGAGCTTCTGATACAGTCTCAACACTGTTGATGGAAAGATGGAAGACTTTTGAAGCTGCTTGGATCTTATCACTTCTTTTTGATAAGATTTCATTGCTTCTATTTTATAAAAAATCTCTTGAGAACCAGAGCTCAAATTTTCAAACTCATTCCAAATTTAAGGGATGCATTTTTAATGACAGCCTTCATTATATTATTATAAAAATAATATGCTAATTTCCAGATTACTTTGCAGGAAGAAATATTAGCACTATTCATGTTTCATTTCTTACTGCAGAGGAATTTATTTATCATTCAAGACTCAATGAAGGGAATTATTGAAAAGAAACGTTTCCTTAAAAAACATTGTAGTGGTCCTATATTTTGTCAGAAGTTTTATGACATAAATTTCATGACAAGACATTCCAATAAATAACTAAGAGGTGGACTAAATGAGTAAAAATGGTAAAATGGGTCACAAACTCAAATCCAGAAACCTGATGGCAGAGTTAATCAGAGAAATATAGTTCAGCAAACAATAAGGTTGATTGGCCAGGAAGCAAAGGCAGTATGGTACTATGCAAGCTAATAAGTGACAGATGTTAATATTGGTAGGTTGGAATGGTTAAGCTAAAATGCTGTGGATGAATCTCAAATGATGTCTCAATGTGTTTGTGTTAGAAAGATAGTATAGTATGGTTCTGTATTTGTGAGATAAACAAATCAAGAATTCTTCAAGACATTAAATAATAAAATAAACTCAATTGTCTTATGCAGCAAATGTCTTAGAATATATGTTTTATAATATATAAGTAGATATGTTGATATGTTTTTGCAAGCATAGCTATTGCCTCAGCAAGGATCTTCAAACAAGCAGGACTTATGAAAATATTGCTATGGTCCAGTATTCTGTTAGTTCAACTTCTGATTGATGTTAACCATGGTTCTTAAATTAATTGTCTTAAATGTATGCATAGTTTTTAAATATTTAATAGTTACAATAATTCCATCTTTCATTCATACAGTGTGTCGACTGGGTATATATATTTTGTGCTAACAATTGTAATTACTATTTTTCTTACCAATATAACAATAATCACATTTTCTTTATAAGCCATTATTTCTTATATCTATCATAACAATTTTAACTTATTCCTCTATATATTCAACTACTCAGTTTTAATTTATTTTATGTTCCAACCATTGATAAAATAAGTCCCATACTATGCAATATTCAGTTTCTTCTTTTCTTTAATTGCCAGTGTTAATTTATTCATCTCTTCACATTCAAACATTCTCTCTATCACTTTTCCTTCTGCCAGTATTTTATAGCTTTTCCAATTCTGAGTCACAGTTAAAGAACAAAAAATCATGGGAATTCACTAGTATATTATTTGGTTAAGGCTATTTTCTCTTGGACTCATAGGAGAGAATACATACAATTCCCTTTAAGGTAGGGTACTTTTTTCAAATTATAATCAATATGTTTCAAAGCATGTAAAGAAATCCAGATAGACTACATGGTCTAATAACATTTTCATGCAGAGGTCTAAAGAAAATATATATTAGTGCATATGTGTCCAAATAAATCATGAATCAAGAAAATTTAGAATTGGCACAAAATAGGAGAGAGAATTAAAGCACAGAGAAGGCAGAGAGCATCTGCACAAAGAAAATGGACAGTCAGTAGAACTGTAGCTACTGAACCAAAGCAGCATGATATTCACATATTAGATGAAAGGAGAATTCTCGTAACTTTAAATTCCCCCATTGTTAGAACATGATGATAGAACAAACAAGCATTGACATTTTCTTTTGTGAGTTAGCACTTGAAGTTGTACATTACTAATCTTATTTATATGTGTTGCCCAAGGATGAGATTCAAAAATCCCAATAACCAGTTTGCTAGGTGGGCGTGGTCTACCAGAACATCTGGGAGGACCATTTTTTGCTTTCCCCAGAGTCTGGGAGGGAGAACATGGCCTCTGGAGGCCCTCTAGGAGCCAGAAACTGCCCATTTCTGGACTTCCAGAACTTCTGGGAGGATCATTTTTTTTTGCTTTCCCCAGAGTCTGGAGACTTCCCTCGGGCCTCTGAGAGAGTGAAATCTGCTTCATCCATGCTTCAGAGGCCCTCTGGAAGCTGTAAAGAGGCTTATTTCTGGACCTCTGGAACTTCTCTCCCAAGCCTCTGCACAGACCCTGCACTTACCTGCATCCAAAACAGGTTGCATGAAGACTCTTGGTGGGGGAAGGGAGGAGTAGGTGGGGCCAGCCGGTTGGTTCAACTACTGGTTTGGCAAACCAGATGTAAATTTAACATCTGGTTTGCCCAAACTGGCCCAAACTAGCTGAATCCCAACCCTGGTATTGCCTACATTTGGGGCAATCACAGATTACTATCCTACTATCCCATTCCCAAAATCTGTTCCTAAGTGACAGGACATTATTTCAATATATCCTATCCAATAATATAATTATAACTTCTTTTGCTATGCTGCAGAGAACTCTGAATGTATGATTTATGATATACAAGGTAAGTTGTTGGTATTATCCCAGGGGAAATATTAATTCTGTTGCAAAATGCAAATGTAACTAGCATACTTTCACAAGAATGCATGTTCCCTCTTGAGAATTTCAAACAATATGAAATACCTTGATAACGATATTCAAGATTCTCACATGCAGTTGAATAAATTATGCCTCCTAGTCCAGTATGCAAATATCAGAAGACATCTCAATCCTCCTCATATACATATGTCTCATTTGCATTAGTGTTGGAAATATCTGAAAATAATGTCTACTAGAAGGAGAAAAGGGCACAGTGAAGGTGAAATACAGGTTTTAAAATAATGTTTAATTGTACTGTTACCCTCTTTTGATCTGTTATTTAAATATATTCCATATTTTAATTATAATAATATTATTTTACTTCCAATTCTATGCATTCAGTGTTTTAACCAAGATTGCTGATCTCTTACATTATGAGTCCCCAGTGCCCAGGAAGGTAATCAAGGATGGGAATTCTTCATTTTATCCTTCATCCACGGAGCAAAATATCTGAAGTACTTTCTTACTTATATCATGTCGGGGACCTGTCAGGGGAAAAGTGAAAAAGAATAACTTCCATTCCATATTTCTGGAAACATTTCTCATTTCACGCTAGATATCACTTTCATTTACAGCAATGTACCTCTCTCCAGTATGTCAATGTTTTCCCCTCCATGCCATAAAAAATTATTCTATCTAGTCCTACCATAATTTTTATATATACTGTATCTGGTTGAACTGAGGGGAAAAGAGGATGACCAGCAACAATATGGATGGACTCAGTGACAGAGGAGATGGGTACATCATTGGAAAATTTGAAGAACCAAGTTTGGGACAGATTAAGAACATCAATCTATGTCGGGAGATGGGAGGAGCTTGCGCCGTGGCGATACGGTCTGCAATCGAGCTCCTCGATTGCAGCCGATATCTCCGCCACTGGCCGGTCCAACGGACCTACGCTGTCCCGTAGGGACAGCCATCGTGAAGAGCATATCCTGAGGATTCCGGGGATACCGCAAAATCCCTGGAGAGCCCGGGTGAAGCTCTTCTTGCCAGCGGCGGAGAGGCAGCCCCCATGCTGCTGAGGCCGGGGCGACTCCAGACGGAAAGAGTTTGAGAAAGAGTTTGTCGGTTGGGTGAGAACTTCTTTTTTTTATTTAATTTTTTGAATTTGGAAAGTTTACTCTAATTATCTGAAGAAACCTGTGTGATTTTTGTTTTGTTTTTTGACAAAATTGATTTAGCGGCGTTTTTTTAGGGAAACGTCAAAGAGAGAATCCATTTTTTTTCTTTTCTTTGCTTTCGGACTCTATTGTTACTTATTGGATAACTGGACTGTTTTCTTTTTTCTATATATTCATATGTTTTATTCTTTTTCTGGACTTTTTATTTTTATTTTTTCTGGGCTAGAGGCTTCTCTTGATTTTGTTTGATTTTTCGGTGTTTGTTTTGTGTATTGCAAGACGGCTTTCCCTTAAGAGAGGAGGGGGGAAAGTGAGAACTATGATACTTTGTAACACTGCCACCTAGAGGCTCGGAAATATTTAAAAAAAAAGAAAAATAGACTCTTCTTCTCAAGGACATCCCCTGATAAGATAGAGGAAAGCACTTTGTGGAATATTATTACAGGTGTCTTTCTGGATATACATGGCTCAGCTTTGAAGCTTGTGGGAAAGAGAAGGGAGTTATAATTAGAGCCTTGGATAATTAAATAGAGTGCAGTGTTGTTGTTTTTTTTTGAGTTCTGCCAACCCCTTCACTAACATCAAGGTCCTGACTTTTAAGCTTGATTTATTTGCAAAGGAAGCCTCTGAATTTCTTTTTTCTACTTATATTTTATTTTGATTTAACTGATTTTATTTTTTCTTTTGTCTATTTGGATCCTGTTTTCTCTTTTTCCTTTTTTTTTTTTTAATGTACATTAGCGGACTATTTCTTTTTCCTTTTTTAATTGGAGGTTTTTCTTTTTCTTTTTTTTTCTGGCTGGACTAAGGTGTGGAATCTGAAGAAACTTATTTTTCTTGGTTTTTGTTTTGTTTTTGTTTTTCTCTTTTTCTTTTTCCCTTCTTCCTTTTTGGCTTTGTCTTGTTTATTATTATTATTGGGTTTTTATTTTTACTGTTACTTTTTTTTTTTTTTTTATGGTTTTTTTTTTCTCATTCTTTTTTATTGAACTAAGGTCAGGAAGAATTTGAAGAATTTTCTTTTTCTTTTTTTTTTTTCTCTCTCACTTTTGGCTTTTTTATTGTTGGCCTTCTTACCTTGGATTAAAATTTCATATTTCTTTCTCTTTTTTTGTGGACTAAAATTTGAAAAAACTTGAAGAGTTGGAACCACTTAAAATGAGTAAGAAATTTATATCTTCGGGTGCCTCTATGTCTGCTTCTGCCTCCCCACCATCTGGACAGCGTTCAATTCAGACATTGTTAAAGCAAGATAAGGAGAAAGAAAAAGAACAAGAAAGAGTATCCTTCCAGATGATTATGCAAGGAATTCAAGATCTTAAGGTAAAAATGGATACTATTGAACAAAGAACAGGTAGGATGGAACAGATGATGGAAAAATATGAAGAGAGACTCCAAAATGTTGAAGAGGGAGGCAAACAAAGAGAGGAGAAAATTGGAAATATCGACAATAGATTAATAGCGATTGAACAAGAAAAAAGTGAGATGTTGAAGTGGGAGTTGGATAGATCAGAATTTTATCTTAGATTCCAAAATATAGAAGAAGAAAAAGGACAAGATTTGGTTGCGATAATGGTAGGAATCTTGGCGGAGGCACTCGAGATAACAGAAGAGAAGATGATGGATGGAATTGATGAGATATATCGAGTTTTTACAAGATATGCGATGAGAAATAACCTACCCAGAGAAGTTCATATTAGATTTATTAAAAAATCTTTGAAGACACAAATATTGCAAGTAGCAAGAGAGAAGCCACTGAAATACAAAAGTAAAGAAATTTTGGTTTTAAAACAAATACCTAGAAGAGTGAGAGAGATGAGAAGAGAATACCGATTCCTGACTAAAAGGTTATTGGAAAAAGAGGTGTCTTACAGGTGGTTGATTCCAGAAGGATTGATGTTTACGTGGCAGGAACAGAGACATAGAATTGATTCAATTGAGAAAGCAGAACTGTTTTGCGCAGAGGTTTTTGGAGGCAGAGAAGGAGGAGCAGGAAAGGAGGTCCCATCAATTGAATCTCAAGAGGAACAAATGGAGGTTGGAAAAGAAGAAGGTGCAGTAGGTGGACAAGTTGATATTAAAGATCAACGTGAGGCAAGACCCACGAGAGTGGTTAAATCTAAATATAAAACATAATTATGGAAGAAAAAAAATTGATTACAATGAATATAAATGGACTGAACTTAGCTGCTAAGAGAAGGAAGATTTTCCATAAATTAATGAAATTAAGGTTCGACATAATTTGTTTACAAGAAGTTCATATTAAAAAGCAACATGAACAATTGTTATTACAACCAAAATTAGGAAATTGTATACCTCTTTGACACAATCCAAGAAAAGAGGGGTGGTTTTATATATTAAAGAGGCCATTCCAGCAAAAATGATTTATACAGATGATGATGGGAGAATATTAATGGTAGAAATAATGGACAATAATAGAAAGATACTTTTGATTGCAATTTATGCACCGAATGATAAACAGGAAGAATTCTATAGAAAATTACATACTAAGACTGCCGAACTTGACTATGCTAATGTAATTATGATGGGAGACTTTAATGGAATTGTGGATAATAGACTTGACTATATTGCAACAACAGTAAAGCATAACAGGAAAACTCTTCCTAAATCCTTTTTAAAATGATAGATGAATTAACTTTAAAAGACATATGGAGAGAAAGAAATGATAAATCTAAGCAATTTACGTTCTATTCAAATAGGCATTTATCATGGTCCAGACTGGATATGATTTGGATCTCAACAGATTTAATGTCTAGTATTCAAGAAGTAAATATTGAAACAAGTACTTGGGCTGACCATAACCCATTGACAATTGAATGGAAGGGACAAAGGAAAAGATCGAGATGGACATTAAATAATTCTATTTTAAAGGATAAGGAATTTATACAATGGATGGAGAAAGAATTGGCCTTCTTCTTTAAAGAGAACAGAAAAGAAGACACCTCAATACAGAATGTTTGGGACACAATGAAGGCCTATGTTAGAGGCTTGATAATAGACTATACAAGAAAAAGAACAACAGGAAAAGGCGAACTCTTAAAGCCTTGGATGATGAATATAAGGGACTTGAAAAAGAATTACAGAAAATGCCACACAGAAAAGATGTTAAAATGAAACTGGATATAACTAAACATAAAATGGATTTAATAGAGAAAGAAGAACTGGCACAGAAAATTAGGAATGCTAAACAGAATTATTTTGAGGATGCAAATAAGCCAGGTAGATGGCTAGCATACAAATTGAGAAAGGAGAAAGAGTCGAGGAAAATACCGCAGTTAATAGACGACCAAGGTAAAATTTGTTATGGCAGCAAAGAAAAAAAGAGATTATTTATGATTTTTATAAGCATTTGTATAAGAAAGAAGACATTGACGAGGAGAAAGTTAAACAATACCTACAGAATGCAAATCTACCTAAGATACCCAAAGAGATTGAAGAAATGCTAGAAAGTAATATAACAATGATGGAGTTAAGTCAAGCACTTAAGAAACAAAATAATGGAAAGGCACCAGGTCCAGACGGGTTTCCTGTAGAATTTTATAAAATCTTTCAAGAATCACTGTGTATTCCACTGTTAGAAGTTATGAATGAAGTTATGTTAAAAAGATGATACCTAAAACATGGTCAGAGGCTTACATTACACTTATTCCAAAAGAGGAGGCGGACCTACTGCAAATCAAGAATTATAGACCGATTTCTTTACTAAATGCAGATTATAAAATTTTTGCTTCAATATTAGCAGAAAGACTTAAAAAGTACTTGAATAACTTTATCCACTCAGACCAAAATGGGTTTTTGCCAAAGCGACAAATCAGAGACAATATGAGAGTAATTCTGGACACCCTGGAATACTATGAGGCACATCCTGAAAAGCAAATGGCCTTGATATTTTTAGATGCTCAAAAGGCATTTGATAACGTGAATTGGAGATTTATGTTACTTTTAATGGAACAGATGGGCTTTGCTAGAAGATTTATTCAGGCAATAGAAGCAATTTATAATGAACAAACAGCTAAGGTAATGATGGAGGGAGAACTTACAGATCCTATTAATATAAGAAAAGGCACAAGACAAGGTTGTCCTCTTTCTCCCTTGATATTTGTATTGACTTTGGAAGTGTTGAATAGAAATATCAGAGAAGATAAAACTATAAAAGGAATGAAAATTAAAAAGGAAGAATTTAAACTACAAGCCTTTGCAGATGACCTAGTCTTTATCTTGGAAGACCCTATAGAAACAGCCTTGAAACTGTTGGAAAAGATAGAGGTCTATGGGGAGGTGGCTGGTTTGAAAATAAATAGAGATAAAACAAAGATTTTGTCAAAGAATATGTTGCTGAAACAAAGGGAAGAGTTGTCAGAACTGTTAAAAATTCAAGTTACAAACAAGGTTAAGTATCTGGGGATATATTTGACATCAAGATGTAGTACATTGAAGGAGAATAATTATATTAAACTTAAACAACAGATAGCTCAAGACTTGAAAAAATGGGAGAACTTACAATTGTCATTAATAGGAAGGATTTCAACAATTAAGATGAACATTTTACCCAGAGTCTTATTTTTGTTTCAAACAATACCAATTAGGCTTGGAAAAGAATATTTTGAGGATTTAAATAAAATTGTTTTGAAGTATATATGGCAAGGTAAGAAAGCAAGAATAAAGTTAAAGCTTTTACAGGATGCTAGATTTAGAGGAGGGTTTGGACTGCCTAATTGGGAGTTGTACTACCAAGCTGCAAACTTGACGTGGGTTAAAGAATGGATAACATTAAGGAAAACCAGATTGTTGACATTAGAAGGTCATGATTTGTTGTTGGGCTGGCATGCTTTTTTATGGTACAAGGGAACTAAAACACAGGGGTATTTTAGAAGGCATTATATACGGGAGTCTCTGTGGTTGAATTGGGAGAAGATAAAAAAACAGTGTTATTTGAAAATTCCAGTTTGGTTATCGACGATAGAAGCGTTTTCTTATCCTATAATCTATAAAAAGGAACAAACAGTTAACTATGGGGAATTATTAGATGAAAAGGGTGAACTTAAATCGATGCAAAAATTGGAAGAACAAGGTATACGGATGAATTGGTTTTCATATTTGCAAATATATTCAAAGTACCATGAGGATTCCAAAGCAGAGGGATTTTATGATAAGCAAACTGACTTGGATAAGATTTTGATGGGTACTGATGAAAAGGTGATTAAAAAATTGTATGGTTATTTATTGCAAATTAAGCTTGAGGAAGAACAAGTTAAAGAAACTATGATTGCGTGGGGAGGAATTTTGGATATGGGATTGATTTAGAGAAATGGCAGAAATTATGGTCGCAAAATTATAAAATGACAATGTCTACAGCCTATAAAGAAAACTTGTATAAGATGTTTTACAGGTGGCATTTTCCCCGACAAGGATAGCAAGAATGTTTAAGAACAAATCCGAAAAATGCTGGAAATGTCATCAGAAACCTGGTTCATACTATCACATGTGGTGGACTTGTGAGGATGCTAGAAAATATTGGACTAAAATCCACATGTGGCTGGAAAAAATGACAAAGAAGCATATAGACTTGAAACCGGAGTTTTTTCTATTGGGAATACTACCAGATACTTATAGTAAAGAGTTGAAATATTTGATTGTAAATGTATTGACTGCTGCTAGGATTGTATTTGCAAAAATTGGAAAAATGAGAAAATTCCATTGCAAGAAGAAGTTGTAAAGAAAATTTTGGAATGTGCTGAGATGAGTAGATTGACTTTTGAAATTAGAGAGCAAGAAGATAAACAATTTTATTTAGTTTGGGATCTTTTCTATCAATGGTTGAATGATGAAATATTAAAATATAAAAGTTAGATAATAAGGAATAATAATGACTTTATTTTCCCTTTCCTTTTATTGGTTTTTGATACTATATTTATATAATAGCTTTCTTTGTTTCTTTCTTTTTCATATTTGGGATAGAATTGGTATGATTATAAGATTTGTTTTAGAATAAAATATTTAAAATATAGTTATCTCATAAAGGCATGACCGAATAAAAGTTTAGTCAAATTTTTTCTTTTTTTTCTTTAATAGAGATACTAGGATTTATAAATTTGTATTGATAAGAGTATTATATAAAGTAACTGTAATTGTGACTATGAGGTGAATGCACAAAACCGATGGACCAACCGACTTACGGTGTGTACAAAAATATGGGGGAGCTGATACTTTTATGCTTTGTTGTTGTGTTTTTTATGTTAAAAAAATAATAAAAATTTATATATAAAAAAAAAAAAGAACATCAATCTATGTCGCTGCTAAGAGTCAATACCAACTTGATAGCACATAATCAATCAGTTGGACTTAAGTTCCCATCTTGCCCTGGATCCAATAATATCTAATAACTGATAAAAAAATATGTTGGTAAATAACTAAGGCAGCAAATCATGCATTAATACAAGGAAGCCAGCAAGATGTTATGTAGGTTCTATCATAAGGAATAGTTAGAAGGGGATTCGATCTGTATACTGTCACTACTTCATCTATCTTTTTTTTTTTTTTCAGAAAGAAATGAGGCAAGATGGCAATCATGCTATAGTAATTGCAATCATGGTTTAAAAAAGAAAGTAGCACCGACAATTTCCTGTCCCTTACCCACAATTTATATAATGGACATTTTAATCCCTCTTCTCTTCCTCTCAATAAGAGTTCCATTGCTTCTATTTATTTTGAAAGAAAAGTTTCCCCTGACACAAATGACAAATTTGCAAATATTAGCATGCTGCCAAAATTGATCGGTATTCTATGTTTAAAAAATAATCTTCATTGAATTTGAATGAAAAATACATCTGGTTTTTGTTTTCAAAGAAAACAAAGTATTGTTGAAATCATCTGGGTAGGAGCAAAGTTGCTATTATTTTTTTAATTACAACAGAGCAAATGATATAACAGTATTTTGCCTTTCAGGAAATGATCTACTCACTAACCAGCCATGGTTTTCTGGTTTCCACCTGTCAATGAGCTCCCATGAAAATCATTATCAGTAGTTTGGATATGATAAAGGGAAAAAACAACTAGATAAAATTTTAATGGGACCAGAACAAAAGTTTATATTGAAAATATACAAATACATATTAGACTTCAAAATGGAAGAAGAGAAAGTGAAGAGTATCATGATAGTCTGGGAGCAGAATTTTGGATATAATATAGATTTAGAAGAATGGGTGAAACTATGGAATGTAAATTATAAGCTAACAATATCTTCATCATACAAAGAAAATCTGTATAAAATGTTTTGCCGATGGTACTTGGCTCCAACAAGATTGGCTAAAATATGCCCCAATTTAAGCCCAAAATGTTGGAAATGCCAACAAGTTGATGGTACTTTCTACCACATGTGGTGGCTATGTCCTGAGACCAAGACATTCTGGATAAAAATCAAAAATTGGCTTCGGGAGATCACCGGTTATCAAATTGAACTCAAACCAGAAACTTTTCTCTTAGGAATTATTAAAAACCAACTTCCAAAAAAAGTAAAATATTTAATATTATATATTTTAACAGCATCCAGAATAGCTTTTGCACAAATGTGGAAAACTTCCAATATCCCCAGTGAAGATTAATACAACAAAAAATAATGGAAAGTGCTGAAATGAATATACTTACATTGAAATTGAAAGAGAAAGAAGACTGAATATTTTTTAATTTGGCGCAAATGGTACGATTGGATAACAAATAGAAATAAGAAATAAGATTTAAAATTAATTTGTAAGAGACCTCAAGAAAATGAACTGTAGATACGTAGAATATATAAGAATATAATTATTGATAAAATTATTAATTAGTGATTGATAAATGTATATGTTGTATATTAAGATTTACAAGATAAAAATTTATATAGATGTCAAAAATGCTATTGAAAATATGATGGTTTGAGTTGTAATAATGGAAATACAATAAAAATATATTAAAAAGAAAAAGAAAAGAAAATCATCAGTAGAATTAGGATTATTACAATGAACAGAGAAAAATATAGAATGATGAATACATTTCATAACAAACCATTTGAAGCCAAATAATAAATCCAGAAAAATTGAAAAGTATATTGAAAACAAGGTAAATAAACAGAAAACCTTTTACGGGGAGAAAAATTGAGAGCAGGTAAATGGGAAAGAAATTTAAATGACTTTTGCAAGGACTATGTGTGTCAAAAATGAAATCTTTTTCTGATGGTTACTGGGACTGCAATTTGGATTATGCATCTTCCTTTTTTACTTTATACATGGTGTATAAAATAGATTCTCAATGGTGTGTCTGGTGTTTCAACAGGCTTGGCCCTCAGCAAAATATGAAGACAAATATCCAAATTTGTAACTGTGTCAGGGAAATGCTATCACAAAATGATGATGACCATGATCAACACACTTGTTTTGAAAATTGCTGCCACTGTGGGTCTGACATCAGGGAACACTTATTTTCCAGGAATGGAAACTAATATCCAGGATGCTCCCAACCACCTTCTGTGACATTTGGGTTAATAAGTGGCTTCATGCTTTTTTTTTTTTTTTGTACAGGAATAAGATCCAGGAATAATGTTTTCTACAGAAATAATGTTTCAGACTTGCCAGGTGGTCTAAGGTTAAGTATAAGTATTAATTAAGTATATTAAGGGAAGTATAAGGAAGCAAAACACATACCACATGTCATATCTCTGCCTTAAAAGTTGCAATATTTCCAGGAGCAAAAACTTTTCCTGGATATTTATTTTATTTTTCAAATGAATAAATCTATAGATATCTATAGATATCTTGCATTAAAGCAAACTGTTGTATAGCACTTAGAATTAATGGGATGTTATTGGGACTTCAGACCAGTTTTCAAAAAGTCATCTTTTAAAAACCACTCCATCTTAAAAATATACACAGTTTGTAAGGCTCTGAAAATTCTTTTACCTTAGGTATACGAAAGAAGCAATATTTTCACTTTCAAAATAAATATGCCTGGTCAACGTTAATAAGTACTTTTTGCTGTATTAGGTGAAAATAGAAAGAGTCTAGCATTTTTCTGACAGATAAATTTTATTTAATGGCATCAGCTTTCAAGAGCTGCATTTCACATCATCACATTCAGAAAGGAATTAGGCTGTGTAAGATTTAAATTGGGAGATAAAGGGAAAAGAAAAGGGAATGTAACTAATTGCAGTTATTTATTTGCAACATGTTGGAGGCTACAAACAGGTGTTCTGAAATGGAGGATAGCCTTGGACATGCTACCATTTTACCACATGGAAGGTCACATTTCTTCATATAAAACTGAGGTTAATCTTATGAGGTAGTGTATGTGTAACTGAAATCTGTACAGGTTCATTCTCTTCACTTGTACTTATTTGAAAGCTAATGTTGCCAGATGTGCCCAACATTTCTGTAGCCCAACACAATTTTAAAAAGTACTCAATCTGCAAACAACAATTTTTTTCTCAACTGATCTCCAATCTCCTACTCTCAAACCTCCAACATTGTTTTGGCCTGAGTGATAGAGTACAGGTACTGTAGTAAACCTGTCCCCAAGGCATCAGTGAGGATTACGTGTGAGTGAGTAAAATGGTATAGGATTTCCTGCTTGAGCAGGAAAAATTAGATCTCTAAGGTCCTTTCCAAAAGGGACATGGTGGCTAAGACGCTGAGCTTGTCAATCAGAAAGATAGACAGTTCGGCAGTCCAAATCTCTAGTGCCACATAATAGAGTGAGCTCCCATTACTTGTCCCATTACTTGTCCCAATTACTTGTCCCATTACTTGTCCCATTACTTTTGCCAACCTAGCATGTAAAAATGCAAGTAATAAAATAGGGACCATTTTGGTGGGAAGGTAACAGTGTTCAGTGCACCTTCAGCATTTACTCATGCCAGCCACATGACCACGGAGATGTCTTCGGACAGTGCTGGCTCTTCAGCTTTGTAACTGGAGATGAGCACCACCCCCTAGAGCTGGAAACGACTAGCACATATGTGCTATGGGAACCTTTACCTTTACCTTTAAGGTCCCTTCCAACTCTGTTATTCTGTGCCAAATGGAGGCATGCAAATTGTGAGCTAAAGAGGAAGGCTTGGAGAGTGTGAGATAGGCCGTTGCATCTTCTGGGGCTCTCCTTGACAGTACATGCCCACTTTTCTTCGGGAACCTTCCAGAAAGTAATTGGGGGGAGGAGTGGGAGGCTTTGGCATCAGGATATCAAGAGTTCAGGAAGAGTTAAAATATTAAGAGAAGGGATGTTGGAGGTTGTAAGGAATGATCCCACTCTAGTTTTTCAAAGGATCCTTGGGATACCAGGAAGAAAAAGGGGGGGGCGGGGGAAGATTGGAGAAGTTGGATTTCAAAAATGAGGGGCTGCTGGTACAACAAGTAGGAAGGAGACCAGTTTATCCAACTCAGCATGCAGTCCATCATCTGTATCTTTCCATCGCATTTTGCCATTATCATTCACGCTATATAGCCCTCCAAAATGCAGCCCACAAATGCAAAATACTTCTTGCAACGTATCTTCAAAATTAGCCCACTGATTGGGAAAAGTACCCAACTGGCAATACTATAATCAAATAAATAATACAGTATAAACCAGGGGTGTCAAACTCACATCATCACAGCAGTGTCACATGATGTATCAGGACTTTTTTCCTCTTTGCTAAACCAAACATGGGTGTGACCAACGCATGATGCATCTGGCCCATGGGCCAGGAGTTTGACAGCGCTGGTATAAACTGTAGCCCATGCTCATTTTTACTTTTCTTTCAGTTTCAAATTCCCTGGCAAAAATTACAGTAACTAGGCTACTGCAAGCAGTCTTGTATAATCAGGCCCTAGTACAAGAATTTTCAAAGTTACCATGTCCATGTTTCTCCCCTTAGTAATTCCAGGCAAATGGATACTGTCTGCATACGTAAAAATGTTGCAGTGGAAAAATGGGTGCATTGTTACATAACCCTAGATGATATGAAAAATGGAATGTAAAATATGAACCTGACTGAATGAATGTAATTCACTCAGGCATAAAGAGAAATGCCAAACAATCATTATTTTCATCTCCTGAAGTCTGATGTTCACGTCAATGTTAATATGTATAAAGTTGCCATGAGCTGAAGGGAAGAGGAATCTATTCTTCTCCAATGCTTTTCAGAATATTTGATTTTTAATATAATTTTAAAAAATCAACTGCATTCTAGGGCATTGTGAAATAGTTAATCAAAACTGAAATGATGCTATGAAATAAGAATAATTTCTTACTTTGTTTTGTTTTTAACTTTTCAAGCAAACGAGGTCCATTTAGTCACCAATCCTTAGCTCTTGCACAACCCAATGCATCCCAACTATAGCAGCTTCCAGGTACACATAGTCCTTGACTTATAATAGTTCACTTAGTGACCATTCAAAATTACAACATCTCTGAAAAAAGTGAATTATGACTGTTTTTCACACTTATGACCATTGCAGCATCCCCTTGGTCACACGATCAAAATTCAAATACTTGGCAAATGATGCAACTGATATAAGCATATTGATGATGGTTGCCATGTCCAGAGGTCATGTCAACACCTTTTGTGACCTTCTGATAATTAGCAAAGGAATGGGGAAGCCAGATTCACTTAACAACAATTTGACTAATTGAACAATTGCAGTGATTCATTTCACTGTGGCAAGAAAGGTCGCAAAATAGAGCAAACTCACTTAACAAATATTTCACTTAGCAACAGAAATTTTGGGCTCAATTGTGGTCATACATTGAGGACTTACCTGGGAAAATAGAAGGCCTCCAAGGTCCCTTCCAGGTTTATTCTGATTGATTGGTTGAAATATTTCAGGACCCTAAAATAAATGGTTGTGAAATTAATTTGTAGAAACAGACCTGTTGAGATAAGAATTTTCTTTACAGGAAATTGAAAAGTAATTTCATAGATAATGATTAAGAACAAAAGCCATGAGCTTTTATAGCAAAAATTTCAATTGAACAAATAGAATGCTTATTATGTTACTTGGTGATTAATGTATTATTTTTAGCATGAGAAACATTCATCTCCTGTCAGGATTTTCTTACATGAATACATTTATAGCCATTGGCTATTAAACTGTTTACTTGGGCTAAAAGTCCTTTGGGTGAAGGCAAGAAACTCTTCCCTGACTTAAAGCTAAAGCTGAGAATAGATTTAATTGGATCCACTGTGGTTCCTTCTTTGCTAAACAACATAGATTCAAAGCTGAAAACAATTTTGTTTCCTGTTCTAAAGAAAAGTTCATTGGTGTCTGTCTCAGAAAAGAGCAAAGAGCCTATTTTTATTCATCTATAAATCAATCCACATGAATTGAAACTGGATGATTCAATGACTACTTTTGTAAGTTTTCTCTAATAGCTAGTAATCATGCTAACAAAGGAAGGAGGGAAGGAGGGAGAGGGAGAGATCCAGGAACAGCAACCAGGATGATTAGGGGACTGGAGACTAAGGCATATAAAGATCAGTTAGGAACTGGGCTTGGCTAGTCTAGTGAAGAGAAGAACCGGGGAGACATGATAGCAGTCTTCCAATATTTGAGGGGCTGCCACAGAGAGGAAGGAGTCAATCTATTTTCTAAAGCACCTGTAGGCCAGACAAGGAACAATGGATGGAAACTGAATAAGGAGAGATTTAACCTGGAAATAAGGAGAAACTTTCTGACAGTGAGAACAATCAACCAATGGAACAGCTTGCCCTCGGAAGTTGTGGGAATGCCATCACTTGAGACCTTCAAGAAGAAGAGAAGAAGATGCTGAAATAGTCTGATGTGTCAGGGTAACTAGTTGAAACTCAAGGATAATAAAAGTTCAATAAAGGAAAAAAAAACCTAGCCATGGATTAAGATACCTTAAAATTAATCAGTATATGTAAAGTATGTAAAGTTATGTTGATAGCAGCATGACTATTGTATGCACAAAAATGGAAGGGCACCTCGATTCCTACCATGAACGAATGGTTGCAGAAATTGATGGAGTTGGCTGAAATGGCAAAATTTACTATTTTGATTAAAGAAAATAATGTAAGTACTTTTGTTTCAAAATGGAGACTGTTTTTGAGCTTTGTGCTTGAAGTGGAAAAGAATGAAATTTTGATTTGGGGTTTTACTGATTAGATTGATAGATCTTTATAGAAATGGCTTGTTCATATTATTATGAAAAAATGAAAAGTTATGATTTGATGGCTTGTTTTAATGGCTTGTTTTACTGCAACAAAGAGAAGTCAATGTTTCTTTTTCTTCTTTTTTTTCTTATCCTTTCTCGTTTCTCTTCTCCCTCCCCCTCCCCACCAGTTTCCTATTTACCTTTGTATTTTGTTTCTTACTTTATCTTATAACCCCCCCAAAATATTAAATCTTTTTTAAAAAAATATGTAAAATATAATGTCATTGGACACACAAAGTGTGGCCTTCTCCAGTGCAATTGGGCCAATTGCAGTTGATGGCCAATTGCATACTATTGCAATGTATGGAAATGGTCATCAACTGCAAAAAAAATTTCTCTCATGTCATGACATGCGTGACACATCATCATGGCTTGAGTGAATACCTGTGGCAAGATTCTGGTACTCTGAAAAGTATATCTTATATGTTGTAGCTTTGTCACTGGTAAAATGCATTTCACTTTGTCTTCCCTAAAGCACAGTTCAAGTTATTACAGACAACTGAAGTCAACAGTTTAACTTAGATATTAGTAAATATCTAATGTGCATATGAAAACATATGAAAACTATCTTAAGAACCATGAGTTGATTATGATGTCACATGAAGAAAAGTTCTGAATGATCAAGATTTGAAAGGAGCTTTATCACAGATCAGCATGGGGAAACAACTCATCACATGTTTTTACTACTTTATAGGAGAAAAAAAATAACACCAATCCTTATGTGCTTATAACTATCTTCTAACATAGGGGTGTCAAACTCACGTTATCATGGTGGCATTACATGATGCATCGGGACTTTTTTCCTCCTTCGCTGAACTAGTCTTGGTTGTGGCCAGCATGTGACGCATCCGGCCCATGGGCGGGAGTTTGATAGCTCTGTTCTAATACAAGTACTTAAGTCACAGAGTTGGCATCATAGCATTATAATGCATTTTTTTGCCACTTGTCTTTTCTCTGCATGGACAACTATGAGATTTAGATTAATCCTTCTTACTGTCTCTCCATATCGATGTTGTATATTATAAACTAAAGAACCCTGATTAATGTAGTTTTCATTATAGGGAGCTGTTCCAATCTTCTGATCATTTGCTTTTTGGATCTTTTCCCATCATTATAACACCCTTTTAAAGGTACTGGGATCAAAACTAAACACATTATTCCAAGTGTGGTTCAAACATAGATTAGTATAAGAGCATCATTATATCAGTAAGTCCCCCCCCCCCCAATTTCCATCTTTATGATACTATATATGGATATTAAGCTCTTACCAACATGACATTACTAATATACTTATTCACCCAGTTTGAAGAGGTTACTTTGGAGCTCTTCATAATTCTTTTTGATTTTACTACACTGAATATAACTGCTTCCTTCCTCAATCCTAACTCCAGATCCTTTATGTACCAGTAAAAAATGTATCACTCAAAATGCCAAATCTGAGTCAAAACCCATCTGGCATTTCTTACTAAATGGAGAACTTTCTACTTACAGGTAGTTCTTGATTTACAACAGTTCTTAAGCAAATTCATTGGGGAAGCCAGGTGCACTTAACAACCTTGTTACTATCTTAAAAACTGCAGTCATTCACTTAACAACTGTGGCAAGAAAGGTCATTAAATGGAACAAAATTCACTTAACAACTGTCTCACTTAGTAACAGAAATGTTGAACTCAATTATCGTCATAAATCGAGGATAACCTGTATTCCTAGTCTCAAATTTCTAATTTATTTTTTGAAAATCTATCTATACAATATATATGGATTTCCCCCATCTATATATTTGGTGACACCTTCAAAAAAGACTAGAAATGAACATGAGTTATTGCTCAGTAAACAGTATTAATTTCTCCTCATATGAAAAACCTCCTGTTTCAATTACCTCCTTAGGATTTTTTTTTAATCTCTTGTCCTTTTCGTTCCACTAAATGAGCTTTGATACGATCCTTTTATGAAAGAGGGAATCAGGTTGAAGTTTCTGTTGTGAAGACACTTCTATCTCATACTTTTTTGTGCGGGGATTCTCTATCTTTCTCTTGCTGTCACTCAATAACATATAGAAGGACATATACACAAATGCCACCAAACACAATTCAGAAAAAAAAATTCATGATGCAATAAAATATCTTCCATCTACTATCATATAAGAGATGCTTTACCAACATTTTGATATAGAACATAACAAATATCAGATCAGGAAAATGTCACACAAGTTTTCCTTAAAAGATTTATCTCACTTTAAAGTTACTATAATATTACAGTCCAATCCTATTCTATGCTTTCCAGAGTAGCAGAATACTGCTGATCATAAACCACTAGAACTGGTTTAACCCATTTTCTTTTTCTAGTAATATGAACTAAACTTTGTCCATTGTGTAAAGCCAACATTAGCACAAAGATCAAATTCATGAATATAAGGCTAGTGCTTCATCTGTGAATGACATGAGATAACTATGATAGCAGTACTATACTATAGGCACAATCATTATAACTTAATTCATATTTTCCCCAATATTGTAGAAACCTGAGACATTACCTTAATACTGAATTCAATTTTTGGCCTGTCTATTTCTAGTATTGTAAACACTGAATGGCAAATCATTTGGGACTGTAGTTTTTCCAGTCGTAGTTGGAAACTCAATGTCTTTTATATGCAAAGCATGTTCTCTATCGTGGAGCTATAAAAATTCTTTCAAATATTGCTGCAGCAGATTGGGTGCCATAGATGCTGTTGAGATACATAGAAATCTGCCTCCTGCCAGATTATTTTCTTACTAGCACTTAGCAGTCTACATTAACTACCCAAGCTTTCCAAGGTCAGTGCATTACAATTTTAGCATCCTTTCCCACCTCAGAAGATTGAATTTTACACCTTTTGTATACTAGATACGTGCTACAGTAGGGGTTGCCAAACCCCGGTCCATGGCCTAGGACCAAAGATTGTATTCAGCAGGTTCTGACCGGTTCTGGAGAACCGGTAGTAGAAATTATGGGTAGTTTGGAGAACCGGCAAATACCACCTCTGACTGTCCCTGTCCCCATCTATTCTCTGCCTCCCAAGTCCCAGCTGATTGTCTGGGACTTCTTTTGTTGCTCTGCATAGGAGAACGGAGCTAGAAAACAGGTTAATGGGGTAGAGAAGGAATGAGATTTTGCAGTAATCTTCTCCCAGGAGTGGGGAGGGAATGGGGATTTTGCAGTAACCTTCCCCTGCCACGCCCACGCCCACCAAACCACACCACACCCACCAAGCCACGCCCACAGAACCAGTAGTAAAAAAATATTGAATCCCACCACTACCTAGGTCTGAGTCATAGTCTGTTGGGAACTGGGCCGCACAAGCAGCATGCGAGTACACAAACCTCAATTTGCAGAAGTGGCAAGTATATGGGTGAAAACATCCCCTCTCCCACCGCCCCGCCACCTGGTCCACAGAGACAGAAAGGTTGGTGACCACTGTGCCATAATCCAAGCCACTGTTGTTTTTTTTCTACATGGATCCTTTGAATTTTTGAAAGGGAAAGTCCAGACGCAAATTTTGTTCCAGTTGCATTGTCTGCAGAACGGAGTAAAGAGTCAAAATAGACGAAATAGAAGATGCAGAATTATGGTGCCTTAATTGTGGTCCACACTTCTCCCATGCCATGTGAATTGGAAATTTTTATTTTAGGAACTTGGAGATGTCACTATGAAATTGCTAGGAAACAAGGACAGCTTTATTTTCAAAGTTTATTTTTAAAGCAAAAGCAAAAGGGAATACCAAAAGTCTCCATGGACATCAATATTTTACTTCCAATGTAATTTTTGTATAGCAAGTATGAAGGCTTCAAGGTAAATGTGGGGCATTTTTTTTCTTCATATGCCTCAAGAATTGTTGAATGTGGCAGATCATTAGAAAAAAAAATGACTGTATGTGTAAACAAGTTCTGTTCATTAGCTTTAGATCAACCTTCGTTCAACAACTTACCCATTATTATTTCAGAGAAAACATAAAAGTAACATACAATATGGAAGCTAAAATTAGTCTTCACGCAGGTTCCCCCCTGCCCACCACATATGTGTAAACTGATAGAGGAGCTGAAAGTCAATCAGTCTGGGCATCCCAACAGAAGCTGTCATAATAAAATGAATTAGATCAGGAATGTTCACAGAAACATGAACAGAATTATATGGTACTTTACAAACTAAAAAGAAGTTATGTAAAGTAATGTTGGCATCTACAAAAAGTAAGATTCATGGCATCAAAGATGCATTTGAAAAAAATCATATATGACATGGAATTTCTAATAGTTTTTAATAGTAATAATATCCAGTCATAAACTGATGGATACTGCCAAATATAAACTTTAGAATGCAGAACGGGACAAACTTATTAGGGGAGAAGCAGGTGTGTGTGTGTGTGTGTGGGTGTGTGTGTGTGTGTGTGTGTGTGTGTCCAAAAAAGAAAACTGCATATGAACAATATGATGTAAATAAGTGACCCCCAATCTTTTGGGCACCAGGGACTGGTTCCATGGAGATACATTTTCCATGGATCAGAGGGACTATGGTTTCATGTGCATCCCTCAGATGGTGCTTTGTTTGTACGGCCCAGTTTCTAGCATGCCGCGGACCAGTGCCAGTCCATGGACTGGAGTTGGGGATCCCTGATGTAAATAGTAGAACTACTTCTCTATATGTTGCAATTTAGATCCCATTACATTCAACAGATGCATAAACTGCATGCCTGTGCTTTTCCCAACCATCTTCAGATATCAAAATAGACACTGCTGATGCAGGTTATTTTCAAGATGGTAACAAGAGATACATGAAGAAGCAAGCTTCTTTTTTTCTTCTGTTCAATTGTGTGCATGCATGCACCCACACACACATACACACCCACCATGCCATATAGGAAATATGTCATGTAAGAGAATGGTGTATATGACTATGAATTCCAAAAAACAGTTTGGGACACATCAATAATTACTTACTGCAAATTCCTTTCTAACTCTGGTTGCAAATAAAAATAAATTCCTTTACATTAAAACTCACCAACCTAGTTTATATACAACCCTAGGGTCAGCAGGACAGCAATAGCAGAAGCAACAAAAGCCAAACTCTTGGCTCATGACCTACTAATCTAATCTAATACCAACAGTCACTGTCACTGTGGCCATGAGAAATTCCCCTTTGTCTCTCTACAGAGATTCTCAGTCATCCAGGTTGTGATTGTCTCCTTTTTTTCCTGAAGGCAACTGACTATGTTTTTTTCCTGAAGGAAGAAGATGTTTTGCTTCTCATCCAAGAAGCTTCATCATTTCTGACCGGATGAACTGTTGAAGCTTCTTGGATGAGAACTGAAAGTCTTCTTCATTGAGGAAAAAATAATAATAATATAATAATAAAATAATAATAACTGGCCTTAAAGAAAAGACCTTTGAATTCCCCTTTGTCTCTTCCTTCCTTCGTAATAGCAATAGCTATTAGGCCTCCATTAGGAAAAAAACAAAACAGTAGACAATGCCCCAAATGTATTATTGCTGCAATGCCACCAGTCTATCCAACAACTACATACATCCCTTACGTGCACTTGAAAGCACAAAAACATTGTGAGAAATAAGACAGAGTGGTCAGTCTAAAAATCATTCTTTTTGTATTTTTTACTTTGCATATTCCGCATTTGCATTCAGATTCAAAACAAAATTATAACTAGAAAAAATGGTTAATTTAGCTAATAATTTGTTCGTTTACTTTATTATTTCTACTCATATAGGTTTGTTTTTTTTCCGAAAGTATACTAATAATCAGTTGATTGGTATGATGTTCAAGAACTGCCATTAGGGAAAATGAACTGGTGAGAAAATATAAAGCACAGATGAGTGCAATCTCATTAATCAGAATAATATAATTGTTAAAGTTACTGAATGCTCACTACAGTAGAAAAAAACATTAACAGCAAATGCACTTCCCTAATCAGGGGGATAAAATAAAGAACAGATATAAACTACAATGAAATCCTATAATTAGGTTTCAGCTTAGACCAAAAAGGTGATAAATTTTAATATTGATCAAGCTATTATTCAAAACAGGAGCCTCAGAGCATCTCAATAATTATTGCTTCCTGGCCTTTTGGCTAAGATCAAGTGTAATAGCTGTTCTGTTTCAGACATAATTATATTCATTATTAATTCCACTGATTCAAATCAAATAAAAATAAAGATAATTATTATTTCAATTGTATTGTACTAAGGATGAGCCATAACCTTTGAGACTTTACAAATTTCACTGGACACAATTTTTTTTTCTACCAGAAACTTAAATTCTATCCCATTCTTTTTTATAGTAATGTTACTAAATATTACTAATAAAAAAGATAAAAATGAATACAATCTGGAAAAAAAATCTAAAGGTATAAAAAGTGCAGAAAAGAAAAAATCAGAATATAGTAAAGAAAAAAAAAGAAATGAAATATAAAAATGAAGTCCATTTCATCACAAGTATGAACAATTCTACAAGCTTACCACCGCTCTTGTCTTAAAATATAATGAGTGATCTCATCTTCCCATATCCCATCTCTTATATATAAACAAAACCTTAAAGCTATGTCAGCAAAAGTCCATTAAAGACTACCAAGTTAACTTATCTGCTTTAGTCTTGATCAAATACACTAACATTCCTTCCTTTTACTTTTAAAAATCTTGATCTTTAATTTCTTCAACTGATGTGCCGGAACTTTTCATATTTTCTTTGTCCATTCTCACAATATTCTTCAAAACACTAATAAGTTTCTTCCATAAATCTATGTAGGAAAAATATCCAGGTCTATCTCTTGATTTGTCATTTGCAGATCACTTTTAATTATTAATTAAATTCATAAGACATCAGACAGATTTTTTTGCATGCTCAGAATAGTAATTTTTTTTTCCATATCATTCTTGTAGCCTGTTATTTTAAAATCCACTTTCATGTCAGGTTCAGTTTTGTTCCTTTTCCATAACATTTTAAAACATGGTTGTTTTTTTTAAAGAAGATTCTCTTAAAATTAATTTATGGATTTCTTGTTCACAAATACCCTTTTTACACTTAATTCTGTATTAGTCCATTCTGTTAGTAAGTCCCATTTGAAGCATTTTTTTCATTTAATTGTAATCTTTACTTCTTTCTGATTCCCTTTCGTGCCCAAAGTTTAAAATTCCATACTATGGTGACTTTTTAAAGAACTCAAAAAAAAATTTCCTTCAAAAGAAATTCTTATAATTAATTTCAAAATCTTATTTCAAATCTATCTGAACCTTTAGTACATTTGTAACCTTATAAAATCAACATTCTAATCATCCTTAAAATCTTAAAAGAAATAATAAAGTCCTTAAACTTTATTTTTATTTATATAACCAAGATTACATGAAGTGTTAATACCACTTTATAATGCCTTGGTAAAACCACACTTGTTTGCCATGATAAAAAAAAAAAAAAAGATGTTGAGACTCCAGAAAAGTGCAGGGAAGAGCAACGAAGATGATTAGGGGACTGGAGGCTAAAACGTATGAGGAACAGTTGCTGGAACTGGGTATGTCTAGTTTGATGAAAAGGGGTGACATGGTCCAATATCTCAGGGGTTGCCACAAAGATGATGAAGCCAAGCTATTCTCTAAATCATCTGAAGGTAGGACAAGAAGCAACAAGTGGAAACTAATCAAAGAGAGAAGCAACCTAGAACTAAAGAGAAATTTCCTGACAGAACAATTGATCCATGGAACAGCTTGCCTCCAGAAGTTGTGGGTCCAATACTGAAGATTTTTAAGAAGAGATTGGACAATGATTTGTCTGAAATACTATGGAGTTTCCTACTTGAGCAGAGAGTTGGACTAGAAGATCTCCACAGGCCCTTCCCACTCTGTTATTCTGTGCAAAGTTGGATTTCCCTCATCTCCCAGAGTTCTAAACTTGTCAGAGACTGCTATCTTATAGGCTCCTCATGACAAGCAATTGTCTGGAGCATTTGTAGTCAATTTCAAGGCTTCTCCACGTCCATAGAGAAATTACAAAGAGCTGTTAGTTTCGTGCCTTCGGTTTGCCATTAATTCTCAGGAACAATTCTATCTTTTTCTTTATCAGTCGGCAAATTTTCTTTTTAAATCCTGCATGAACAAAATTTACAAAATGTTTTTTAATGTTTACATACTAATTCTGTTTTTAAAAAATGACATATTTTATAGTGTATGGTTGAATATAGGTAATATGATCAGTGCTAAGGTAGATACTCCTTAATTATAGAGGATATACAAATAATCCAATTGATAAATAGCTTAAATAACTACAATTCCCAGTCCAGAATGTTCCATTTCTGAAAGTAAATTGGCATCTAATTTAGGTTTGCATCTATGATATGCCTATATGGAGATATTTTGCTATAACAAAGAACATATACAACTTTTTTTACAAGAACCAAGCTGTATGCTTACAAATCATTTCCCAATACATAGCCATGCTCCTGAGCAGCCATATTTATATCCAGATTCCATCCTGGAACCCATATAATCCTGAAAGTTGGGGTAGCTGTTTTAATGAACTGCTAACAAGTGCTGTGTTTGTATCTTGTGCACATCCAGATACATGCATTTCAGAAATGCATCCAAAGCATTGCAAGCCATAAATTAAAATTGTGGTGTTATAGACCAAGGACCTTATCTTACGAAACATTCTGTTACCACAATAGTCAATTGGATACCTATGAGCATTTCTCAAGTAAAATAAGGTAAACTCAGAAGCAATTAACAGGCTGGTGTTTCTTTTCTGCTTGCCCAGAAGACATACTCCCAAAATGGATTGGAAATCCATATCATTTCATTCAGAAAATCATCCCCCTCGTGATTATATACTATCCAACATTTTTACTGGAAGTGACACTTTCAGGGGCAAATACTATCCTGAGGTGAATTCCAGAATCATTTAGTCCTGCAAAAGATTAACTAGGACCAGTATCTCAGTCAGCATTTCCTTTTAGGAGAAAAAGATAATATTATGCATGTCATTTTTAGAAAGTGTGATTAACACAAGGTGTACTGTACTTTGCCACAAAATTTAACGAAATCTATAAATAACACAATTTGCACATGTGCTTCTTACAGCCAGGTCTCCCAGGATATTCCAACAGCTGTTTTTATATCTTAACTACGGTGAAGATTGAATATCAACATAAGTGATGCTGCCAACAAAGGAGCAGTAAGCAATTTGCAAATATTTCATTCATGCAGTAATACACTAAGACTATATGTGGGATATGCAAGTCTGAGAAATGCTTTTTTGTGGCTGGGAGGCTACAAAAGTGTAAACCTTTTCTATTAACATACACATGTTAAGTGCAAATATTCTAATTATTCTAATTATTCAGTAAATCTATAGTAATTAGAGCTCTGGGGAGGAATGCGTGGAGAGAATTGAGCCACCAATTAATATCATTGCTGCTATTTCATTAGTCACTTGTTTCTGACTTTCCATGTTCTGATAATTATCCCAGGATGTCTGATTATTAGACGCTCAAATGCACATCTGTTTAAATTATATTGCTTAGGCCCAAACTGTTTGACAACCATCTCTTTGTGTTTATTCTGCCTTTTCCTTCCATGGATTTCTCTGCCCTCATCAGTTAAGTTTTTGGATACCTGTGTCCTTGCAAAAGACTCTAGATCTGGCCTTGGCAAGGAGGAAGCTAAAAGTGAAGAGTTAAGAGACATGAAGTTCAGTTCTGAAAAAGTGAAAAACCTGAGAAAGAAACTCAGAATAAACCCCATTTTGATTTTGTTTGGGATAAGATGGGACAGAGAACAATATAATTAAAAAAAAATCATTTTCATTATCAGCTATATGGGGTATGAACTCATCCATGAAACAACATTCACATAGTCCTATATTTCCAACTCACTAACCTACTCAACTACTTATATACCTTTTAAATAATTTAAATAAAATGGCTGCCTTATCACTGGGCATTACTTATTATCTAACACATTTATATTATAAACCCTATGATTATAATAAATCATAGTATATTGGAAGCCCCTAGGAGTCTATTATGGCAACACATCACCACATGCTGCCTGATTTCAAAAGCTAACCATGGTTGAAAAGCTAATCACTGGGAAATCCAAAGCCTTTTGGCAAGGCGAAGTACTCAAATATATTCAACAAGAGAACGGACAATCCATGCCAACAGTGTTGCTAAGAAAATCACATGGATGTGCCCACATAGTCACCAGCAGTCAAACTCAGATCAGGATTCTTAACAAATAATAATAATAACAACCATAGCAATAACCCAAGCTGCATTTTTTTTAACAAGTAGCTTCTCTCCATTCAATTACAGATGTAGAATTGGAAGAAACTTCATATAAAACGCTCTAATTCATATTGTCCATTCATTTCTGACCAAACAATTTTAAAAGCATTAGAGCAGCTCAAGTAACAATACCTTGCCATACCTAGACAGGTGTCAGAATTGCATGATTTTGGAGAATTTTTAAGTTGTGATCACAATATTGTCACATTCTTAAACTAATAAGAAGCACACACACACTTGTATCCTGGGGCGGGGGTGTTCCCCGTACATTGTTGTGACAATAAGTTTGCTATTACAAATTTGTTTCTAACTCACAATTCATTTTAATAAGCTGCTGGAGGAAAAGAAGATGCAAAAGAGAAACAATATGGACAGGAAAATGGAGAGAGTCAGTGGGGAATGAACCCATCATTTTTCCACTGGGAAAAGATAAAGAAGTCATTATACTTAGGATTCAGTACATTTTAATTAAAGTGAAAGCCCAGTGGGTGGCATACTGATCCCTGAACCAGATTTGAGCTAATTTATACCAAGAATTCCAATAAAATTGCCAGCTAAAACCCAAATGTTCTGGTGTAATTGATGTATGGATCATGTTATTAAAATGCTAACTGAAAATCTGACTCTCAGATTATAGAGATAGGGATAATGGAAAGAGCATAGAGAAAAATCTGATTGAAAAAGACAGAATCTGGGAGGAAAAATGAAAAGCAAGCAATGTAATGACTCTAGAATGGAACAGCTGTCCATTTCACTTTATTTTATTTTCTGACAGTGCCTAGCTCTGTCAGTAATAAAATAGCTTACAGATCTTTTTTTTCCCCCTAGAGCTCAGTTTTACTCAAAAAAGAATGCCACGGCATCATTTCTACTTAATGGTCAATAATTTCCTATCACTTGATACTGACACAAAGTGGAATATTGGAAATATTCATGTCTAACAGCCTCTGGCTGCTATAGTCAATGAATAGAAATGGCACCTGTCATTCTAATCAATGGTCAACGAGAATGCCCTGCAGACAGACTTAATTCTTAGTGCAGCATTTCTCTCTATACTCCAGGTTTCTTCCTTATAGCAATCTGAAATTGGAATGTCACACTGGTCAGCTAGGTAACTTGCTTTGTAGGATTTACTTACAATCAATTTATGGCCCAGGAATATGTCTTTTATCAAATGAATATCATGCTGAACTTCAGAAATCCTTAACAAATGATGTGGGAATTGTTCAACTTGAGTTTATTCAATTATAAATATATGTTGTCATTCCAATAAGAATACATTATATGGCAGTGAAATCTAAAATAAAAGATAGATTACATAAATTCAGGATCTGAACAGGATTCTTTGGGGTATATATGGCCCACTTTTGGACATACATTGATCTGAACACCACTGTGGATATTAATTCTTTCCAACACATAAGAATCTCCCATACAGACATTTTACCAGTTCTAAGTAATGCCAACTCAGCTCTACGTAAGTTTGTAAAAAAATCTATTTCGGTTCAAAATATAATGAATCCATAAATTTTCTTCTTTCCAGAGTTGTTGTAAAGCAAAGGCCTCCAAACTTGGCAACTTTAAGACTTGTGGACTTCAACTCCCATAGCTGGCTGGAAAATTCTGGGAGTTGAAGTCCACAACTCTTAAATTTGCCAAGTTTGGGGACCCCTGTTGTAAAGGATAGAAGGATGGGCCTTCACAAGATTAGATAATTGCTCTTTCCTATGAATTGAGACTCCATGTTAATTAGAAGAACTGACCACAGAAGCTTTCCAGTACGATAGAAGCTACATCTGAATGTGACCCTTTATTATTCATTTGTCAGTTTGCATCTAAATCAAAAGTAGGTCTTTAATCATGTTGTCCCATCATCTCCATATATTTACATTGTGAAGTGATCTATTTGACATGGATGAATGAAAGGTTCTAGACTAGTGGGCCCAGGTTTCCTGAGTCGCATTGATTATAAATTGCATTGTGTCTGGGCTTTCGGAAACCATGGGTGTTGTGATTGGAAGGCTCGGTCCTGTTGGGAGTTTTGACTCTGATGACTGTTAGATCGTGGATTGACGTCAGAACCAGGAAATGTTAATCTGAAGGGCAAGCCAGTTAATTAGCACGTTGCCTTAATGGGTATAAAAGGACACAGCTGAGCTGGTGCTTTTCACCAGAAACAAAATGACTATTTTGAATGAGGACGTTACTGCAAAGAGCTCTCTGTTTGTTTGAATTTCGAAGGGGAGTCCTAACAGTTTCTGCCAGCCATTATCTTGTTATTTCCTTCAGTTTGATTTGATTGTGAAACGGCTGCTTTCTGTTTGTTCGTTTGAATTTCCAAGAGGAGACATAACACTGGGGTATGGATAAATCTTTTTGAGAATGTTAGTTCAAGGGTGTTAGGTCCAAACAACCAGAATCACTCATGAATATCTCAAGCAGAAACTTTATTATCAGTTACATATGTTACAGCTGTTAAGTTTGGGTAATGAGAGGCTGAACCAGAGCATGAGTGCAACAAATACTTTATTATAACAATAAAGGACTGACCGTGCTTGCCAAGCCTGGAACTGGCTCGCAGCGATCAGCAACTGGTTGGACCCCGTAGCCTGCTTTTATAGCTGGCTGCTGGGGAGAACCAACCAATGAGCGAGGGGGAAAAACGCCCCCACAATGTGAACGGACCTGAGTGGGAACTCCTAGAGTTCCAAGGACATAACACCCCTTCCCCCCAGATGCGAACACGCATAGTCTTTGAGGTAGGCAGGAGGTTTATGCTGGCGCCCAGAACGGCGCAGCTCTGGTGGGTTGTCTGTCAGTTCAGAGTCTGTAGGGGAAGGCAGGATCAGTAGGGAGTCACTAACGCGCCCCTCGGTTCGGGTTGGCTCGGGACTCGTAGGGCTGGTCACTGGGGACGTGCTCCCGTTGACTGGTTCGGACTGGTCAGCCATCTGGACGTCGCTGTCCGTGTTCAGATTCCCTGGATTGGCCGCTGGTGTAAGCAGGTCACCGGAACTGGTGCTGATGTGGGGTTGATGCTGTGGCCTCACCCCGGTTTGTACTTCAGAGTCACTGCTGACGAGGGTGCTGTGACGCCTTCGCAGCTGGTCCAGGTGCCTTCTCCATACTCGGCCGTCCTCCAGTCTGACCCGATATGACCTGGGTCCGGTGATGGCCACGATCTCGCCCGGGATCCACAGAGGGTCTCCAGCGAAGTTCCTCGCGAATCACGGGTTCCTGTAAGATAAAATGCCTAACCCCCGATGTGGAAGCGAGGGGAGAGTCAGGGCAGTAATGTGGGTGAAGTCTGTCCAATACAGTCCTCAGGCGTCTGCCCATTAGGAGCTCAGCTGGGGACTTGTTAGTGACTGAGCACGGAGTTGAGTGCTGGCTCATCAAGAAACGCGAGAGTTTGTGGTGCCAGTCATCCTTGCTGAACCTAGCTAGGGCTTCTTTAGTGGTCCTAACGGCTCTTTCAGCCAAACCGTTACTGGCAGGATGAAATGGGGCCGTGAAGATGTGGCGGATGCCCAGGTTGGCAGCGAAACGGCTGAACTCGGCTGATGCGAACTGTGGGCCATTGTCGGAAACAATGGAGTCAGGCAGCCCGTGTGTTACAAACAGGCGAGTTAATACCTTGGTAATCGCTAGCGTGGTGGTCGTGGATAGTTGTGCCACGTCAATCCATTTAGAGTAGGAGTCCACGACCACTAGGAACATTTTCCCATGCAATGGGCCGGCTAGGTCGATGTGAATTCTGGACCACGGAGCACTGGCGCTTTCCCACTTAGTAGGGGTGGCAATAGGAGGAGCTGGACGGGATTCCTGGCAGGGATTGCAGGAGCTTACCCATCTGATGATGTCCTCATCGAGGCCCGGCCACCATACGTAGCTGCATGCTAGTGCCTTCATTCTGACGATGCCAGGGTGCCCCTCGTGCAACGCCTTCAGAACACAGGTACGCAGTGAGGTCGGGATGACCACTCGAGTGCCCCACAGCAGACAGCCCTGCAAACTGGATAATTCCTGCAGGCGGGTCTTGAAAGGTGTAAATTTGTTTTCAACATCACCGCCCGGCCACCCCCTCCTCACCCAATCCAGTACCTGGGCGATCGTTGTGTCAGTCTTGGATTTGGCCGCAATGTCAAGGGCAGTGATGGGGAGGTCCAATTGGGTGACCTCAAAGATAGCGTGGACCAGAGCAGGGTCTTCAGCTGGAGCCGGCAAGGGGCAGCGGCTGAGAGCGTCTGCGTGGGACAATGTTTTACCTGGCGGTGTATGAGTCTATACGAGTATGCCGCTAGGAAAAGGGTCCATCTCATCATTCTAGGAGAGAGGACTTGAGGGGTCTGTTTGTCCCCAGCTAGTAGACCCAGGAGAGGCTTATGATCCGTGACCAGCTCGAAAAAGTGGCCAAAGAGAAATTCGTGAAATTTCTTCACTGCTGCAACAGCTGCTAGAGCTTCCTTATCTATCTGGCTATAATTGCGCTCTGTTGCAGAGAGCGTCCTGGAGAAAAAAGTGATGGGAGCCTCGGAGCCATTGGGGAGCCTGTGGCTTAATACTGCCCCAATTCCAAAAGGGGATGCGTCTGCTGCTAGCACTAATGGAAGGTTGGGGTCGAACTGAATAAGGACCGCCTCTGACATGAGTAGTGATTTGACGGCGCGAAAAGCGGAGTCTTCCTTGTGACCCCAGTGCCAAGGCGACTTTTTATCCAACAGTCTGTGCAGGGGTTCTGCCACTGATGCTTTATGGGGCAGGAAGGACGCGTAAAAGTTCAATAGCCCCAAGAAGGCCTGCAGCTCAGTTTTGGAGGTTGGAGTGGGTGCCTCGTGAATTGCCTTAACCTTGGACTCCAGGGGGTGAATGCCTGAGGCGTCAATTTTATAACCCAGAAAGTCCACCTGTCTAGTGACAATGGCACATTTTTCTTTTTTTAATTTGAGGCCATGCTGTCTGAACCTCTCTAACACTGCTCGAACTCTCTGGAAGAGTTGGGGTCTGTCCCTGGCCGAGACTAAGATGTCGTCGAAGTAGGGTACTACACCAGGGAGGCCCTGCAAAATCCGCTCCATGAGGGATTGAAAAATGCCTGGGGCAACACTTACGCCAAATTGGAGACGCTTGCACCGAAAAGCACCCCTGTGGGTGACAATGGTCTGGAGTTCCGCTGTTTGGCTGTCAACAGGGAACTGTTGATACGCTTGAGACATGTCCAATTTGGCAAAAATGCTGCCAGGTTCAAAAGTGTGTAATAAATGCTGAATGACGGGCACTGGGTAAGTGCTAACTTGTAAAAACTTATTAATTGTGGTCTTGTAGTCCGAGCAAATTCTCAGGCTACCATCTTTTTTGAGGGGTGTGACAATGGGTGTCTCCCATTTGGCGAAATCTGTTGGCTCAATGACCCCTTGTTTTAATAATTTATCCAATTCTGCATCTAGTTTTGGCCGAATAGCGAATGGGACTCTACGCGGTTTTAGCCTGATTGGGACTGACTGGGGGTCGACTGAGAATGAGATAGGGGTAACGTTATAACACCCCAGCTCATCGCTGAATACATCTGAGTAATCAGCGAATAAGGAGTCAGTGTCAGAGGTTGAGACAGCATGGACTCCTGTTAGCCCTAGGCCGAGATGGGGAAACCAATCGAGCCCCAAGACTGTAGGGAGATTGCCGTTAACTACCACTAGAGGTAGGTGACCTTTGAAAGCTTTAAAATTGACAAGGAACTTGCCTCTGCCGATTACAGGAATGACCTTCCCCTGGTAGTCCTTCAGGCTAAACTGGCACTTCTGGAGCCGGCTTGTTGATAGACTGGGCTGTAGCCTCTTGAGGGTGCTCCACGAGATAATTGAGAGCGCTGACCCTGTGTCAACCTCCATGCGACACAGTTTACCTTCTAACAAAATGGAGAGAGAGATTTTACTAATGGTATGGCAAGTGTGCTTGGCATGGTGGTGAGTGCGACAGTTCAATACTTGCCTCTGAGGTCCAGAATGTGAGAAGGGAGGGTGCCTTTGTGCCGAGTTTTGAGAGGCTTGACAGACTCTCGCGATGTGCCCCCTTTTGTGGCAGATGTTGCAGGTGGCTCCTTTGAATTTGCAGGCGGCCCTCGGATGAGATCCACCACAGGATAGGCATAGGGTGATGTGCTTGGGTGGACTGATGTTTTCTTGCTTGGCTCCTACCTGCGGATGCCTGGCGTTGGTGAGGCGGTGGATGTCGGTTTCATCATTAGGGGCTTCCTCTACTACCACCTCCTCGGAGTGGACTGTAACTGTCGTTAGCTTGGAAGTTGGACCATGGATTTCGGTGGCTGAGTGCGCTGCCAATTCTGCTGCCAGGGCCTCCTCGACGGCTTGTGCGAGGTTGAGGTCCTTCTTAGCAAGTAGGCGCCTTTGGAGGTGGAGATCCTTGACCCCGCAGACTAGTTGATCGAGGAGCATGTCCTCCAGGTAGGTTCCAAACCCACAATGGAGTGCTGCGGTCCTGAGGGCGGCCATGTACTGGTTGATGGTCTCTTTGTCTGATTGCTTCCTCATGTGGAAGGTGAATCGCCTGGCAATCTGTGAAGGTCTGGGAGAATAGTGGTTAGTAAGGATTTCTAACAGTTCCGACCATGGAACGTTTTTTAACTCACGTGGAGCCACGAGTGCTGTGGCAGTGTCAAAAATGATGGCTCCACAGTAGATCAGGAAATATGATTTTTTCCGGTGCTCCCCTGCATCAGCCAGCCCAATTGTGTCGATGTAATGGTTAAAGCGGTTCTTGTATGACTCCCACTTCTCCTCATCCGGTTTGAACGCTGGGAAGACTGGATTGGAATTCATAGTGAGGAAATCGGTTGTACAATCTGTGGAAAAAATCTCTCTGGGGCAGCAGCAGAAAGTTTCTAGTGCCTGTGGCAGGCAAGTGATTTCAGCTCTGGAGAGGCTTTTTCAAAATCCTCTCTCTCTCTCTGGGCTAAACACGAGGTTAGGCTGCCAGCCGTTGGCAGCGTTTTGAAATTCGCGCCTGCGTGGGCGTCAGTGACTTGCTTTACAGCACCGCGCTGTACTTTTTAGGTTTGAAATTCAAATGACAGCCGTTTGAATTTCGCGCCTAAAGAAATGAGCGGCTGCGGCTCGCAGCGCTTCACTTTTCCTGTAGCTGGGCTAACAAGCGGCTACAGACGCTTCTCACTTTCGTTGCTGGCTGACCGCTTTCTCTGGCTGCGGATCAGCGTTCGCTTCTCGTTGCTTGCTGACCGCTTTCTCTGGCGGCGGATCAGCGTTCGCTCGCCAGCCGATCGCTCTCTCTGGGCTGTGGATCGGTGGCTAGTGACTCAGCGGTTGCAAGGTGCTTCTGGTAGCCATCCCATCCTCGTCGCCAGTGTTTTGTTTGAGCAATGAGAGGCTGAACCAGAGCATGAGTGCAACAATACTTTATTTTACAATAAAGGGCTGACCGTGCTTGCCAAGCCTGGAACTGGCTCGCAGCAATCAGCAACCGGTTGGACCCCGCAGCCTGCTTTTATAGCTGGCTGCTGGGGAGAGCCAACCAATGGGAATGGGGGAATAACGCCCACGTAAAGTGAGTGGACCTGAGTGAGAACTCCTTGAGTCCTCAGGACATAACAGCTCTTGTTGCTTGCTGACCGCTCTCTCTGGCTGCGGATCAGCGTTGCTCTTATCGCCGGCCGATCGTTCTCTCTGGCTGCGGATCGGCGGCTAGTGACTCAGCGGTTGCATTGTGCTTCTGGTAGCCATCCCACCTTCGTCGCCAGTGTTAAGTTTGGGTAATGAGAGGCTGAACCAGAGCATGAGTGCAACAAATACTTTATTATAACAATAAAGGACTGACCGTGCTTGCCAAGCCTGGAACTGGCTCGCAGCGATCAGCAACTGGTTGGACCCCGCAGCCTGCTTTTATAGCTGGCTGCTGGGGAGAACCAACCAATGAGCGAGGGGGAAAAACGCCCCCGCAATGTGAACGGACCTGAGTGGGAACTCCTAGAGTTCCAAGGACATAACAACATCCCATTTGGAATAATCAGATAAGGCTTCAAGGATTCTGAGGGAAGTCAGGCCTGTGCCATTTTCTGCAAAGCAAGGATTCTAACCTTGCCCTCTTTTAACACCTCCTTCCAGTCTAGCTGGAGATTCTAAAACAAAGGGAGATTTTATAAAACATACATGAAACCCAGATCAATGCTGAGCAATCTACACAAGTTATGTGTTTATTCAGAATTGGGTGTTTCCTGAAAGTTGAAACAAAGCAGGCACTGGGACTAGGATATGTACACAAGGGCAGGTAACTATGTTTAGTACAAAGCACAAACCACATTTCTGGAGATATTAATATGCAGGGGATGCAGATAGGGATAGGATGGAGTAAAAAAAGTAGCAATAATATCATTCTTTCAACATCCATCACAAGAGCTATACAGTTTTACTTTCCAGGATAACCACAGTATCACAGGGATAGCAACACATATGGTGGTTTGCAACCTCCTTGTTCAACCTGACTTTTAAATATTTGTTTAAGTAATTAAGTGAGAAATTAATTTTCCTTAAAAGTCTCTAATCTCATTGTAAATTATTAGAATGCCTCTGGATTATAAATGTACCATGGGCATTAGAGAAAATAAAATTTGGGATGACACAGTGATTTATCTGGAAGTATGGTTAAGAGCTCAAAAATGACATAAAATGAAATGGAAGATACCATTCTGCTGAACTTACGAGTTAACATTTCAATAACAAGATCTATCACAACAACTATTATGTGCAGAAGGCATCCTCTCCCCTGGCAGACATTTTGTGAGAATTCACATGAAATGCAAAAGATCCCATCTAATTTGGGGCATAGACTTTCCTGTCTCACTTGCCTTCAGGTTACAAAAAAATAAGAAACTAAAAGAAACTACTTTAAAATAATGATCCCAGGCTTGTTTCAATTCTACAAATAATGTTAAGTTCCGAGGCTTCTAGCCACAGTAAGTTAGAAATCCCAGAGCCTACCTTTATCTCCAAAATAAATTCCTTTGAAGTTCCTTTGAAGCTTGTATGCTTGATGCTGGTGTGGTTGTTGTCCTGTGCCTCTTCTTGGTGTGAGTTTAATATTTAAATTATTTTGACAAAATTAAAGCCAGGTGCAGCCAGTAAAAATACTTTTGATTTGCTGAATTTCTTCTCTTAACTGATTCTGTGGTTACTTTTGTCCATTTGTGTTTATGTTTAGCTGTAATATAATCACTTTTGCTTCATTGTTGTATGTATTACATAATTCTGTTAGGAGAGCATAAATGAAATATTAATTTAGACAAGTTTCAGAATTGGAGAAAAACTGAAATCTCTGAGGTTGGTTTGTTTCTTAGCTGAATGGGTTGAAAATAAGAAAGATAATAGATTTATAAGAGGCAGAGGCATCCATAATACAAGTAAAAGAGGGTGGGGCTTTGAGCATATCTTGGCAAGATCAGCACAGATGTTTTATTCTATTAATACAAGAGAGAGAAAAGTGAGAATTTCTGATTCATCACTTTAAAGAAGCAGAGAAAATGAATGAAACTCAAAGCAACTTTAACCTTGCTGCCATCTCATCTGTAACTTTGCTTAGCAATCCACATTTGGAGAGGCAAAAACTAATCCTGGCTACTAATTATTGAATCTGGGAATAGAATATATACAGTATTTCCAAAAGGCTAACATTAGGACAGGCCATTGAATCTAGCTTCATTATTTCTGAAAGCAATGGGCCAGGAATCACAAGTCTGCTTTACTTTTTAAATAGATCTTCAACTTGTAAGGGATTTGGAAATCCCATCAATCGATTGTCTATCTTCTATCTTCTACATTAATTGTCTGACATTGGGCCAGTGTAAGCTCATGTGATGAATATTTTTTCGAGGAGCACCACAGTCACACTGAGGGGTAGAGACAAAACCCCACTTAAACAATGAGTCTTGGCAGACACCATGTTGGGTATGGGTCCTGTTCAAAGTTGACCAATGCTGGCAAGGGAAGTCATAACCTGGCACCATTTGTGTAGGGTCATCTATGTAACTGCCTGTATCTGGGAGTTCAGCAACCCATTTGGCTTTCCACTGTGTGTTGATGTCAAAGTTGCTAGACAGCTGTTGAGTGAGTATCAGAGAAGGCTTCCTGGATTTAAGCCTCCTCCTATTTTCCCCAAAACCACAAACCTGTGAGATAGGTTGGGCTGAGAGAGAACGTGACTGGCCCAAACTAACCCAGTTGGTTTTCATGGCTAAGGCAGGACTTGAACTCACAATCTCCCACTGTCTACTCTGGTACTTTATCTACTAGACCAATCCAGCTCTCATAATTTTTGCAAATACCTTCCCTCAGGCTATGGACACTGCCTCCTTTACCACTCCTTTAATGCTATGGCAAGGCTGAATAGAAGAGCATTGGTACTATGTGTTGATGGAGATGGTTTTCCCAGAGGGAAATAGATTATGATAACCTTTCTATTGACAATGACTCTCAGTCCAGTTCAACATACCCTACTATTTAATATGAAGCTCCCTTGCCTTCTTCATTACCATAAAATTAGTAGCATTTGCTGCCCTAGGACCAGAGGGAGTTCCATGTTATTATCTTGGGCTTCTTTGATGCTAGTATATTTGATGCAGTTTGCATAGTATGACCATTAACTTCCCTTTGTCTATTATTCTTCTTTTAGCTGTTTCTATGGTTTTTAATGTTATTGATATTTGTTAATGAAAATGATTTTAAATATTCATTGCTTTAGTTTTCTTGTACACCACTCTGAGTGAGTTTATTGTGAAATGGGTAGCTGTATAACAGAGGAAGGGAGGGAGAGAGGGAAGGCGAGGGAGAGGGAGAGATGATATAGGGGCGCCTGCACAAGTTGCCACAAGGAGGGAATAGATGGATGAAATGGGAGATGTACAAACTCCATGTTTTTTTTTCTTCTCTCCCAAACCCACATAACCACAATTGCCACAGTTCAATTTAACTTGGTTTTATTAATCCGTTAAATTTGTTTATTAAGCTAATCAATTAAACATTCAGAGATGTATGCTTGTTGTTACTTGAGTATGGAGTGTTATGATATGAAAATAGGATGCATTGTTCCCATCTAATCTATTCCAAACACATTGTCAGACTCACTTACCAAAACAGAGCCAGGCAACACTGAGCCACAGAGGTATATGAGTTTTCTTTTAAAAAAAAAAAGGGGGGGGGAGAGATAACAGTAAGTGAAGTTAGAGGAAAGAAGTGAAAGTGACTTGAATAAGGAATTGAGATTAGACGACCCAAAGAGACAAACAGAGGATTAGGTCAGAGAAAAATAGGATGCTAGTAACTTACAGATTTGGAGAATCATGGGATCCTAACGAAAAAGCCAAGTGCAAAAGACATAAAATAAAAACTTCTTTCTCTCATGCTCCCAAGCACAATAAGCTGTAACAAAGCAAATCCTTATAAGTCGAGTGAAAAGAAAGCAATAGCCAAAGGACAGCATGAGCAGAAAACAGCAGGAAAAAAGCTTGGATAAAATACATTGGTGCAGGTCAATGTCAAAGAATCCATCAGATGGGTGAGCATCCTCCCACCTAGCCTTTCTTCATGCATGCAGTTAAAATCACAATAGTGTTTATTGTCTGTAAACATCCCAGAAGTAGCTACTGGATTTCTGAAGCACTTCAGAAGAGCTGACATGCTTTGAAGACAAGTGTTGAATTAATTGCTTCTAAGCTCTTGGGTTTGATTCCAAAGGATTATTTAAACCAAGCTTAAACAATCCCTTTGTGATGACTGAGCAGTTAAAGATGCTGAGCTTGTTGGCTGGAAAGATGACAGCCCAGGTTCAAAATTCAAGCACTGTGTGATGGGGTGAGCTTCCATTATTTGTTCCATGAAATGGTTGGATTTCTTGCTTTCTAGCTAGTCTTTAGCTCTTCAGCTCAGCACAGCTGAACCTCTCTTAGGACTGAAGGTTTGCTTGCAAGCAAATTCAGTGCAGACTCACGGCAAGCAAATTTGAGAGACTGAGCTAGCCGATGGCAGATAGATAGATCACTGAATGAATCTGTGATTCTGTGAGCAACTCAATCTGCCTGCCTGCTTTGCCTGGTTTTGGGTAAAAGTTGCTCTTTTTTAAAATAAAAAATTCAATATTTACATGCATGGTGTGTTGTGAGTTAATTTTGTGAGTTTGCTTGCTAGCACATTTTATGAGTTTGCTTGCAAGCAAATTTTATGTGACAGACTGAGCTAGCCAATGGCAGATAGATAGATCTCTGAATGAATCTGGGATTCTGTGAGCAACTCAATCTACCTGCTTTGCCTGTTTTGGGGTGAAAGTTTTATATAAATATATATAATATTTAAATACAAGCCATGCCCAGCCAGTCACATGACCACCAAGCCACACCCACAAATTAGGCCATGCCCACAGAACCGGTTAATGGTCTCTGGGATCTAAAATTATGAGTTTGGTGGTCCCTGAGGTCCAAAAGGTTGGCAACCTCTGATCTATACCATGTATACATGTTGCATACAATGAAGATTGGTCTCACATTTCAAAGGCATGATGAGATGATACTGAGGACTTGGGAGGAGAGATCAATCTTTTGTACACATGGACCACCAATACACATATTCTAGTATAGCAAAAGAAAAAATTGTGCATGTGCTGTATTCTGTTATTCAATGGAACAAAATCTTGTTCTTCAACTGTCAATTATAGCTTGGAACATTTAGAAACAAACAACAATAAATCTCTAATTGTTTCAGCAGTGCACTACAGCTGTCACAATATTATGTTCAACATCTTATTTAGTCATTTATATTTACTTTCAGTGACCTTTTGCTGTTTATAATACATTCACACACATGCACGAACAGACACAAGGTCTTTTTTTTCCCTCTTTTTAAATTCTATGGGGAAAAAAAGACCACGAGTTTAAAACTGCTTTTTTTCAAATGCAATACAAAACCACTCAGCACTACAGAAAATAAGGACGCTTTGTGGCCAATTTATTCATTCATTTCTTTGCAAACACTTCTTTGTTGAATGTTGGTAAGTATACCCATTCACTGGGGTAACTCAGCACTCCTCAAGAAGAAACAGATAAGTGGGAATCAGAGCAAAAGTGCTAATGAGAACATTTGACATTTTATAGCAGAGTGATGGATTGTGAGATATTGTTAATATTCTTAAAGGAATAGAAATAAAAAGTACCAAAGTTCAGGACACCAGTCTGTTGAATTAATAAGTGAAAGTAACATTAACTGTTGGCATTAGCAACAGAGAGAACTTAGAGGCAGAGTTATATGTGATTGGACAACTCTGAGAAATGATGGCAGGAAGAATTTGTTTTGCAGGAGTTATCAAGTGAGATTAAGAAGTAGGAATATTTTTAAAGGTCTGTATATATTAAGTGCTTTACATAAATTACCTGAACCCACTCTTTTCAGTTTGATAAAAAAATCAAAATACATATTACCTATTATTTGTTTAAATGTATGACCAATTGCTCTTAGGAAATCTGGCTGTATCCACTGAATGGATTTCCAACCTATTGTCACATATTTAATTAAAAGGTGTATTTCTATGATATGTAAAATATTTGTATCTCGGCACTAGCCACAGTGGTTGGCATGGATTTATCCACATGCAGGATAGATTTTAGAAATGAATATTGATTTTGTTCACAATGAGAGTATTTCTAATACCCATAATTCTTCTCCATAAAAATCAGAACTATTTTTGTATCATAGATTTTAACAATGTGAGGGCTATGATTTATAAGGCAATTTGAGAACTAGAGAACTAGCTATGGCCTTCAATGTACTCAACTTAAAAATATGGAATTCAGGATCCTGATTCTAAAAAGATCATCCTAGTATAGGAATGGTTTAACCTGATAAATTGATCTTCCATCAACTCTCCATTTAAGTCTAATTCATCTCTTCCTTCCAATAGAAGAAAATATTGTCTCTTCCTGAAGACAATCATCTTAGATTGGGCTTATCAATATTCAGGGAGCTAAATTCACAATAAGAACTACATTGGCACTGCCATCTTCCTGTCCTCCTGAGGTATAAGAAAACATGTCATCAGCATACAGTAAGAGGTTTACATGTTTACTGACTTTGGGCATCTGCAAATTGGCTTACTGCAAATCTTGAGATATCATCTATGTACAAATTAAATAAGTACAAACAAGTACACAAAGCCTTGGTTAAATAGAGTAGTCTGAGCTTCACACACAAAGCCACAAGTTTCCTACACTCTGTAACGCTATTAAAACGATGCTAAGATCCATAGAAGTTGTAAAAAATTGTTTATTTGAATATTTACCCTATTGAATTACCTTTTAAAAAGTTATGGTAGTTTCCTGCAAGTTTGGCCCAGCTTGTTCTGACTTTATGGATATATTGTTGATATTTTGTTTGGGGAAAAGTATAGGATAGCACATCCATTGTTACTGTATGCTGGCATTTCTCTATCTTAGCCATTTTAAAATGCATATACTTCAATTCCCAGAATGCTGGCTGTGGAATTCTGGGAACTGAAATCTACAAACTTTAAGTTGTTAAGGTTGAGAAACTAGTTTGATTTCTCACCTCCCAGTCTAGCCTACAACTAAACTAGGATTCCCTCATGGTGTCTTGAACAAGTATTAACCAGATCTGACATTGCTTAGCTTCCAAATATAGGGAAAGTTAAATAGAGGTTGTTAAGACACTGAATTTCTTGTAAACATCCTAAGATTTACTTTAATGTTCCTACACATCTTCTACTTTCTGATTTAGTTGGTGGAAAGTCTGAGTTCCACAGTTCTTTTCAAGCATTTTTCTTTGGAAACAGAAAGGATTACAGGTTGTGTACTGAAGGATGTAACATCTTCATTAGCACCTTACTCAGAAAAGCCTTGGGCAGTGCAATGACCTCATTTCACAAAAAGATTTAAATGTCTTCTTTTCTCTGAACCATTTATTAAGGAAATGTGATACTGGGAATATGGCTTAATGCTTCAGTGTTTAAGAAATACGTGTCCATACTACACAATATTTACACATGAAATGCATTATTGAACAGAAGAAGCTAATAAGTCCCAAAAGTACTGAGGGGACATTGGAAGTGTGGGGTGGGGGGAAGGCTTTGCTGGAAGGATTGTTTCTCTTAAAGAGAAGGATTTTATCTCCGAGAACAGCTCCCTGATCTTAGAATCACTAAAAAAAAATCCAAACAACATGATTTTGAACATCGATTGTTACTCCTGTGGTGATACTTTCTTTCTCTCACCCTCTAAGACAGGGGTCTCCAACATTGACAACTTTAAGTCTGGAGGACTTCAACTTTGCTGACTGGGGAATACTGGGAGTTGAAGTCCGCCAGGCTTAAAGTTGCCAAGGTTGGAGACCCCTGCTCTAAGATATGTACTTTCACATTTGAAATTAGAAAAGAAATGTATTGGAAGAAGCATAGTATATAAGAAATTGGATTAGAACAGTTCATTTTACTTACAAAAATGCAAGACACTAGAGGTCCAAGTCAGGGAAGACCAGTGTCAAAAGACACACGTACACACACATACACACAACGAAAACAAAACTTGACAGGCATCTGTCCTTATTTTTATCTTAGTCAAAGCCCAATAATTCTGGCTTTTGATAATTAAGACTCAGATATCAAAGAACAGTGAGTTTTTAACATCAGGAAATCCTTCTTTTTCTACTTTTTCCTAGCTGACTTCAGCTGTTCCAGCTTTATCCATGCTCAGCAAGCTGGTTAATGCACATCTGGGAGATCACCAAAGAAAAACAGGGCTGTAGGCTCAACCAGAAAGTTAAAACAACAAGAACAACACAGACAAAAAAACCCAGGCAAATCTGTTTTGCATCGTTGACCAGAAAACTATGTGAGTATCTCTGTAGTGTTATCGGGAACTGATTTGTAAAAAAAATTCAATTTTGAACCTGTTTTGAATTAAAGCAAAGCTTTCTCAAAAATCTCACTGAAATGAATTCATCTTCTGCATAATAACACTATAGTTACGATGAGGTGGTTTTGTTCTCAAGCACTAGATAGATTTATATTTCTTTCTGACTGCCTCATAGTTTGGCTATAATGAGGGAAAATTATGAGCACTTTTTGTAATCAATACTAAGTAACAATGAAAGTCCACTGTTCAGTCTCTGTGGTAGTTTCTTCCCAAAGAAAATAAAAATAGCATATTTTAGATCTCTCATGCAAATGAAAAACAAACTTCTCAGTGAAACCCACCCACAGAACAGCAATAAACAAAGAGTATTTATTGATCCTATGTAATTAATTACCAGAAAACAATCTAATCTTTGGTACTAATAAAAGATTAATTTCCTTACTATATTTTTCTTTACTTCTTGTTTTATTTTCTGCTTTCTAATGTCATATATACAGGTAACTGCAGAATGTATATTTAATTGGAAAACATTTTTTGTAAATCTTCATGCCACACAACAGAAATGCCCACTAAAATGGCAGCAGCTAGCCAACTATGTTTAATTGCAAAACAACATAGATATGCTTAATACTTTGGTGCCCAATCACTCACTCACACACACACACAGATGTAGGTTAGAGAAGGAAATAATGAAAAGAATTCCAGAAAGCTGCAATGACAGACCATCTGATTACTGAACACATTTTGAATTGACATAGCTCGGAGAACAGTTTGACATGAAGAGGATATTATCTTAGCATTTCCTGGACAAGATTTTTGGACAGAGGTCTCCAGTGCCCCAATAGCAATCTGTTAGGGACCACTCATGGCAGAATGAAAAGTTGGTGAATACACCAGTCCTTTTGCTGTGTTTCATCTCAGGATAAAGAGAATCACCCAAAAGTGCTTTGTACAGTTGTGAGAAGACTGCAAAACAGCAGTCTTTGACATATTTAGAACTTTGGGAGAGGAAACAATAGCCATTTGAGAGAGAGAGACCAAAGTCAGCCAGCAGCTTTCATGCCTAAGGCAGAACAGAGCAGTATAGAAAAATAGAATTTTTGTCTCTTTCATATTAGTTTTGATCTTTTTAATTGTAACTTTTAATAACATTACTATTAAAAATATGTTTTATCCTACACTCAGACTCACTCTAGTCCAATTAGAAAAATAACATGCCTTAAATCTATATGCTAACAATCAATGGTGGGATTCAAATTTTTTTAGTACTGGTTCTGCCGGCGTGACTTAGTGGGCATGGCAGGGGAAGGATATTGTAAAATTTCCAGTCAGAGGTGGTATTTTCCGGTTCTCTGAACTACTCAAAATTTCCACTACCGGTTCTCCAGAACTGGTCAGAACCTGCTGAATACCACCTCTGCTAATAATCTACACAATGTGAATAAACCCACTAGGTCCTTATATAATGAATTCTTAGAATTCCATTTGAACTCTCAGAATTCTCAGGGAAACATCATCTTAGCTAACCCATATATTGGAAAATAAATCACACACATATAATATCAGCTTTTTTTTGAATTACTTACTAGTTCACAAAATATGAACTAAATATTTTTACCTTTATCTCAGTGTAGAGACAGCAAATCAGGACATCATGATTTTTCCTTAAGGATTTAGGACTAAGACCGCAACTTCAAGAGAAAGGATTCAGAATTACCTTATGGTATATCTATCAAAATTATCTTCATTATAAGATAAAATTGATTACATAGAATTTTTGAGAATTAGAATGCCATTCAGTCTGTGACTGAATTATTTCCAGTGAAACCATGGTAAAAATATAAAATATATTCCCAATGGGAATATATTAATACCACTGTATCACTAATCAAAGAATTAATTATTACTTTTATTTTACTATTCTTTAGAATATGCTATTTTCACTAATAAACTATAGTTCCAGCCAAACTTGCAGTGTCTGTTTCTTATTTGATCTACTTTGAAGAGCTGACAACAAAGCATCACTTTTCTTTAGTCCTTTTCTTTATGTATTTATTTATATCCTGCTTTTATTATTTTTACAAATAACTCAAGTGGGGGCTAACATATCCAACATACCTTGCTCCTCCCATTTTCTCCACAACAACAACCATGTGAGGTCAGTTGGACTGAGAGAGAGAGAGTGATTGGCCCAAAGACACCTAGCTGGCTTTCATGGCTAAGGCAGCACTTGAACTCATAGGTCTCCCATTTCTAGCCTGGTGCCTTAACCACTGCACCAGACTGCTTCTTTTATTTACAACTGTTACAATAACAAAATATATTATGTATACTTTAACAGGCAATCAAAGTTCCACTTGTCTTTTTCACATTTAAATAATTTTCCTTATCTTAGTATTTTAATACTGATTTCACCTGTATCAATTTTCAAATAAAGTTACCAAATAATTGTATTTGACTGCACAGTTTGATAACTGTACAGATACCAAATTATAAAGCTATTCGGTGTTTTTAAATTGGAAAAAGGAAGATGCTTCATAGAGCCATGTAAACAAGAAATTGAAAAATTCCAGTGATAAGAATAAATTTTATAATTAAGCAGTCTTCCACTATTGTGTTTTATTAAGTTTAATTGCATGTTCTTTATTAAGAAAGAGCTTGATATTTTCATCACTGAAATGAGATCAAGTGGATCTTCATTGTGTGCAAAACAGCAACAATTCAATTAAGTTATTTATAATTTGTCCATAATCTATGAATGGTCTGGCTGCAGTTTTTTCTTCTGACCATTTGATCTTTGTTTCAAGATTTGCCAGACATATCTGAGTTCTTGATGCAAATTAATTTATTTAAAATAACCTTGTTATCAGTAAAGGATTTAGCTGATAAATTGTTGCCTTTCAAAATGTATCATATGCTAGCATTATTTTCCTATTTTATAGAGAAATTTTGAATATGTAATTACTACAATTATGTTGACAGCATCTAGCTGGATGCAAATTGTCTTTAAGTGCCTTTCCACTCTAATTCATATAGCAGTGTTTACTTGTAAGTTGTTCAGCCAGAATTCTTGAATTCTTATTCATATAACCCTGTTCACAGTTCACAACATTAGAGGTGGCTGATCTATATTCAATATCCATAATTCCAAATTCTTTTCCCTACAATATTATTTCTTCTAAAAAGAGTTTGGCCATTACAGTATTTGGCTCTGCTTGTCACATTTTACTGAGTTTTCATGTCCAATTTATTAAGTAGTACAAATTGGAGTTTGAAGGAAAGGATGGGTTACTCAGGTTCTCAAGGTTAAATGTCCCCTTCAAATCCTGTTCAGCCATCATTGTTGAGAATCGGTGGGATGGTTTCCAACTATTTGAAACAGGAAGGAAGGAAGGAAGGAAGGAAGGAAGGAAGGAAGGAAGGAAGGAAGGAAGGAAGGAAGGAGGGAGGGAGGGAGGGAGGGAAGGAGGGAAGGAAGGAAGGAAGGAAGGAAGGAAGGAAGGAAGGAAGGAAGGAAGGAAGGAAGGAAGGAAGGAAGGATCCCTTCAAATTAAAATAAATCAGTACATAAATAAGGCTTCATATATTCATAAATTTCCCAAAAAGAGACAGGAGCCTCAAGATGCAATGACCTGGATTTAATTTATTTATCTATTTCTATTGGTTTTAAATGAATGACTAAAAAAAAAAAATTAAACCCACAAAAATAATTATGATAAATATGCCTACATTATCAGAGAAAAGAAAAAAGCATACATTTCTCCTTTTGCCTTTGTTGTATTTTGGGGGGGGGGGGTTGGGGGGTTGCTTTTCAAAAAACATCCTCTGTGAGTTGTTTTTTTTTTTAATGAGATCAGCCCATCTTTGAGAATTGTCTCCTAAAAATGAATTATTTACATGTGGAATAGTTAAGGGGAAATTTCATATGCTTCCATAACGTAGCTTTTCTCATAAATTTTCAAAGAGTTGGGAGAGGAATTGTTATCAATAAAAGTTAGATGTTCCATTTATAGGGGATATTTACCACTCTTGCTGTCTAGAATGACCTTAAGATTTTTCAATATAAATATTGTCTCCTTCTCCCCTGCTTTTCACTTTTCAACGAATCTTTGTTCTTTCATACATAGAAGTACATAAGTTCAAATACAGATGCATTTGGCATTTTCAGAAAGAGAAAAATAATAACTGCTTGCCCTTTCTTCATCCTGATAGTCCTAAGTGAAACCTAGGATTCTCTTACATTAATGTCCTTATCTTTTCCCGCATCCTTTCTAAATTCTGCACCTTCATGAGCCATGGCTTAAATATTTTTCTTTTCATTTTCTCCCAGGGACGTAGCCTGATAGATATGAAGAATGTGAAAATAGGTAGATTTCTGTGATCTTGACTTAGCCCAATATAGCTAGAGCTCCCAAACTGATTTTGGAACGATCTCTTATCCATGTAACAAATTTTAGCTGCAATAGGTAAATACCACCATAAAATAGAAAAAGTCATAGGAAATAAAGAAGTTAAATTGTTCTGGGACTTCAGAATTCGGACAGGCACTGCCACATAACACCCTGGACTTAACAGTTGCTGATAAGAAAGACAAAAAAGTCTGGATAGTGGATGTGGTAGTGCCTAGAGACAGCAGAAGAGAAGAGAAAAAACTGGAGAAGATAACAAAATACTGTACAAAGACCAACAAATAGAACAACTATGGCAAAGGCAAGCAAGGGTAGTACCAATAGTAATAGGTGCCTTGGGTACAATCCCAAACAACTGGAACACCACTTGAACACCATCACTGTCATTGACAATTTCTCCATCAATCAATTGCAGAAGAATGCTTTATTAGAACTGCTTCCATCCTGCGACAATATCTGTAACATCATCAAACATCCAGATTTCCCTGTCCCAGGTCTTTGGTAAGGACTCAAAAGTTGGACAAAAATGCCAAACCCAGTCTGAACATCTGGCTGACTATGCAATGAATTATTATTATTAGTAGTAGTAGTATTAGTAGTAGTATTATAATATCTTTAATAAGATTCACATCCTTTGGGGCTGGTTGGTAGCTCAACAGCTCAAGTCTTAACCAAGGACCTAGGAACTGTTGAGGTAGTGTTGGAGGATATAAGCTGTTCCAAGTAGGGTGGTTTTTTGTAGAATCAGGGTATTCAAGTCTGATAAATTCAAGACTTCCAATTTTTTTAAATATTATTATTAATATTACCAGTCACTGATATTTGTGATACATTTTTTAATGTTCAGTTGACTGAGTTTCATATTTAATGAATAAAAGAGATAATAATAATAATAATAATAATAAATGTAAATGTTATATGTACCTGTTCAAAATGCCATAAGTGGGTGGTTATGTACTTGGAAAGATCCTGAGACATCATCCCATAATCATTCTGGAAAGCATCTTCTCAATAAACATAGTTGTTTATAAGCACAGAAACATATATTATAGCCATCACAATATCAATACTTTTCGGTAATGATCTTTCATATTTTCTAAGTCTGAATAATGAATTAACAAGTGCATTGAATTTAATAATTCTTTAGTATGGTGTGCTATATTGAATTGCTGTTGATAGTCTTTATTATCAAGTTTGGTATGAAACTGATAGACTAATTTGAAACTGCATAATATCAGATGAAAGGTATGAAAATGTAGGGACAGATATGGAAATACATATATGCAGTCTTGTTGGTTTAACAATCTAATTTAAAAATTGTTTGATTAAAAAGTGTACCAGTGCTTTCCAAGGGTTTTCATTAAATGTGCCATATTTGTATGTGGTGCAGAATATTGTGTCTTCTATATAACAATATATATGGAATAATGCCCTTCTTTTCATATCCTAATTAATACCTGAATTTGCTAAATGCTAGCTACAGTTTTAAATTTGTGGAGAATAAAGCAGGAAACATTTTTGAGTATTATGTGAAAGTAGTATAAACTACATATGAAGAAATATGGAAAAGCAAAAGAATACAATGAATACAATGATTTATAGAGCAATAATTGAAGCCCTCCCTATTTATGAAGGAATGTTTTTGCTGCTTTATTCTGTTTTGTTTTAATATCAGCATGTTATTGCATTCTTATATTAATGCACCTGTGCCCATGAATTCAGTGGAACTACAATTTTAGTTATATGTTTAAAATTGAACACTAAAGCGTATACTATGAGTAAATTAGCAAGCCAATGCACTTATAATACATCATTCATTTCTCAATAAAATGATCAAAATAATCACATTTGATCAAAGCATAGTGCTTGAGAAGAATGCTTGTGGAATATTATACATACTTCAGCAAAAATAAAATGTTTGCATATTTAGGACTCTCTGTTGAGAAAAACAGCTGCACAGTTATGCAGCTTTTAAGAATGAAATCCCTTAATGTTACAGCACTCACACAACACAGGTGAATGTTATCTTCTCTTTGTCATCATCCCACTGTCAGTCTTAGAAAAACCTTAGGACCGACTACTTCTCCCAGTGAGTTTATTGGGCCAAAATAAAACAAAACAAATCCCTGTGTACTGAACTGATACACTTACAAGCACAATTTCTACATAACAAAGCCACATGGCCAGGAAAGATTGCATCAGCCAGCACTCAGGTGAAGCCACGTGGTCCAGACAAAGCCTACAAAGTTAGCTAAGTCCCTGCTCCTGGAACTCTGACAGCCAAAGGGATACATTTCTTACACAGGTACAGGAAACACTAAGGTGGGGCCCAAACAGAGGCCATAAAATTCAGGCACTCTCATCATCTCAGTCCTTTTTCCTTCTTCACCCAACATCTTGAAGCATGTGATCGCCCTTTCTCTCCAGGCCATGTAGTCCTTTTTCCTTCTTCACCCTACATCTTGAAGCATGTGATCGCCCTTTCTCTCCAGGCCATGTAGCCCTGTCCACCATTAAACCATTTTTCCAAGCTGTTACCATGTTTCCGGTATCTTTCTTCCCCACTTGGAACTGAGCCCAGAAGAATATTTCTTCCAACAATACCATTGTGGTTTGCCTCAGGCTCTTATATCTGACATGGCGTTGCTTTGGAATTACTTAACCTCTCATTCATATTAGAATGCTGGGCTTTTTTCTTAAAAATGGAGGGATGATTGAATGCTAAATATAAACATAAAACATAAAGATAAAACAGTTATGTAAATGCAGTCCCAATGATTGGTTAGATTTCAGAAATAAATAATAGTCAGGCAAAAACAATAAAACAGACAAAACCTTTTTTTAAGACTAGAAGTTTTATTGGACATTTTACTGAAAAAAAGAATAGACTAAAGATTTATGAATTGGGGGTTAAAACAGATCTGAGAGAGGGAGAAAGAATAAAATGATAATTATCCAATAAAAAAGACAGAATTTATAATTCTATGTTTTCTTTCTTTCACTTCTTTTCTTTTTTCTTATTCTCTAGTTTCTTTTTTCAAATTCTTTTTCTTTTAATATTCATACTCGTATGGAAAAATTCTAATGAAAATATTTCTAAAAGAAATAATGAGTGGAGTTAAATTCAGATGCAAATTAGTAAGAGTTTGCTAGATGAAGTACATTGTATTGCTAGCTCTGGTTGCAAAGGATCTCTAAGTGGAGCAAAAGTAAAAAACAGAAAGTGAAGAGAAAAGTAAACAGAGATATATTAAGAATGTGTCAAAGTGAGGGAATTAGAATTAAGGTTCCCCAAACTGGAAAAGTTTGCTCCAGAGATAAAGAGGAAGGAATGAACTCAAGACTTAGGCAAGGTATAAAAGTACAGAGATGGGAACACTTGAAAGAGAGAGATGGGTTGGTATCAAATTGTTCACTCAGCAGTTAAGGGAGGGAGCATGAATTGTTGGCTTATCAGAAACCTTTGCAGAACAAATCTGAATTCATTGCCTTGGTGTTTGTATATCTGTGTGATCCTATTTGATGTCTAAACATTGCTTCTTAATGACAGCAATCAAAGCTAGAACAGTTCATAACCAAGAGTTTAATGGGGAGATTTTTAACAGGAAGGGGAAATGATCCATTAGCATCCAATTGTCTAGCTGAAGATTTGGTGACAGGTTTTGTTTGAAGTAAATTGCAAAATTGCTAGAGAAAGTCCACACAGACCAGTTTATCCGATCCAAGATTACCTGTGGTCTAAAACAGTGCAACATGACTAAAAAGCAAAGCATTTCCATTTTTACCAGTTCTCTGAGTAATAATATAGTACATAATAATCTGTATATTTCTTAGAATTTTCCACATCTTCACTTTCATGAGATGATATGCATATGGCTTTTAAAGGGAATCAGGCACAATCTACATGTTCCAGGCCAGGTACTGTATATCTAAGGCTGAATTTAAATTAAACTTGGATAATATTACTATTATTACTGCTGCTGCTGCTGCTGCTGCTGTTGCTGCTGTTAGTTCAATAGGCCACCCAGTTAGTTTGTAATAGCAGCCGTTCTTTGATTATACCTCTATGGCTTATTCTGAATAGCTGCATCAACAAATGGCATGCTGTATACTTAGCATCCACCTGCTGTGTATATATTTAAATCACAAAAGATAATGTTATACCAACACTACAGTTCTATTTTGGCAAAACAGAATTTAAGACTGGAAAGCTAATGCTAATGTTTAAAGCTCAAAAGGGCTTACATGCCATTGCAGGTGGATTTTTCAGCAAACAGACATTCTGCAGTGAAGATGACACTCCAACGCAGACAACTTGAATTTGTCCACATATTCCCCATACAAATCCACCACACAAACACCTCTAATAAGGTTAGAATAAGATTTTATTCAAGGGCTAACCCAAGCATATACAATATACGGGGTTTATTAGTGGTCATTCCCACTTTCAACAGAAAATCAACACTTCAAAAACTTGTGAACTAATGCAAGTATGATCAAGGGAACACACAACATATACAAAGTCTGTTGATTAGAAGAATATTATTTACAATTAATTAGATATCACACACATGCCCACATACCCAGATGCTCTGTTCTAGTCTGGCCAAGGAATGTATTGGGCAAGGGGAAAACAAGAGTACTTCAATGATGATAGATGTGTGGACAAATTAGGGGGCTTCTAACAGAAATATGTATAGTTGTCCTTTTCCTTTTCCAGAAATATTCCTCATTTATTTTTTTTCAAGTTCACTTCAGCCTTTTGCTGGCCATTTCATGACCTGCTGTATGGTGGTTGACTGTTAGCTATTTTATCTTTGATTGCTATCCTCCAGTCTGGCTTGATTTTCTGAAATAATTTCTTTGTTAGCCTCTGTCTCTTTTACCTGATATCCAAACGTGGTCTGGTGGCTTCTCTTTTCCCTCCTGTAACATGTTTTCATTTTTCCTCAGGTTCAAGTTCCATTTATCTATTTCTCCCAATATTTTATATAATACAACAGTGAGCACCCAACAAGATAATCCTTTATGGCTTTGTTTCAAATCCCAGCAATAACCTCAACTGCAGTGAAAGTCACTACTGATTGTAGACCCATCTTTTCCTTTGTACACATTTTTAACTGGAGTTTTCCCCAATATTTCATCTCATTCTGTCCCAAAGTCACCAAGATATATTTAAAGGACATACTTTAGAAACCTAGACAAACACAGATTATGGGATAGTAAACCTTTCTTTTTAACAAATCTCACTCTATTGCTAGTCATCAAGGTAGCATGGAATGCCTCCTGAGTCAAACCTCTAGATCAAATTCCCCAAACTAATCAGAAATGACCTTCATTTAACTTTTTGAATATATCATCATTTTCTGATGTACACTATATCTAAATAAAATTGATTGATTGACATATATCACAATAGTTGATGGTCCTTTCTTAATGGCCTAGTTTAGGTGTTCTGACTCAAAAGAGTAAGAGTGCAGATTAAGAACTGCTCCATTCCATGTTGATTCAAGTTTCAAAATATCCACTATTGCTGTTTTGAAATAGAAAGTTTTCAAGGAGTTCAGCTGAATGTTGGTAAAATTCTTGGCATGATAACCAATCATGATAACACAATTAATTCCAAAGTTTAAATTAGAGGATGCTGTGGACTTTCCTATATAACAAAGGAAACTCACATATACTGGAGGAGATCTAGTATATAGGGTATCCTATTCAGTCTTGGGTTCAGGCCAATTAGAATTGTTCATATTTACAAAGATCTTTTATTATAAAGAAGACCCTTTTTATAAGATAACTCTCCTTTAGATTTATTTAAGCTTTTATTTTCTTGGTTTTGCTCTGGAATTTTCCTTTGTAAAGCAAAGTTTTAAACATACAGATTTTTTTTATCTATATGAACCTCTTTCAGGGTTTGCCTCTTTTTCAGGTTTGTTCATTCTTTTTTTCCTCAAAAAAATATGGTCACTGTATTCATACTATATAAAATAATGACTAAAGCAGTATTTGGGGTAAAAGTTTTTTAAAAAGAGGCAAATTTGAATCAAATTTCAAGGAGAAGGAAAGAAAGGTAGAACGAGAAAGTGACTGAAGCTTTAATCTACAAACAGGACATTAGAAAATCCTTTTTTTCCCCCCTTACAGTGCTTTAAGGGATCACGTGATTGAAGCTTCTTCGACTCAAAAGCATTTCCTGCTCATTGAAACTAGATGTCAGGGATAAAAATTCAATCCTAGTTATTTTTCTGACATGATAATTTTCTGCGTGAGTGGCATCTCTTTTATAGAGAGAGCTTTTCTTCCAGCTGTCTGAAGTAATTTCCTTACAAACAACATCTGTTTCCTCAAAAACAACAACATTAAACTGCTTGTGTAAGAAGTGATGGCTGGAGTTTGGTGGTTAAACAGTATTCAGTCTGGGAAACTACAAAATATAGGATTTCAGAGGGTAGAGGCTGCACTGAATAAAACTCTGCTAAGCTCAGGGACAACCAGTTCAACTTTTTCATCTGATACGTTTAAACAGAAAAATAAAACAAATCTTACACTACAAGACTCCTGTGGGTATTTTGTCAGGAAACTAAGCCTATTAAAAGTTACCAACAAGTCAGGGCATTTTTTATGCTGTTTATTCAGTACTGTGTTTTCACATTTTGCAAACAATAAACAAGCTAATAATATATATTGCTCTATAACAGCCACTGTTGTGTCCTATAAACAAAGTTGGCTTTAAAAAAAACTTGGCTGCTAGAATGAATATTAAGTGACAAAGCATGAGACTTATTTTTTTTCTCTGAAATTGCTGTTTCTTTGGTTTGCTATAGGGTAACTAGCAAATCCCATCATCTCTACTAGGTGAAATAAGCACCCTCCCCCATCTTGAAGTGCCTGAGGGTCACAGGCATCTGTGACAAGCAAAAGTTTAATTGGATGTCAGCTAGTCAGATATCTGAGCTAAAGCCATGCACTTGATCATTTCCAGGACATGTCCAGGAATTTTCAATGTTGGCAGTCTCTGTTTTTGTCCTTGTAATTCTGCACACACCATACTTTATTTCTTTTAAGAATTCTTTTAATTCTTATTGTTGGTAAGTCACGTCTGTTAAGTTTGAGCAATGAGAGGCTGAACCAGAGCATGAGTGCAACAGTACTTTATTTTACAAATAAAGGGCTGACCGTGCTTGCCAAGCCTGGAACTGGCTCGCAGCAATCAGCAGCCAGTTGGACCCCGCAGCCTGCTTTTTATAGCTGGCTGCTGGGAGAACTGACCAATGGGAATGGGGGAATAACGCCCACACAAGTAAGTGGACCTGAGTGAGAACTCCTTGAGTCCTCAGGACATAACACCCTTCCCCCAGATGCGAACACGCATAGTCCTTGAGGTAGATGGGGGTTTGTGTTGGCGCCGGAGCGGCGCAACTCGGGAACATTGTCTGACTGTTCGGTATTAGTCTGTGACGGTTGAGCTGGCATAGTGTCGCCAACACTCTCTCTGGACTGGGCATCCTCAGAAACCACCGGGTTGGTTTCTGGAGTCAAACTCTCGTGGGTTGGATCCGGTTGATCAACTCTCTGGGCGCTGTTGTCCGGGTTTGGGCTGACCAGAACGACCGCTGGCGCAGACTGGTCACTGGGTGCGATGTGGCTGGGTGGCGGATAGGACGGTTCCCTTTCGACTGGAGACTCTGGATTCTTGTTTGCGAGGTTGCTGAGGCGCCTTCTGAGTTGGTCTATGTGTCTCCTCCAGACGCGACCATCCTCCAGCCTGACTCTATATGATCTCGGCCCGGTGACGGCGATGACCTCGCCCGGAATCCAAAGTGGGTCCCCAGCGAAATTTCTAGCGAATATCGGCTCCTGTAACATAAAATGTCTAACCCCCGAAGTGGAAGCGAGGGGAGAGTCTGGGCAGTATTGTGGGTGCAGTCTATCTAATACAGTCCTCAGGCGCTGGCCCATCAGAAGTTCCGCTGGGGACTTATTGGTGACTGCACAGGGGGTTGAGTGCTGGCTCATCAGGAACCGTGAGAGTTTGTGGTGCCAGTCATCTCTGCCAAACCTAGCGAGGGCCTCTTTGGTGGTCCTGAAGGCCCTTTCAGCCAACCCATTACTCGCAGGGTGAAATGGGGCTGTTAAAATGTGGCGAATGCCTAGGTTGGCTGCAAAACAGCTGAATTCTACTGATGCGAACTGTGGGCCATTATCGGAGACCAAGGAGTCGGGTAGTCCATGGGTAACGAACAGGCGCGTTAACACGTTGGTGATTGCTAGTGTGGTGGTCGTGGATAGCTGTGCCACATCTATCCACTTGGAATAAGCGTCCACGACCACTAGGAACATCTTTCCATGCACGGGCCGGCCAGATCGATATGGATTCTAGACCAAGGGCGCTGGCGCTCTCCCATCTGGTAGGGGTGGCGATGGGGGGAGCAGGACGGGATTCCTGGCAAATGCTGCAGGAACTTACCCAATTGACAATGTCCTCGTCTAGACCCGGCCACCACACGTAGCTGCGTGCCAGCGCCTTCATTCTCACAATGCCGGGTGTCCCTCGTGCAACGCCTCCAGGACTCGGGTGCATGGCAGAGGTCGGGATGATCACTCGAGTGCCCCACAGTAGACAACCCTGCAAACTGGACAGCTCCTGCATGCGAGTCTTAAAGGGTGCGAATTTGTTATCAACATTGCCTCCCGGCCACCCCTCCTCACCCAGTCGAGCACCTGGGCGAGCGTTTGGTCTGCCTTGGTTTTGGCGGCGATGTCAAGGGCGGTGATGGGCAGGTCCAACTGGGTGATTTCAAAAATGGCATTGACAGGAGCTGGGTCTTCAGCCGGAGCGGGTAAGGGGCAGCGACTGAGTGCGTCAGCGTGGGATAGAGTTTTGCCCGGGCGGTGGATAAGTTTGTATGAGTAGGCCGCTAGGAAAAGCGTCCACCTTGTCATCCGAGGGGAGAGGACTTGAGGTGTCTGTTTGTCGCCGGCCAGTAGGCCCAGGAGGGGCTTATGGTCGGTGACCAGTTCGAAGAAGTGGCCAAAAAGGAATTCGTGAAACTTTTTCACGGCTGCAACAGCTGCTAGGGCTTCCTTGTCTATTTGGCTGTAATTTCGCTCCGTGGCCGAGAGCGTCCTGGAGAAAAGGCGATGGGGGCCTCGGCGCCATTGGCGAGTCGGTGACTAAGGACCGCCCCAATTCCAAAAGGGGATGCGTCTGCTGCCAGTACTAAAGGAAGGTTGGGGTCGAATTGGATGAGCACTGCCTCTGACGTAAGTAGTGATTTGACGGCGTTAAACGCCTGGTCTTCTTTGTGCCCCCAGTGCCACGGTGACTTTTTGTCTAATAATCTGTGTAGGGGTTCGGCTACTGAGGCTTTATGGGGCAAAAAGGATGCATAAAAGTTTAGGAGTCCCAAGAAAGCTTGTAGCTCCGTTTTGGAGGTCGGTGTGGGAGCTTCGTGGATCGCCCTGACCTTGGACTCCAGGGGGTGAATGCCAGAGGCGTCAATTTTATAACCCAGAAAGTCCAGGTGTCTAGTGGCAATGGTGCATTTTTCTTTTTTTAACTTGAGGCCATGCTGTCTGAACCTCTCTAACACTGCTCGCACTCTCTGGAAGAGTTGGGGTCTGTCCCTGGCCGAGACCAAGATGTCGTCGAAGTAGGGTACTACACCAGGGAGGCCCTGTAAAATCCGCTCCATGAGGGATTGAAAAATACCCGGGCAACACTTACGCCAAATTGGAGACGCTTGCATCGGAAGGCACCCCTGTGAGTGACGATGGTCTGAAGTTCCGCTGTTTGGTTATCAACAGGGAACTGTTGATATGCTTGAGACATGTCCAATTTAGCAAAAATACTGCCCGGTTCGAATGTGTGCAATAAGTGCTGAATGACGGGCACGGGATAGGCGCTAACTTGTAAATATTTATTGATTGTTGTCTTGTAGTCCGAGCAAATTCTCAGGCTACCATCTTTTTGATGGGTGTGACAATGGGCGTCTCCCACTTGGCGAAATCTGTTGGCTCAATGACCCCTTGTTTTAGTAGTTTATCCAATTCAGCGTCTAGTTTTGGTCTAATAGCAAATGGAACTCTACGTGGTTTTAATCTGATTGGGACTGCCTGGGGTCAACGGTGAACGAGATGGGGTTCCATTATAACACCCCAGCTCCTCGCTGAACACATCTGCGTAGTCAGCGAATAAGGAGTCAGTGTCTGAGGTTGAGACAGCATGGACTCCTGTTAACCCTAGGCCGAGGTGGGGAAACCAATCGAGCCCCAATAAGGTGGGTAGATTGCCGTTAACTACCACTAGAGGTAGGTGGCCTTTAAAAGCTCTAAAACTGACAAAGAACTTGCCTCTGCCGATCACGGGAATGGCCTTCCCCTGGTAGTCCTTCAGACCGAACTGGCATCTCTGAAGCCGGGTAGTAGATAGGCTGGGGTGGAGTCTCTTGAGGGTGTTCCACGAGATTATTGAGAGCGCTGACCCTGTGTCAACCTCCATGTGGCACGGTTTACCTTCTAGGGAAACGGAGAGAGAAATTTTACTAACAGAGTGGCAAGTACGCCTGGCAAGGCGGTGCGTGCGACAGTTTAATACTTGCCTCTGTGGTCCCGAGTGCGAGGACGGGGGTCTTTGTGCCGCGCTTTGGGGGCTTGGCAGACTCTCGCAATGTGCCCCTCTTATGGCAGTTGTTGCAAACGGCTCCTTTAAACTTGCAGGTGGCCCTTTGATGTGATCCCCACAGGCTAGGCACAGGGTGATGTGCTTGGGTGGACCGGTGTATTCTTGTTTGGCCCCTACCTGCGACCGTCTGTCATTGGTGAGGCGATGGACATCGTTCTCATCGTTGTGGCCTTCCTCCGCTTCCACCTCTTCGGAATGGACTGGGAACGCTGCTAGCTTGGCGCTTGGGCCCTGAATTTCGGTGGCTGAGTTCGTAGCTAGCTCGGCTGCTAGGGCCTCCTCTACGCTGCGCGAGGTTGAGGTCTTTTTAGCTAGCAGTCGCCTCTGTAGGTTGAGATCCTTGACCCCACAAACCAATTGATCGAGGAGCATGTCCTCCAGGTATGTTCCAAACCCGCAGTGCAGGGCTGCTGTTCTGAGGGCGGCCATATATTGGTTGATGGTCTCCTTACTTGATTGCTTCCTCATTCGGAACGTGAACCTCCTGGCGATTTGTGAAGGCCTGGGAGCGTAGTGGTTTGTGAGGATCTCAAGCAACTCGGACCATGGAACGTTTTTTAATTCTCTCGGTGCCACGAGTGCTGCAGCGGTATCGTAAACGGTGGCTCCGCAGTAGATTAGGAAATAGGATTTTTTCCGATGCTCTCCCGCATCCGACAGGCCGACCGCATCGATGTAATGATTGAAACGGTTCTTATACGATTCCCACTTCTCTTCGTCTGGTTTAAACGCCTGGGAATACTGGATTGGAACTCATGGTGCTGGAACGGCTGGGCTACCTGCGGGAGAAATCTCTCTGGGACTACGAACGCTCGTGAGTTACTAGTGATATCAGCTCTGGAGAGGTTTTTTGCTACCCTCTCTTTCTCTCTCTCTGGGTTACCACGTTGGCTGCTAGCCATTGGAGGTGTCTTGATTCGCGCCAAAAAAAGTGGGCGTTAGTGACTCTCTACAGCGCTGTGCTGTGATTCCTACTGGCTCGAAATTCAAATGACACCCGTTTGAATTTCGCGCCAAATGCAGAGCGGCTGCGGCTCGCAGCGCTTCACTTTCCCCGTAGCGAGGCTAACAAGCGGCTACAGACGCTTCTAACTATTTGACTCAGACCGCTTTCTCTGGCTGCGGATCTGCGTTTGCTCTTTTGATCGCTCGTTTCGCTAGCTGACCGCTCTCTCTGGCTGCGGATCAGCGTTTCCCTTGTTGCCAGCCGATCGCTCTCTCTGGGCTGTAGATCGATGGCTAGTGACTCAGCGGTTGCAAGGTGCTTCTGGTAGCTATCCCACCTTCGTCGCCAGTGTTAAGTTTGAGCAATGAGAGGCTGAACCAGAGCATGAGTGCAACAGTACTTTATTTTACAAATAAAGGGCTGACCGTGCTTGCCAAGCCTGGAACTGGCTCGCAGCAATCAGCAGCCAGTTGGACCCCGCAGCCTGCTTTTATAGCTGGCTGCTGGGGAGAACTGACCAATGGGAATGGGGGGAATAACGCCCACACAAGTAAATGGACCTGAGTGAGAACTCCTTGAGTCCTCAGGACATAACACCGTCATTGCTTTTTTTCCAGTGCTGGCCTGTACTGGTTCTGTGTTATTACTTCAGTAGAATAGCTTGTCTCCTGGAGTTCTATCCTGGAGTTGTGTGTGATCCATTAAAAGAGGTTGTCCAAAATAGACTGGACAACCATTTGACAAGGATGATATAAAGTCTTCTGTCTTAATCAGGGGATTAGGCTAGAAGATCTCTGATGTTTCTTCCATATGATTCTATATGTTCTACAGTAAGTTATCATATATGTAGTTCATGACAATTTTCCTCTATATTTACAATTGTTGTAATCTACATTTCTTCTACTGTTCTACTATTGCTTGAGGATCTTTCATTTGCACAAATTTTCTGAATCTCTTCCAGTTCTATATCCCTGAATATTTTATTTTTGGTTATGAAACTCTTTTAATCTGCTTATTGTGTTCAGTGATATTTGAGTCTGGATAAATCCTTTCCACAGGTCAAACATTCTCTTTAAGTCCTCTCACTTTGTTAGTTCTGACATATAATTGTGCAATGTTGTGCAATGTTCAAACATGGTATGCAGTAATGTCCATGGCTGTAGCTCTTAACCACATAGAGCAGGACTGTCAAACTCCCAAACCCACAGGCCAGATGCATGACATGCTGGCAACGCCCATGCCCATTTTAGCAAAGGGGGGGGAGTCCCAATATATCATGTGATGCCACCATGATGACATGAGTTTGACACCCCTGACACAGAGCATCATAAGCCCCACCACCATGACAAAGGGTTATCCATGAAGATGATGGTGGTGGTTGGAAGCTAATTAAAGATAGAAGCAACCTGGAATTAAGAAGAAATTCCTAACAGTGAGAACAATTAAACAGAGGAACAGCTCGCCTTCAGAAATTGTGGGGATTCATCACTGGAGGTTTTTAAGAAGAGTCTGGACAGTTACTTATTTGAAATGATACAGGGCAAGGGTGTCAAACTCAAGGCCCAGGAGCTGGATTTGCCCTGCACGATGCTTATATCTGGCCTGTGGGGCTGTCCTGGAAACTGTGAGGGACCGTGGTTTTTTCTAGAAGAGCACTCAGACCACCACAGGCACACCTACCTGAGTGACATTGAGATGGCCACGCCAACCCTGGCCACACCCACTCTAACCCCTCAAGGTCAAACACAACCCTAATGCAGCCCTCAATTGAGTTTGAAACCCCTGGTATAGGGTCTCCTGCTTGAGCAGGGGGCTGGACTAGAAGGCCTCCAAGGTCCCTTCCAGATCTATTCTATTCTATGACAAAGGTAATAGACAATGGTGATCATTTCATTTTTTTGATTCATATGTTATTAAAACCTCTATTAGAGAAAATCATAAAAATCATACCAGACTAGTATTGTATGCTGATGATATTTTGTTTTTCTCTGAAATTTATAGTTGATTTCTGGCTTTGATGCATTTGATTAATGTGTTTAGGAAAGTTGTAGGATGTTCAGTTAATTAGTCTACATTGGAATAGATGCCCAAAGCTTTTAAAAAAATGTATTCATACTTTGCAACATAACATTTTTAACATATATTTAATAGATTAATTAGATACTGGTATTCTATACTTTATGTATTTATTTGAAAACTGCAATATAGAATAAGATGAATAAAGATATCTAAGTTTGGGTTATTGATAAATGGAAGTATTTGAATCTTAAGCTTTGTGGTAGCATAAATACTCTCAAAATGAATGTAGTTCTGCGAATGAAATTCCCATGTAGCTATCTATTAGGCAAATATATTTAAAAACTTGATAAATTGTTCCATAAATGCATATGATATTTTCAGACAATATTCTTGAAAACAATGCACTTGTCAATTAAGGAGAGCGGTATGGTTTTCCAAATATTGAATTATATTGTTTCATATATCTTGTTGGGATCAAATTTTGGAGAGCTTTCCTTAGCATAAATTCACATATTGTACTTTTGCTTAACTGGACCATTTTAGGTTCGAGTACGATCAGTGAAACAAAGTTCCTTTAACTACTGCATCCATTTGAATATTGTGGCTTTTGTAAAATTGCATTTTCTTATGTTAAATTGACTTTATGGAGAGATCCATACCTCATAATTGATGAGAAACCTGCAATGTGGGAGATTTGGAATGAATGCTAGGATTTTTACTTTCGACCAATTATTGAATTACAATAATGGATGTCTGTGTTGAAATACTAATATATTTTGTCCTTTGCCACCCACTAGCAGTATTTACACCTACATCATCTTCACTTGAGCCGGCAGCATTCTTAGTGTCAGAGACATCAGAAATTGCCAAAGATTTTGAGTCTGAAAATCTCACAATCAATCTCTATACATACATGCTAGCAATAAGTCAACTTGACATGCAAATTTTAAAGATTAAATAGAATAAGAAATGGGAGATCCTTATTTTGTCGAAACAATGGAAGACTGTCTTAAAATATATCAAATCTTAGACTGTGGCTTATTCAACAAAATAAATGTGTGTTTCTCCCTTATTCAACCAAATTGTATTTCTACATAAATAATTAAGTGATTGTGTTTTGGGAGATCCTTATTTTTTTACAGATTATAATATATTTAAGTATTTGTATTATTTAGAATCACTTGAATTTCTATATGGAAATTAATAGCAGGGAAACAAAAATGGATTCTTCACATTGCTCTTATTGTATTTGTACATAAATAATTAAATTATTGTGTTTTGGGAGATGCTTATTTTTTACAGATTATAATATATTTGAATATTTGTATTCTTTAGAATCACTTGAATTGCTACTTGGAAATTAATAGCAGGGAAATAAAAATGGATTCTTCACTTTGCTCATATTGTTAAGGGACCTGTTCTTCAACATTGGATAGGAAAAAATATATAATTATTTTGGGACTGAGGACTGGGCTATTACTTACAGCTTATGAATGAACTATTTATTGGAAATGTTTATAAAATAATTGACAGAATTGTTCTGCATGAATTCCACTAAAAGTTTTTTTTCTATATTCTAACATAACTATCAATGCTACATATTTCTTTTTTATAGCATTGAAGTTGACACCATCCTGCCTTAGACATTTTTTGGATATAACTTATTACATATTACTTTCAACCATCACTTTCTTCTTCTATCTAGCTTGAATTTAACAACCAGCATGCTGTAAGATGAGCTAAAAACATAATGATTCAGTGTTCACTTTTGGTCGCTCTGCATGGTTCAGATAATGACATTTTAAAGCATAGAGAAGTGATAAGAACACACATGAAATATAAAGCATTCACCAATCATTAAAAAAATTAATTCCAAAAAGACTGAGAACCTTGGCTTTTGATGAGATGATTGGAGAATTTCCACATTCAAATAGTGGCCCAGAATACATAGGGTAGATTTTAGTTAATTTGATTTCAGGTCTGGACATGAAAGTTAAGTTCCCTTTCCTTCTTTCTGATTATAGGACTTTGAAAACCTAAGTTGGAAAAACTCTGATGTTTAAAGTAATAATTATCTATGGTTGTCTTTGATCTTAGATATGCTGTGGAAAGAAGAATGTCCAAATCTGCCTTCATATTCACTGGCCACTGCCTCCTTATTTCTCAGTTTGCAGAAGAAAAAAAAACCAGTGAAAAAAATATCTGAATTAAAATTTCTTCAGGAATACTTGAGCATAAAACTCAAAAAGATATATTGGTGCCTTGATATTTGTCGTTAATTGTTTCTGGGAGGCATGATGAGTACTATAAATAATGAGTGCCAAACAAACTAGTGACTTACCATGTGACTCTGTTTCTGCCAGGAAAGATTTCCTTTCTGTCCCGTTTCCTATGTCAGCAACCTTCCCAGCATGGCTGACTTCCTGTTGCCTTCTGCGGCCATCATTCTCTTCCTTTTGCAGTGATCTTCCCAGCGTGGCTGACTTCCTGTCCATTCTCCGCAACTCTCCCCCTTTTCCTATTGCAGCACTTGAGTACCAAATAAACAATAAGGACCAGGACAACATTTCCACATCAAAATGCATCAAGTACCAAATTCATTGGATTTTGAAGTAGTCAAGTACCAAGGTACCACTATATGTTTCAATTTAGAGTCCCAAAGGTGTTTTTTCAGTAGGCAACTGGACTTTCTTGCTTTTTCTTTTGAAGACATTTTGCTTCTCATCCAAGAAGCTTCTTCAGCTCTGACAGGATAGTGGGGAATAGAAGAATTTATATTCCTTGCAGACAGCTGGTAATCTGCATCCTTTTAGAGGGTTGTTGAAGTACTTGGGGGTTTATCTGTGTCCTCAGGGTCACCTGAGTTGTGATTCCTGTAGTCTGGAAAATCTTCAAATTCATTGTAAGACTACAGGAACCAGGAACAGTACTCAGGTGATCCTGAGGACACAGATAAACCACCGAGTGCTTCAACGACCCTCTAAAAGGATGCAAATGACCAGTCTGCAAGGAATATAAATCCTTCCATTCCCCACTATCCTGTCAGAGCTGAAGAAGCTTCTTGGATGACAAGTGAAACATCTTCAAAAGAAAAAAACAAGAAAGTCCAATTGCCTTCTGAAAAAGCATCTTTGGGACAACCATGACCTGGATGACTGAGATTCTCTACAGGCTTTCAATTTAGAGAAACCAGATTTTGAAACATGCAATAAAGGGGTGCAAAAGCAGCAAGTACATGCAAGAACAGAAAAGTGTCTATCTTTATGGCACATACTCTTCAGATGTGAGGTGATCAAGAACAACATTCAGTGTTAGAACATTGCAGTCCTTGATCCAATTTCAAAAGCCCCTAGCATCTAGACTTCTGATCTGCTGATTCAAGACAGTCTCAACTGGGAAGGACAAAATGAGAAAGAGGGAAAGTGGTTGCCAGAAAGAAGGAATAGGAACAAAAAGAAAGACAGGAGAGTGCCAAATAGAAATAAAGATTAGAATAGCCTTACACTGATCAAATTACCTAGTGTGACAATGAAATGTCTGCAAATAACAACAACAACCAAGTTCAGAGAGCATCTCGATTTGATTTTTCACAGCATCTTGTAAATATCACATTGAATAATGTGATTTGCTATTATAGGTGCCAGAAGAGTCAGTGGAATCGCTTGTAGAGGTAGTCCTCAATTTATCACCAATTGTTTTATGATGATTTGGACCTCAGAATGGGTGCTTTATACCCAGACTTCCAGCTGTTGTGAAATGTCACTTCCAGAGCTTTACGATTGGCTCACATTTGTAATCAGTTGCAATGTTCTATGGTCACATGACCACAATTTGTGACAGTTTGCTAGTTTCTGGTATTTTTTGCTGGTTTCCAACACAAAACACCCATTGGGGAAACTGGTTTCACTTAATGATCACACTTTTTGCTTAATGACCACAGTGATTTGCTCAAGAGCTACATCAAAAATCTCAGAAAATAGGTCTGCTCACCTGGGTGCCTCTAGTTATGACCACAATGACTTATAACCAGATTTCTAGTCTCAGTGTTGGTCATTAGTTGAGGACTACCTATAGTAATTTGTAGTAACAATTTTGAAAGTGTCTAGTTGAATTATTGAATTGTTTACCTGGATTGAATTGTTGAATCCGTCTACCTGTAAGGAGGAAGAAAGCAAAAGACAAATTAAAGAAAGCAATTAGGAAGACTATTAAAATATCAGAACGAGGCATACTGTTCATGGCAAGATGAATATCTTGTCAAAGGCACTGATAAATTAAAATCAACTGAATATCATGGAAAAATGTATATATGATGCCTATGGGAAGGAAAAACACTTAAGAGCTTTGATCTGGTTGTGCAGATAAAACATACAATTCATAATCGCACTGAATTTTTGGGGGAAACTGCCAAGATTTCATGGCAAACATGATATTATTAGTGATGCAGGGGTTTGGTTTTTTTTGCTTTTTTAAAAAAGAAGACTCAAAACAGAATCAAAATACTTATGCTCCTTTCATCTCAATAAGATTTAACCTAACTCTTCATACCACTGCCCAGTTGCTAGGTTTCAGAGATCTAAAGTACAAAGGAGTGTGTTCCCTGCCAATAATATTCTTCATCACACAATACAGTGGTTATAGTTACAGAGGTGGGATTCAACATTTTTTTACTACTGGTTCTATGAGCGTGACTTGGTGGGCATGGCATGGCTTGGTGGGTGTGGCTTGGTGAGTGTGGCAGGGGAAGGTTACTGCAAAATCCCATTCCCTCCCCACCCCACTAACCTGCTTTCCAACTCCATTCTCCTGTGCAGGGCAAAAAAAGAAGACCCAGCTGATCAGCTGGGACTTGGGAGGCAGAAAATAGATGGGGGCAGGGCCAGTCAGAGGTGGTATTTGCTACTTCTCTGAACTACTAAAATTTTTCGCTACTGGTTCTCCAGAACTGGTCAGATCCTGCTCAATACCACCTCTGGAACATTAGCCATACTCCTATTCCTTCATCCTTTGATGGTGGGGAGAATCAATGGGTGAGGTTCCAGTAGAATTTAATGATGTTTGCCTTTACACGTATTCTTACAGCTTCAGTCATGATTAGCAATGATTTATTTATTTATTTAATCTGGCCACTCGTCACAACTAAATGACACTAGCAATTTATGGTTGTAAAATGATAAAACACTTAAAGCCAATAAAACCATCTGTATATGCAGCAGCTGAGATAATTGCCCTATTAACAATAAAGCCAAGAGACAGGGCCTGTAACAACTTTGGAACCAAGACCTGTGTAAACAACCACTTTTTTAAAGCCTTCCAAAGGATCAATATGTTTGGAACCATTTTAATCTCTGAAGGCAAAATATTCTACAAACAGGGTGTCAGGGTTCCAAGTAACAGATCCATTGTAAGCAAAAACTCTGAGGCAGGTAGGTTTCTCAAAAATAGCTTTATTGGAAATGCCATATTGGCACATATTTGGTGAAAACCAACTACGAAGGGTCTTTTGGTTTTCACCTAATTAAAAGTGAAAAATTTTCCCCCAATCCCAATCAATCAGTCCCATGGCCCAATCAAGGCACTGTCTGCTGGTCTGGTGACATCACTCCAGTGGTGAGATTCAATTTTTTTTTTACTACTGGTCCTGAGGGCGTGGCTTAGTGGGCGTGGCAGGGGAAGGATACTGTAAAATCTCCAGCAGAAGTGGAATTTGCCGGTTCTCCAAACTCTTCAAAATTTCCGCTACCGGTTCTCCAGAACTGGTGAGAACCTGCTGAATAACACCCCTGCATCACTCCTCCTTACTCCAGTCAAGTGTGAGAATGTACTTGGTTCCCAAGTTAAAGTATTTTATTTTGACTACACAGCCCCAGCTATCTCTAATCCCCTCTCCCTATCCCTCAGCTCTAGTGTGGCAGCACTGAAGCTCCAAGATGGTTTCGGCCAGGCTAGCTTCAGAGTTGACACAGGGGCTACAGCAAAGAAGGCCATCTTTTGATCCCCACCAGCCTACACTCTTTGGTCAATGAAATCCAGCATGTTAAATCGGAGTGGATGGAGAGAGTCTCTTGGAAATAGATAGTCCCTCAAGTCCCTTGGATTATTATTACATATTGTAAATATGATACAAATGCTAGTTAATTAATCCATGGGGTGGGAATATTACTTTAAAAAAGAAATTCTAAAGACTCATTTTATGATCCAAGACTATTTGGTTATTACCCCAAATAAAACAGGTACTCTACACAGTTCCCCTATTTTTTTCTTCCATTCTGACTCTGAATGCTGAATTGTACTTGTCATATTAATTAATGCACGGTATAATGTTGGTTTGAGGAATTAGAATATTCATTATTATATTTTTAATATTTTTCTGTGGAGTAATAGGAATTTATTAAAAAAAGGATATTTCAGTCCAATATATTGTAGTTAGATGGTGTTGTAGAATATATCAAAAGAAAATATTAAAAATTTGATAAAAGCCTTCATGTTCTTTTATCTATTAGTTTCTCTTACTTTCAGATGTGGCTTCATCTATCATTTTGCAGCTGTAATTAAACATATCTATCTGAAAAGCAAAATACATTGAATTATAAAAGATAATTGTTTTTGTTTTCTCTGGGATAAAAATAGATTTATCTTTTATTCTATTTGAAAGGAAACTCACAATGTGACCGTATGTCTGTACAGTGCAGATACTCTTTTTTTTAAAAAAAAATATTGGTTTTTAAAGACAAACAAAAACAAACAAAACATAAAAACATTCAGCTTTCTTTCATAAATGTACAAGCAGTGTGTCGGTTGGTTTACCAATTTTTTATGCATCCATCTCGCAGTCCCAACCACAGTTACATAATAACTCATATTATCAATCAAAAATTAAATAACCTAGTATCACTATTAAACAATCACCCGACTATAATTTTATTCATTCATACTTTGCGAGATAACCATAATTTACCTAGTTTATTTCATAACAATTCACACAATCCTCCTAAATCTATCCTAAAAACATTTTATAGATATGATATCAAAAAAAGAAATCTATCATTCATTATTTATAAATCTATCATTTATAAATCTATATTCATTATTTTCTAAAATTCTAGATATTCTATTATTGTGTTTCATCATCTAACCATTGACAGAAAAGGTCTCAGATTTTATTAAAAAAAATGTTTTTTTAAAAAACAGTTTTATTGGTTTTTGTAATAAACAGACAAAAACAGACAAAACATAAAAGCATCAGCTCTCTTCCATACTTATATACAAACAGTGTGTCGGCTGGTTCATCAGTTTTGTGCATCCATTTTGTAGTCTCAATTACGGTTATGTTACATAATAACTCTTATTATAAAAAATTTTATCTTCTTGTTTTCTAATTTCAAATGTCAATCCACTCATTTCAGCACATTCCAATATTTTCTTAATGATTTCCCCCTGTGGTGGTATTCTCCCATTTTTCCAATTTTTAGCAAATACAATCCCAGCCGCTGTCAACACATTTACAATCAGGTATTTCAAATCCTTACTATATGTATCGGGTAAAATTCCCAACAAAAAAATCTCTGGTTTCAAGTCTATATGTTTCTTTATCATTTTTTCCAACCACATGCGAATTTTAGTCCAGTATTTTCTAGCATCCTCACAGGTCCACCACATATGGTAATATGAGCCAGGTATCTGATGACATTTCCAACATTTTTCAGATTTATTCTTGAACATTCTTGCTATTCTTGTGGGGGGAAATGCCACCTGTAAAACATCTTATACAGATTTTCTATATATGCTGTTGACATTGTCATTTTATAATTTTGAGACCACAATTTTTGCCATTTCTCTAAATCAATCCCATATCCAAAATTCTTCCCCCAAGCAATCGTAGTTTCTTTAACTTGTTCTACAGTGCAGATAGTCTTAATGAGATACTGGAAGCAATATGTTGATTTGCAAAATAATATCTAGTTTAGAGATCCTAGATTTTATAGAATTTTGTGCAGAAAGATGCTTTAGGTATAGCTGGGTTTTGCTTATGTGTTTAGCATGCTAGCTGAAATCTCCCCACACTGACCAATATTTTCCTTATTGCTAGCAAGATATGCTGCATATGACAGAGCCTAGGAGTAAGGCTGTAGCCATAATGCCTTGTTTATCATAATTAATTGACCAAAGTCATGATGAGAGGTAAAGGTCAGTACTTAAAGACACATCAATTGATGACCATGGCTTATGGAAAATTGTGGCTTGAAATGAAAGAGAAGTAAATGTTCAAAAACATGAATTAAGAAATGAAATCAGAAAAAAATTAGCCATGAATGTGTGCCCAACTAGGTAAAAGGAAGAGCATGTAAAAGATCCAATGGAGGTAGTCTGATCTTGTGGAATGGAATTAATGAATACATTCAGGGAAATAAAAGTGCTGATTTAATTGTGATAGAAACAGCTAAATGGCAGAAAGTATGAATCGGGGTCATCTAGATTCTTGTATATGTATGAATATTACACATGAAGGAATTATTCTCATGCAAGAACCAAAAAAGATTTATTCTGAGAAAAACTACAGCTTTTAGAATGAATTCAATCCAGAGCAAAAAAAATAGTTGTTCTGCAGTTGACATGAATGAATGGGTGACAAGAAGACAAAAGAGAGCAGAAAAGGGATGGGATCATTTTAGAAATCCATGGTGAATGAGAATGATAACTGGCCAGTATCTACTTAGGTAAAGATCTTTGAGCAAGTCTGTTTATATGTTCCCAAAGCAAAGGAATAAACATAACTCAAAAAGCAAAATTTAATGCTAACCAATTGAGGTAATTCTTGAAGAAGACAAGGCCATGAGAGAGGCTGAATTGGGGGGAGGAAAAGCATTTGCTGTAGGGGTCAAGGGAGACAAGTGACAAAGGCAACATGGTGTTGTTGTGATACAAGTTCACACCTTTCATCTGCACATCATGATACCACAGATACATACAAAAAGCTTAAAGTTTGAGCACAATGGTGCAGTGCTTTCATCGTTTTGATGAAACCATTTGACCTTTATGGGATTAGACTTTTAAATACTGGGGATGTATTTGGCAAATTTGGATTAAAATGTTATGAGGGGTGACAGTGACAAAATTTGAGAAGTGGTATGGCTTTATGCAGAACAAAGGCCTTTTATGGGCACATTCAAACAACCTTGCTTATCTTTATTTTGATCTTTAGTATTCCAGAAGAGAAATATATGTATTTCCCCATAGGAATATGGAAAGCTTTACTTTGGTCATTGAAATTAGAGAGAGGATGTAGAATACAAGTTAATATGACTATTAGAATTAAATATGACCAGGTGATGCAATTACAGCCCAATCAAAATGATGCATGATTGTTTATTATCTGAATTAAGTTTGTTCATATGATGAAAATCAAAGCATGACATGTAGTGTTCTAGGACTTTTATGAAGCAACCTAATTGAAATTCAGTAATGGGCTTTGAACCAATCAAGACCTGTTCCTGCAAAAAGTGTCAGGCTGTGAATAACCATCATTTTCACACAATGAAATTGAAAAGGATGCAAGACATGAAAATCAGGAAAGAACAATCATAGGCTCATAGAACTCAGGGCCATGACAAAATGTAATTCCGCACTTGGGAACAATGGAATAGTCAAAGAAATCATCAGCAGGATGAAATCTTTTGAGAAATGACAGTGATACTGAAATTGTAATGGGACTGTCAGAAGGCATATGAATTGTTTCAATCAGAATGCCCCCCCCGCCCCAAAGAGCAAAATTAATATAGGCCTTGAATAAAAGATTATTAGTTATATCAGAAGCATAAAAGAATACAGCAGGTACTTGGACAGCCAAATGCAGATTTTTAACAGGTGACCATTTGGTCAACTCACCAGTTTTCCCTTGATAATGTACAATCTGCAGGCCTGGCTAGTATAACATCTTCTAGTGGGCTGAGAGTAGACTGAAACGATCTTTTGACAAACCTTTTGTACTTGCTGACCAAATGTTAGTTTTTGATTTTACTAGAATTTTATTCATTTGGGATTATTTTTTATTTTTTTAAATACATTTTTATTGAATTTTCACCTTTAAAAAACAAATTCTATATAATTTTTGCAGTTGTTTGTAGCATCGGTTATTCCATTTTCCTGTACATGCATGTGTGTGTGTGTGTGTGTGTGTTGTGAGTTTATTCATTTCAGCACAATCCATTACTTTCTTTATAATCATATCCTCTTTGGGGCTATTACCTAGTTTCCAATTTTGAGCATATAATATCCTGACTGCTGTTAATATATGTATTATTAAGCATTTGATATCTTTTGCACATTCCTCTTTAGTTATCCCTAATAAGAATGTTTTAAGTTTGGATTCTATCTTTAAGCCTGTTATTTCCTGTAACCAGATCTTTACCTTATTCCAAAATTTTATCGCTTTTGGACAGGTCCACCACATGTGAAAGAAGGTACCTGGTTTCTTTTTGCATTTCCAACATTCTGATTTCAAATTTGGATAGATTTGGGCCAAACTTGTTGGTGCTAGATGCCACCGATAAAACATTTTATGCAGGTTTTCTTTATATGAGGCTGCCATCATTAATTTATAATTTCTTGTCCATAATCTTTCCTAATCTTCTAGTTGTATGCTGTATCCAAAATTTTTCATTCAGGCTTTCATTATTGGTTTCACCACCTCCTCTTCTCTGTCAAATTTTAATAAATAATTGTACATTTTGGTTATATTTTTTTCCTCTGTTCCGAATAACATTTTATCCATTTGTTGTGGAGTTTTACCTATGCCGAATTCTTCTAAGTCTTTTTTTTTTTGTATTTTGTTTGTATTTGTAGGTAAGGCCACCAATCTATTATTATCCCTTCCTCTTTCAGTTTTTGGTTCATTTTCAAAATCCCTTTATCATCTAATAATTGATTATATCTAATCATTTTATTTATATCTAAGGTGTTTGGGTAGATCATAGCATTCATAGTGGAGAACCAACCTGGCATTTTCATGTAATATGTTTTCCTGATTTTAATTCACATCTCTAACAGTGTCTCTCTAATTTGATGGTTTAGGAAGTGTGAACTTGTCTTTTTTCTCTTCTCCCACATAACAACATGCCAACCAATTTGTAGATCATGTCCTTCGAGAGTTATTAGCTTCTTATTGCTTAGGAGAGATTTTTTTTAAAGTGGGTTTCTGCTCCTCTTAAATGCCTGTTTGTATCCTTCCTCACTTTTAGAATTCCTCATTGCATTCTTCCTCTCTTTCTACTCTTCAATATTTTAATGAATCCTGTTCCCACTTCTATCATGCATGTAATAGCTTATTAATAGCTTTGTGTATACTACCAGTAAACTCTTTCCCTCCTCACCTTAATGTTTTTTTTCTGTGCTTTTGTTGCCCCACCAAATATTTATTTGGCCAAGCTGACCAAAGGACATTTTAATTTGGAAGAAACTAAAATAAATTAGCTTTCCTTTACCACATCCCCCTTTATGTCCATATCTGTTTATATGCAGAAGGAGGGCAGGCAGGAAAGTAAGAAAGTATACATGAGGTTAAAAAAAAAGCAGCCACATATTAACTTAGTGGAAAAGTGGTAAATTGAGGTAATGATCACACCTGCTGCCCTCCCTACAAATCAATTGGCACAGCTGCTTCATTGTCCTTAACATATGGCTTTGTGGGTGTGATTATTGCCATATTGGCTATGACTTTGTAGTTTTTGCTCTGAGTCAGGGTTTGATCATCATCAAGTAGCAAAGTCACTTCGTTTTACAATGCCACTGAGTGGTCCAGGAGCTATCCATGAAGGGATAAATAGCAGCACTGCTGTCACTTGAGAATAAGTCCACAGAAAGAACTTACAATAAAGAACATAGGAAGGAGCTTCCACAACATTATGTGAAACAATTCTCACATATCAACCCTTGGATGCTGTTACTTGTTCAGTGGGTGGAAACATGAGATCATCCTACCTGGTGAGTAGTGAAGTAAATGGTGAGAAGGAAATTCTATTTCAAACCAATGCAGGTTTGTGGTAGAAACCAGAAAAGCTCCTTGATCCACTCTAACTTAAAGTACATATTTGTGCTACTGTCACCTATGGAATCTGTCAATTGACAGAATAAACTACAGAATGGGAAAAAATGGTACAATGACACATTAGTCAGTTCAACAATGCTCTCATATTCTGATCTAAATTCCGATAGTTAAACCACTCATATTGCAAGGTTCAGCTCTTTGCATTTTAACATCATAATGCCATGCTGAAAATATCATCAGATTTAATATTTTTTTCTATCCCTCTGGTAGAAGAGAGATTATAGAATTGTAATGAAACCTCCAGTTTGATCAGAAAACCTCTGCCCTCCAGCTTGTCCTCAGACACATTATTCTGTGAAGTTCCAGTCCTGCATTAGGATGCAGTTAGAATGATACAGGAGAAAAAGCCTCTATAATTTGGCAGCATTTCAATGAGACATGAGAATACTACGGGCAATGCTTTTGAAAAATCCTCCTTCCTTTACTCTCAACCCCTGCCCCCTCCCCTTGCTAACCTCGCCTTTTGCTCAGGTTTAATTCTATGTAGCTTCTTGAAAGCAAGCATCCAGGCATCATGCTGAAAGGCTGTCTGGATTGCAAATCTCATTAATGAACAGGGAAGAGGATGTCACATTTTCAAGACAATTATGAATATGCATATGATTGAGGGACAATTAGGAATTCCTCTGAATAAGCCACATGGGACAGTCACCATAAAAAAAAAAAACTAACTTTTTCACCCACCCCTAAAAGAAGGTGTAACGAAGCTATTCTAAGTTCAGCCAGTGCAATTAGGAAAAGGAATTTGGGTATCCTCCATTGAACTGGACTTACCAATACAACTCAAAGGAAGATACAGCCTTGCCCACTTAGCCCCTTCTGAAATCTAATAAGCCCTGTTGAACACTATAGAATTGAGTTTCACAGCTTGAAAGAACAAGCTCTGCTGATGAGTAGGTTCCAAATCAGATAGGGGAATGAAACACCAATGGCCATCTTCTTAACTGATCTGAGCCCTACCATGTCCTTTGGAGCCCAAAATATAATAAAATACAAAAATGATATAACCTCTGGCCTGTGAAATTGTACCTGTCCCTGTAATATAGTTTGTAAACTTTGTTCTATTTCTTCAACGTTGCTACTTTTGATAACTGAGAATGGCACAGTTCTATATACAATATTAGAGCTGGATAACTATCGTAGTGGTGACAAAGGAATATAAAAATCTTAATCTTTGATGCCAATTTGGGGTTGTCCAGAATTTTACAGCCCAAATATGGTAGATCATTTATAATATTCAGCAAGGTTGTTTCCATATTCCGAATTAATTATTAGAATGCTTTTGCTGGCTGTCATTGTAAGACAGCTATTGAAAAGTGTCTCAATACTGCCTTGGATTTAAATCTTTGAAGATTTCAGTTATCACAATTTAAAGCCTGCATACACAAACTATCTCTGCTCTAAAAGGTAATAATTGATCATTCTGACTATTTTAGAAATGTTTTATTAACCTGAGTTTGAATTAAGTAATTTTCAGAGTTAAATATTTACACATCAATATAATCCATTCATAAATGTTTAAATGTTTTCTGGAAGCATTTTCAGTAAAGCCATGTAAATCCTACATTCTCCATTCTGTTGCCTATGAAAATATTTCTTTTGTCAATGTATCAAAAAGTGACATAAATTAGGAAGGCTTGCTTGTTTATGGCAGCATTTGCCATTCTGCTAGGTAGAGATGATGAAAAGGAATTATTTAAGCACAGTATCACAGTCTTCTGTTCATGTTCAAAATGTAACAATAAGCAATGTACATGCCTGGCTAAGAGATAATTGAACTATTATTTACATTCAGGGCTCATCCATAGTTATTTTCCTATTGCAAAGTATGCATCACAACATCATTGCACAGATGCCATGGTTTACATACCAGCATTAGTCATCAAGAGGCAAGGACATAATTGTGGCATTTATGTATGATGTCATCAAACAGTTGTCATTATTTCAGTGTCATTGCAGTTTGCTGCAGATGCTTCGGTACAGATTGCCCTTGAAATTAGACTGGCTGTGGTCCTCCCTGCTATTAAGTAATCCCTATCAGTGCCACTATGGTCCTGTTTGCTAATTTGTCCAGTTTCTGTTGTATCTCCTCTCACATGGGATGTTCTCATGATTGGGTGGATTAGAAATAATTATTTGATCAATAAGAATGGGAAATCTATATGGACAGACTCAGACTATCTTTAAACATTTCATTACATTGAGTTGTGCAAAGAAATGAAAGGAAGTTTCATCATATCTCTGTAGTTTCTCTAGCCCAAGGGTCTTCAAACTTGGCAAGTTTAAGGTTTGTAGATTTCAACTCCCAGAATTCCTGAGCTAACATGACTGGAGGAGGAATTCTGGGAGTTAAAGTCCACAAGTCTTAAAGCTGTCAAGTTTGAAGACCCCTGCTCTAGACTGATTTTGAAGAACTGTTGCCAGTTGGTGAAGAAGTTTCCTTTCCATTGCATTTATAACTTATTCCATCTTTTATCTGACCAAACAGATTGTTGAGCATAGGGTCAAATAACATCAGCACTACAAAACTGGACATTAAATAAATTAAGGGTTAAACTTTCACTACTAGAAGCTCATTATATTTTTTAAAATGATACCCCATGGCATGGGCCCAAGCTACAGAAATGTGGGATCATTTCTACCTGGCTGTATCTACCCATTGCATTAACCCCAGCAAAAAAGACTTGCTCCAGGGCCCATCTATTAGATATTGTCTGGCAGGACTCCAAAAGAGAACTTTTCCTAGCAAAGTGCTGTTCTCTGGAACATCATTCCATCACCCTTCTAAGTTCTTTAGAACCTGGTTTTGTTACTGAGCCTGGGACCTGAAGTGTGTGGCTGAACCCTGTCATGGTTGTGTAAATGTTGATTGTTTTTTTTAGCTGCTATATATGTAATTTATTATGTTGTTATGAGGCTTTTAACTTGCTTTTATTTATTATTAGCCACCCAGAATCATGTACCGGGTGGCCATACAAAATGAATGAATGAATGAATGATGTTTAAGTCAAGGCAGAAGCTTGCTGAAGCTGGCTAAGTAACTAAAAAAAGGCTGGAAGTTTGCAAGATGCTACGTATCTTAAAAATTGTGTTGCTGGAACACTTCAGTTCTGACCTGCTGATTTAAGATATTGCTCCCTATAGGTGTTATATTTGTTCCAACTCAAAAACCTTATGACATTATAGTAGTGACTGGAACGGTTTAGAGATTTCTTAAAAGTGGCTAGAGAAGACAAAGTAAAGTACCTTCAGGGAATCCTATAATAAATGGAACAGTCCATTATCACTGCAAACACAGCAAGATTCATATAAAAGCATTCTGTGTGGTGAAAAATGCACCACAAATAGAAAAACTAAAAATACATTATCAATAAATGCTCCAAGGATGTGTGTGTGTGTGTGTGTGTGTGTGTGTGTGTGTGTGTGTGTACAGACACACACACTATTATGTTGGGACTATACAGTAGGGAACTGTATAAAAGCAAACTCTTTTAACTAAAGAGTATTTAAAAACTATACATCCCAGAGCGAATACAGACCTAAAAAATAGTGACAGTATAGACCTCAAACAAAGAGATTGGATTTTATTGCAGAATAACACAACGAAAGCACATCAGTGGGAAATGGCAAGGAAGGAGAAAGCAGCAATCATTTGAGAAATAGGATTCAATGGGGAAATAACACTTAAACAGTACTGAGAGAATAACAATGAGCCATCAGATCACTAAGGGATAGTGATAGACCAGCAAATACAATGCAGTGTTTAAGGAAGACAGGAAGTCAATACTAGTTCTAAACAAACCCTCTTCTTTGTCTTAAGAGAGATAGTGATTCCTGAAGAACAGGAGAAAGAAAGAAAAGTAGAAAGAGAGAGGATATGAAAAAGAAAGAAAAGGAGCTGAGAAGTCAGCCTGCATGTAAAGAAAGATAATAGATAAATCAGGCTGAATGGGGAGAGAGAGATGTTTCCATAGCACAGTTCTGCTTTAAGGGTTAGTGATAGATACAACATTTTGAAATCCATGGAAGAAAAGTAGCTTTAATTAAAAGATGGACACTGGTGTCTTTTAGGTGGTCAACACAGCATTTGACCTACATAAGCTGGACTGCATATGTAAGGTATGGAGAGAGGCTTCGATACACCTTGGGGGGATTCAAAGGGAATTCAAATTTATTTAACCTTTTAAGCATCTTTTGAGATTTAAGGAGTAAATTAGTCTATCACCCATGTAAAACATTACTAGTGAACAATCTCGTTCTTGCAGCAAAAAAAAAATTGGAGAATACAAAAATCAATTCCAATTCTAATAGGAATCGGTATTCAACTTAATTGAATAAATTGAAAAATGGAAAGGGTAAAAAGGTTATCCATTCATTACAGAAGTAATATCAGCAAAATATTAGATCATTTAAATCTAGTGGTATTTTTATGGATTCTTTCTCTGAATATTATTGAACTCTCTTTATTATGTATATTGTTCTAGAATTGCATGGTTGGCCATATACTGTAGATGTTGTCACTGATCACACAGATGCCAAGGAGTAAATGGAATATGTATCCCATGATCAGCAAAACCAGATTAATAAGAAAATAATCAAAATACTTGATAACATACTATAGATAAAATGGGCATAACATTTGTCTAAGATCCCCCTAGTTTAAAAGAAATGCAATTTTCTCATTTCAAGTAATTCCAGGCTGTTAGTCTAAATGTCTTGAGCACTTCTTCACATATGATCCTCTTGTTTTTTTTAAAGTGTTTTCAGAAGTTACAGTGAGCAACAAAGTTGCTCTATGAAAATGATTGGAAAATCAAATGTAATTCTTATCTTCAGTCAGATTATGGCCCTATCTAAATCTATAGCGCCCTTTATTTATCCATTGCTCTTAAAGTTTCATAAATATATACTTTCACTCCGTACTACCTGCCAGAAGAACCTGGGACTTTTCTACTTAAGACTAGAGAATGGGGGCCATCCTTTTTCCCAACTATGTGTTCAGACTCTGTGTTATAACATACAGTATGTATCTTATTTTCCCAAATGCAAGAAATAAGTATTTGCTTAGACATGGCACTTTATCTAGTGAATGTTTTCTACACAAAAGCTGTGTGGTTGCTTTTGTGTTTCAGTTGATGCCTTCTTTTCAACAATAGCACTATTTTCCTTGGATATTATTCTGATGTATGTATTAACAACATACACATTTGTTCAGGCTTAGTTTAGATTCTCATAAGAAAGCCAACTTATACAAGACATAAGGAAGAACTACAGCTGTTGAGCTAGCAACAGGTAGCATGTGGGGGAGCAGGAAAAGGGGAAAGAAAATTGGAGTGGAGGTTTGGCAATAAAAATGAAGTAGATAGTAGACTGTTTTAATATTGCTTTTATAAAAAGAACTATGTATGTGAGCTGGAAAACATTGGGCAGTGTTTGCATGCTGAAGAAAGTAGACAAAGCTGTTGTGCATAATCTGAAAAAGCATGATGAAGGCCAGCAGACAAGGAAAAGTGTGAATCCACAGTTACTAATCAATGAAGAGGGCTGGCGGGGTATCAAAAGATATCAGCCCCCACTAAGCAGACCAGACCAGATCAATTATTCTGAAGGCAAAAAATCATTTTATTGAGATATAATAATAGAATCCTGTAAGTTTGATTGTGCTGTATTGCCTCTCCTTCTTTATAAGTTCAGTAAATTAAGGTGTCAGCCTGAGACACTTTTAAATGTTATTTCACTGTTCTGGGATTTAAAAATGCTTCAGCCCTTTTGCCTAAGTAACAATTCCAACCTATCTCATATCAAGAATAAACTTTTTTGCTCTCTACAGAAGAAACTAAGATTAAAAGTTGTACTCATCATTATCAAAGAAAAGGAGGCTGGTACCTTGATGGGGAGAGACAAAAAAAAATGCTATTTTTCTATGTAGGCCCTAATTTACAATGGAGAATTAAAGTAACACCCACATACAGTGGATATAGAAAGTATTAAAATGTCAGGTGTTTGAAATATATATTAATAAATCAGATCTAGATAAATCACTTCAAAATTCTTTCCCCTCTTAATATAAGATATAACCAGTACAATTCAATTGAAAAACAAACTGAAATCTTTTTTGGGGGGAATAACAATAAAAAAACTAGAATCATGTAGCTCCAAAGATTTCATGCCCTCTTATAAGTAGGGATATGCAGGTATCAGCTGGTGCTCCATTCAAAATCCAAGAAAGAAATACTTAGACTCCATTAATTAGAGAAAAGATATCTTTTACTGGAAATCAAGTGGTAGAAACAAAAGAATTCTGAATCTGAGAAAATGAGTGCGTAAATCACATATACAAAGTGATGGCAATGTTCCCACTCCCAATAGTTCAATTGGCTCATCCAATTAAAAACTGTGTATATCATCATGTGGGCATCTCCAGGTGGTGATGAGGCCTCTGTCCATCGACCTTAACGTATTTTGATAAAGAGATGCAGCTGCGCATAGCATAGGATAGAAGCCTAAGTAAGAATCTACCCCACCAGCTTATACAGTTCTGTTTTGTAACACCTCCACCTCACTTCCCATAACCACATCCCCCCTCCTCCCCCCGTTACTTATGACAGCCGAAAGATGCAAAGCAAAGAGAGAAAATCTTGAAGGCTGACAGCAGGGGTGGGATTCAGTTTTTTTTAACAACCGGTTCTGTGGCCGTGGCTTAATTGGTGGCTGTGGCTTGGTGGTCATGTTATTGGCTGGACGTGGCCAACTCAATATCACTCACATCGAGGCACACATCTCCTCGCTTGGCCTCTCATGACTGTGGGGATGCTGCAACAGTCGTAAGTGTGAAAAATGGTCATAAGTCACTTTTTTCAGTGCCATTGTAACTTTAAATGGTCACTGCACACAAGCAAAGTACCAGCAAAGGAGGGGAAAAAACCTCCAGAGAAGTTCCAGCGACAGGAAGTCTAGTCCTGCCAAGAATGTAATAAGGATTAATGGAGAGGCAGTTTCTGTAAGCAACACCAGAATGTTTCCTTCCTGCCTTCCTTACAGGATTAGGCCAGTAATTTCTTCTAACAACCAGTTCTCTGAACTGCTTAGAATGTTAACAACTGGTTCTAGCAAATAGGTGCGAACTGGTAGAATCCCACACCTGGGGATATGGCTGTGTCAGAATTAACCAATCACTTTCAGGCTGGGTTTTTTAAAAATCGTAGTCAGTACATACCTGCCATCAATTAAAGTGACTCTGATCAATCAAGGGAGGTAGGTTGGGCTGAAAGAGTTAGTGAAGTTGAGTAGCCCAAAGTTGCCCAGTAATGGCTGAGATTAACACCTGGAGCCCTTGCGGCTAGCACACCTTAATAATTGTACTATACCAGCTGTCAAATATGAATCACCATACTTCAGCTTGTCCTTTTTAATTTAGGGAAAAATCAATCTCTATCTCACTTTTTTTCCTTGACTAGAAATTCCTAGTGATAGAAATTATGGCTTGTGGTGTCTCACACTACTGAGATTTGTGAAGTATGGCAGGATATGCCACCCCCCCCCCCCAAAAAAAAGAGACTCTACCATTAGTCCAGTACACTCCAACCCTGTTTCTAAAGGACAGTAGGAAAAAAAAGAAATAGGTAGTCCTGAATTTACAATCATTCATTTAGTGGACTATTCAAAGTTACAACAGCACTGAAAAAAAGTGGCTTATGACCATTTTTCATACTTACAACTATTGCAACAGCCCCATGGTCGTGTGATCAAAACATGGGTACTTGGCAATTGACTCATTTCTGATAATTGCAGTATCCAGGGTGGTGGTGTCCAAGATCATGTGATCGCCCTTTTTAACCTTCTGACAAGGAAAGTCAGTTAATTAACTTAACAACTGATTCATTAACAACTGTGTCATTAACTTAACAACTGTAGTGCTTCACTTAATAACTAGAGCAAGAAAGGTCAAAAATGGGGCAAAACTCACTTAACCAATACCTTATTTAGCAACAGAAAATTTTAGGTTCCTTTGTGGTCATAAGTCAAGGACTACCTGCAAACAATTTACTGTAATGTAATATATTTCACTATTTCTTTCTCCCCATCCCTCCCTCCCTCCCTCCCCTTCTCTCTCTCTCTCTCTCTCTCTCTCTCTCTCTCTCTCTCTCTCTCTCTCTCTCTCTCTCTGTGTGTGTGTAATTTTATTTAATGGAAAAGAAAAAAACTGTTTGAGAATGACACAGATGTTTCAGGGGTCTAGGCAAATGAAGTTATAAAAATGAAATGAAACAAATCGAAAATGCTTGGAATGCGCAAATTAAAATAAAAATAAATCCACACTATCATGCATGTCAAAATAATTTCCTATTTTCTTCCCATTTGGCCATATTTTGGTTTCATACATCTTATAAGCTTGTTTACTTGGGCTGAAATATATTTTTAGTTGCCAGATGTTTCGCTGCATTCTAATTTCCCTGTTTATTATGCCTTGTGCAACATTTGTATCACATTATATGGAAGGCCTAGTTTCAGGGTGGTTTTTTTTTCCTACAGTTTCCCAATTTATAGACATGCTGTCTCAACTTCCATTCCCAATATTACTGTAAGCTGCAGTTAGAAATCAGAGAGTGTTGCAGAAACCAGGTAAGAAACCATACAATTTCTCTGGGGATAATTCTAAATTGCAGGGAATAAGATTGCTCAACCTTCTCTTGCAACCCACAGCTAAAACAATATTACGTGGTATTTAGGTCAAGTGACATGATGTTGGAGAAAATTCCCCAAAGCATTCAGAGATCTGTGAACTTGTAGGGAGAGACAGTTGGTCCCCAAAAATGCTTTACAGTAACATTCTACAAAAAACTAACACATTTTGAAAAAAACACTGCATGAAGTCTAAGTAAAAAAATGTTGGAATATTGCTTCCTATCTGTGATGGGAATTTAGCAAGGAAGAGGTTGACCTCATAAAGAATAGCAAGACTGGAATGGAATAAGATATAGCAAAATGGTGAGGAAAAAAAGTATTTAATGATCTAAAACCAGATTTGAAACTTCCAAGTTTGAAGATCTTCACTTTACAATTTGCTGGAAACAAGTGGTATTTTTGGAGGAGGTTTTAAGAGGTGCAAAAGGTGCTTAAGCCTAAAGCACCCATTTAATTTCTTAAATCCCAGCCTCAACTCTAGTATAAATGCAGTAAAGGACCAATATTTTTCTTCTACCAAGTCTGGAGGGATTATAGGTACCCTGAAAGTGAAGGGATTATAGGTACCCTGAAAGTGAAGTTGGTAGTGGTGCAGTGGCCTTGAGGTTGAGCTCTTGCCTCACAATCAGAAGGCTGTGAGTTCGATCCTAGGTAGCGGCAGATATTTCTCTCTCTGGGCACAATGAGTAAATATCTGCTGTGAACTCTGCATTGGCGACAGGAAGAGCATCCAGCCAGTAAACACTCAGCTCCATTCAGCTGCCCTGACTCCACCCCGATGCAAGGGATTATGGGATCATTAAAAGACCTCTCCCAAAGTAAAATTGGTACTCACCTCCTTCTCATCTCTTGCACCCAACCTCCATTTCTTCTGCCGTTTAATGCCATGATTCCCAAACTCATCATCTTTAGTTATAGGTAGGCTTTAATGGAAACACAACTTTCTCTTGACAAAGTCACAATCATCGCTAATATGTCTCATATCTAAAAAAAACTGCTGACATGCTGAAAAGCTAAGAAATGCAGGTGTTTCATTCCTCTCTCTTCGGTGATGACTTCAGTCATTTAAGATTTCATAAGACTTTCATTTCTTCAAATAGAAAATCTGCTACAGATACTTTATGGATCATCTTGGAAACATATGAAACATTAATCATTTCCTGCAAGAATTGCAAAACCATCTCCTTGTGACTATTTAACATAGCCAGTCCATCAACCTTTATGAAACAAAGTTGACTCACTTGTTATTATTCTACAGTCTCTTCAGCTTTAAATTTTGTTATTTGGCGTATGGAAAGACACTACATTTCCTAAGCATAGACTCTTCTTATCTTTTTTCACTGAGCTGACTAAAGTGGCCCAGAGGATGTCCTGTAGTAATCTCCTTTCTTACATAGCTGTATGTTTCCCCCAAAGCCAAATTAGTCCTCACCTGCTAACCTAGAAAAGTGGGTAAAAGCTATTCTTTTCCTCTTCCAACATTTTGGATGGATGACCTTTAATCATATATAAGAACATGTAGAAAAAAGGTCCCCAAACTCTTCAGCTCACCAATTCCTCCATTAAGTTTCAGATTGTCCATCAAGCTCCAAAATATTTATTTTATGAAAAGAATATAATAATTTAATAAATAGTACTTTAATAGAAATATTAAACAGAGGTCATGGTGTCGCAGTTGTTAGAATGCAGTACTGCAGGCTAACTCTGCTCACTGCCAGGAGTTCAATCCTGATGAGCTCAAGGTTGACTCGGCCTTCTGTCCTTCCTAAGTCAGTAAATGAGCAGCCAGATTGTAGGGGAGATATGCTCACTCTGTAAACAACTTAGAGAGATCTGTAAAGTACTATGAAGTGATATATAAGTCTAAGTGCTGTTGCTAGTGCTATTTTGGATAGCCTTATTGACCTTGGGAAATTAATATTGACTGTGTTGGAGAACCCTGATATAGAGGAATGGTGTGCTGCTATAATTTTATGGTCTGGTGAAACAGAGAACATATACTTATTTGTAATAAATTAAAATAATAGAAAAATAAATGTATCTATGTTTCCTAGAAAGACGACCTAGAAGAGGTCATGCATGATAGTCTATAATGGATTTATAATTCTGCTTGGTAAGCAACATAGACATTCTGGGTTAGGTCTTTTTCAGACCTGGGTATTTTATGGCACATGGGTCACATCTGGTCCATGGACAGTCCCAGTCAGGCCCTCAACAGTGTTGGGCAATGGGGCATTGGCAGTACTGGTAGCAGGACATTGGCAGCAGGGGGTGTGGCACTGATGCAGTAAAGGCAGAAGAGGGGCATTGTCAGCAGAGGGGGCAGTGATACAGTGGCATTGATAGGGGCAATGCAACATCAGAGGGGGCAGGGCAAGAATGGCAGCCGTCCACAACGGTCCCATTTTCTCATGTGGTGCCTTGGAAAAATTCATTGCCCAGGCCTGTCTTCTTAATACTGAGATGAGACACTTACCAGGGAATTCCAGGAGTATAACTGACACTAAGAAATATACAAATCAGTCCGGAAGAATGTCTGAACCCCTTCAGCACTGTTACTGAGAGGTTCTCTGGCTGTGTCCATGACATTGTAAAGGTGATCCTTGTTTAGCAATGATTTGGATTGGTGACTTGGTCATTGAGGGAGTATTTTACTTTAGTTTTCCTTGCTCTGCAGACCTGCAATGGTCATAAATGTGATTACTGGTTATAAATGGTTTAGAGACAAACCAGTCACTAAACAAGGACTACCTGCACTTGACTCAAAGGTGTCTTTATTGTTAAACCTGCTTTGGATTATTCTGCACATTTCAATCTGCCAATTTAGCTAAAATCCTTTATAATAGGGGGTCCCCAACCTTGGCTGGGGAATTCTGGGAGTTGAAGTCCGCCAGGCTTAACATTGCCAAGGTTGCTCTATAATACCATAGTTTAAATATAAGCATTTCTCCAGCCTTTTTGCTTCCGTTTTACTTTTTACCCCTTTTCGTAATGTACTAAGCACAGTTGATTAGTTACCAAATTCAGGTCTGTAGTAGTATTTTTTTGGATACTTTACAATCCTTCCCCAAAGGAACTCTAAGAGATATGAGGCAATGAAATTCATATTCTTTCATGCCAAGTTTTGGTAATATGAGTATCATCACTACATTGCAGTGTGATCATTATACCAGAAAAAGTTTTACTAGTTAAAAATCTGATATCATTGGCCTGGATAAAAAAAATAAATTCAACATTATGTATAATTGTTTCCTACAATTTGGTACTTAGTGGATCTTAATTTTGTTTTACATATAACACATTATACCATTTGCTTTTTAAATTTACCTCAAAGAACTTATTTCTGAATAAACACACAGCTTTCCACAGCAAATGATTTTCATATCATATGCTCAAATAGATCAGAGTACCTGATCCAGACTTCCAAAAATACAAACACCCACTAGATGACAGCAGAGGGAAAACTGCTGCTGTCTATTGATTATTCAGATTTTTGCAGCCAGATATGGTATCTCTAAGTTTGGTTGATCGTTAGGGTTCAAGAACATCATGATGTTGCAGTTTTCCATCTTTCTTATAATGTGGTATTTAGCGATAGATGCTAGATCTTGACACCCTGGATGTTTTATTATTGTTTTTAGACTATTATCTTCAACAGCACTTGAAATAGAATGCATTATAGAAAGTTAGCTTTGTGCAGCAGTTATTTTAATATAACTGCAGCTTTTGTTCAGTAGAATAAGTCATCTGCCATCAACAAATGATTCCCCCCCCACTTCAATTTAGAAAGATCCAGATCTCTTATATTAACTATGTAATTTTGAGGGGGGAAAGCTGAAAACCTTCTTGCTTTTTTTTTTTTAAAGCCTGTTTAATATATTTATAAAAATATAAAGATGCTATGTTTTTGTGATTAATATTAACAGCTTTTCAGTTTTTTGCATTCATGAATAGATGGCAATATTGGAAAAGCATAGTTAGCAATGCATTTTAATGACATAGCTTATGTTTTATGCAGGGTGTATAGAAACAGAAATGCCCTTTCTTAACAAACAGAAAACCACTGGCTAACTTTTTAGCCCTAATGGCTAATCAAGCTTTTCAACCGCAATAAGAGTTCTATATTTATTGTACTGTCATTAAAATTCACCACACATCCTTTGATGAAAGCCAAGGGTATCAAATTTGAAATATAGATCATCATCATTTAAGGCTATAAGATATAGGCCTAATTATCAATTTTATAAGCAGAACATCAACAACTTTCAGAACTCAAATCGAGGTTTCTAAACAGAACAGTTATTTGGTTTTAATTGCCAAAATTTAAAGCTGCCTGTCTGGCAGTCTTCTCCTAGATCACGGGTGTCAAAGGTCATGGCATCACGTTGCTGTCATGTGATGTTTCACAACGTTTTCCCCTTCACGGAGCTGGGGTAGGCATGGCCTGCGCGTGATGCATCCAGCCCATGAGCCACCAGTTTGACAACCCTATCCTAGATGGTAGATGCACTCTGCAATCAACTGCTTAAGTTAACTGTGATGAACTAGGCCACACTGATTCATTTCTATGATACTTCACATTTCTCATTTAAAGGTTGTTAAGTTACCTTAAAAAATAGAGCTACTAATTTGGGCTGCAAAAATTAAAATAACTGCTAAGTCACTCAAAAGGAGGGATATTCTATAACTTTTCCCTTCTACCTAGTGATGCTCTAGATAGTTGTAACCTAGATAAGAATGATTCATACTAATATGTATGCATGTATGCAGAAGCTGGATCCTTTTCTCTAGTATTACAAAAGGAGTGCTAGAGTTATTTCCAGATTCTGAATAGTTAATACAATTTAGTTAGCTCCATTATTAGAAGCAAACCTCATCATCAGAATAGACACAAAGATGCAGTGGAAAATAGATTTTTTTCATTCTGAAAAACATATGCCTAGTGTCCTAATAAGAGATTTGGTAATTACTTGCATGCATGATCAGTACTTGCAAAAATAATAACTGAGTGTGTGCAGTATTTGAATCAGAAAAATTAGCATTTGACTAGTGACAAAATAGTAATTTGCCTGAATATGTTTAACACTGAAGATCAAGATGAAACTATTCACTCATTGTTTATCTGCCCTGATATACAACGAATAGAGATATTTGTGAAATATTTTTAAACTGAAACTAGAATTCTTAAAGCCAAATATATTTTATGTAGCTTGAGTGCTTGTCATAACTGAATATTTGTTATAATAAAACATGGAAATTCATATTTGTGAACTACTCAAGCTCTTGTAAAATCAATAGGTATATACTGAAAAAGTAGGATGTGAAGTTGAAATTAAGTTTGAATTTTAGTCAATTTTCTTTCTTTGCATTTTTTTCATTTGTCACTCAGAATAAACAATATTTTGCTAAACAGCAACCACATACCAGTCACTCTCACATTTCTAAAAAAAGTATAGCTGTTAGACAAATTCTTAGTTACACATGGACTGACATATCAACTTTTAAAGGAATTCTTTCTATACCAGTTGGTGAACATGAACTCTAATTCATATAATACCAAGAAATTCAAGGAAATGTTTTTACTTTGGAAGATCTAAATTTTGATTCTTTTCCAGTTTTAAAAAATATGCAATCAATATCCTATGCTTGTATATCTTACTCATGAAATAAGCTACCTGAAACCTGTTTAAAATATGGAATTTGAAAACTGAATTGGTGAAAACAATGTTGAAGAAACAATTTGCTGGCTTCATCATGGTGAACAGAGTCTAGATCATCTCCCAGGCACATCCCAACAATTGTCAGTAAAATGATTTGCTTCTGGAAGAAATTGGACAGGAAAAGAAATTAAACCCCAGTGTAAAGACTGAAGGATAGGTTAAGTGCTTACTGAATCTTAGAAAGCATTCCTTGGACTCAATAACAAGTCATAAATTGTTGGGAAGGGGCCTTCAAAAGAAGAGCACTAGTAATCATGGTCTTGCTCATTAGGCAAATAATAAGACATGCTATCATTTTCAACACTTAAAGGTTACATTTTCCTACTTCATATTTAATCCTCTGATTGAAATCAGTAGGGCATACAAGGGCTGAAATTTGGCTGCACCATGTGTCTGCAATGCAAGGTACAGAAGATAAATTTCGTAATTCTGAACTGCCATATCCCAACCCCCTTTGTTTAAAATTGCAGTGTAGACACCAGAAACATGGCAGTCCTAAATGTTATTCTGGTATAGTCATCCGTCACCCTCAAACTTGCTGATTGTTCTACTCTATCTATCCTGATCAGACTGAGCTGGAATACTGGGTCTAGGCTTGGTTACCAATACAAATCAATACATTAAGGAATTGGAAAGAATGCAGAGAAGAGCACTAAAAATTAAGATTACGATACTAGAAAGGGTAGAATGTGCTATGTGGCATCAACATAATAGCAATAGCAGACTTACATACCACTTTACAGTGATTTACAGCCCTCTCTAAGCAGTTTACAGAGTCAGCATATTGCCCCCAACCATCTGGGTCATTTTACCCACCTCGGAAGGATGGAAGGCTGAGTCAACCTTGAGCCTGATGAGATTCGAACTGCCAAATTGCAGGCAGCTGTCAGTCAACAGATGTAGCCTGCCTGTACTGCACTCTAACCACTGTACCACCATGGCTCATAAGCCTTTCCTTTCCCTTTTTTTTTCCTCTGCTGCCTCAGTTTAAAGCAGCAGACCGCACCTATATGGGAAGAGGATATTTTCAGCACTTGGATAGGGGCAAATATGTTGAGAAGTGAGACTGCAGGGAGCTGGAGAAGAGGTGTCTCGGGTGACTAATTAATACCTAAGTAAGTTATTTTATACAGATCTAGGCAATTCAAGTCTGCCTATAAAGGAGGAAAGGGAAAGTGGGGAAGGGAATTTATGAAGGCTGACAATAACCCTACATAAGAATTCTTAAAACCAGACACCTAGCACATGTAGAAATAGGTCAATAGATGTAGGTATAATAATGGAAGACAAGAGTCAAGAAAGGACAAACAACAGCAAGAAGAAAGGACTCCATTACAGGGGCAATGAGTGCTCCGTTGTGAGAATGGAAACACTCAGTTAAGGATAGACAAGTAAGAGAAAACCAATGTATATAGTCAATAGGACTCAAAAATGACTTATTTACAGCATTTACTTATTTTAGAAAATGTATATGGCCACCTACTCACCCATGGTGACTCAAGGGGGCTTACACGAATATAAAAACATCGTATAAAAATAAAAAATAATAAAAAATAAATGGATTATACTACATAATCAATCAATCGAGGTATACTTAGGGTTAGAAGTAAGCATATATTTTAATTGATTCAAATTGTTTTTTAAAATTTTCATACAGTAACATTTCTTTTGTAACAAAGGGAAGAAAAGGACATTCTTTGTTCTAAAGAGGATCCTCTCTCATGCATCTGTGCAAATGCCCCAGTTGCAAGCGTAGCTCTACCAGAACTGATCCTCTTCAAAAACAAAACCCACGTCACATGATGGTGACAGTTTCTAGAACTGGAAATCATAATTGGTACAGGATTTGAAGTTAAGCCACTACATACCGTGTTTCTCACAAAATAAGGCCGGGTCTTTTTTTTTTTTGAGCCCCGAAAAAATGGCTAGGCTGTCTTTTCAGGGGTGACTTAATTCCCCCCCCCCCCTTGCATCTTCGGGCGGGCGGGCAGCGATGGCTTGGATGTTGACCTTGGCATTGATGGGGCACTTCATATCGGGGTCAACGCAGGCAGCACCGTATCCGGGTGTGCAACAAAAGTACTTCCTAACAGCAAGCCCCCCCCCACCATTCCCCCCCATTTCACATGTTTTAATATAGGCCTTAATTTGGGGGGGAGGGGCTTAATTTCATTTCATGCCTATAAAACATGCTGGGACTTCCTATTGGGGGAGGCCATATTGTTGGAGAAACAGGCTATTATCCATCATGGTAAAAGAATGAGGGGAAAGATTCACCTCCTATGACCATATCTAAATCACTTTGCATTAGTGAAGAGAAGGATGCATTTGCATTATCAAAACTGCCCTAAGTTTTCTATTATCCCAAGGTTCTTATTTATTTATGTTTAGTGAGTAAAATAAACATATACCAGAAAGCTGAAGGATGGGGTTAGAATTAAAGGTTAGAGTTCGATCAAACTACATATTCATATTTCTATTATCCCGAGGTTCTTATTTATTTATGTTTAGTGAGTAAAATAAACATATACCAGAAGGCTGAAGGATGGGGTTAGAATTAAAGGTTAGAGTTCGATCAAACTACATATTCATGTTAGAATTTAAGAGTATAAGATGATTTTAAAATAATGATTTGGGACAAGTTTACTTTTGGTCTGTTTACAGCAAGGTGAACTATGATTGCCAGGTTAGTCAGTCAGGCTACTTCTTCATTGGGTTTAAAGTTGGGGGTGAGAAAAGGAAGTTGGGTTGCTTAACTATTTCTAACAAAATTCCTACTAGGCAAAAGATTAAAACTCTCCTCTCTGTCTAGAACAGGAGTTCCCAACCCCCAGGTCATGGCCTATTATCAGGCCACGACCTTTTTGAAACTGGGCCATGGGAGACATGGGCAAGCACACACACACGATGCTCCACTTGCATGAGTGGAGGGCGCTTGTGCTCATGTGCAAACTCCATTTGTGTGAATGGAACTTCGTGCGCAAGCACAAGTGCCCTCAGCTCGTGCAAGTGGTACTTTACACGAGTGCAAGCACCCTCTACTGATGCACAAAGCTCCATTTGCACATGTGGAAGGCGCATGCACCCACAGCTCGCATACATGGAGCTGTGTGCACGCATGTGCATCTGCCACTCACCCCCACCCCACCCCCCACCCACTGTTGGGCTGAGCCAAGCTGGAAAGGTTGGGGACAACTGGTCTAGAGTGAGAAGACATCTCAGAAAAAAATAATAATAAAGTTCTACTTGTTTTGAAAAGCAAAATAGTCTTAGCCACCCAACTGTAACTTGGTTTAATCTAGCACCTATTTGACAGATTAATATTGGTTATACAGGGATAGAGATGGGTGTATCAGAGGCAAAGATATACAGTATTTTCAAAAGGTCACCAGTTGTACAAGATGGGTCAAACCCCTGCTTGGTGTTTGAGGATCTCTATAAAATAAAGGCATAGTACATGGAAATGGCCTGTATACAGACCAAAGGTCTTGCACTTAAATGTAACCATACAACAAGCAATGGACAATTGTTTTGCCAGTAGGCTTGCTTGTTTCTACTAAGCGTGACAGATGATTATGACCTATTCAAAGGGAATAACATAGTTCTGCTTTGCACTTGAGGGAAAAAATACAGATCATGTTTCTAGTTAGCAGCACTGACAGCTTTTCTCTTGATGTTCCTTAACAAAATGTGCACCGCTGTAAGAAATATATACTGGCCCACGTCCTATTAAATATGTTTCACTGTTGAAGTGTTTCATCTCCCAGAATACATTACCAAGATTAATAAAGTGAAGAGTTAATCAGTCCACATACCATTACACATGTAGGGCATGTATCCTTATTACATTACTGTCGTTTTAGTAAATTCATCCTATCTGATAATTTATATATATTTGATTATTTATATATACTTTCCCGCAGCTAGTGCATTTCCAAACAGCTTCACTACAACCCAGATTATAAATGATTACTTTTGACCATATGCACAGGATTTAGAGATGTTGGTTCTGTGTGACTTTGAAAATGACAGGATTATACCTAGTACTAGCAAGCCTTTTTTCCTTCATAGTATTTTCTTATCTATTCTATACTGCATGATGCTGAACTCAAAATTATGGAGTAGTCTAAGCAAGCAGTTTATTCCTGCTTCTGCATCCATGGAACTGACATTGTAGTGTTGGAAGGTTAAATGAAGGCTACCTCCTTATACACATCAATTTGATTCTGAGATTTCTTGGCAATCATTGCATATTTGGAGGCTACGGAGAAAAATCAAATTGCAGTCTTCCTGTCCATCCTCCAAGTGCAATTATTTCACAATTATCTTACCCTCCGCATTTGACTCTAATATTGAAACAATGTATTAGTCTCACTTTTTAACAAGATGCCGTTTAAATAGAAGATGTATCTGAAGGCCCTGCAAACATTTGCAAGGGCAACAAATTGAATGTAATCGGAGCTACATTCTTACAGGTGATCTCCCTCCTACTTCCTTTTTGACAGCGTGAACAAAGCATTGTTTCCACAAGGACCAATTATTGAGAAATAGATCTGCTCATGCAAGACTATTTTTAGCACAGAAACAGACAAAAAAATGACAATCTTATAAGATTTTCATCTTTAAGTGAACGTTTAGATAAACTGAACTGTATGTTAAAGATACATTGTTAAAGAGGCAGCAAACAATTTGATTGCATGGCAACGGGGTCTCAGGATGGAGTAAACAACCTTTGCACTGTCCAGGCAAAAGGGGTGAAGAAATATGAAAACACCTGTCAGCAGCACCAAGAGACCTGGTTTCACACTGTAATAAATTAAACTGATGGAGGTCTGTATGGGTATTACCATGGCTACTGCCAGGGTATCAGTAAATAGACCAATGGGAAAAGAGTTGGGTACATATGGAGATAAAAGGGTAACTAAATATTAGTTGCTAGATGTCTGTCTTATATTCAGGTATTCCTTCATTTACAACCACAACTTCTTGCGGAAAAGAATTTTTTTCTTCCAAAATTTCTGTTGTTAAGCAAGGTAAGTTGTTAAGTGAGTTTTGCACCGTTTTACAACCTTTCCTGCCACAGTTGTTCAGTAAATCACTGTAGTTAAGTTAGTAACATGGATGTTAAGTGAATCTGGCTTTCCCATTGATTTTGCTTGTCAGAAGGTTACAAAAGGTGATTGCATGACCCCAGAACACTGCAACAGTCATAAGTCAGTTGACAAGCAACAATCATAAATATAAAAAACGGTCAGAAGTCACTTTTTTCAGTGCTGTTGTAACATCAAATGGTCACTAAATGAACTGTTGTAACTCGAGGGCCTGTACTACTTATGGGCTTTGCATTAAGCATCCCCTGGTTTCTCTGGAAAGGATTAATGTTTATATGACCCTTAGTCTGATCCAAAAGGAATCTTATATCCTTTATTAGAAAAATTAGTGCCAAAATACACATAAACGCAGTACCAACCTTTGTTATTATACAGTATACAATCCCCCCCAACACACACAACCAATTTACACCTGATAATGTTTATTTTGGATTTAAGTTATTAGACCACTTCTGATTCAAATCATAATAGCTACTGAGTGAAGCACTTCATGTGATCACTCACTTTGTTTTATACCAGAGGCTTTTCATTCTAATTATAGCATTAAAACATTGGGAATGAAATGGGAATATAATTCAGTTTAGTAAATATCTGGAAGTTTAGTCATTCAAAAGAAAAATGATAAACTATACTTAGTCTAAATGTTATTGCTTGAGACACTCGGCAGCTGATTAAGAGTATCTAATGGGCATAGAAATGGTACTAACAAAAAAGACCTATAATTCCCTTTAAACTGCACTGGGCAATAGGTATCAGATGCAGATCTACAAAATATCCTTTGGAATTTTGAGCAACTAAATTGAACTAGAAGTGATCTCTGCTACATGGGTCAAAGCTAGATTTGAACAGATGTCAGAAACACCTGAGGGAGAAAATATTTATAAAATATTTCTACATTCATAGACTAGTTGATTTTCAATAAGCATTAATAAAAATAAACCATTTTATATATAACCCAGCAGTAATCGTTAAAACATTTCCATTCGCTATTTCTAGAATAAAATCATTTATTCTTTGGAAAAATAGTGACTCCTAGTAAAAGTACTTGGTATGAAAACACAAGAAATATAAAGTGTTTTTAAAGACCAATATTAATTTTTATCAAGAAAAGGGGTTCTTCTTCTAAAAGTGTGTATGATTATTTTTCAAATCAACTGCAATAAAAATTGTATAATTTCCTTCCAATTAATAGAATTAGGCTTGACAACTTTGAATTTAGATTTATGATAATTTGTTATAGAGAATGGAACTGAAGTAGGAAGCAAAAGATTCCTTAGCCCAAATGTCTTATTTTTTTTTTAAAAAAACATTATACTTAATATTTGGCAAGGTATATAAGAAACTGTGCTGATTAAAGCCAAGTCACTATGATACATAAGGTTACGATTTTTATTTTCAGTCATTAAACTGAATGTTATACAGCCATAGTCTTAAAAATCAGCAGCATAAGCTTGATTGCTATGGCAATCACCATGGTTTCAAGATTCTGAATCCCTATGGCTTATCCTTTGGGATCTCAACCTTAGAGACATGGACCCTATTCATATCATGGGACAGTACGAGGGATGATATATATAATTAAACATATGGCAAAAAGTATTCTTTTTAAAAGAAATGTGGGCCATATAAAGATATCAAGTGAATTTTCAATGTAAGTAAGTCAATAAAATATTAAGATTTCTTTTCAGCTACAGAAACCAAAGATGTAGCAACGGCTTTATTAAATAGCTTAAATATTGTTTAAAGTTTTTAAAAAGTGCAATTAACTATGCAGAAGCCACATTCACCGAACTATTATGCTAGTGCAGCAATTAACAAACAAAATCCTGAGACTGTCATATGGTTAAAATATAGGGAAATTTCCTGTGAAGGAAAAAGATTTAACACCTTTAATGCAACACATTGGACCAATATAGTATAAAAGTAACGAACTGGACGCAGAGATCAAACTGAAAGCAAATAAATGCTATTTCTATATTTACTAATTGTTTTTTTTTAAAGCCAGGGAATTTGTAATACTTCTCTTTAGCTATCCCATTTTCTAAGGAGAAATTTTAAATTATTTCTTTAAAAAATAAAAAATACTGTTTTGAAAGTATAGCCACTAAATATGTAATATCTCAAAGCATATTTCCCGTAAAAGATTTCTACAGCTCAGTAGGTTTAATCACAGGGAGAAGGAAGGAAGGAAGGAAGGAAGGAAGGAAGGAAGGTAGGTTGGTTGGTTTTGGCCATAATGGAAAAAAATGTTTTTAAATGTACATATCAGTATCCAAAAAAAAGAAATAATAGGGTTTTTTAAAGTCAACTCAGAATCCATTATATAAAATAACCCACCAACTCTCTTCAATTTTCTTTTTAGTAGAAGAGACAATAAGAGACCTCAAAACCCCAACTCCAACCCCATTCTTCTTCACAGTCAAGCAACTTAAATGCATGCACATTACACAAATGAATGAAAAAGTTCTTATCTCTGAAGATCACAGGTATAATTGAATTCAATAAATAAGTCTCTATTTGGAAATTCTACAGAAAAAAAAACATTAACAGTTTAGTCTCTCTTTTTTTCCAATATAGTTTTCTGTTCTTGCTCTCTCTCTGGAAATTCTACAGGACTTTCACTGCTTTCCTCCTCTGCTTCCTCTTCAGTGCCTTCATCAGTTAGCTCCCTGCTTGTGGATTCCTTCTTAGATGTCTCAGCTTCATCTGATCCTCCCGAGTCAGCAGTGCAAATCCCGTAACACATGATGCTGATGACACCCAGTGGTAGACCAAAGAGAAAGCAACCAAGAAGTGGCGAACTCTTGAAAACAGACTGTAGAGAAATAATTGGCCATCAATTATATTTTCATAACATTTTGAATAAGAGAAGATGGGAAAAGATGATTCCCACCACTTCTCCATGCTTATATATTTACATATTTTAAGAAGAATCAAGGCATGGAGAATGTCACTGAGTGTCACACCGAAACTTTAATGAAAGAAGTGGGAAGACTGTTACTTCTTTGCCTTTTTCTCATAATTCACCCTTAGAACCAGCAATACTGCCAAAAATAACCTCCAGCAGCTCAAGGAATATGTACACAAATGTTCTGAAAAATGGTTTCAGAGAAAGCCTGGGTGTTAGTCCCCATTTTTTTCTTCTTTATACTTTCCCTCATCTACCTTTGTAAAAAGTATTATATTTCAAATAGATCTGTTTAATTTTTGTTACAGGAATTTGCAAGGTGGCTTTTCAAGCACATGCATGCAAATGTTACTCTTTTGCACTTAAAATTATGTCAGAACCTATTCTATAGGTGGAGGATGGCCTAGATTTAGATTATGTAACAGTTTAAACCCTATAGAAGAACACAACATACAGAGGAAATACTGTGTTGAGGTCTACACAACATTGGTCCTATGTCAACTGGTGTTCATGGACAGCAACTACCAACGTTAACATTTTTATATGCGCTCAACTAAATCAGAAACCATTTGGCATGGCCATAAAAAGTAAACTCAAAATGCATGCATATGTACAAGGTAAGAAAGAAATGGAAAGAAAACTGTACAATCTGAAAGAAAATAAAATCCTTCCTTATCCAATATATCTAGCAGCACAATTTCTAGCAGCACAACATCCAACTGAACATATTTTGAAAGTAATAAAAATGTACACCAGCCAGAGAAGAAAAACAAAATTGTAATAGTTAAATGTTATGTTCTCTGTGGGAAGGAACATACAAGAGAAGACTGATTTGGGGGAAAAATGTCCATGCTCTATCTGTCAACTATTCATATGTACTATGACAGATTCAGAAGCTGTCCAATTACTACCAATGACACATTTTATATGTCAAAGGTTTGTTTCAAAAACAAGATGTATTGTAACCAAGACAAATCCAACAAACTTAGTAATATGATTGAATGAAACCTTTCCAGATTCATTTCTGTGCTTAGCAAGTGGTGCATTTACTTAACCTGATGGATATAAATAGTTTCTAAAACTTTACATACTCCCACTGTAGACTTGGCATCATAAATTATTCTCTTGATTCGTTGAAGAATTCCATCTCCACCATATGCCTGAAATTTGAAAGATAAATATTAAAGAAGATCAGCATTATTTATTTATATTTTCAGTTTTCAATTACTTTATTTTACAATGTCATCATACCAATACTTCAGAAATATTATTTCACTGAAGAGAAATTACCTCATGCATAGTTCGGGATTCTACCTTATTCCTGCAGAGCAATAAAGTGCATAGCCCTCCCTGTGCTTTTATTTTAACCCTCCCCATGCTATTATTTTAGAAAGTCTAAAGTAATAATAAAGTCATTCCAATTCTATATCCAAGTGGGTTTCCATGTGTCTTTCTTGGATGTTTCTGCTCTTTGTTTCTAGTTCTCCCATGTCAATCTTATTTGTTTCCAAAACCCAAAATCTTTCCATGAATCTTACAATCAACTACACCACAGACAAATTTCGAAAAATGAGGTTTAGCGACACTCCAAAGATTTTGCTTTGCTTTTTAAGTAAATATATTTAAAGATGCTTCAAGCAAGACAATTCAAATGAAGTAAGATAATTAATGAACTGTTCTCATATTTTGGTAATTTAAAAAACTGCTGTGATGTTGAATAAATGTGCAATACTTACTTCGGCTATGCCTTCCAAAATATTATTAATGAACTGGACCAGATCTTCAATGCTCTCTATTGGTTTATGAGGTAGGAAATATTGTTGATTAGATGTATTCAGGACAACAATAGTGGGGATTATCAAATCACTGAAACAGTAAAACCAAACAATTCAGAAACTGAAATATAACTAGTTCATTAATGAAGCCTTGAAGAATGATCACATTCTTACCAAAATAACTAGGAAGATAAGGGGTTTTCAATCATATTACTTACTACTGAATCCTTATGGAATAATACTGGGTACTGATAGATTGGTTTAACTTATTTCTTATATAAATGTAATAGTTATAGCTAATTAATCATCCTTTTCAAAGATTCTGAAGTATTCACAGTTCTGTCAAGTGTTTCATTCTACTCAAGGTCTGCATTAGCCTGTCGGGCCAATGAATCAGACATTAATTATGCTACAAACTGATAGTACTGCTGTTTTAATATTTACCCAATAAATTCCACTGATGAGAAATTAAAGGTATTATAACTGAATTCAGAGAACATTAATGTAGTAGTGGAAACAGTATAGAACACAAAAGACAAAAGCAGCAGTAAGCACTGATAAGAGAATACACACACACACACACACACACACACACACTCAGACACACACAGACATACAGACACACAGACACACACTAAATCTTCTCAGATCCTGAAAATTAGTTATTTAATGCTGCCATCTAGTGGAAATACATTTAAATATTTTTTAATATTTCTGTTATCTTTGTTTAAAGAGTCCAATTGAAAGAAACAACTTTTTCTCCATCTGAAAACAATACAAAATGGTTTTACTCACTCCATTAGTAAACTATTAATGTATTCATTTCCATCCATATAGCCAAACTGGAAGTTTCTATTAAAAAGCAATTCACAATATTATTCTGATTTGAAATAAATAATGATGTTAATAAACAAACAAAAATATGACATCAACCAATAAGTTTAATGAAGGGAAAATTCAAAGAGGAAAATGAAGGTGATTCAATTTTTAGGATAACAGAAACAGATAAAGAAAACTGATTATCAAACATTACCTACTCAAAACAACCTATTGCAATCGTTGATAACAAAAGAACTTGGCTAAGGAAAATGCAACTAAGGATTTGGAACAGAAATAGCTGCAAATATAGTATTTTATCCTTTCAACATATGAAATTTTTGTTGTAAAATTTGCTTTACGTATACCTGGAAGAGACTTAAAAGCAGACAGGATTTGTTCCTAAGCTTCAGAAATCAATTCGGCCAAGGAAAATTATGGAATACCTCTAAGCTCTTATTCATTCGTGTTGTAATTAATTATGAAACGAGAATGAGACAATATTACAGGACAATTTACAGGTAATAGCAACATAGACCACTGTTATACTTTGCATGTACATCTCTCTAAACTACCAAACTATCCTTGAAAGAGCAGCGCAAAGTTTTAGCATTGCATAAGGATCTGAAAGACAGATCTGGAAACTGAAACAAGTAAAAGGAGCTTATTACTCATGATCTTAAGATGATTGCAATGATTTATATGGCCATCCATATTAGATAAACAACTTTGGGTGTCTAACACAATAAAAGCATCAATATTATAAAAGATGCAGGAACTAGAACATAAAAGAGAAATGGCCATGAAGGATGAACAAATTAATAACAGCTACATTCCCTTCATTTCTGCTCCATCTAAGAGAAAGCAGATATTACAAGCTTCACAAGAGGCCAACAGGGTTAGAATAATCTAAGGGGTCCTGATTCCTGACATGACAGGAACTCTTTAATTGAAGGGAACTGAGTAAACACCTTTTTCTAGATCTGATGGGATAGGTAAAGATGAGATGAGAGAGATAGTACTGGTCCCAAGTTATGAAGGTCTTTGGAGCTGACAATCAACACCTTGAATTGCACTCAGAAAACTACTGAGATTCATGAAGCAAAGTGGGACATTGATCTAACAGTGTAACATGGATTTTCCCATGCTTTCCCATCCCATGCCTTTCTTTTCCTAAGCCACCTAATGGCTCAACACCCACAAAGCCCAATGATAGATGATAAAGTATTGTATAACAAAAGGCTTGGATTGTTGAGCTTATTTGTAATTATATGCTGCTGCTGTTTTATGCTCTTTGTTTTTTTAGCCTGCTTATTTTACAGACCATTGCATTTTTCATGTGTATATTATTAGTTGGGCTACATTGTAAACATATAAAAAACAGAATACATTTTGTAATACGTACAAATTTTAAAATGCAGAAAACTGCAAATGATTTAAACTGCAACCGTGTCCCTATTTATGTAAATTAAACCACTATATTCACTGGACACTTTTTAACATTACAATTCCCAAACAAAACTATATTACCATTAAAAGATCATAGATTTCTGAGAAATGTAGTAAAGTCTATCAGAATTGGAAATGTATTCATGTAACAAAAGATGCAGAACTAGATTATAAACATAAAAAAATTAACTTAATTACCTATGAAATTGTTCCCTGTAATTTTTAGCCACATCTTGAACAATAGACTTCAATCTGTAAGATAAAAAAAAATGGATTTCCGTATCTCTTTAGCTAGTCAAAATATACAAAGGAAATAAAGAATACAAGCATGAAGCCATTTAATGAGAAATGAACTATATCTGAGCATGGCATCTGAATTTCTCTGCAAATCTTTTTTTTTTTAATCAAATCCATTTTTCTACTTTAATTTCAAATTAGAAAGAAAAAAAAGTCAATCTGTACCAAAGAGAAACTTGGTGTATCATTTTTTAATTTGAATTGTCTATTCAAAAAAAGATTGCAGAAATAGATTTCGAATCCAATTCTTTATAAACATCACGTCCCCAATGTTTCAAGATGCATGTTCATAGAGGTTTTGAGTGGCTGGGAATATTATAAGTGGTAATATTATAGCTAATAATTATTTTATAAGAAATATGTGATTTCTGTAAGAGTTAAATAGCGGCATTTGGTTCTGCAGCCAACACTATACACTGGTATATAAGTATGGCAATATTTAAGAACAGTTCCTAATGAGATTGATTCCTATAATAACTTTTGCTTGAATTTGTTTAGTAGCTGCATGGTAGTCTGTGTAATAAATTATTCCTTATGAAATTTTTCAACTTGAAGAAAAAAATAATCCCTTTGGCCAAATTTTCTATTGGTTTGTTCTTCAGCACAGACTACTACTAAATATACTTCTGGAACTTTGGTGTAAAAAACAAAGGAGCATGAGTTCTGCTTTCTTGTAGCTATATTGTACTAGAACTGTGATGACCCGGGGCGTGGCACAAAAGTAATAAAGTCACAAAAGTAGGTAAAGTCCCTTTAATACCTCCAACTTGGCCCCTAATGTCCAGTTATCTTCGGATGGAGAAAAAACTCTCCCAAGAACAGTCTTTAAAGGGAAGAAATTCAGTCTGAACCCAAAGTACATATAAATTATAAATAAAAATCAACACAAACCACGCTGCAGCAATTAACGAGACACAGCAGGATAAGGAATTGCAGACTTCAAAAGACAACAAAATACACACAGTTGGGAGGATGCCAGAACCCAGATAAGCCTTGACAAACAAAGATAATGCGCGCTTTGCTTCCAACAAGGTGCTATGCGCAAACACCCCTTTTAAATCCTGTTTTCCCAGCTGCAGCTAATGAAGGAATCAGGACCCTTTTCTCCCCCGTAATCCACATAACTCATGTTGCTCCCTTCTCCGTTCCTCCCTGCGTACCCTAGGATGAAGAGGGGGTGGGCCTGGGTCTTCCTCTGAATGCCCAGCCAGACTGTGCCCTTCTCCAGTTTCTTCCACAGCCACCGGAGCCACACTCCTACTCCCTGTCAGCTGCTCGCCTTCCCCCTCAGAATAGGTGGATAGGTAGGTGGAAGGAATTGCAACACCCTTGTGATATTAAGCTTGGGCAAGTTGCCAAGTTCTCAAATTTTGATCATATAAAAACAGGGCTGCAGTAACAGCCATAACTTCAGGAACGGGTCATAAGTCCCTTTGTTTAACATTGCCATAATTCCAAATGGCTGGTGAACAAATGGTTTTAATTCGAGAACTAGCTATGTTGTTATTTATATTTTAAAGTATTATTATTCTAGTTAAATTATGACTATTATATACCAGGAACCCTGGTGGCAAGTAGTTAGAATGCAGCATAATAGACTAACTCTGTCCACCCCCTGGAGTTCGATCCTGATGGGGTTCAAGGTTGACTCAGCTTTCCGAGGTCAGTAACATGCAGACCCAGATTGCTGGGGGCAATACGCTGCTATTTGTAAATTGCTCAGAGATGTTATAAAACACTATGGAACATCATATAAGTCCAAGTGCTATTGCTATTGTTACATAATGTCAGCTATTTTTCTTTAAAGTTCAACATCAGTTTTAAAATAATAATTCATATTTTAAGACAAACCCCCTGTGGACCTACCTTGCATGATCTGAAGAAGCATTTTTATCATCAATAACCGCAATAGCTACAAGTTTTCCTAAAATAAAGTAAGATGCATAATGTATATTTGTTTTATGTTCTATCATTATGTTCTATATCAGCATTCAAGGCAGTCAATAAAATTTAAAAACAAAAGCAATATGTAAAAATTTAAAATTACAGATTAAAATTAGCAATAAAATAAATCCAAACTTATCATAGATTTTCTAAATACTTAAGAAGACGGGGGACAAATACAACTCCTGAATGACTATATTCCATACTTGGGAACAGTACAGAAAAAGGCCTTCAAAGAAGTTTCTCTTTTATTTCTTATCAGAAAATATTAAATACATATAGTGATGTTTACCATTTACTAGTCACTGGAAGTTATGATGTTGCTGAATGAGGGGTACTGATGGGTCCTCATAGTTGTGGTGGTCACTCTGTCCCTGCAGTCATGTTATCGTGAATTGGGTGCTCAACACTTTAAAATTATGATGTTACAGTGTCCTGTGGTCACATGATGGCCATTTGCAACCTTCACCGCCAGCTTCCAACAAGCAAAGTCAATGGGGGGCTGGCAGGAGGTTGCAAATGGCGATCACATAACTATGGGATGCTGCAACTATGTCAGATTAGTGTAATGATGGCAATTGGGACTACTAGAGCTGCTGTTAAAAATCAGCAGCTACAAAATATTGTGCCTCATGACTGCATTGCTTAGTTGCATGGTTCTGGTCCCAATTACCATTGGTAAGTAAGGACAATCTGTAAGCCCACATAGAAAAATATTTCTTAGATTATTTAATTGTAGTCCCCAATAAAGAATGCCACATGATTTAATTACATAAACAGAATCAATGGGGAACCACTTTTCCATTCTTTTCTTTTTTCTCTAATCACCCACACTTTTACATCACTTTAAAAGTACCCTCCCCCAAGTATGCCCTGAGGAGGTGGACAACCAGATCTTCTAGCAGCAATGAATCACAAGCCAATCACAGAACTTCATAACAACACTGTTTTTTTCTCTCCACCACATCAACTGTCCAATTTAGAATCGCTCCCACAATGTGCCAGCCACTATTTAAATGCCTATTACTTCAAAATCCACACTCTTCTGATCACTCTACTCTGACTAAACCCAAATGCTTTTAATGGTCCACACAGGAAATAGTATAAGCAAGACAACACTAAGTCACATTGCCTAACATGCAATTTTGAATATTATAGAATATTCAAAACAGCATTCTTCCATACTCAGGATAATACATTCAAACACCAGTGCTTTTTTTCCCATGGCCAGAACAGTTGAAATCCCTGCTTCAAACTCAAAGTGGTTCATGCCCTATGGGAAAGGAATTAGGAGACAATTAAAGTTATTCTGGATACTAAGAAAAAATGTAGGTATTTAGCATCACAATCCGAAATAAAATGCATACTTAAAACACATTTATTTACATAGTTCTTTCTGGCACAGCATGCAGAAATAAATAGTTATTTTAAATTGAAGCTGACATTTTAAAGTTCTATAAGATAAAGACGGAAGAATAGTTATCTTACCTGTGTCTCCAAGCTCATAGAGTGTAAATCCGTCTATATTAAGGTACCCTTGAAATCTTTCCCTATTTATCCAGGCTGACAAATCACCATCTACATACTCTTTATGGAGAAAAAGGGAAAAAGTGAGAAAAAGTGAAAAGATGTATCTAATCAAGAGTTTCCCCCTAAGTTCAACAATACATTAGAAGCACATAAAGATCACAAATGACAATTCAAAGCTTTGTGCCCCACCGATGCTTCCTAGAGGATATGGATTCACTTATTGGAAATTGCCAGTGCTGTCAAAATTTGCAAGATTTCAAATTTGCCACTAATCATTTAGGAGTCAAGAATGTAAAGAAATATTGTAAATGTAGCCTGCATGCCAGTCGCTCATTCCAAACTGTAGGTCCTTATGAGGAAAAGTAGCCCCCCTCATGTCAGACTACACATTCCCATGAAGAAGAAACACACTTGGTCACCTACAGAATAAGATATCCTAGTTCTTCCTCCTCCCCCAAAGACTCTAATCAATGGCTGAAATATACTAAGAATCTGGAGGACAGACACCAGTTTTTGGTGTGATCATTAAAGAATCTGACAATCATTAAGCAAACACCATGGTCATTAAGTGTATTTTTTTAAAGGAACCAAACTGGTCAATTTGCACCAAAGCAGATTCATTGTTCTACTGCAGCAATTCGAGATTTTGTTTTATTTCTCTGTATAGCATACATTTCCTGGTGTCTATTCAGCACTAATCTCAGCTGACTTGCTTAGCTCAGCAACCTGCTACAACCTAGATACATATATTAGCAATTCCCAGCAATCTGCAATTAATCTGACACTGCACTGCTTTTGAATCTTTGTAAATATGAAAGGACAGTGTACTGCAAAATAAACGTGATCCTGTTTTCAAAAAATTAAGGTCTATAAATGTATAGCCTATCCATGATAAGAACCGAAGACTGAACTTACCATCATACACAAAATAAGTTCCATCTTTTAAGACTAGAACGGCAGGCATCTCAGGGAGTGTTATATGCTGAAAAAATGAGGAAAAAAAGCAGAACAGTTTACTGACAAATTGCCTTTACTCATTGAGAGTCTACATTTTTCTATAGATGACATGTATTGGTTTTTAATTTCATTTCTCAGTTATTAATACTGGAATAAAGAAAACTGGCAATAATAGTCTCTCTGAAGTGTTCATCTTGCCAGCTAAAGTTTGTTTTTAAAAAAAAAAACCTGAGTTGACTTTATGTAGTGGCAGTGGGGAAGAGCCATTTTTATTTCAAGGAATTACTTATTTTGATTTCTTCATCGTAGTATAGAAAGTCTAGAAGTTTAGAATTCATTCTGAGCTAGCCTGCTTGCTTTTCTCTCACATGTTGAAAGAGAAAGGAGAGGATTTTTCACATAGTTTTATAACTTTGCCCTCTGTGAGAGTCTCAGACTTTCGATTCCCATTCCAGATTCATGTGCAGCCAGTCAAGGTCAGATCTGGCAATCTCCTGACCATAGTAGGGCCATGAAATCATGGTGCCAGTTTTGATAAAAACCATGAGGCTACTGTTATGGAAGAGCTTCTGCAAAGGAACCTAATGCTGGGTACTGTTGACAAATTAGTTACCCATTGGAGCACCTCTGCTGTCGTTATTAAGGAGCTCCTGGCAGATTTTAAGATATTTGGGTACTGTCTTGCTTGGTATGCGTGCTTTCATATTATACCTTTAACTCTGTTTGCTTGAGCAAATAATCAATCTTAAAAATCCCTTTACTTAGTGGTGCGCTTATTGTCTCCAAAAGAACCAACTGCCAGAGCACCCAATCGTTTCCCTGATGCCTGACAAAACACTTTATTTTAATTCATAGTTTTAACAGATTTCATTAAACATGAGTCTGGGTTTTTTTTTTTTTTTTGTGAACTGCTTTTATTTGTTCCCTTACTATTTATCTTTTTAAAGTATTCTTAGTTAAATTATGGGTATTATACACATAAAGTCATTAATATTTTTTTTAAAAAGCAAATAACATAAAAATTATGTTATCATCTGTGTTCCTTCTTTTCCTTCTTCCTCTTTTGGATCATGAAAAAACTAGCTGATTTTATAACAGGGGGAAGAACAGAATGAAAAAAAAAATTATTAACAGATGTACCATGAAGACAGACCAAAATGTGCCTTTTAAAATGACAATTTGATTCATATTTTGCTTACATTTTCCCAGTACTAAGTTAACCAAAGAAACTAGTTTATGCATTATATATTTGAAAATGTTTATATGTCAATTAGTATATACATGTTTAATGTTACTCTTAATAGAAAGAAATTTCAAGAAAGGTACATTTGGATCTTTTATAGCATTTGGAATTTTTTTCTTCCTCCATTTTTTTCATTTTCAAGAGCTGAAGATAACAAAAACTATCACGACCCAAGGCAGAATGATCTCTTGAGCAAAGAAGTGCTGAGATGATCCCCTGTGTCTGAATCCGGTTTCATAACTTCTCCTCATATAATAAAGCCCCAGAGTATACTAAAGTCACTATAAATACTTTTAACAGAAACAATTCAGTTGTGCTTATAAACAAAACAGTTAAGTGTTCTTTGCTGCTTATATTAATCATCTGTGTGACAGGTTGTCCTTTTTAATTTGCTACATCAAAATATAAACAGAGAAAATTCATTTAATGAAGATGTGCCATGTCTTTATATAATCTGTAATATCAAGTATATGTGAAAGGGCTCTGGTTAATTTAATTTAAACTTGCACTAATAAAAGCGTACTGGCCTTACTAAGTTCATGATTTAAAAGTAAAGTGCTTGCTTTCACATAAATTAATACAGTAACTTAAAACATAGGTTTTTTCCCCTAGTTTCCTGAATGAAAAAAAAACATAAAAAGCAGAAAGCATAAAAAGCAGAAAGCACTTAAGTTACACAATAAAATATTTCTTTGGGGAGGTGGTAATAAAGATGAATTGTTTTCCAGGCTCAAATTAAGTTGGTCTTCACCTTTAAAATAATGAACTGCTGAAAGCCTGGCTCAGAAATGACTTGTCTTGTGAGCTTTTAGTTAGTAAGGATACTTTTGAGGATATTCATTTTTCACAGAGAGATATTTCTCTAATTCAGACAAAAGGTCATTTGCCTACATTGCTTCCAAACCTAGGAAAGCTTTCCTTCAAGGATTAACATTAGTCCACCACTTTTTCAACTTTCTAAAAAAGAAATTGGCACCTTTGTTTAATCTGGCATTTTAAATTTTGAATAGTGATGTTTTTTTTCCCCCTCAGTTCTGTTTTTTGTATTTTATTGTTCTGTGAAATGTCCATGTATTCAATAAAATGCTACTGTTTTAAAACTAAATTGATCTTGCAAGCAAGGTTGGTCGGACTACTCACTTACACTCCGACATGAACGTAAATTAATATTGGGTTGCCAGTTATCCACGAGGATATCATTCCCAATACTTTCATAATAAACCTATCTGCAAAAGGAAAAGCTGATTTGCACTCATCCTTTACTATTCTAAGAAAAAGAGAGGCCTAAGTTTTAAATGTGTAATTAAACTCTCTAATTGTAATATTTTCATTTACCTAACTTGGATTCACAGATTACACTAAACTTGAATACGGTTTGACTAACAGCAATATATAAACCAATCACTGTGGCTGAGTGTTTCATAACCAACATCACTACAGCTTTTAGGCAAACCAATGTAAAAATAAATTAGAATTTAATGTAAAATGTGAGCTCAACAGCCAATGAAGAAAGTTTAAGATCTATCATGAAACACAGTTAGACAATAAATAGTTCTTCGAATTAATAGTCAGAGGTGTAACTGCTCAGAGGTGTAACTGGCATTAATTAAAACTACTGTCAACAGTAAGCGGTATATTGTCAATAGATAAAGAGGTATTTTTCAACATGTAAGTGTTCAATCAGGTACATCATCATAACTATTATTTTTTTACCTCGGGAAGTATCTCTTCTGAGGCAGAAAAAAAGTATGTATAAACAATTAGTTCGGAAGCAACTTCTATGTATCTTTCCTGTGGAAATACAAATGGGTAGTTTTAATGCGTTTCTTGATCTTCATAAGCTTCTTCTGGTAACAGAACAAGATATCATTTTAGTTCAATTTCACATACGAAATTTGCTTAATGGGTAAGCAACTAATGCAGGTCTTTTGCCTCTCCAATGATTCTAGAAAATGTCACTGTATTGTTTTGTTTTTTTAAATTACACTTCAGAATTATTTGCAGGCTATCACAAATAAATATAGCTTTTAAATATCTCCCCATTCTTTTGCTAAATCAAATGACACATCCTTTTTCTGTCCAACTTTCTGGTATGTTAAGCAAAAACAATCTTACGTTAATTCTTTCTTCTTGTATTGTTGATATTTATTGTATCTCAGTACAGCAATACTTCCACTTCCCCATTTCAATATTATCATAAATATTTCAGGAAACCACAGCATTTCCTCCCCCCCCCCCCTGCATTTTCACAGTGTGAATTGCATATCACAATCTGCCAGCCCATTTTAATTTTTCCAAGTCATTAACCCTATAGTGGCCTTTTTTTAGAAGTGAAAAGAAAAAAAAAGTGGAATTCTGAATGTGACTGTTCAAGTATTACCCCAGTTTCATGATTTCTATCCAGTTAAATGGAACATCGTCCCTTTGATGTTGCTGTTTTAAGTAAACTTCTACCAGTTTACAAAATCCTTCAATAACAGAACTTTATTAGGAGATAGGCACTGAAACTCATAAACTACATCTAAAATGAGCAAAACAAATATTTGTGGTTAGCAAAGTTTCAGACCTTTAATGGAGATTCCCCACCAATGTACAGAAAAAATATGCGATGTCTTTTTTGAACATGCTCAAACATATGTTGGCTAGGGAGATTTCGAATAATAGGCCTGCAGATTAAAGATAGGGAAAACAACAAATGATCAACATAAGTAGGAAAAGGCAATGAACTATTTCTTAAATGCTATTGCTAGAGTGTTTATATATTTCAGAGGATAAGGATTCTCAACAATCCTACTTGGAAGAACATACTTATCCTAAAACTGATAAGGTTTTAAATTTTTGAAATGCATTATTTAAAGCTGGATGCAGACTTCCATGACAATTAAAATGCATACATATATGAAAGGGGGGCAGAGAATCACAGTGCTAACTTCATATGCTTAAAGTTGCTGCTTGTATTTACATTTAAAACCAAAACAGTTTCATTATCAAGGGACAAGGTTTAGCAGTCACAGCACTTATAGTACATGTGAAAACTATCAGGATAATTCTTATTACATAACCAAAATACTTGCTTTGAAAATAAAATCTTACCAGAATTCATTGCAGTCCAGAATCTAGATGTTACTAGCAAATATTTCATCATCCTATCTTATTTTACCACAGTAACTATCTTTTACAATTGCATCATTACTAAAGGTAACATAAAAACATTTGAAGAGTTAGTAATGCAATTTCATCAGACATTATTATTGCCCACTAGAATAATTTTTAAAGAAAATAAAGTTTCTAAAGTTTGTTTTCAACTGACCATGTTAAAACAGTAACTGCTACAATCATTTAAAAAGTTCTATGTAGGGGCAATAGTAAATACATCATTGTTACAGAGATAATGGCAATGGAAACAAAGATACATTAATATTTAATATAGTGTATTTTAGGGCTTTAAACTGATATTCTGTTTGTCATACTCAATGGATTATTTCTTATTTCTTTAAATCTTATTTTTTAAATCTTTCATATCCCAAAGAAGTTAATTAAACTATTTTAAATGGCAACAATAACCTTCCATTTTCACTTAAAACAACAAAAGTCATTGGAGCTCTGCTAGACAGGTCTGAGCCCATAAATACTTACCCTGCAACTCTATTTGCAAACTCAACAATATCATCTTTGGTTCTTGGTCCTCTATAATTGTATGCCAAGTCACCCTTCAACCTAAATCAATAGACATGAAACCAGTGAATACGTTGAATGCTAGATTTTTTAGGCTTAATAATAACCAATAAAAGCATTGCCTATGGGATTCAATTATAAGAGATAACCCTAGTGTAGCAATAATATTTAAAAACATACTTTGGGAACAGTAAAGAGAAATGACTCTTCATAAAGTTTCAGTTGCCTTTTAGCTAATACAAACAAAACTAAAAGAAAAGATTGGCTTAAGTTTTATACAAATTTGCAAAGCTTTTACTTAGAAACAAAGTGAGACATTATAAAGCACTCATATTTTAATACAGGAAACACAACATTAAACTTACAGTTTAATTGTTGGATAGCCTCGAACTCCAAATTCAGAAGCAATACCTACCAAAAGAAGCAAAATAAAACAGGGGTGGGGGAATGAAAATTTCAAGCATGTGATTTTTCTCTTTGACAAATTCATCTACTCCAAACTAGTGTACTAGTATAAGCAGCAGCTGTAATATAGAAAAAGAATTATAAACTTTAAAAGTATTCTTTTATTGAGGAACTGATTTGGACAATTAATATACTGCACTGAGTTTTTAATTACCAATATTTTGGAGCAATAGCTAATTGAACTTTTGTTAGTTTCCAAATTTATAAATTATATAATATGGAGTACATTGGCAGTAAACTTACTAGAATAAGAAGTTGCATCCATCTTGCCAACCTTTACTGGAGACCCAATACTTCCCATCTCTTTACCAACTTCATTCCACACTGGCTCCAATTTCTTGCAATGGCCGCACCAAGGTGCATAGAACTATGAACAAACCATAACCATTCAGAATTTAACCTACAAATAAAGAATGGCAGTTTCCTATTTGTTCCTTTAAAAATCCTTTTTGTTAGAAGGATACTTATAATACTTTTGGGGGGAAACGCAATAGTGAGATATTTGGTCTTAATATGCAAAATAATACATACACAAAGTAAAATTGTAAATATAGTCAATACTTAGATCATCTCAGTATGGAAAGTATATAACAAATAATTAACATTAGCAGGTCAGATCTTCCAACAGTGAGTTCCAAACCAATGTTTCACACATAACACAACAGTACTAATTTATATCAGATTATTTTGATTTATAAAATCAACTCTTAATAATAATTATACTGCATTTACAAGATTAATAAAGCAACAGCCAATCACTTCCATATTTGTCAAAGAAAACTACATGGGCATGTCTATCAGCCACTAAGAGCTGAATTTTATTCAAAGGAGTTTTTATTGTTAACTGAATGTTCTGCTTTTGCAAAAAGTTAGGCTAAAAGTTAGACAGAAGAACTATAAAAAAATAAAGCAAATTATATTTAAAAGATTTAACAAATCTGTTACTCACATCAACAAGCCAAATGTCATCTTTACGTTTCTCTTTAAACCTATAAAAGATGCATAACCAATAAATAATTTTACTAGATTTAGTTATTTGTCTAGATATTTACATTAAGTCATAACAAAGTGATGTGTGGGAAATCACCTTTTTAAATAGAAAGATGTCACAGAATTTGGTATTGATTAGAGTACCATTTTGTGTGTACTTTACAGCCGTGGACATTTTCTGAAAAACTTGGTGGGCAAAGCATCTCTCTTCAAATAATTAAAGCAGCTCTTTTTCGAGGCTTACATGGTTGTTTTCAAAGTTTTCAGCAAGCCTCACAATCATTTCAATTTGCTTTTTTTCCCCGTTCCTGTGCATTGAAAATCATCTCTTTTAAAGGACTTGCACAACCCTACTGTGTAATATGGATTATAATCCTATTATAGAACTATGATTAAGTAGGCACAATGCAACAATATAAATAACATGGAGAGATTGCTTACAAATCATATTATTCCTAAAGAGTTAAGCATATCATAGAACTTGGTTTCTTCCTCTCTACTGTGAATGTAAAACAGAAAAAGATAATCTTAAAAATAAAATGGTAGCACTTCCCACATCTAGTTTTAGGAATAGGCCATTCACCAAGGGAACGAAACAAACTCAGTGCCAGATCCTGGGTCAATAATAGAAATATAGAATGTCATGATTCAATGGGAACTTATAGATTATTTATTCAAATTCCCTACCCAATACATGAATCCAATACTAAAGCATTCCAAACAGATGACAATGCAGTTCTATTTCAATAGCTCCAGCAAAAGAGAATCTACACCATCCTAAAATAATTCAGTTCGCTATCACATGTTGCTATTATGTGTTGCTATTATTTACTACTTGTGAATACATTACATTTTTATTTCACATATACAGTGATTACATTATTTTTGAGATCTTTTTGTTTATGGAACTGCTACTAAAAATAACATGTCAAATCTCATGCGTTGGAATTTTTAGATTTCTGACTAAAACAGTGATTCCTGCAAAATCTTAAATTCCTGATTTAAAACTGTTGATATTTGTTTATAGACCAAAAGAAAGGTTTTTTTTTTCTTTTGAAGCAAATAATTAATTGCACTAATTCCACTGTATTTGTTTCAAAAGAGTCACAAGTTGTAATGAAACAGGAAAGAATGTGAATACTTATATATGACAAAGGTTATTGGTATCATCATATATAAGGGCTCTTCAGAGTTCTAAGATTTTTGTAGTTAAGAGTAGTTAGGTAATATGATCAATTTTAATTTATGCACTATGGAAAAAGACATTTTAAAGCAAACCCTTAAGCAAAAAGGGCCATTTTTAAGCAAACGGTGTAGTCTCTCTTCTATAGTTGTAATCTACAATGCACTAATATACAAGCAAATGGATGTTTACAGGATATTTGCCATTCCATAAAGGTTCAGTAAAACATAAATCTCTAAATTTGTAATTTATGTAAATACTACATACTTACGATTCATCTAAGTCTTCCACAAATGATGCATCTATGGCAAGTATAAAGGTAGCAAATGCTGGAAGAAAAAGTTGGCAGAAAAAAAAATAGAATATAATGCATCTTATCTCATATACACTAAAGCCTACATATGTCTTTTCATTCTCTACCCAAACCATCTCTACTCCAAAATGTTACAGGAACCTTTTTCCCTCCAATTCCCTTACTTCTAATAAGGCAGTCTTCAACTTATAACAGTTCATTTAGTGACCATTCAAAGTTGCAATGGCACTGATAAAAGTCACTATGACCATTTTTCACACTTGCGAACTTTGTAGCCTCCTAATCATATGATCAAAATTCAGATGCTTGGCAAATGCTTCATACTTACGACTGTTGCTGTGTCCCAAGGTCATGTGATCATGAAACAGGGCAAAAGTCACTTAACAATAAGAAATGTTGGGCTCAGTTATGGTCACAAGTCAAGGACTACCTCTACATTTCAAAACAGCCTTCTTTTAATTTAGGTTTTTAGGAGAAAGTTGGCTCCATCCTTCTTACGGTAGAACAAACAGCAAGATGCAAGCAGCTTTTTCTTTCAGACCAGTGCCGGAGCTTAATCCCTCTCCATCTCTCTCAATCCAAATAGTAGAGAGAGACAGCCACCTGTCCCCCAGAGACGGCCTAGTAAAGTAATCCTTTCACAATAGAATAGAACAGAATAAATAACAGAGTTGGAAGGGACCTTGGAGGTCTTCTAATCCAACCCCCCCCCTTATACCATTTCAGACAAATGGTTATCCAATCTCTTCTTAAAAACTTCCAGGGTTGGAGCATTTATAACTTCTGGAGAGAAGTTGTTCCACTGATTAATTGTTCTGTCATAAAATTTCTTCTTAGTTCTAGGTTGCTTCGCTCCTTGATTAGTTTCCATCCATTGCTTCTTGTCCTGCCCTCAGGTGCTTTGGAGAATAGCTTGACTCCTTCTTCTTTGTGGAAACCGCTGAGACATTGGAACACTGCTATAATGTCACCCTTAGTCCTTCTTTTCATCAAACTAGACATCCATTTCCAGCAACCGTTCTTTATATATTTTAGCCTCCAGTCTTCTAATCATCTTTGCTAGTCTTCTCTGCACTCTTTCCAGAATCTCAACTTCCTCATCGGTTCTAAGCATTCCAGGCTTCATTAAAACTCCCCTGTAATCCCTTAATTCAACATCTATTTTTTATTACACCCTGGCAACCAAAACTGGATGCAGAATTCCAAGTGTGGCCTTACCAAGACTCAGATTTAGAATAACTTTACTGTCACTTTGAACGTGCATACGTTAAAACTAAAATTCGTTGCACACAGCCCTCAAAAAGGGTCACCACTTCCAATATACACTACATCAACATGGCAAAAATAAATACCTAAATACAAAATTAAGCACATACCCCCCCCCCCCCACATCAGATGGCATTATCAAGTTTATAATGTTTAGATACTTTATACAATGAACATGATAGAAATCCAATTCGAGATGTCCGGCTCTTGTTTGTCAGTTGGTTACAACCATGCCCGGCCGGATCCCGTCGGACATATGATTTTAATTTGGGGGGGAGAGGGTTATACTATACCCAGGACGGGGCCAAACATCCCGCCCCCGAGCCCCGTTCTGCTTTCCATTTGAGGCTACCTACTTCCGCGGCAGATCGCTATTATTCAGGGTACAACGAGAGTTGTACTCGTTTCTCTCCCCCCCCCCCCACCTTCAACTTTCAACCCGCTTCCTGCAGCATCAATCGATGCACGGGGCCATTTCCTCGCCCCTCGCCTCCTTTCCAAGGGAGCGGCCGCTTTCTTTCTTTCCCCCCATTCCTCTCCGAAACTGCCCCCCCTCCCCCGCGCGTCTCCTGGCGCCCCATCCCCATTCCTCCCTCCCCCCAGCCTTCCCCCAGCCTTCCTCCCTTCCTTCGCTCCGGCCAACTCCTCACCGCCTGGGATACCGCCCCCCTCGCCTTCATGCGCTCGTCCGCGGCAATTGTACCTGTTGCCCACCACAAGCCCAACCGCTTTTTCCTCGCCGCCCCCATGCTGACAGGGGCCGGTAGACAGACCCGAAAGGAACCATCAGCCGGAAGGGGAAACGGAATTTCTTGCCTTTCGGAGCATGCGCGTAGGCGGCGGCGGCGGCAAAGCGGCCTCCGCGATTGTTTCGTTGTTTGAAAGTGGGCGGGGCGGGTTGCTAGGCGATGCCCCGCCAGGTAGCTCAGAGTTTTGCCTTCTGCGGGGTGAGGTATTTTCGGGTAACGCCGATGTGTTTCTCGCTCTTCTGCTGTATGTTAGGGGAATTATTCACAAGCACCACAGAAAAGAAAGGCTCTTGTCGGCCATTATGGTTTTCTCGAAAGGTGCAATGAGAAAAGTTCGAGCTCCCTCTTTTCTACCCTCGTTGCAAGTGCTGACGGAGAGAGCCAGTGACAAACGCATCCGAATGTCAAATTTTCTGGCCGAGTGGAAATGCTGGGATTAAAGCTAGTTGTTTCTGGGGGGAAAAAATACACGCTATCCTATCCCTTCCTTGAAAAAAAAATCATGTTGGAAAAAGTAAGGGACGAAAGTCCCATTTGAGGGTGAACGATTTAGCCAATATATTCTTATTAAGCTGATAATTAACAATATTTTATTTGGTTCCCCATAATATTAGGAATATCAGTGGTGTAGAAGAAAGAATGTCAGTTTTGTTTTATAGATAGAATAACAACTAGCTGAAACAGTTTTGAGTCTCGACTTTTATACTTATCTGTTTGCCACTATTTCTGGTATACTTACCTACTTTTTGAAATATTCTAAAACTAACTTTTAAAATGTATTTTAAAAGTTGTATTTTATTCCTCTTGTTCTAGCACCAAGATTTTTTATTTCTCTATTCTTTATGTTAGGGTGACATCTTGTGGTAATAATTGCATTGTTATATATTCTACTGTAATTATTTCATATTTTGTCACTGATAATTTATCTTACGATTTTGTTCTTAGATAGCTCTTCAACACTTGGTTATTACTGACTGAAGAGACTATGATATGTTACCAAGTCTGACTTTTCGATGAATCTGTATGTTCATGCTAATGAGATATATTGCCATTATCCTTTCACTGGTTGAGATGCTCTTCAAGATTAGTCCTATTGACAAATAGGAGTAAAAATCCTTCAAAAGTTTGGGTCTCAGAATAATACTGTAAGAACCAATGTGAAGATTTTTAAATATTTGTCCTTTATATTGCGGTAGATTGCTAAGCAACCCATATCCTTTTCAGACCTCGACTCAAATGAAGTATTTTGGATGCTTAAAATGCAACCAATAAATTACTGCTAGTGTACAAGACAGGACCAGAGAAACTAGTCAGGAGAAATCTAGAATATAAGTGGAATATCCAAGAGGCATGATACAGAGAAGGGGAAGAACTACCCATAGGTGTACAAAGGTGAGCACCAGCCAGTCACAGACTATGCTTCTTGTTTTGTGCTGCATCTCAACAAACTATACCGTTTGTGGGAATCAGACAAATAGGCACCACAGTGGTCTTCAAGTTATAACCATAATTGAACCAGGAAATAATTACCATCGTAAGCCATGCCAGTCATTAAGTGGATCATCATGTGATTGACCCAATTATCAACAGTTTTTTGTAGCAATCATTAAGTGAATCACCATGGTCCTTAAGTGAATCCACAGTCATTAAGCAAAACAATTGTCTGCAATGGGTATTTTTGCCAGAAATCAGGAATAAACACAGATTTCTGGCAAAGAGCATTGTAAATAGCAATGGCACTTAGACTTATAAACTGCTTCATTGCACTTTAGAGTTCTCTCTAAGCAGTTTACAGAGTCAGCATATTGCCCCCAACAATCTCGGTCCTCATTTTACTAATCTCAAAAGGATGGAAGGCTGAGTCAACCTGAGTCAATGGTGGTCATGTGACCACAGGATGCTGCAGATGGCCATAAAGGCATGGTGCTTGCTAAGTGCTCAAAGTGTGCTCACTTGATCACAGGGATGGCAGCTATTAGAACTTTGACTCTGGGACGTAAGTACCTTTTCTGCCTGTATTATAACTTCAAATAGTCACTAAGCAACTAGTCGTAAATTGTGAGCTCCCTATAATTTGCATACAATTAATTATATTTTAATGTTTGTTAAATCCCTTCTTCTCCTTCCCTTCTGCCCCCACTATGTCATACTTTTGCCTACTGATTACACCATTATGGTTTAAGGGAAAATATGTTGCAAATGTGTTTAATGATGAATTAAAATGATCTGTGTACCAACAGCAATTGTGGCACTTTAGCTAAATGGATTTGCTAATTTCTGATCTCTGTTTAATGGAATAGCTATCAACACACTGTGCTATCAAACTGAATCTGCAAGAGATGTATTCTAAAGAACACAAATACTGTGTCTTGACAATGGTGATGGTGTTTTTTAATGTATTTTCAGGGATATACTTCAAAGTATATACTAGTTCATTATGTTGTAGTTTTCAGTAAGATTATTATGTCAAGAAGTTTGGCAGACAGTTTTCCTCTTAAAGCAACATTAAACTAATGTTTTATTTATTCATTATGCAGTTATTCATTGAAATGTCTAACATTTTTGCACACATCTTCATTTTTATATATTTCTGTACATAGCAGAGTTGTCATAACCCATAGTAGCATACATCAAACCTAAAGAAGTTTTATGCAAAGTGATTAGAACTGATGTGAATCGTGCCACCATTAAGTAACGTAGGAGTCTGCATTTAATGGTCCTAAAAGGGAAGAAGTTATGTTTGGAAAACGAATGTACACCAAATGCAATAAGCTCATACAGGTCTGTCTGCTTTTAAGCATAAGAACCAGTTTAGGATTTAATTCTAACGAAATAGGCTTACTTGAAAATATGTATGTTGATTTCAACCAGTTTTAAATTGTTTGAACTAAGACAAAACAGATACATAGAGACAGTTTAACTAGAGTTCAGGTTAATTATGGATATCTGATTTATCTATGGCTCAGCAAGCAGTGGCCTTCATGTTCTCTCTCCAGGAAGTAGCTGCAAAGTTCCCTGTGGTGATGGAAAGCACTTACACTATATGCATGCATATCTGCATTTAAAAACAAAGAAGCAGAAACACAATGGCCTGAAACAATTATTGGCAGAGAGGGTAATCTGTTGTTTGGCTCAGTTTATAATAGTACTCTTCCATGTATTCTCAAGGAATGTAATCAAGATGGGTATAGCAGAGATTTGCAGCAAAAATGAATCTCTGTTTTGCAATAATTCCTGCATTCATTCTATGTTTGAAATCCAAGGAAGGAATTAATTTCCCTTCTGAGAGCTCTTCTTCATGATCATGTTAACATGTTCCTCGAATCCTTGAATTGGGCAGAAGGCTATGTTTCCTTAACTTGTACTTCTCCAATGTGTCTCAGTAAAGACACTTGCAAGCAGTCCTGTCCCTACATTTTTACTGCAGGATAATTTAAGGGTAACTATTAGTAGATTCTCTTGGTTTTGTTTTTCCTTCTGTCTATCATCACTAGCTAATAGGAAAACCATCTTAAAATGCAGAAGAGCAGGCTTGGACATGTATGGTTGGGTGCTAGAGGTAGAAGATATATTCACTTTTCAAGTTATCAGAGTGACTGGTTCTGTGTGCAATGTTTCTCCATGTTATTAACCAGTGTCTCAGGTGATTTCTGAGCACAGGTATACCAGTCTATGACCAGTATCCAAAAATAGGCCAGCTGAGGGGAGAAGGCGGAGCCACGTCACTGCGATACAGCTGCAATCTCGGGGCTCCGAGATTGCAGCTGATATCTTCGCCTCTGGTCGGTCCTAACGGACCTAAACTGTCCCGTAGAGATGGTGATAGCAAGGGGTGCGTTCTGCTGATCCCAGGGACACCGTAAAGTCCCTGGTTGATCCAGAAGAAGCCCCTTCACCATCGGCGGAGAGGCAGCCATTAAGCTGCTGAAGCTGTGACAGCTCCGGAAGGAAGAGGCAGAAAGACAAAAATAGGCCAGCTGACACGCTAGTTTGTAGAGAAGGGAAACAATATCAGTCATGGGGAACCTCAATTAGCACATCAGGTCATGTGCCCAACCTCTATCCCACTGGCTTACCCACAGGGCTACTTTTGAACTGGTGTCAAAGGACTAGAAAGAAATGTCAATTTCACTGCAATTCCCAAAGATACATTGTGCATTTAATATCCACACACAGCAGCTTCTGGAAGTACTTAGTATGCAAAATGACATTTGAGTGTGTAAAATGGTGCCTCTATGTAATAAAAACTATAGAAAGCATATCCATATAAAAATGTTAGCAGAAGCAGTGAAACACATGTAATGTACTCAGATGGTATAAAATTAGGAGCAACTGATTCTCTAGATTTAAATTAATATTCCCTGCTTCTTAAAGCTGGGTCAACCATGCTTCAAGCACAAACACATGTTAAAAGCAGGTTTCACAGTTTTTCAAAACTGTAGACCATGTATATGAGCCCATGTATAGCCTAAATGTCACTATACATTATGTGGGAATATGCCTCTCTAAAAGCACATCCCAGCTTCTGACTGTACCATTAACAATGCCCACAATGGGAGAGACATTGTAGAATGTTTATATGGCCAGATTTGTGTTGGAAAAAAATAGTACTTTCAAACTGGAAATAGCTAAAGACACATGTCGATAGTAGGCTGGAAATGAGGCAAAGACAATAGCATGAGTATGTGGAATCTAAAAATAGTGCTCAAATTTCTTCATGTCACAACTAGGAGGACATGAAAATAAATCCTGAGTTCAGATGGAGGCATGATTGAAGCAAATATCTTTGGGTCTAGATTGTGGTTACAGTACTACAAACACTGGAATAGCATGCAAAGAAATAGATCTGTATGTCATCATTCGAGAACAAATCTGTAACAATAATCTGTACTGCTGTACATTTAACATATAAATTTGTAGGGATATTATATAGCAATATAAGTTGTTTATATTTATTAATGTTCCTCTGTTAAGAAATTCTTTAGCACTCAATAATGAATAGGTAATGTTTGAGTTCCCAAATTGTTGATAATCACATTTCAAAATCAGTTAGTGTTAACCATGCTATAAGTCACTGTTGCCCATAATAGAGAATTTTGTTTGCATGGAAATATGCCCAGTTTTTATGCACTCTGTGGAGAAAACAGCATCAATATGAGATCTGAACGTGATTTATGATTATTTTCTCCAGAAACTCAGGGAGTCATTCTGAAGCTATAAGGCAACTTAGATTTTTATCTTCAAAAACTCCTCTGGCTTTATAAAATTCAGCACTATTTCTTCCAGCTTTTAGCTATAAAACAAAGTAATGTTTTCTTGGCTCAGGAACAAGGCTGTCACTGTCTTGCACCTTTAAACTAAAATATGTTTAGTGCAGTCATGTTGACATTATCCAGAGTATTTGTCGAAATATCCTGCTGTTAACAAAACAGATATTAATCACATGGAAAAACATTTTATGATAAAACACTTTACTGCCTCTGCCAGGAATAGTAAAAGTAGAAATAAATAATACATTTCAAGGCCTTCTCTTGGCATTCTATTTTTTCTAAAATGTGAGGATTTTTTAAAATTATATTAGCCCTTTTATAGCAACAAAAAGAGAAAATGTGCAGATTTTTATTAACATCATGAACCCAATTAAAACCAAATAAAATTACAATAAAGTCATGGAGAAGTCCAAGGGCTAAAATATTTTGCTTTAAAAGTAGTAACCAAAGTATCTCAAATTGTAATGTTTTCAACACATTTCTTATATGGCCTTTTTTACTTCTCTGGATTATTTTTTTCAGATAAGACACAAAAAAATTCCATATAAAGCACATATTAATAGTAGAGAATGTGGGATACAAGGTCACAATTTTAAGATTATTTTCTAGAGAGAGAGAAGAAACTAGATTCTTAAATTAAAATTTCAGTCTGGGCAGCTGTTTAGCCATTGCTGTGTTGATCTGAACATGAGGTGGGTACTCAAATTGAGGAACCTATATTGGCACAATGACTGGAAAAAGCTGATAGGCAAAACTGGCATGTTAGACTGGCATGCTCAGCCAAAATGTGGTTACCCTTCCATTAATTTAAAAATAAATTATTTTGGTTTAGTAAACTTTTCCTTCAAATAGGCACATTTAGGAAAAATATTTTAAAGGTCCAGACAATGCAGTTGTTGTATTTGCATGACATACTTATCTATGCATAGCTGAATTACTGTACTCAATCAGCCTAATTTTCTGTGGTTGTACAAGACACAGAATCATAAGGTAACCAGCTACACTGAATTTGTACAAAATGGTAGCATAAAAATAGTGGGTTAGTTTGCAATTCAGTGGGATATCCAAATACAGCTAACCGTATGATAGTCTGGTAGGGTAAAAGATGACCAGCTAACAGTAGATTGATAATTTGATTATCCCAAAGGGAAAAAAAAATGAGCATACTGGATCAAATTACTTAACATATGAAGCAACATACAATATTTCCTGCTTTTCTTCACCCCTGAGGAATAACTTTTAGCAACTACTCCACTTCCTGAAGACTGTTGACGTTCCTTCCTCAGTCGGGTTAAGGTGTTGGCCACAGCAGCATGGTGCATTAAAACAAAACTAGTTGTTTAGATAAGATTAAAAGGCTGGTTGGGAAAGTCTGGTTTCATGCGTGTCAACATAGGAGGTAATAGCACTTATTTTTATGTTCCCCCAAATTGCTTAAAGGTTCTGTTCCATATAAAGAAATATGCCATAAAATAATAGCAAAACATTCTTAATATTCTAAGTCTAAAGCCTGACCTTTATAGAGCATGTATACCTGGTGTGTTCTGCAGAATAAGGAAGTGCTTTTCAAAACAAATAGTTTTGGACATAAAAATTGTCTAAAGTGCTGGATGTTCTCAGGCAGGTTCTAAAAAACATACATTTAGGCTTGATAAAAGAATAGCCTTTATTATTCTATATGATCCTACATACTTTTTTTCAACTATTGCAGCTGACGAATTCCAATCTTCAAAATTCATTTTGAAGCTTTTATTAGGCACAAAATCAACAGATCTAATTTTTGAGATGGATCAAAAAAAATATTGCCCCCTTGATTTAAATTTGCAAGGGTAGAAAATATTGGATTTCCAAAATGATTACTTCTGGGGGAAAAAATCTGTCTATATTTTCAATGTTAATATCAGCATTTTCTGTCTGTTGTTCTTCACACGTTTAGGAAACTTAGACCTGCATGATAGTTGAACTTTAATAATATTGCAAATGAGCATTGTGGAATGATTTTATTCATGAAGTTCTCTGAATTTTAATATGTGTTGTACAGAATGTTCCTGGAAAGAATACAGTAACAAAGCTGATGACAGGATTAACATTCTATCTTCAGTATTTTAATGACTTTGTATCACAGCAGAAAAATTGCTTTGGGGGAAAAATGAATACAACTTTAAAAAAAAAAACTCTTCAAAAGCCAAACAGTTAAGACCGGAATGATGCAACTGATAAATTTACTTTAGAGTAAGTTAGATTGTGTATCTTATTGCTCTGTCAGGATATATTTTTTTCTATTTATTATATTATTTTCATATTATGTGTAGTGTTGTACATTTCCCAGAACAACTATGGAATTGGATAGTCTTATAAATTTGATAAATAAATATTCTGTAGAATTGCACTGAATATGACTTACAAATCTTTTGCATAAATAACATAAATTAATATGATTCCAATATTCTTGCACAACCCATCACTTCCAGATTGGTCATTGCCCACCATTTGTCATACCTCCAGCCCAAACACACCCCAGCCAGCCACCCAGATGAAACCTAGCTTCCTAATAAATGATAGCTGTCTATTCACCTGAAGCCAAGCTGTGCTAAAAGCCCCCAATACACGAAACACAATGTTGCCAGCTAATCAAGACAAAAAATGCTACAAAACAGACAGAAGATATTAGAAACACCAATCAAGCAGACCAATAAACATAAACCAAGACTCCCAACTAATCAGGATGAAGAAAAAACCATTCTAACAAAGCACAAGGCTAGCACCAAATATAAAACAGAAATGGCAGTGGAAGCTTGACACACAGACGAACCCAATACACAAGCCTGATGATGGCAGATGAGATTCTACGGAAACGTCGCTACAATTTTAAAAGCACAGCTATAAAGATGTGGGAAAATACCTGAACAAAGCTGAATACCATACATATAAATACCCACAAAATCATAATAAAACATATACATATATACATACACACAGACACTTTAATGCTAAAGCAGAACCACCATTAAAAACATTTTGAAAAACAACAAATAGAAGTTTAAGAACTACTAATATTTACACAGACAATTGATTATCCTACTACTTTACAATAAATTTCAAAAGCACCTCAAAAACTTTGCCAGGTTTTGACTGCACCTAATATGAAAGCTGAATTTGGATAACATATATGCTTCAGTTTTGTCTATAGCAAATTGATGTCCCTCCAATTTGCACAGCTGTTGTGCCATATTGGTTGACTTTTAAGACACTACATTGCTGCAATAAACACTTTCATCTTTAAGGAAAGCTACCTTTTGGGGAATTATAGTGAATTTAAAAAATAGCAGAATGAGTCCCAATGGTATTTGGAAGATAACTTATTGCTTCCGTGTAATTCTGCCTTTAGAAATTGCTTTGCTTTAAATTGCATATAGTATAGACACCCCACCCACCCACCCACCCCCCTGTACTGCCTTCTTAAAGATATGGCTTCCTTTGCAGTCTCAGTGGTTTTCAAATTAAAATATTGTGAACAGTGGAGGCAGTTGCCAAACAATGAAAATAATATTTTAAAAGGTTCTATATTCTTTGCCAGTTCCTGAATTGGAAGGTGAGCCAGGAGGTTATGCCATCTTTCAGAGCTGATCTCCAGAAGTTGCTTTAGAAGTCTAGACAGTTGCTATATTTGTGTCCCTCTGTACTCCAAAGAATCTTTTGGAGGCCAACTCTGCACAGCCCTAGTGTAGATTTGTGATTTGCTTAAAGATTTATAGCTTTCTTGCCATCTAAGGGAATCACACAGCAAATTGCAATCCACAAAAAATAAGATTAAAACAACAAAACAAATTTGAGGCAAGGGGAATAACAGGCTTTTGTCACTATTTTCATTTAAATTTAGTTGAATTGTCTTAAGGAATGTGTAGAGCACTTGGCATTAATATTAGAAGAAACCTAGGAGCAATGTTCAAACTGTTCTCCAAGCATTTGTACCCACCTTAAAAATGGAATAGTTCATTGAATAGTTGAATCAGCAGCAACACTGAGTTACAATGTAGGCATTTCATTTAAATGCTTACTTCATTTAAAGGATTCTATACTGTTGGAAGAAATGTCCATCTCGGTTCAGTTCCAAGTGGGAAGAAACATGGAGGCTGCTTGGAGGATGGTTTAATGATAAAGCAGAACCACCAAACACATGTGATTCTGGGTAGATGACCACATGGAATGAGAGAGAGATTTTCTTGGGCTTTGAATTTGATCTTCCTGTCCTTGTGGCAAGGGATCCAATTGGAACCAATCCTATTGGTTGCAGTCAGACTCCAATGGGGCTATGCAGTCATAGCTGAGGTTGTCTGTGTCCCAGACTTGGTTGCATCTTGCTGGATGATGCAATGAAGGGCAATTTTCTATTGTGGCTGAATGGCTTTGCCCTGAAGGATAATCCCATCATCGGGGAGCAGAGGTCTTTTGTTTTGTAGATAGACTGGCCCAGTCTTTTGTAGATAAGCTGACACCAAAATATCTGCTGGGGGTAGGGAGCTGGGGTCTTTTGTTTCTGTTTCCATTAAGATTTTTATTTCTCTTTTAGGGGAAATATTCTGCCTTTTTAATATTTCCTAGAGTATTTCATTCTTCTAGGACAGGGGTGGGTGCTAACTTTTTACAATAGCACCAACAATGATTTCTCAGAACAGAGGAGAAAATGCTTTCCTGGCAGCTGATACTTCAGTGAAGATGAATTCTTGTATACTAATATTTCCTCTCACTCTCTCACCAAGCACATGGGAACTGATAAAAAAGTAAAGGGCTGTGTCATGAAGAGAAACAATTCAATGAAAACGTAAGCATTGATTAAACATCACAAACTCAATGAAGGATATAATTACATGTCTCATATCAAAATATGCATCTTTTTCACATTTGCATAATATTATTCAGAAGCATAAGTTTGGTAAGATAAAGAATGCCTTCAAATTCAGCTTCTAGTAACCATACTGATATATCCATGCAGCTTTCAGGGCAATCAGGTCAAAAAGGTTTACTAATGTCTTATTCTTAGTTCAGCAGAAGAATGGAACATTCAGCTATACTGCAAATGCTGACTGAAGGACATAGCAATTATATAGCAAAATAATCCGAACAGCTGCAGTCTACATTCTGCTTTATAATGCAAATAAAATATTCTCTCTCTCAAGGCATGCACTTTGCTAGAGAATGTGATCAACTGTTCCCGTAAAAGGATTTACATTTAGTGATAGTCATAGTTCAATCTGCTGAATAAATTCCAATTTTGAATTCTTCTTAAGCTAGTTATTTCCCTGAAGATTTGAATTGAAATCATCTGGAACCATTTAGAAAATAATCATATATTATGTTGCTAAAATCTTATTTAATTTATCCATGTTCTATATTAGTTGGGAATTGTTTTTATTTCTGAAGGTTATCTGTCAGTATTGGGACTTTAAATGCAAGACCAATTTATAAGCAATGTTTGAAAAAATATTACATGAATGCATTATTGTCAACAAATCTCTTCTCTGAGCAGACAGTATAACTGTACAATTCACAATCTTCAAATCAAAAAGGCCAAGAAAGTAATTTAATCCAACTACACTATTGCTATAGAGGAATCCACTTCCAGCTCAGTCTATTATTTAATTCTCTAAACTGGTTTTTGAAAATCAAATGCACATAAACGAATAGTTGGGTTTTCATATCACACTAAGCCATAATGCAGTATATTTGCTTTTGGTATTTTTCTTATATAAATTCAATCATTGTGTTTTATAAACCACATGATAGCATGTTGTGTAAAGAAAACTAATTGTTCATTATGAGTGATTCTGATCAGTCAGGACAGCAAGAAATTTTGACTAATTAGTCAATGTGACCATTAAAAGAATATTTTCATAAGCAAAAATGTAATGTTGAATAACACCCATAGAACATAGACTAACAGAGTTGGAAGGGATCTTGGAGGTCATCTAGTCCAACCTTCTCCTCAAGCTGGAGATCATTTCAGACAAGTGGCTGTCCAGTCTCTTTTGAAAGCCTCCAGTGTTGACCCACAACTTCAGAAGGCAATCTGTTCCACTGATTAATTGTTCCCACTGTTAGGAAGTTTCTTCTTAATTCTAGGTTGCTTCTCTCCTTCCATCCATTGTTTCTTGTCCTGCCCTTAGGTGCTTTGGAGAATAGCTTGATTCCCTCATCTTTGTGGAAGCCCCTGGGATATTGGAACATTGCTATCATCTCTCCCCTAGTCCTTTCTTTCATTAGACCAGACATATCCAATTCCTGTAAACATTCCTCAGGGATGTTAGGTTAGCTTTTTTGTTGATCTTCTGTGCACTCTTTCCAGAGTCTCAACATCTTTTTTTATTGTGTGGTACATCTAAAACTGGATGCAGTATTCCAAGTGTGGTTGTACTAAGCAGTGGTGGGATTCAAAAATTTTTACTACCGGTTCTGTGGGCATGGCTTGGTGGACTTGGCAGGGGAAGGATACTGTAAAATCTCCAGTCAGAGGTGGTATTTTCCAGTTCTCCGAACCATTCAAAATTTCTGCTACCAGTTCTCCAGAACTGGTCAGAACCTGCTGAATACCACCTCTGGTACTAAGGGTTTGTAAAGTGGTACTAATACTTCTTGTGAACTTCATTCTACCCTCTATTAATGCAGCCTAGAATTACATTGGCTTTTTTTGGCTGCTGCCACACACTGTTAGCTACTATTTAAGTCAACCAAATATCATTCACCAAATACAGTATCCAAAATTTGGACTACACATTTCTGGAAGATGCTTAAGCATAACATTGTATTAAAGAAACTCTGACTAAGCTAAGTAGGTTATTATAATACAAGGTGGATAAACATTTGCAACATCATTCTTGAACAGTGCCATCACATCTTGTCTCTGTGCAGTTGTAATATCTTGATATCTTTCTAAAAACGTCAGTCCTAGATTTAGGGAGTAAGCAGGTGGCTCAGTGTAAAGTTGAAACCTGGGGAGCAAAGCTGATTTGTTAACTCCAAATAAATAAAAATGTCTAAGCTAAGAAAAAAAAACCAAACCTCTGTTTTGTGCCAACAACTCTTGATTCCATCAATTATGATGAGCACACTGATGAGATCCATGTTGAATGTGAGAAACCTCTTTCCATAAGGCAATAAACTATTCTGCCAGGATTGCCACACAACCCTATCATTTTTTTCTCTCTCAAATTTCCTAAAAGAAAATCTCAGTTTATTACATCATTGTAATGCATCTGATAATTTGATGCAATACTATGCCCTGCCAAATGTTAAATAATCCCTAACATTTGGCAGGACACAATATTGGCATAAAATGATAACAGAGAGTTGATGCTTTAAAAATGACTTTGGAAAGCAAAGATAATCCTATCCATAATTTTTATGGCACACATGGCCTTCTGTTATTGCAGCTGACACTATTAGCCTATTATTTTAGGTGATTTGTTTCCAATAGGTTTTAGTATTTTATTGCAAGGCTTAAATATAAATAATTTGCAGAGTAAAATAATATGGCAACTGAAATAAGTACATGTTCAAAGTGCAAGCTTAAAAAATCTAAATATTTTGAATCTAAGAAGGTATTTCAGATCTAAGCATATTTTTTCTTTTAAAATGTTTTCTAAGCAAACCCATTGCAAAGAATACTTACTAGAACTATGGAATGTTATGTACTACTTTGAAATAGTTTAGCCATAGGCTTTCTAGTTAGTCATCCACACATAAAGCATAAACGCAATGAATCTTTTTAAGCAGTTTTGTATAGCTTTTCATGTCTCAGACTCCACTAAAGAGGTATTCACAAGGTATGAAGAAGTGATGAAATATGAGTCATGTCACAATGCAAACCCATGACTTACAGAATTGCCTCAGTGATTGGGATGTATATCCATAAGAGTTGCATAGTGATGCCACCACCTGCTGTAGATGCCTATGTAAAACAGTCTATTTTAGAGCTGATGGAAACAAAATTCATTAGAAATGCCTTTTTTTGCCCAATGAGCCCTTTTTACAGTGATATCTATTTATGTCTTGCCATCTTCAATTGAGACCATTTTGTTTTGGAGCTATTTAGGAAACCATTTTCGAGTTCTTAAGTATTTAATACTTCTAATTTTGGTGTAATATTATTTTCTGTGGTGTTATTGTTTATTGTTTTTATTTCTTTGTCATTTATATATAGCGAATGAGTTCATAGACGGAGAGGGGAGAAGCCAAGTAGTTGATGAAGTTTTCTCCCCATTAGGTGCCTTTTATTGTGAACTGCAGCTTAACTTATGAATGCCCAAGACATAATAATGAAGTTGGAATCCATTGTTTGATTACAACTCTCATTTGGTCCAGATTTGGCGCCGTGCAATATCTACCTATTTCCAACATTGAAGGAATGCCTTTATGAACATGAAGAAGTGAGTCTCTCAGTGTAGAGTTCTTTCATAAAAGCAACCTTTTATCTGGTAGTAAATTCTTTCCCCAAATTTCTACCTGTAAAATAATGTAAATATTAGGTTGATAGGAATAAGCAAGTGATGATTTATGGGCATTTCTATGTTACAGAATTTGCCAAATCCCATTTTTTATATTTGACAACCCATATAAAAGTAGATTGGATCCGACATATATAAGTAATCCATAGTAAGAATAAGAACAATATGCAAGAAACTATGTGCTGGTAGATGGAATTTTATTAGCTTACCCTCTGAGCAGATTTAAGAATGCAAATAACTGCTTTTGAAGCCAAGTATGATTTATATTAAATAAATTGTCTCCAGATTTGTCTCTCTCTGTAGTCAAGTTTGCTTTTTATGTGTCTTGCCAATAGTGTTATTTTCTTTTTCTGGGCTGGATATAGGCTATTAGACAATACCAGTCAATTGACTTACTGCAACATTTTTCAGAAGTTCTCTGCAGGTTGTTCTTAAGTATATAGCCTCCACTAAAACACAGTGCTGGTCCTAAATTCAAAAGATGATTCTTCAGGGTTTTTCCAAGCAGGATCCTTTTCAGCACTGGTTTAAACAAACTTGCAGTCAACTCTCCCGCCAGTAAGGGAGCTCTAAGGGTAGGTTTTCCTCTCTTCTGAGGGATTCAACAACAAAAAAGTCCCGCCATAATTTTTAACTTTGTACAGCTTTCTTTCATCATTAGGAAACTGCCTACAGGACAGGTGAAAGAAAAATGTCACTGCTGACCTCATTAAGTGAATTTCCCAGGCCTTCCTTTTTCTCTCACAATAGAAGGCACAGTTTCCCTAAAGGTGCAGTACATTGTAAATCGATTAGACCTCCAACCCATTTCTTAAAGCTCTCAGCAGAAAAATGGCACTATCCACTATAGAAAGAAGCATTCTGGTACTGACTTCTCTGCTTATTCCTGTTCATAATTCATGGCTACATGGCAGTGTGTGCAGCAAAGTCTGCAATGTGTGCAGTGATGTTAGCCCACACCACATTTATGTAGTAGCATCCTAATGTTTGACTCAAATAAATATACCAAACATTTGTGTGATAATATTATACCTGTTTCATTATCATTATTCACCTTTCTCTTCCCATTAACTCTCTGTGTGTTTTCAAATCAGCATCATTATCAAATTTATGGTGTGGCATTTATTTACTCTGTATTCTGTAATCTATGTTACAGAGACTAAAAAGAAAATGCAACAATCACATAGGATTAAAAATAATAGATAGAATGCAACAATCACATAGGATTAAAAATAATAAAACAAGTTAAAACTGAGTCTCATGGAATAATTTGTCTGGTCTTTCCACTGTATCAAAAGATACAAAGTCTATTGAAAATTGAGTATATACATTTCATAAAGTCTTCATTTTTTGTTTCAGATATACAAATATCTTTCAGAAACATATTATTTTCTGGAACAATCCAAACCTGGTAGATCTAAAGGTTTTTTTTAAAGAAATAAATTCCAAATTTTAGGAATATAGTTTAATATCATATTAACATCTCTAAACCTCAACTGCCTTACTAGATTGCTGACTACATCGCTTATTAACTATATTAAATGTTTTTAATCAGTATGGAAAGCCAAAGAGAATGACCAAATCTTATTTCTTAGCACATCTTCAAATTTATTGACTTTCCAACCTAGAAAGATAAATAACCAATTGTCTTTAAAACTTGCTGAGGAATGCAAGAAACAAACAAACAAAACAGATTTTACTAAATTAATCATATTTTAAGATTTTAATTATATATATCATTTTTAAAAAGCTAAATCCACTGATTATTCTTGCTCTGGATACTTGGATTCTTTATTCCACATTTTATAGTATGGAAAAATATTGAATAATGTTTTATAATTATACATTATATGTTTTAATCTAAAGTTAATTTTCTTATCACTAAATTATGTGACTTCCATATATTTAAGTAATTGTTTGAATTTTTCATCCCACACTACCAATTGTATCTATGTGAATGGCTTCCTGCAAATGCTGTATAACTGCATTTTTATTTTAGAAAGTTTATGCAAATGCTGCAAATGCTGTATAACTGCATTTTTGTTTTAGAAAGTTTATGCTTCTGAAAATTGTTTAGAAAATAAACAAGGCATAGGAACTGACTTGGAAATTCTCAATTCTGAATTCAAATAAGGATTCCATATGCTTCAAATTTCATGGAAAATCAAAACTCATACAAAAGTATTTCAATCCATTCTCAGCAAGATAAAAGCAATACATATATTAATATTTCATTTCCATCTTAATAAAATACACAAAAAAATATTGTGAAAGTAACAAAAGTAGATGCAAAATTCAAGAATTTATTCAATCAATATTTTCTGAAGAAATACTCTGAGGTGGCTCTCAGTAGTTCATTTTGGAATCAAAGTACATCGTATATTGCACAGGATGGAAAGCAGACTCTGTTTCCAATTTCCTGTGGTATATTTTTCTTGTCCTCTTAAAAGTCCATATAAAGTCTGCAAGCAGAGGATTGGCGATCATCTGGAAGTACTAAGGCACATCTTTTTAAACTGCCTCCAGAAATTCCTTTTACACTGCTGTCGGCAATATTTTAAATCATGTTATTGGCAGCATCTTACTACTCATATTAGTATTTTATTAAATATTGGTACCAAGTGGATAAATGTAATTGCAGTAATGCTTCTGCTTTTGGTATGTAATTTTAAAAATGTACTTAAGTACAGAATTTGATCAGAACTTTAAAGGTTTCGTTGATTAAATTGAATAAACTTAGATTTAAAAATTATTTAACTTCAGAACAAAATAATTATGTGATTATTATGTATATGTACCCATATACATGTGTGCACCCACCCGTGCACAAACACACATAATTTCCAGACAAAAATGTTAACTTTTTCTAACTTGCTTTAAAAAATCTAATTATCTTGTTCATTAAAAAAAAAACAAAATAATTCCAATTGTTCAGGCATAGGTGTATACCCGCTTCCATCATTCTACTTTAGACTATATAGATGGAACTTCCATGCTCTGTAAATCTTTTCAATAGTATATTGCTATTGAAGTTTATTTAATAAATACATTGTATTCCAGTCTGTTTCAACTTCAGAAACAGTCTGGAAGAAGACATTGAATGGCTCATCAGGAAATTTGGCATTCGTCTCCCAACTACTTTTGAAAATGCCATTCCTTTCCTGTTCACCAAAATTGTTTGTTGCTCCCAAGATATTATTATCTGTTTAACAATCATTTTGGAAACACTGCAGGGTTTACTTGTCCCTGGAAAAAGAAACAAAGAGAGAGAGAAATCAGAAAGATCTATCAGTTTGCGCCTAAGTTTAATGACTGTCTGGAGTTTCAACAGTTTCAGAAAGATTGCTTTAGGATCTATAAAGTACTTCTGACTATTGTAATATGTCTCACTGCCAGTGGTGGGATTCAATTTTTTTTTTTTTTGCTACCGGTTTGGTGGGTGTGGCAGGGAAGGATACTGTAAAATCTTCAGTCAGAGGTGGGATTTGCTGGTTCTCAGAACTACTCAAAATTTCTGCTACCAGTTCTCCAGAACTAGTCAGAACCTGCTGAATACCACCTCTGCTCACTGCCCACAATGACATGATTGCATTTCAGGTTGGTTTGTTTATTTGTTTCTATCTCACTAATGAAACAACTTGGCAACTGGTTCACATTTAAGAGTGGCTGTGTTGTCCTGTGGTCATTGTGACATAATTTATGATATTTTTTGCTAGTTTCCAGCAGCTTTTGCCTGTTTCTGGCTTTCTAAAATCTGGATGAAAGAACTAGTAAATTGTCAGAAGCAAATTGTGTTTCAAATCATGAAGATTTATTTTATTTTATTCTTCTTATTTTTGCCAAAATCACAACAAACCAAAGTTGGGAAGTATAGTGTATCTTTATGTCAGGTAGATAGATGATTTTTTTATTATTCACCTGGTTCCTGAGGTAGGGGGTACATTTGCCATGCTTTTATTCCTTCTACATAATTTTCCACCTATGTACCAAGATTATTCCCTTAACAAGAAATTAATAAGAAATTTGTATTACAAGAAATTTATATTATAGGATGTTTACAGATTTAGAAAATGTGTATGGATGCTTCTACATAGGGAGATGAATATTGCATTTGTAATGCAGTAGGAACAGAACCAAAACTACACATGAATAAGAATATGGAATGCTTGGTGAATATTTTAACATAAAGTATGGAGCAGAGTATGCATAGCATATGATCTCATCTCAGTTTGCTAAATAAATATAAAATGCTGTTGATGTTAAAGTGTGTTGGTTGAGACACGAATGTACATGCACTTTTATATTCCGATGTTGTTCTATTGTTGGCTGAGAAGTGAGAACCTGAAGGATTTGCAGTGAATGTTCACTTGTAATGAGGAGTATGGATCTAAACATTGGTATATCGAAACCCAAGTAGTTGTGATGGATGAAGAAAATGAAGCAGAGTTATATAAAATCAAAAAAGAAAACAGATTAAGTAGATGAATTTGTGTGCCTTGGTTGAATATTATACTAAGAAGAAAACAAGGGTGGAAAAAATTCAAAATATGGAAATGTTATGGGTTGTGAATGGTTTATGGTGAAGAATAAATGTTTTTCAAAAGAAGTAAAATAAAATCTTTATATAAATATGAGATTTGGATATATCGGAAAAAACATAAAAGTAAGTTGATGGCAGAGGAAATGGACTACTAAAAAATCTGTATCGTAAAACTAGAGAAGATCAAGGAAGTTGTGGTTGGGTGGAGTTGATGAGACTGAAAAAGAGAAAGATGAAAATAAAAACAAAACAACAAAAAGCCATGTATGAAGCAGTATTTAAATGTTGTAGAAGCTGTCTTCTTCTTCTTTTTTTTTAATCTCATGCCTTTAATTTATCTGCCTTGTTATTTCTAGCAGTATTTCTCTAGTCTGCATATCACTGCTTACATGTATGCAAAGAATTGCATGATAGACATTGTACAGAAATAATGCATGTATGCTTCAACAGTGCCAAAGAGTGATATTATCTGTGCTAATTCTTCAATTTCCTAATCCCCAGGAATTCTTCTGCAGAATCCCACCAGTTTCAAACTGCTGCAAACAGTTTTGGTCTTTGCCATTTTTCAGCTTCAAGTCCTAATCTCAGGTTTCCAATCAAGTATATCTTAAAGATATATAAGTTTAGGTTCTAGGACTTCAGTTTCCATTAAATAAACATGGGCATTTTGTTACATTCTGTACTGTTGACTCTGTCTATTGTTCCTTTAACAGCGAATGGTATGCCAGATTTCCTGTATCAAATTTTGGTTGCCTCAAAGATCACATCCTTACTTGGATATATAAAATGCTAAGAAGTTTTTGGCTATTCTTTTTGAAACTGCTTGTTGATGAGGTCAGTGTTCCATGATGTCAGCCATGAATGTGAACTTACATGCCCAATTGTGATCATTCAGATGTCTGATCAACTTTCCTTTATCCTCCATTAAAATTCTGCTTCTTCGTAGACAAAAATATTACAACAGGAGGCCTCAATTCAAATAGAACATATCACAATAGCCACTTAATTTCACATTCTACTTTCTACAGATAATTAATGGAACTGGTAGCTATACCATGTTCTATTGTTAATGCGATTTACATTTTTCCTACAGTTGAAATTACCTCTGCTGTTCAAAGGGACAGTGTATAAATGCTGCTAAGGAAAGATATACCTGATTTACCTTAGGGAAATTAATGTCAACCTTCTGTGAGCTGGATATGACATTATCATGCACTATGATAAAACCATGCAAATTATTAAGGCTCAGATTATAGCAATTCAATGTAGCCAAAGCATATTTCATGTACTCATCACAGCATCATCAATTATGTCTCATATGCAGATATATAGTACAAACTGGACTGTATTATTAATGAATGAAGCTTCACCTATGGCAAGAGAATAGAAAACAAGATGTGTTCAGACGTTCTTCAAGTGCTGGCCAAAATGGTACTTAAAAATAAGTGAGATGTTTATTTATCGTCTGTGGCATTTTGTTTAATATTTAATTCCTATCTGAAACTGATTATTATACACACCCAAACAATGATACAGATAACCAAGCACACTAGAAGCTGCTTAGAATTTCACTAGAAATATGCAAACTGTTCATGCTCACATTAGATTAATAACTGAAAATTTGAATACATTAGCCAAATTTGGAAAGTTTCTAAACAATGGGAGGGTTCTAAAGATGTCTGGAGTAAGGTATCTAATTATGTGTATGGTCTTAATATTTTGAATTATTGCTACGGTTCCTGATGTCATCCCTATCTCTAGACCTGCTATGTCAATGGTAAACTCTATAACAGCAAATGGAGTTTTTCTTAGGAGAGAAAAGTACAATGTCTCCCTGTATATATTTGGGTATTTTCATAAAGCAATTTGAATGCTACCATTTAACACTATATTTAAGTGTTGCTTTTTAATTAAATATTAAGTTAGTCTCTGAACTGTAGTGTTGCAGGAAATTACGAGTCTCAGACTTGGGAATCGAAAAATAAGTTGGTTTTATTTGCGCAAACAGGTTCAGAGTATTTTAGTGAGAGTCACTTCTGAACAAATTTCTTATAGAACAGCACATGCCTATATACTTCTTCAGAAGGGGCAAATCACAGAAATATAACTTGTCAGTCATTCATTGGTTATTTGAAACACAGCTTTCCCACTCCCCTGATGCTAGGCTAGGATGGCTGGATGTCACAAACCTATCTTACTAAACTCCCTAGCTTGTGGTTTTGTTACAAGCGAGACAAGTTATCTTGGCCAATATGACTTTGTGACCGATAGATGATCCTTGTGGTTTGGCTTTTCACATTTCCTTGGTTCTTTCTCTTGCTAATACCACACATTTCACTATCTATAAAACTTGTATCATCATTTCTCTAAAATTAATATAGTTTTATGCCCTGCCTTAGTAGAGGCCTCAACTAATATGACTAGATCAGATAATTTTCTATAGGATGTTAACTCAAGCACAACTGCAGGTATTGTAAAGTTTATTGGTTTTAAGAAAACATGACATGAAAAAGAATCAGTAGGGGGTGCAAAAGGCTCGCTGTTTGAAGGCTCAAATCCTTGGTAGGCTGAACACTTAAAAGTAATTTTCTGCTTCACATCACAAATAGAAGGTAAACACATAACCCTACAATCATGCATTGAAATTCTGTGTACAGTGTTCAGATAAGTGTTCACACCTGCTATAAATGTAAACATATATCTACACCTGCTTGATTATATAGAATAAAGAACATTTAGATTTGTTCATTGGAAGTGGACCCTGAAATGATTTTATTTACATTTCCAATCAAAGCAAAAAGAATATAGAATTATTTGAGCTTTGAAAGAGATAGCTATTTTAGGACTATCAGATACTGTATGAGCCAGAAAAAATCCAGATGAACATTAGATGGCAGCAAAAAGTTAAGAGTTCTATTTTTCTGGCCTGAATTTTTTTTCAACCCAGATTTGATAATCCTACACTAATGCATTTGTAGAAAGAAAGCCATTGAAAAGATTAAATCAGGCATTAATTTCTCCTATCTGTTTAATTTTCAGCACAAATTGATCTGGCTTAGCTCCTTGATTTAAAAAAGTAAACTGAGTGTCAATAAGATGTGCTTTTTCTGAATCATTTGACTGTTCTTTTTTTCCCCTTGCATAAAACGGAAAAGACTTACAAATAAGCCTTTTCAAGTTGATAGTTATATTTGAATAAAATAAGGTACTTAGGGCCCAGACAGGTAGATATATTAAAGTAAAATTCAACACTTTTTAGCAGAAAAATAGAGTAGCATAAAATATTGTTCTCCCGTCAGTAGGCCTTGATTTATCTCAGTATTAAGGCTGGCAAATTACAGTTTTGTTTTGTTTTTTAATGCAATTTAAGGCAAGTTTGATGGATTCACCTGGCCTTGCTTCCAATTTCTTTAAGTGTTTCCTGCTAATGAAAAAAACAACCATCAACTGGTTTTCAGATAACATACCCATTAATTTTAGAAATCAGATTAGCTATATCTACCTATCCATCTGTAATATTTAATTAATTACTTTGGTTTGGGCTATTCTCTAGTCCTGACCCTTTTAGAGGGGTGGTCTCAGACTTAAGAGCACTATCGTTTTATGACCAATGAATGAACACTATGTAGCCTTCCTCTTTCCCATAACTATTGTTTATTTTGTAGACTCTTCTGCTACTTTCATTATTTTGCCTATTTTTTAGTTCTTCGTTTAAAAGCTTTGCTTGGCTACAAATCAGATTTCTGCTGATTCAACCTGTTACTTTTTTTTTTTGCCTGTGGCACTATGCTGTCCAAAGAGAAAGGAAAACAGTACACTCATCAGTTGTTTAATAAGAGAAAGCAATTGCAATAGCAGATCAATCTCTGTAAAGGCTGTCAACCGACCATATTGCTGGAAGAAGACTGTTGAAAAATCTTAGTTAAATCTAATACATGGTTTAATTTTCACATTATTTAGAAAGAGGGAGCAATAAACTTTAGTTATACTATCCATTTTCAAATATATTTAAGGTCTTTCATTAGACAAAAGGATAGCATAATCCTTTGAAATGTAAATCAAGCATCTGCTGATTCCCCCTTTGAAGTATATATATGGGAATGAATAAATTGGAAGGGGAGGGAAGCTCCCAATAAAATAAGAACATCATTGACAAAAATTAAGAGCTGAAATCTCATTCAGATCTTTCAGTTCAGACTATTCCAAAGCAGCTGCCCATAAGAGATTTAATATTAAAGTAGAATAAATAATTCCTATAATCCCTTTGCCGAAGACAGGTTTTGATGTTTGTATAGAGTTTTGAGTTTGTTTAATCTATTACTATGCCCAGCTTGTTGGTTGTGCCATAATAGCAATAGCACTTAGACTTATATGCTGCTTTACAGTGCTTTACAGCCCTCTCTAAGTGGTTTACAGAGTCAGCATATTGCCACCAACAATCTGGGTGTTCATTTTACTCACCTCAAAAAGATGGAAGGCTGAGTCAACCTTGAGCCTGGTGAGATTTAAACTGCCAAATTGCAGGCAGCTGTCAGTCAGCAGAAATAGCCTGCCAGTACTGCACTCTAACCACTGCACCACCGTGGCTCATAAACCAATTAGCTACTAAAAAAAGCATTTTGTTGCATATTGGAATTAATGGCAGAAGGTTTTGTTTTGTTCTTTGATGAGTTATGGAATATCAATCTAATTGAATCAATATATGTATCATGGTGTTGGATATTCCTTGAAAAAGTTGGTATGTTTGGTATACTAGAACAACTTAAATAATATTTCATTACAGAAGAAATTAATTTTCAGAATGTTTTCCAATTCTAAGACTTAATCATGAATTTTAATTTAACTGGCAATATGAAATAAAGAAAAAGAAAAGGGAAGAAGGAAAATATTATATTCTATTGTGTTGATATGTAGCTGGAATATTCTAGCACATTATTTTCCACTCCAATATTCATTGAAAAAAATTGGGAGATTTCTGGAAAATATTGGAAAGTCTACTCACAAATTACTATATTAATCTCAAAGAAAAGGTATTTAGTTATATAAAGATCCATTACTTCTTTAAATGGTAGCAGCCTGTCACCCTGGGTATACGTAACTTAGAAAGTATCATTTGGTATAATATAAATATAGCCTAGCAATTCAAATACTCACAAGTAGTATTATTAGTCCAATTGGTATGACTACCAATTAGGCCCAAAACATTTCTTTTTAGAAATTAAACACTGAAAGTTAGCACATCAAGATTCTCATCTGCGCTTTTATACTATTAATGTGAGCAGTATTATTATTTAAGTGTCACTTCTAGTTGTCATGGCTGTCTATTCTGTCTATATGGAGATATTCCAGTTTTAAATAATCACCAAGAATGTAAAGATAAGGTAAAAAAGAAAGAGTCAAATATGTAAAAACATGAAGAAATAACAACCTAATAGAATTATAATGCAAGAATAGCTAACATAATGAATACTTTTTTCATTATAGATTGAGCCAACTATAGTAGTAGTGGTATTAAAATAAAGTACTTTAAAAAAGAAATATGGCAAACTACAGAAGAATCTGTAAACATAACCAAATTATTTCAGAAAATCTGATCATGCAGTGATTAATAAATTAGAAGAGGCAAATCTACATGGCAAAACTAACAAAAAGAGATTTAACAGAGTGTGTAAACGTTCATATAACAAATTTGATTTCACATGTTAGCAAAATGATCTTTAAGTTCATACAGCAGAGATAAGAGAGTTACATGGAAAAAGAGATGCCAGATTTCAAATTGATTTTAAAAAATTCTGAGGAACAAAGGCTATTACTGTCGCATGCTGGATAATTGAGAAAGCCAATGAATATTAAAAAGAAGTCAAAATGGGCTTCATTGATTGTAGATCTTTGATTGTGTAAACTATCAAACTATGGAATAGTCTTAGGAAAATGGAAATACCAGAGCATCTCATTGTCCCCATACAAAACCTAAAAACCTATTTGGAAGCCATAGTCTGAATGGAACATAGTTAAACTGTCTGCAGATCAACAAAAGAAAGAGACAAGGCGGAATATTTAGTTTATTAATTCAAACTATATGCTGAATATATATTTAGGGCACTTGGATTAAAAGATAAGTGTGCCTTTAAATATTGAAGGTAAAAATATGAACAACCCACACCATACTGGTGACAGTATGCTGATAACTGAAAGTGCAAATGTCTGGAAATTGTATTATAATAAAAGTCTAGAGGCACAGTGAAAAAATAGGACCAAGAAGAAATATAAAGAAGACTAAACTAATGACAGCAGGTATGAAAAACAGCTTTAAAACAGACAATGAAGAGACTGAAGTAGTGGGAAATTTCTGTGGATTTGATTTTTTTAGAAACAACTATCAACGGTAAAGGAAATGGCAATCAGATATATGCTTCAAACTATCGATAGGTGGAATAGCAATAAAAACCATAGAATATCTATTCAGATGTCATGATATTTCTATGCCTACAGAGATCCGAATCAGGCAGGCAGTTGTTTTCCCTGTGACATTATAGAAGCAAAAAGTTGGCCTTAAAAGAAGCATGATAGAAAAATGTATCATAGAACAAATCAACCTGAGAATTTTCAGGTTGAGACAGAAATGACTAGGCTCAAATTATATTTTGTATATATTATGTGAGGATCATTGTTGTTTAGAGAAAGCTCAAGAAAAGAGAAAAAGAAGATAATTACAAGTAAGGTGGATGGAAGTAATTGCAGTGATGTTGGGTACACCAAGTTAGAGACAGAGTTTGCTGGAGAAAATCTAAATTGTATGATTGCTAAGAATAGATATAGACTCAGTGGCATAGAATTAAATCAAATCAAATATATTGGTAGCCATTACATTTAGCAGCAATCTTAGAATTATAGGATAGCTACTATCTTCTATTTTGGCTAACTTGTATAGATTCATTAAAAAAAATCTCATAGCTATTTCTTTTTCTTCAAACTATATTCTGCAAATTATCAGTTTATAATCTGTGCTAAGATTTTAATTTAAATAAAGATTCAAAGTTAAATTGAAGTGTTTCAAAAATAACTTCTGCAAAGGCAGTAGAATATATATATAGTTTGGGATTTAAACTAATTTGCTATTTTTTCATTAATTTGTAGAGGATATTCTTTTTTCACATATACTTCTACATGTTTCACAAATACAACATTGTTTCTGATTATATTATTTTTCAATTTCTTCTGCTTTATTGGATGAAGTTATGAACTCTTCAATAGGCTCCACTTCAAACTCTGATTGTGTTAATTGCTCTCCCAATTAAAAATATCAGCCAGTTTTAGAATATTGAATATTCCTTCCCTAAGAGGTGATCATTGTGGAATATATTAAGAAGGAAATTTGATCTTTTTTTAAAAAAAATGGTACTCTATTAATGTGTTAAATCTCTGGGATACATTTAAGGCATTTAAAAGCATCAATCAAGAGATCCATTACTGCTTTTATCTCAGAAAAAAAGGGACTTAGATACACTAATCTTATGCCATTAGAAAGGATGATTAAAGATTCAGTCTTGTTATATACTAGAAATCCCACAAATGAATCATATCAAGCATTGATAGCAGCAAAGCTTAAACTGAGACTTCTACTTTGAGAAATGTATTAACTAGAAATATTGGGCAATATGTGAAGAAAGTTATTGGCATATTGCATGAATGAGAAAAAGCTACATTTTACCTGGACTTCAGGCCAATGATGGACTATTATAAACTAAACAGAATAATTAATAATTAGCTTTGTAATTTTTATACAGATTTTTAAAACTACAAAAACCTAAAACCAAATGACAAATTAATTCCTTGGGGAATATTGACAGAACAATTCCCAGGAAGATAAAATAAATTGGCACAACCCCAGAAATCACAGAGACACAGGAATCTATAAAACTGGGGAAAGCTCATAGACTGGATTGACCTCCAGCTGAGTGGTACAACACCTTTATAGGTCTATTTTCACATGATGTATATTGTTGGGGGTCTATAATCAAATTTGTAAAATGTCATATTTACTTTATCATATTATATTATGGTACATTTATAATGTGAAAAAGAGCCCCCCACACATACCCGATAAATAAGGTATAGACCAATGTCTTTGTTTAATGTGGATGCTAAATATTAAGTGAAAGCAAGGCAGGAAGCTTCAGAAAATATTTCCATCAATAATATACCCCTTCTCTATCTGGATTTATAAAAATAGACAAACATCTAACAATGTTCACCTAGTGATTGGTATGATGGACACTGACATATATATATAAATTGGAATGAATTGTTCTAATTCTGCTAGATCCTGGAAAAATCCTTTGATGTGGTTCAGATTGAATATATGTTTATGTTTATTTATCTGTATTCCTCCATTATTTTTACAAGTAACCTAAGGCAGCAAACATTTAGAGCTCACTTTCATCCTCCTATTTGAAGCTTGTTCCAATAAGATATGGATTTCCACCATATTTTGTCCATTTTGTAAGGATTATAAAAAATAAATGAAAGTCAGCATTTGTAGGAGATGACTCAGCTGAGCCTGAGGGAAGGGTCAAGCATTTCATCAATCTTGAGTTTATTTGAACCCCCAAGATTTCTAAATCCAGCTCACCTTGAATTCTAATGATTCTTATTTCCTGTCAATTTGCTTTAACTGTCAGTGATTCAGATTCTTCTAGAGGGCAATAAACCTGTATTCATTTGAACTGCCTTGCTTCCTGGTTACTTCCACCTGACAGCAATTCTTATTTACCTGAATTGTGAAATGAAGATCTGGAATAATCAGTTCTAGGGTTTCAATGAGTCAGATGTTGAGAAATGTAGAGTATATTTATTTGTTTCAAAAAGTAATTAATTCAGCAACAATATTTTGTGTCTATCTGATTTTTCAGATATTTATGTTTGCAAGGGGATGGACATTAGATATTATGTTAGCGTAATAAGAATTTGAAGAGTTTTCTTTTTAAAGTGATGTGATCTTGCCCAGCTATAGGTTTGTTTTGCTTTCAAATTGCTTCATATGTCAATACATTTTTTAGAAGAAACATTATGGCTAAGGATCTTAATGTGACATGGAACTATATTCTTAAAAATGAAATTTATCATCTTAGAATAGCTTTGGCTCAATGAAGCCTGGGGCATACCAAAGAGGAAAATCTTATATAATGAAAGAATCTGATTTTAAGGAATGGATCCAGAACAAGAACTTGTAATCTTTATTCAAAATATATGAGTAGTGTAATTTGGTTACATTTAATGCATAAACTTAAAAATTCAATTAATCTTACATTATTTGTGTTATTATATGTATCATTTTTCTGTAATTGGATCTCTTTTTGCCACTTTTACTTTATTTTAATCACTAAAATATATTTAGGAGGAATTTTTATTGTGTATTTGTTATGCTTTTTCCTTTATGAGATAGTTGTTTCTATTAGACTATACATAAAAAAGAGAACTATAGCTACTTATATGTAGTCATTATCAGGAGTACAGAAACATAATATATTTCAGCTTCTGACTAATATCATTTTATTAGCACGTTAGCTTACGAAGCAAAGGAGAAGACAAAAAATGCATGTTTTATTACTACTATTGCAATGATCAACCAGAGAATGGTGTTGCCTAGCAACTCTTTGCTCCTCAGCTTTGGCTGGACTGCATGAGTACAGGAAGAATATTTTGAATCTCAAACTCTTCTCAGGTTTCTTAGGATCTGCATCTTCCTGTATATAGTCTGGGGCTCAAGTGTTGGAAATTCATGCATATCTCTGTGCATCAATTTTGCAACTAGACTAGTGGGATTTTCAAGAGGAGCAAACCCACTCTCCTTTAAAGGCAGCATGGATTTTACTGCTGTTTAGATACAATATATGTGTTCCTAGTTTATGATACATGCTCAGGGTAATGAATAAATTATAACTTAATAGTTTACAAAAAAATTGCAGTATTTTATAACCAAAGAAGAGATATTAAATTCTGAGTATTTTTTTCCAAGATACTCTCAGCATATGCCTATTGAGTTCTATGCCGAATATTAACTTTGGATTTTTCAACAGCTCTTTTCAATCTAATGATTTTTAAAAACAAATTCTTATTTGTTTATCCTCTGTTTATTTCAATACTCTGAACAATAAACATTACATAGTAAAAGTGGACTTCTTAAGCATCAGAGTTCAAAATAAAATAAATGAGTAATTCTTTGTGTACGATAGCAGTGGTTGCCAACTGGAGGCCTGGGGACTACTGGTGGTCCGCGAGAAAATGTTGGTGGTCTGCAGGGAAATGTCTCCCCCAAAGCAATTAATCCAGGCTGCACGGAACAGAAGGCTGTGTCACCCACATGGCCCACCCACCCGCTGGCCCCCACCCTTTGGCTGAGCGCAAACCTTAGCTCGAGTAGAGCCACATGAGCTGGAACTGGAAGGTAAGACCAATGGTGGGGGAGGGAAATCCGCCCCAGGGTGGCTTGTTGACATTGGTGGGAAAGTCAGTCCCATACCCCAGAGCAGCAGTAGTCACAAGACTGGCCCTTTGGTCATCCCGGAGCAGCTCCTCCAGTCCATGTTAGTCTGGTGCACCCAGCTAGAGGATCAGCTGCTCCAGGATGACGAAAGGGCCAGTCCTGTAACTACTGCAGCTCTGGATTATGGGACTGACTTTCCCACCAATGTCATCAAGCCACATCAGTCAAAATTCATATTAATGGTCCGCGGGATTTAAAATTATGAGTTTGGTGGTCCCTGAGATCCAAAAGGTTATACTATACTATAGCTATATAAATTTAGAATACATGGATGGATGGATGGATGGATGGATGGATGGATGGATGGATGGATGGATAGATGGGTGGATGGATGGATGGATGGGTGGATGGATGGATGGATAGATGGATGGATGGATGGATGGATGGATGGATGGATGGATGGATGGACAGGAAAGTTGAAGTGCCATTGAGATACCCGGTCATCTACTTTCACATAAGAATACATTTGTATTTCATTCAGAAGCATACTTCATTGAATCCAATTTTCTTTAGTTTCTCTCTCTCTCTCTGTGTCTCCACAAACACAAACAGATATACTATTTTTCTGCAAGAAATATTAATTGCAAAGTTATAAGATCTATATTTAATATTAGATTAATTATATTGTTATTTCATATAAAAATGTCACACTATGTATATGAGACATATACAGCACTGTTTGCACACAAATACAGCACTGTCTGTTCAGGAATACAAGCCTTGTTTAAACTCAGTTAATCATGCTATCTAGCATTACCAGTTTTATCTATAGCTGGCGAAGGATGGCTGATGGCCAATAATATCAGAAATTAATTGATTGTTTCTACAGTAGTAATATTATGCATAAACTGTTTATAAGAAAAGATATATGAGAAGAAAGGCCATCATCCAAGCTAAACTGTGATACAAATATCCATTTTCTTTTTGTTTTGTAATAATTTTCAATGCTCTTATTACATAAGACTGTTTGAAGTTTTCCTGCCCTTTGTTTATGCTTTAAAAAAGAAAGTTTAATTAGATTTCTGGTGAGGACTTTATTATGAAAATGCAATAGTTTAATTTGATATGTATTTTTTTAAAAAAATCATACTTTTAGACAAAGAAATTACAAACATATAAGAATTTCATGAAAATTGGACGGAATCTGCTTAGATACAATATGGAATTTCAGGACTGCAGGCTAAATTGGGAAAACAAATAATCATTTTTGTGTGTGATTGCCAAGGAAACTACACTGATCTTTCCATGAAGTTACCAGGAGAGTCGAACTCAACTCCCTAGTCCCAAAAGAGCCTTTCTTTTTTTATGACTAGTGATGGTGGAAAAAATTCTTCCAGTTACACTTACCAAATTTATACACAAAAGAGAAAATACTTGAATCACAAATTCTGCACTTTCACAATGCTTACATCTGACTTATGCTTTGAAGAATGCTCAGAAAGAAGATGTGGATAAATTGCATTATGCTAAAGAAAACATATTTATAAAAAGTATGCATGCCTGAACATTTGTAAGTATGGGCATACATGTATGTATATAAACATTCTTGTTTTCTTAAATATCAATTTCCATATGGAGCAAAACCACACTTCAAACAAAATGTGTTTTAAAAGAATTAAGCAATAAAATGAGTAAATGTTGAAATAACAAATTTGTTATCTTTTATGTGTGTGAAATTAGACTTAAGAAGCACAGTTCTAAGCTAAGTTAGATAAGTCTGAGAATTAATTCAGTCAGTTTTTGAAAGATAATTCTGCTGAGTTAAACTAATGAAAGCTACAAAGCTAATTAAAATCAGGCATCAGATTCTTATGTACTGTTTTTGATTTGCCATTCATGGAACTTAGAACTTTTTCTTTTTAAAATGCTTCCAAATGATGCTTTGACATAATTTAGACAGGAAAAAAAATGACTATTATATTTTTGCACATGATCTGGAAAAATGGGAAGCAAAAGAAAAATTTCAACACTATTTTCCATTTTCCCTATTATCTTTTCATTTGCCATTATCTTCATTCACTAAGTTCCATTTTCTTTCATCTGTCCAGATAAGGACATTTGTGCTCAGAAGTTGTTTTCTGCATGCATAAACATAATTTGCTGGAGGTAATGTACTCGGGGACTCATCCAAATGTAGCTTTGTGTAGACATCTCTGCATTAACTTTAGTGGGGTTGATGTTTTAACATATGTGCTTCTGACACATTGTTTCTGATCCAACAAGAAATCAAACGGACATGCTGGCTTAATGGAATCAATTTTGGAAATGCTCCAGAATGCCTCCTAGGACAAAGGAACAAAGCTGGCTTATAAGTGTAGAATTAAATTTGGGACGGGGTGGTGGTGGTAATTTATCTTGCCACCCAACCCTCCTGTAAACCACATGATCAGATGAATAAAATATTCAGAGGTAATATGAGCAGCAATGCAATCAGTCTTCACTGGATGTATCAACAGCGCTCCATTTGCAAAATGGAAATAACCTTTTATTCAGTTTGGGGAGAATTTAGGGTTGTAGGTTAAGGAAGCACCACGTAACACTTGAGGTAGAGCTCAGGCTTAGAAAATAGGTTTGGGAAGTTATTTCATATCTGTAAATCCCTGTTATAGAGTTTCTACTATAGTTTTCAATACTTACTGAAGATTGTGCTTTCAGTTTTCAATGGTCATGGTTGGTAGCTGCATAAAGAGACTTGTCAGCAGTGTGTGGTCCTGGAAATATAGATTGCCCATTGTGAGTTTAAATTGTAAAAAAAAGGTTTAGCAGTATGGGGGCAGCACGGTGGCTCAGTGGTTAAGATGCAAGTACCACATGATGAGGTGAGCTCCCACCCTCGCCCCAGCTGCTGCCAACCTAGCAGTTTGAAAGAGTGCAAATGTGAGTAGATAAATACCGTGTTTCTCCAACAATAGGGCCTCCACCAATAGGAAGGCCCAGCATGTTTTCTAGGCATAAAATCAAATTAAGCCCTTCCCCCCAAATTTAGGCCTATTTTAAAACATGCAAAATAAGGGGGAAGGGTGGGGGGACTTGCTGTTAGGAGCGCCCCATGGGCAGCAATTCCTTGCCACCAGCTGCTCCTAATGGGCAATCATGGCAGAGTGCAGAGAGCTCCCTACTCCTGCCAAGCACCTTTGCGGCAGACCCAAGACCTTCAGTGCCCGCTGCTGTTGATTTCCCTTCTGCCCATGCCACTGCCACGTTTGGAGCTGCCGCTTCTGTGTTTGGAGTGCTGCTGCCATTTGGAGTGCCACCACCATTTGGAGCACCACCAACACGTTTGGAGCTGCCACTTCCGCGTTTGGAACCCCACCGCTGTTTGGAGCACTGCCACTGTTTGGAGTTGCCATGTCCACATTTGGAGCTGCTGCCGCATTTGGAGCTGCCGCTTCCGTGTTTGGAGCACTGCCACTGTTTGGAGCACCACCACCATTTGGAGTGCCGCCGCCACTCCAGACATGGCAGCAGCTCGAAACGTGGAAGTGGCAGCTCCAAACATAACGGCGGTGCTCCAAATGGTGGCGGCACTCCAAATGGCAGCGGCACTCCAAACACGGAAGCAGCAGCTCCAAATGTGGCAGCGGTGCTCCAAATGATGGCGGCACTCCAATGGCAGCGGCACTCCAAACACAGAAGTGGCAGCTCCAAATGTGGCGGCAGTGCTCCAAATGGTGGCGGCACTCCAAATGGCAGCGGCACTCCAAACACGGAAGCGGCAACTCCAAATGTGGTGGCAGCATGGGCAGAAGGGAAATCTACAGCGGCGGGTGCCAAAGGTCTTGGGTCTGCAGCAAAGGTGTTTGGTGGGAGTAGGGAGCTCTCTGCGCTTCGCCATGATCACCCGTTAGGAGCAGCTGGTGGCGAGGCTGCCCGCGGGGCACTCTAGATGAGGATGCAAGGAGGGGAATTAAGTCACCCCTGAAAAGACGGCCTTGCCGTTTTTTCGGGGCTCAAAAAAAAAAAAGGCCCGGCCTTATTTTGTGGGAAACATGGTAGGTACCACTTTAGCGGGAAGATAATAGTGCTCCATGATGTCATGCTGAGTACACGACCAGGGAAATGTCTTCGGACAGCATTGGGTCAATGACCTTGAAACAGAGATGAGCACTGCCCCTATAGTCGGCAATGACTAACAGAGAAAAATCTCCCCCTCTTCTTTATTTTAGCCGTATGAGAGATTTAACTGATATGACATCCCTCACTGGTCATTCACTAGTCAAGCTTTTAGCTTCAGTTCATGATTGTAAATTATGGTTTTTGCATCACCAATATGCCCCGAGACAGACTGGGATGCACGGTAGCTGGAATTTTGAAGTAAGATTCTATTGTTGTCCTAGTTGAAACTAAGGCACTCTTTTAGCTGATATTGACAACTCTTACCAAGAAATTCACTGCCATAAATTTTATGTTATCCCTCAAAACCCACTATCAAATGTTTCTAACACATTTAGACTTCATTTTCCAAAACTGTTTTTGCATATCAAATTTCTGGGAGGGGAATAGGTGGAATTATATAATGAGCAAAAGATAATTTACTCTTCATTGGCTGCATTACCAGTGCTTTATTTTCAAAATGAAAGATATCAATACCCTATAGTGCCAAATACTAGCTACGAAGCTTTGGGTTTTATAATTAGAAATCCCCTTTCTACATTTACATTGGAATGGGTAATAATTTTCAGATTCAGATGTTCTGAATTGCTATATAAATCAGTTCAGATTTGTGTGCCAATTACATTTTTGTTTTCCCCTCCAAATTCTGTTACATTGTTTATATCTCAAAATATGTGTAAACTTCAAATAAAACTGTTAGAAAATGCATATTATAGAGCAGTACATGCACAAATAAAATGCATATATTTAAAATTTGGAAATGTAAAGAATGCAGATATTCAACAATATATATGATAAATGTGGAACCAAGTAAAACCTCATGAAACTGCATATACCTTTGCGTTCATTTATTTTTTAAAAAATACACAAATTGTGGAAATAGAGTGAGCTTAAAGTAGGAAAAATAGAAAATTAAGCAAAACTATAACATTATAGTTTCATAGAAAGTGGTGTCAGCCAAGCTTTAAAGAAAAGTTTTTTAAAAAAATTATATTATTCAATTATATCCAGGGGTGGGATTCAAAATTTTTAATAACCGGTTCTGTGGGCATGGCTTAGGTGTTGGGCATGGCTTGATGGTCATGTGACTGGGTGGATATGGCTTGGTAGTCATGTTATTGGCTGGACGTGGCCAACTCAACATCACTCACATTGAGGCACGCATCTCCTCGCCAGGCCTCTCATGACTGTGGGGAAGCTGCAACAGTCGTAAGTGTGAAAAATGGTCATAAGTCACTTTTTTCAGTGCCATTGTAACTTTGAATGGTCACTCCACACAAGCAGAGTACCAGCAAAGGAGGGGAAAAAATCTCCAGAGATGTTCCTGAGACAGGAAGTCTAGTCCTGCCAAGAATGTAGTAAGGGTTATCTTGATCCTATATTTTGTTTGTCTTTGATCAAAAGAAAAGTAGTCTCAGGGATGAAAATAGATAATTTTGACTGAGTTGGTGTTCAAATTCAACTTCACTGAGGGCAAGACAGGTTGAGGATAAATATAAAGATTACATTGCATTTAAATTTGGACCCACAATACACTTTTCTTCTCCATAGGGAGACATCTATTACACAATACTTTCCATTATTCTGAAAGCACAATATGAGTGCTTTAGCAAGGCCTTGGTTAACTCTTCTACTGTAGTTGAATAATACATTATTACTTTTCCACCTTACCATCTTGAGTTCTGTAAGTGGTATATATCATATTTCCCTTCAGCTCTACTGCCAAGGTTTTTAGACAGCTGCCTTGATTGCATGAAAAATGTGTGTCAAATCTAATCTATACTGTACTTGAATTTTTTTAAAAAATACTACCATGCTATTTTTTTTTCAAATATGTTATAACAGTCTGTTGTAAAAGTGCCTTTTACTGTATTTTATTAGAGACATAAAATATGGAAATCAAAATGTTTTATGCAGTTCTTTGAAAATTTTACATACTCAACATTGAGACACTCATATGACAGGCTGTACGCAGGGAAATAAATCATTTGAATAAATATTCATATGAATGTTAAAATATATTATAAAGTATGTTATATTTGCAATCATTGTAGTTTATACTTTAAAGCCATGCCTGTTTTACAAACTTCTTACACCTAGTATAGTAGTGTAAAGCCACTGAGAGAAAACATAACCATGGATTGGTTAAAACTTTCTATGAGTATGGTACTGCAAAAAGCACTCTAACTCAATGTCCACTATCTAAAATATCACTTACCATTAGGAACATGTTTTGTCATACTTATACAGCTAGTCTTCAACTTTCGACCACAATTGAGCCCAAAATTCATGTTGCTAAGTGAGACATTTGTTAAGTGAGTTTGGCCCCATTTTGTGAACTTTCTTTCCACAATTGTTAAGTGAATTGCTACAATTGTTAAGTTAGTAACACAGTATTTAAAGGAATCTGGCTTTCCCATTGATTTTGCTTGTCAAGAGGCTGCAAAAGGGGACCACATGACTTTGGGAGACTGCAACTGTCAGAAATATGAGTCTGGCCAAGCATCTGAATTTTGATCACATTAGCCATGGAGATACTGCAACAGTCATAAGTGTAGAAAAATGGCCATAAGTCACTTTTTTCAGTGTCATTGTAGCTTCAAACAGTCTCTCAATGAAGTGTTGTAAGTTGAGGACTACCTGTATAACAAAAAAAATGAATAAATATATCTACAAATGTAGCAAAAATGGAGCAATTAACAGTTTAGAGCAGGTGTATCAAAGTCCCACCATCAGGGCATGTCATGTTATGTATCATGACTTTTCCCCCCTTTGCTAAACCAGATGTGGACATGGCCAGTGCATGATATATCCAGCCCACAGGCTGCAAGTTTGACAGGCCTGGTTTAGAGGTTATAAATTTGGTATAATTCCATGTGCCATTGAATGTAAGTTATGTATAAAAAGGATTTGATGAGTGAATGTTAATCCACATGTTTTTGCAATGTGCAAAGGCTCTGAAATGGGTTGGGCTTTCAGACGATACTGGTCCTTGGGAATTTTTCTTCATGTTTTCTTTTCTATTTTTTTTTAAATCCCAGAAAAAAACAAAAACAGAGCACGATGAAGTTTACTGTTCCTTTGTTCAAGGAGATCAAAGTAGAGCTTGGGTTATGACCCTTGCAATGCCCTCAGCAATAGTACTATTCTGGTTAAGAATGTCTTCAAAAAATGGACACTCATCAGTCATTTCTTTCATTCTTTCATTCTTTTTTTAATGTTTAACATTTTTTATTGAGCTATAAAATATTATAAGATATAAAATACAAAAGTAAATAGAAAAGCAGTGGGGAGGAAGACGGGAAAAAGAAATAAGGATAAGAAATAAGAAAAAGAAGCATTGACTTCCAACTCTCTCTGTTACAGAAAAATGAGGCATTATCACCAATTCACAACTTTTTGCTTTTCCATAATGATATGAACATGCCATTTCTATAAAGATCTATCAATCTATTTGGTAAAACCCAAAATCAAAGACTCTTTTCTACTTGAAGCATGAAGTTCAGAAGCAGTCTACATGTGGAAATAAAAGGACTTATATTCTTTTCTTTAATCGAAACAGTCAATTTTGCCATTTCAGTCAACTCCATCAACTTCTGCAACCAATTTTGTCCTTCAGAACAAGAGTAAAGAAAGGTGAGAATTATGTTATGTTAGAGATAACAATAATTACATATACTTGTAAACATCAAAATTCATTAAAACTATAATGTTTAAACATTTGGAAAACTTACATTATCATTGTCAGAAAGTATACTACACATATTTCTGTTTACTTTTTTTACACATTGTCATGGTTCCATATTTTTCCACTACAAATCATTTTGTATTCTGTTTGAAGATCTCAGACATATTCATAGTTTCTGCTTTGATTTATAGTTAAATCAGTTATTTCCACTAGCTGATCTAACTTCTCTAAGTCTGTTTCATACACTATAGATCTGTTTTTATTTTACCTTTTATTTATTTTACCTTTTGATCTAGCCACTTTCAAATTCACCCAAATGTCTGTACAAAATAGTTTAACTCTGAAACTCGTTGAAATTTAAGAATATTAAGAATGTAGAGTCATATAGTTCATTTATATTCAAGTGAATATTAAAAAGAAGTCTAAAGTCATTGTAATCTTCAATTAATATTGTATGAAGTAGAGATGATAAATCCATGTTCTGCACTCATGATTTTATATTTGTTTGAAAAGAAATGCCACTGCATATATTTATATCTATTATTGAATATAGGAAAATCTACATATAAATTTGAAGAAGACATGGTCATTCACCTTCAATCACCTACTGCTGTATATTTCTTGTTTTCTATTTAATTTTTAGGTTATAGTCCAGTTTTTCTTTGACAGTAGAGAAACCATTTAAATTGTAGGAGATAAAATTTTTTGTCATGTAGCATTTAGCAATAGCATTTAGGCTTGTATACTGCTTCACAGTGCTTTACAGCCCTCTCTAAGCGGTTTACACAGTCAGCATACTGTCCCCATCAATCTGGGTCCCTATTTTATCAACCTCAGAAGGATGGAAGGCTGTGTCAACCTGGAGCCTGATGGGATTCAAATTGCCAAATTGCAGACAGACAGCAGTCAGCAGAAGTAGCCTGCAGTACTGCATTCTAATCACTGCACCACCACAGCTCTTTGTTTGATAAGGCTGGAAACCTAAACGACATCATATAAACTTCAGTAAACTAAATAGGTTTATTTCTGAAAAGAGATATATAGGATGTACAAGAAGGAATGTAATATAGATCAGGGACTCACCCACCTTTTGGACCTCAGGGACCACCAAACTCTTAATTTTAAATTGTGCAGACCACTATTATGAATTTTGACTGATGGTGGCTTGCTGATGTTGGTGGGAAAGTCGGTCCCATATTCCAGAGCTGCAGTAGTCACAGAACTGGCCCTTTGGTCATCCCGGAGCAACTGTTCCTCCACCCGGGTGCACCAGCCTGACATGCACTGGAGGAGCTGCTCCAGGATGACCAAAGGGCCACTTTTGTGAATACTGCAGCTCTGGAATATGGGACCAACTTTCCCACCGTCAATAAGCCACCCTGGGGTGGATTTCCCTCCCCCGCCATTGGTCTTACCTTCCAATTCCAGCTCGCATGGCTCTACTCAAGGTAAGGTTTGCACTCAGCCAAAGGGTGGGGGCCAGCAGGTGGGTGGGCCGTGTGGGTGACACAGCCTTGTGCTCCTGCACAATGTGGATTAATTGCTTTGGGGGGGGGACATTTCTCTGCAAACCACCAAATTTTCTCGTGCACCACCAGTGGTCCCCAGCCCACCTGTTGGTGATCCCTGATATAGATGAGATCTACATTTGTGCAGGGCAACAGATTGACTTGTACTGTATTTATTTTAGTAGTAAAAAATTTAGATTCAAACACAAAAATTGATAGATAGGGTTTTAAAGATTGTTGAAACCAGTTTTCCTTTTAGGATTGATAAACATTTAAAGTAAAGCCATGGAAGAATATATGAATTACCCTGGTGAGATAACAATATTCACAAGATTGAAAGATTCAGCATTACTTACCATGGGGGACTGACTGGTAAAACTGACAGAAATTACTGTGATTGATAAACTGATTTCTTTGATTAGATAAAGGACTGTTTCTACATCTATCAATGATTGGAAAGCCTTTATGGATTTTTTTACTTATACATGAAAAAAATGAACTTATTATTTACACTTTATATAGGATATATTATAGAAAGAAGAATGTTGTGTTATGTTACACACATAAAGAATCCAGTATATTATAGCAACATTTCATTGGACCACATGAAAACATTAGTTTACAAAAGAATGTACTTTTCTTCCTGGTAGATCTTCATCAGTTTGTTTAATGTGTTAGATGAACTCTGGTTTGTTTGTTTCTATTTTTTAAGAAAAAAAGACAAGTTGCTTCCTGATATTTTGATTTAAAAAATTCTACAAGGTGTTCTTTTTTTGTTTTCTGTTTTTTAATATATATATATATATATATATATATATATATATATATATATATATATATATATATATATATATATATATATATATGTATAAAAGATTTTTCCAAATTTATGGCAGGCACAGCAGAAAAAAAAATCACTTTATTTTTTTGTGTGTGACAGCTGAAATGTCTTCCACAGATGACTCTGTCATTTTGCACCATCTGTTTCTTTACAATAATGGACTGCAATGTAGAGGAGCCAACATTATTTCATGCTTCATTACATGAAATGCCTTCTATCTCTTTGATTATATATAAATTTGCCCTGAAAAAAATTCCTAAAACTTAGCCTAAAATGAACAAACTAATTCCCATTAGATGAAGTACAATTTCTCATTATTATTACTTCTTTCTTTCATAGTATTGGCATGGAAGGATGCTTAGTCAAAGTTTCATTTGAGAGATATTTAAATGAACTTATGGGAAAACTACCAATAAATGTGACCTTTAATATAAATCATAATTCCCAATAGTCATCTTTGTTTAGAATTGAAGATGCCCTCAAAGAAGGTGTTGCAGCTTCATTTTTGGTGTACAATATAGCAATAACACCTAGACTTATATACTGCTTCACAGTGCTTTACATCCCTCTCTAAGCAGTTTACAGAGTCAGCATATTGCATCCAACAATGTAAGTCCTCATTTTACTGACCTTGGAAGGATGGAAGGCTGAGTCAACCTTGAGCTGGTGAGATTCAAATTGCTGAATTGCTGGCAGTCAGCAGAATTAGCCTGCAATACTGCATTCTAACCACTACACCCCCATGGCTGTTATATAATTGGTTTTCTCTCTTGCATTAAAAAGCAAGCAATATAGAAAGCAGTTATTAATGTGGGAAGATGTCAGGCTATTTAAAACAAGCTTGGAAGATCATAATCCATAATACTTTGCTATGTTTTTTCAATTTTCCAGTGTGAGTAGCATATTGCACATTAGCCACTGACATCACTGCAATAGTTTAAGGGGAATCAGACATTGTGAAAGGATGCATGATTAAGATCAAATATAAATTCTGATAAAGGCTAGTTTAATAAATAGACAATTGTGTAGCTGAGCAAACACATAAGGAATGTTCACCGTGCAGTCATTCCACATCTAAATTGTCTGGTCCTTCTAAGCACATCACATTTACCAGTCTGAATTTTAATGCTGAAGGTTGTTTGTTCCCACTCTGTATTGGGAAAATAACATCTTAATGAATGACATCTTTTTAAAAAATGAACCAGGAAAATGCAGCAGTAAAGTGTGGAATTTTATTCATATTACTATGCATGCAGTCCAGCTAGTTTATAGTGCAGGTGTTGATAATGGTTCGTGGCTGATTTTAATAGTGTGGCTTACTGGAGCATGTTGGTACAATGTTGCCTCAAGGTATTTGTCATAAATGTTAAAGCAAGTGCTGTACGAGAGAAGACTAATGTGCTCATAGAGCAGTGTCCTTTTTTCATTAAATAACACATGGTCATTAATTATTTGGCAGAACATTTATTAACTCCTCTAAAACAGTAGCCTTTTTAGAAACCACTGTCTCCAGTTGGCATCAAATAAATTATAGTTGAGACCATGCAGGGAAAAAAGTAGAAGGGAGTGCTATTACAACCAATTCTTAATAAAACTTGACTGCAAATATCTCACTTCACAAAACTTTTTGCAAAATATTACTTTGAGGCAGGAGCAGCACATATAAATTATATTAAAAAAATTAAATTGAAGGATGCTGTTGGGATTGTTAAAGTGTAATTCTCATTGTATGGGTTGTAGACTTCATGGCACAACAAAATTTTCTCAAGTATAAATCATTACATCATTTTCAGAAAGCAGACCTCAGATAACAACAAGAAGAAATTTCAGAGCCATTTTGCCTTTCTAGGAGAAGCTATTAGGGGTTGTTCAACACTCATAATTAAAACAGACCATGGGTTGCCATAAGATATGATCCCAGCCAGTAAATACCATGTTTTCCCCAAAATATGGCCTATCTCAAAAGTAAGTCCTAGCTTGATTTTTACACGTGCACCCAATATAAGCCCTACCCCAAAATAAGCCCTAATTAAGACTTTGCCCATTCAGGGTGCACAGGTAAAAATTAAGCTAGGGTGGAGATGGCGGGATGGAGCTGCCCTACTACTTACCTTCAGACAGGCCTCACACATCCCGACGCCTGCCTTGCCAACCCATTTCTTCTGAAGCAGGCAAGGCTTTCCTAAAGGCCACTGCAGCCAATCTGTTGCCGGCTGTAGAGGCCTTCAGGAAAACCTTGCCAGCCTTGCTGACCACAGAAGTGCCTGAAGGCCTCTGACAGTGAAAAAAAGGCCGGAGGGGCGATGCCTGCAAGTGAGGTGAGTCAGTGGACCACATACACACACCTCGAAAATAAAACCTGGTGCCTTTTTTTGGTGGAATAAATAAATAAATAAAACAGGGTCTTATTTTTAGGAAAACACGGTATTACATTTGTTATGAATCATGAAGCATCCAGGGTTTACAATTACACAACTGCATTACTGTATAATGTTCCAATCTAAGCCACATATATTTGCAAGCATATGTTGCTTAAGTATATATTAGTGTATTTCAGTAGACTCTTGCATCAATTTAATATTACCAGATTCATCCATTCTAATCCAAGTTGCCTTGTTCATCCCATCTTCACGAAATCTATTCCAGTTTGCCAAGAAAATTTAGATCTTGAACTGAACTCTTCAGTAAGTATATCAGTGCCGCTTATGCTTTAGTTTGCTGTACTTGCCAGCAGCCAAATGATGTCACTCAGTAACCAGATAATTTATTACTAATATATACAGTGGCTTTTGTTTTATGAGTTAATTAAATAATTTTCAAATGTGGTGAAGTCGTAGCATAGGTGTTTTTACCAGGGCAGTCCTGGATGAAAAAAAATGGAATATTTAATCTACATTCCTTACCATGATCACTACAAAACCATGCATACATGCATAATTAGCATCTGGGAAAGCTACTGCCATTGACATCTAGTTCTGTAGTAACCATGGAAACAGCTGGTTCTACAACATGCTCTGATATTTGGTGACTATTGCAGATTACGTTTATTCTCCCCAAATTTTTTTGCTAATGTTGCACAAAATAATGCTAAAATTGCATGTTTGTGCTGATGATTGGGCTCAATATATACACTGAAGTCTGTGCATTATAAACCTGCTCCCCCAAATAACCAGTATGACAGGATCAAACCAAAATGTTATTATGCAGCACAAAATGAAATGGCCTTACAATTTATAGAAACCATTTACATTATTTGTGAGGGAAGACAAAAGGCAAAGGGAAGTAGAAAGCAAAAAGCAGATAGATAAACAATAGGTCTCCAATGCTACAAGACTGAGGTGTTTTGAAGGTTAATGTAGAATGTAGTCAACTGGAACATTTAAAATTCCAACTCTGTTTTTCATTATTCTGTTATTCCTTCTTTCACTGACTATCTCTGGAAGGCGCTTGCTCTTTCTGAAATGTTACAGATCAAGAGATGTGCCTTATAAATAAAGTATCAGGCATTATTACTGGTGACCCAACTATATGGAAACCCAGAGGAGGCAAAGAATGTTTCAGAGGATAGGAAGTTTACTAATCCCTTAATACAGACTGGTAATACTCACTGAATACTTGATGCATCCTTTTAAAAAGAATCAAATCAGCACATAAGCATGTTTCTTATAATTTTGTAAGAATAAGAGACCTTGATAACCACTTGAACCATTTTCCAGCTTCTAGGTAGTTTGGTTCATGCTGCAGAAAGTTTTTTCCACATCCTCAAAGTTCCCAGATAAGTTGAAAGGTGTCCCAGTTTCCTCATTTGGTTCTGCTAATGTCCAGGCAAGCATGAGCACCTTGTTAATAAATTGTTTAGTCACAACAGCCCATAATAAGATCTACCAATTGGCTCTGTCCCAAAGAGGTGCAAATTACGTTAAAATCTCTGGATGACCTTCTCCATTTCAAAGACAAGACAACGAAAGAGGAAGACATGGTATAATGTTTACAATAAAGTCATCTGGATGAGCTTATTATTATTTATCCCTTGCTCCTAATCAGCATGATATAGATATATATCTTGCTAATATAGATAGATGATAGATAGCTAGATAGCTAGATAGCTAGATAGCTAGATAGATAATAGATAGATAGATAGATAGATAGATAGATAGATAGATAGATAGATGTGATATAGATAGTATATATCAGAGATATACTATCTTTGAGATATGGCTAGTGAATGTAAGCAATGTATTGAGCCACAGGTGCCTTTCTGTTCTCTCTGATATTAGAATATGCTGAGTACACAATGTTAATTAGAAATATTAGCACAATCACATTTCCTATATGAGAAAAGTTTTCTGGCTTCTTTATTCCTTTAAAGTTTCTTCTAAACAAAGGGTCTTATCTCTAGCATTGGCCTATTGTGAACTTACTCATCTTGTTTGGTTATATTGCAAAACATTACTGCATTTTCTACTGAGTGCCACTTGCTTTTTTATTATAATAATCAAATAATGAAGTATACTTTGCTGGGTTTTTTTTTTTAACAAAACTTACATTCATTGAGCTGATTACCTGGTTTATCACATAGCAATCCATCAGAAAAACATACTTTATTTGTAAGTTTTTTTTCTTCAAAAGTGTTATTTATGGGGGAGTAATAAGAATTCTTCTCTACATTCACTCTCTCCAAGAGTTGTCATAAAAACATTGCAGTTTGGGGTGTGTGAATGTACACATTTCTTAACTTTACTCTATGTTACTAAATACTCAGCATGATGCTGTAATAGTAGAACACTCTAGGAAGGATGTGACAATTTCCATTTTTCCTCCCACTATCACTGGTTTGCTGTTCAATGCAACATGCCAATAGTAACATTTTCGTACATATTAATAATACTCTGGGTATGTGGAATATCTTTCCTTGATACAATCCAGATGACCATATTGAAACATCTGTAAAGGGCATAATTAGAATTGTTGAGGTAATTCCCCGTTAGGAGAATGAGCGCATACAGGGAGACGTATAGAGAGTAGTGTTGGAATAATACACACAGAGCACACAGATACACTGTACAGTAAATGTAGGTTTTTACTTCCAGAAACATTAAGCAAAGTTCAAAATAAGCAATCCAAAGTCATTCACAAGTTAAATCAGTCAGTTTTCAATCCAGGGATAATCCAAATATCAAAGTCCAGTGTCAAAAACCAGTTCAGTAACAGACTTACATTAAATCCAGAAAATATCAGTCAATTAGGAAAAATGGAGCAACAGCAATACTTTCTGACAGAAGAAAACAGAGATACACTCTCTTCTGAGACTCAGACTAAGACAAACCAGGTTTCTGGCTCCATTTTATGGCCGTTTGAGTAATCACACCCAATTGCAGTTTTTAGCATGCTCTTAAAGAGACAGTTTTAAAATGTCTATCCTGTTTTATATATTTCTAACCCAAATACCTGTTAGGTGACTCATATTCCTAACAAGAATGCTCCAGTTCTTCTGAGTAGGGGCTTGGATATGATTTTAGAGCATTCTAACAATACATTGTGAATAAAATCTGGTTCAATAATATCATATTGCATTAAATAATAATTCAATAAGGAAAATATAGTAATAGAATTCTATAATACGGCAAATGTACTACATTGGAAAAATTGGTTTTTAAGAGATGTTCACCCCAGGTTTCCTGTTAAAGAAGCCGATCAACACATTTTTGCTTTAGGAATCCAGTTTCAAGTTGTTTTTAAAGGAGGAGAAAAATGGAAAGTTTATCAATGATGCTTTAGAACAGGGATGGGCAATTAATTTCCCCAAGAAGCCAGATGAAGAATTGGGACTGTTGTGGAGAACCAATAGATCCCATCTGCACTCTACCCACCTACCCTCAAGGCTACGCTTCAACCAAAGCAGTGCTGGGTGGCCAAGTCCTGGTCCCCTTTGTGTGATGACTGCTACCGCCTCCTGTTTACCGCCTCCAGGTGAGAGGTGAGTGCTGCATTTTCTCTGCAGTTGTCTGGTCAGACCTGACTTTGTGTCTTCTCCTGCCTCCTGTGTCATGTTTATTTACATTTGATTTCTAATTTCCAAGTGACCTCATGTGGGCCAGACAGGGATAGCCAAAGTAGGGTGTGGCCCAGGGGCTGTAAAATGCTGGGATCTGCTTTAGCATAATTTCTTTTCTATTTCTATTTTTGTGTTTCTTTTTCATTCACTTAATAATTTTCTTTATTCCTCTGTAAGTCAGAATTAGTACTGTTTTAATTTCATTGAAAAAAACATATTCACTAAAAATATTTTGAAAAACAAGCTTTATTCTTGCCTGGTTCTCATTTGTTCTTAAATTTTCCTCAAATTGTTTGCCCATAAAAACAGATAATTACAGATGTGTTGATGAACTATTTTGAAAGTATATGTAGTTATGATCAGGAAGGTGTTTTTTTCTTCCTACAAACAATATACTGACACAAGAAAGAGTTTCCAAAAGGAATTGAATGTAATTATGGCCTTACTGATAAAATGGAAAATTAGGAAACTACTATATATCTCCCAGAATTTTTTTTAAAAAAATGCTTTCTCTATTTTACCATGAAGAATGAAGGCAATGAAAAAGGACTGGAATAACAAAAGCAGCATTGTCACATCACACTGCAAGCTGTTCCACCTTTCTACATGTGTCATGGATGTGCTGATTGTATTGACAGGATGCATTTTCTTCACTTGACTAGGCTGACAGAAACATGATAAAATATTTCAGAGAGTATATTTACCAGATATTTGATACTTTTGCCATTGATAGGTGACAAAACTCTTATCTTTCACAGGGAGTTAATAGTGAAGGATCCTGGAAACTGTAGTTCAGCGGTAACTTGTGCCCATAGTTTCTTCATTCACGAATATGTAATGCATTCATAAATAAAATGATACTTTAAGCTCATGTGAATAGCTTTTGCGTTACTTTATAACATATAATTCTTCTTTTAAGTCTTTTGTACAGAATTTGTGATGAGGAATAATTCAATTTTGCAAACATCTCAACAAAAATTAGAGTAGACATAATTTCATTAGGCACTATTTATTTGTTTTTCACTTACAATTTTTTTTACTTCTAGATTCAGATTACAACAACAAACTGAAATATATAATAAGAATAACATAACACAATATACTAAAATAAAATAAATACATCCAAAGATTATTATGTGATTTGGGTATGCTTGGATCCAATATATTCCTGATGGGCATTTGTACTTTAGTTTACCTGAACTGATTGACTAATGGAATGGAATGTCTAATTTCAGCATGAAGCTATCCTCTTTTTTAAAAAATATATTTCTCACATTGCAGAATAGAAATATGATTATGCACATGCATTGACTGACAGAGTCCAGTGTACAAAACTTATCTTTTGAAAAGAGATATTCTGCAAATCACCCTATTGCCATGGAAAACTATAAAAGAACTTTAATGGATCATTCACTGCTTTCAGTTCCATCTTCTGCGCTGAAAAATATTAGTTGAGATAAATTTAGTAGGAGTTTCAAAGCTATTCAAATAAAGGTACCTTCAATAACCTGATGTCGCAGGTAGTCCCCAACTTATGACTGTAATGGAGTCTGTCACTACACTCATGTTGTGAAATCTGTAAACCTGTTTTTGCAGTAATCATTAAGCAGATCACCATAGTCATTAAGTGAAACCATGATCATTAAATGAATCCGATCATTAAATGAATAGTGACTTAGATGAGGGAATAGAAGGGGAACTTACCAAATTTGCAGATGATACTAAGCTGGCAGGAGAAGGCAGGACACTCAAGAAGATAGGCTCAAGATCCAGATGGATTTTGACAGACTAGAACACTGGGCCATATATAACAAAATGAAATTCAATGTGGAGAAAAGTAAAGTCCTACACTTAGGAAGTAGCAAGAAAAGCCAAAAGTACGTATATAGACTGGGTGAAACCAGGCTCAATAGCAGTAACTATGAGATGGATCTTGGAGTCTTAGTGGACAACCAGCTAAATATGAGCCAGCAGTGTGCAGCAGCAGCCAAAATAGCTAATGCAATTCTAAGTTGTGTTAACAGAAGGATACAATCAACATCAAGGGAGGTACTAATACCTATCTATAAAGCCTTAGTAAGACCACACCTAGAGTACTGCATCCAGTTCTGTTCAGCACATTACAAAAAAGATGTTGAGACTCTAGAAAAAGTACAGAGAAGAGCAACCAGGATGATTAGGGGACTGGAGACTAAAACATATGAAGAATGGTTACAGGAACTGGGCTTTGCTAGTTTAGTAAAGAGAAGGAGCAGGGGAGACATGATAGCAGTCTTCCAATATTTGAGGGGCTGACACAGAGAGGAAGCTCTTTTCTAAAGTGCCTGTAGGCATAATGGATGGAAATTGAACAAGGAGAGATTTAACCTGGAAATCAGGAGAAACTTTCTGACAGTGAGAACAATCAACCAATGGAACAGCTTGCCCTCAGAACTTGTGGGAGCACCATCACTTGAGACTTTCAAGAAGAGATTGGACTGCCATCTGTCAGAAATGGTGTAGGGTCTCCCGCTTGGGCAGGGGGTTGGACTAGATGACCTACAAGGTATCTTCCGACTCTGATTTTCTGTTATCTGTTTATCTGTTATCCTTAGGGGTGTTTTTGTCAAAGTAAAGACCAGTTTTTGGCAAAAACTTTGTAAATTTCAGGCATGTGACTGCAGAATGCTGAAAATAGCCTAAATGCAACTGATTGCCAAGTAGCCAAATGCAGTCTGGATAGACAGAAGCAGCTTCAATCAAGATGGAATAGCTGTTTAATTCAAAAGCCTCTTGATTCCAAGTGTTGACTCTTGAAGAAGAGGTTCTCCTTACTTTCACTGAGATTCTTTCTACACTCACAGGGATTGCTGGAATAGAAGTTGGAAACACAGCCAGGAAGGCTTTTGGCTAGTTTTTGTTACTATGCCAATTCTAGCCTTAGCTGGGACGTTGAAAGATATCAAAATACTTCAGTTGATTCAAAATGCAATGGCCTACATGCATTCCACTCATACTACTGCCAAATTATATCACTGCTACAGGAGGTTATATTGCTTACCAGCATGGTTCTAATGTTACTGAACGTCTATCTTTACAGATAAATGATAGATAGATAGATGATAGATAGATAGATAGATAGATAGATAGATAGATAGATAGATAGATAGATAGACAGACAGACAGACAGACAGATTCTGCTCTCTCAACTTAGATGGCCAGAAAGCAGTAGCCATTTCTTTCTATGGAATTGTGTGCTCCTTTGTGCAAGGACAACCCCAATTTCCATGGCCTTCTTAAAGCTGATAAAAACTGGATTCTTCCTGTCGATCCCAGGGACATCACAAAGTCCCTGGTAGATCCAGGAGAAGTACTTTTTTCCCTGCCGCGGAGAGGCAGCCATTAAAGCTGCTGAAGCTGGGAGAGCTCCGGAACGGAAGAAGCTGGAAAGAAAGTGTGTCAGTTTAGTGAGATAAATTTCTACTTACTATTTTCTGGAGAGAACACCCTAAAAGACTAAAAGTAAAATTTAAAAGTGAAGATAAAAGTGGCCAAGCGGCGAGATTAAGCACAAATTAAACCTGAAGGGTTTTTTTTTCTTTTTATTGGAACTTTTAAATTTTTAAACTGGACTGGTCTTTCCTTTTTAACTTATTTTTTTTTTAAAAAAATAACTCCTTGTTTTTTTCTCTCTTCTTTTTAACAATTTTAGATTTTTCCTTTATTTATTCCTGGCTTAAATATTGGAGGGGAAGGAAAAGGAAAGGGAAACAAGTAGCACTTTCTTTCTTTCTTTCTTTCTTTCTTTCTTTTGATACATTTGGTGTTATATTCAAGGAATCTGAGTTTTTCACTGAAAAGATAGTGGGAAGAGCATGTAGATTGTTTGTGCAGGTGCTCTTCTGTGGAACTACTGATGGCTGGAGTTGAAATTGAAAGAAATAAGTTTGAAGTGACCTTGACAGAGAACTGGAAACTTAGTTTTTTGATTTAGTAAAGACCCTCGAATACTTAGTGGCAGTGCTTTGCTTACTGACAGAATTGCATTTTCTCCCTCCTTTTTTTTTTTAACTTCCCCTCCAGTTGGATTTTTATATTTGGATTTGAGTTTTTTGATGCAGGAATAAGATTACATTTTTTCTCCCTCTCTCCTCTCTTTGCTCTATCTTTTTAGCAAGGGGAATATACAGATTTCTGTCTTTTTAATTTTTAATTTTTTTTTATTTTTTTCATCCTTTCTCTATTTGATATATTTTTTCTTTTTACACAATTGGAACTAATTGGACTAAGGAACCCAAGTCCCTGAAAATTTTTTCCCTTCCCCTTTTTATTTTTATTTTTTGCTTTTACTTTTTACTGGAGTGGCAGTTGTCTGCTCTTGCATTTCCCACCCCCATTTTTTCTATTAAGTATTGTAAGATGAGCAGAAAAATACCAGCCTCAGCTTCTTCAATCCTGACTTCTTCCTACTCACCATCTGGAGGACAATGATCAATACAGGTGATGTTGCAACTGGAGAAGGAGAAGGAAGTGATACTGCAGATGATAATGCAAGGAATTCAAAAGATACAAGCAAAAACAGATAATATTGAAAAGAGAACAGAAAACATTGAAAAGAGAATGGAGAACATTGAGCAAAGAACCGAAAAGACAGATGAAAAAATTGAAAATATCCAACAGATGATGATGCAATATGAGGACAGAATTAAGAAAATTGAAGAACAAAATGTACAAAGAGATAAGAAGATTGAAGATATGGATACCCGACTGAGTGAAATTGAAAGAGACAAGAGCAGATTACTGGGATCACTGGGATAGGAAATTGATAGGTCAGAATTCTACCTTAGATTTCAAAATATAGATGAAGAAAAGTGAAAACCTTACTGAAATGATCATAGAAATCTTGGCAGAAGCATTAGAGATAACTAAAGAGAAGATGATGGATTGAATGGACGAGGTTTTCCATGTCTACACAAGATATGTGATGAGAAATAAACTACCAAGAGAAGTTCATATCAGATTTACTAAGAAAATAATTAAATCACAAATACTCCAGGTGGCAAGAGAGAAAACACTAAAGTACAAAGATAAAGAACTAGTGGTACTGAAACAGGTACCAAGAAGAGTGAGAGAGATAAGAGAATATTTATTTTTGACCAGAGCTACTTAAGAGAGGAATAAATTATAGATGGCTGATACTAGAAGGCCTTATGTTTACCTGGCAGGAACAAAGACACAGAATTGATACAGTTGAAAAAGCTGAGTTATTCTATCTGGAATACTGCAAAGGAAAGGAGGAAAATACAAGAAAAGAAGAGTCATTAATTGAATGTCAAGAGGAATGTTTAGCACTAATTGAAAAAGAGGAAGGAGCTGTAGGTGGTGTACCCAGAGAGCATAGGAGAACCAAGATCTACTAGAGAAGTGGTTCCCAACCTTTTTTTCGCCCCGCACCCCTAAAGAAATTTTACTCAAACCTCGCACCCCCTGAAATAAATAATAAATAAAAATGCCAACATATAGCCAATAATCTATTATTTACCTGGACTTTTCTCGCACCCCCTGGATTATTGTCTCGCACCCCCAGGGTGGTGTGAGCACCCCAGGTTGGGAACCCCTGTACTAGAGCAACAAATCCTTCTTATAAAGTCTAAAATGGATGAGAGAAAATTGATTACAATTAATATAAATGGACTTAATTCAGCTATTAAAAGAAGAAAAATATTCCATAAATTAAGAGAAACTAAAATTTGATATAATCTGCCTACAGGAAGTACATATTAAAAAACAACATGAACACATATTGAAACAATAAAAATTAGGGAAATTATTCACAGAGTTGACACAGTGCAAAAAGAGAGGAGTAGTGTTATACATTAGAGATAGAATTCCTGCAGAACAAATACACTGCTCAAAAAAATAAAGGGAACACAAAAATAAGACATCCTAGATCTGAATGAATGAAATATTCTTATTAAATACTTTGTTCATTCCATAGTTGAATGTGCTGACAACAAAGTCACACAAAAATTATCAATGGAAATCAAATTTAGCAACCCATGGAGGTCTGGATTTGGAATTACACTCAAAATTAAAGTGGAAAAAACACTACAGGCCGATCCAACTTTGATGTAATGTCCTTAAAACAAGCCAAAATGAGTCTCAGTAGTGTGTGTTGGCCTCCACGTGCCTGTATGACCTCCCTACAACGCCTGGGCATGCTCCTGATGAGATGGCAGATGGTCTCCTGAGGGATCTCCTCCCACACCTGGACTAAAGCATCCCCCAACTCCTGGACAGTCTGTGGTGCAATGTGGTGTTGGTGGATAGAGCGAGACATGATGTCCCAGATGTGCTCAATTGGATTCAGGTTTGGAGAACTGGCGGGCCAGTCCATAGCATCAATGCCTTCATCTTGCAGGAACTGCTGACACACTCCAGCCACATGAGGTCTAGCATTGTCTTGCATTAGGAGGAACCCAGGGCCAACCACACCAGCAAATGGTCTCACAAGGGGTCTGAGGATCTCATCTCGGTACCTAATGGCAGTCAGGCTACCTCTGGCGAGCACATGGAGGGCTGTGCGGCCCCCTAAAGAAATGCCACCCCACACCATTACTGACCCACTGCCAAACTGGTCATGCTGAAGGATGTTGCAGGCAGCAGAACATTCTCCATGGCATCTCCAGGCCCTGTCACATCTGTTACATGTGCTCAGCGTGAACCTGCTTTCATCTGTGAAGAGCACAGGGCGCCAGTGGCGAATTTGCCAATCTTGGTGTTCTCTGGCAAATGCCAAATGTCCTGCACCTGTGGACGTCGGGCCTCATACCACCCTCATGGAGTCTGTTTCTGACTGTTTGAGCAGCCACATGCACATTTGTGGCCCGCTGGAGGTCATTTTGCAGGGCTCTGGCAGTGCTCCTCCTGTCCCTCCTTGCACAAAGATGGAGGTAGCAGTCCTGATGCTGGGTGTTGTCCTCCTATGGCCTCCTCCACGTCTCCTGATGTACTGGCCTGTCTCCTGGTAGCGCCTCCTGGACACTATGCTGACAGACACAGCAAACCTTCTTGCCACAGCTCGCATTGATGTGCCATCCTGGATGAGCTGCACTACCTGTGCCACTTGTGTGGGTTGTGGACTCTGTCTCATGCTACCACTAGAGTGAAAGCACTGCCAACATTCAAAGGTGACCAAACCATCAGCCAGAAGGCATAGGAACTGAGAAGTGGTCTGTGGTCACCACCTGCAGAACCACTCCTTTATTGTCTTGCTAACTGCCTATGCTTTCCCCCTCCTCTTGTCTATTCCATTTGCACAACAGCATGTGAAATTGATTGTCAATCAGTGTTGCTAACTAAGTGGACAGTTTGATTTCACAGAAGTGTGATTGACTTGGAGTTACATTATGTTGTTTAAGTGTTCCCTTTATTTTTTTGAGCAGTGTATATACAGATGATGATGGAAGGATTTTGATGGTGGAGATAATGGACAATAATCTAAAGACACTTTTAATAGCAATCTATACTCCAAATGATAATCAAGAAGATTTTTACAGGAAATTACATATGAAAATAATTGAACTGGACTATGCTAATATTTGTCTGATGGGAGATTTTAATGGAATAATAAATGACAAATTTGATTATAAAACACAGAAAACACAAAGAAAACTAGAAAGACATTGCCAAAATCCTTCTTTCGAATGGTAGATGAGATAAATTTAAAAGATGCATGGAGAGAGAGAAATGCGGAAAATAGACAATATACTTTTTATTTAAATAGACATGCATCATGGTCTAGAACAGATATCATATAGATGTCAACAGAATTGCTCTCTAACATACAAGACATTGAAATAGAAACAAGTACCTGGGCAGATCATAATCCAATAACAGTTGTATGGAAAGGACAAAAAAGGAGATCCAGATGGACCTTAAATAATACGATATTAAAGGAAAAAGATTTTAAACAGAAAATTGAGAGAGAACTTTTTTCTTTAAAGAAAACACAAAAGAGGATACATCATTACAGAACCTCTGGGACACAATGAAGGCTTATACAAGAGGCTTGATAATTGATTATACAAGGAAAAGAAACATAAAATGGAGAAAAACTTTTAAAATATTGGAAGATGATTACAAGATGCTGGAAAAAGAGCTACAGAAATTTCCACAAAAAAAGGACATTAAAATGGACATAACTAAACATAAAATGGGGCTAATGGAAAAAGAGGAAATAGCACAAAAAATAGAAATGCTAAGCAGAACTATTTTGAAGATGCAAATAAACCAGGCAAATGGCTAGCATATAAACTGAGAAAGGAAAGAGATTCAAGAAGGATAAATCAATTGATAAACGAACAAGGACATGTATGCTATGGGAATGCGGAGAAGAAAAAACTTATTCAAGATTATTATAGAAAATTGTACCATCAAGAGAATGTTCAAGAAGAAAGAATTCAACAATACTTACAGGAAGCAAATCTGCCCCAGATACCCAAAGATATTGAAATAATGTTAGAAAGTAATATAACAATGATGGAATTAACAGAAGCGTTAAAAAAAGCAAAATATTGGGAAAGCACCAGGTGCGGATGGTTTACCAGCAGAATTTTATAAGACATTTCAGGAAACGTTGAATCCTCATTTGTTAGAAGTTATGAATGAAGTTATGACAAAGAAGAGAATGCCCAAAACATGGCCAGAAGCATATATTACACTTATACTGAAGGAGGACACAAACCCATAGCAAGTTAAAAATTACAGATTATAAAATTTTTGCTTCAATTCTGGCAGAAAGACTGAAAAGATACTTAAACAATTTTATTCATGCTGATCAAAATGGATTTCTGCCAAAGAGACAAATTAAAGACAATATGAGAATAATTTTAGACACACTGGAATAGTATGAGGCTATCCCGAAAAACAAATGGCTTTGATGTTTTTAGATGCACTAAAAGCCTTTAATAATGTGAATTGGCATTTTATGCTGCTATAATTGGACCAAATGGGCTTTGGTAAAACATTTACCCAAGCTATAGAAACGATATATTGTAAACAAACTGCAAAGGTTATGATAAATGGAGAGTTAACAGACTTGATAGATATAAGAAAAGGGACTAGACAAGGCTGTCCGCTGTCGCCTCTGTTGTTTGTGTTAACACTGGAAGTGCTGAATAGGAAGAAAAAGAAATAAAAGGAATGAAAATTAAAAAAGAAGAATATAAATTGCAAGCCTTTGCAGATGACCTGGTATTCATATTAAAGGATCCATTGGAGTCTGCACCTAAACTGATAGAAAAGATAGAAGAGTATGGGAAAGTAGCAGGTCTGAAAATAAATAAAGATAAAACAAAGATTTTAACAAAGAACATATTAGCAAGATGAAAGAAAGAATTGGAGGAAGTTTTGGGGATCCAAGTCACAAATAAATTTAAGTATTTAGGGATACACATAACATCAAGATGTAGCACACTTAAGGAGGACAATTATCTTAAACTCAAACAACAGATTGTGAAAGATTTGATAAAATGGGAAAATTTACAATTATCATTGATTGGAAGAATATCTATAATTAAGATGAATATGTTGCCTAGAATCTTATATTTATTCCAGACAATTCCAAATAGACTAGGAAAATATTTTTTTGAAAATTTAGATAAAATAGTGCTAAAATATATTTGGCAGGGGAAGAAAGTGAGAATAAAACTTAAACTGTTACAAGATGCAAGAATAAGAGGAGGATTCGTTTTGCCCAATTGGGAATAATACTACCAGGCAATGAGTTTGAAGTGGGTAAAAGAGTGGATATCATTAAGGAATACTAGACTTTTGAATTTACATGACTTGCTGCTAGGGTGGCATGCCTTCCTCTGGTATAAGGGAACTAAAATGCAGGGGTATTTTAGAAGACGTTATATTTGAGAAGCATTGGTTTTAAACTGGGGGAAGATAAAAAAGCAATATTATCTAAAAATTTCACTACGGTTATCTACTATTGAAGCTTTTTCTTATCCAATAATATATAAAAAGGAACAAACAGTTAGATATGGTAAGATATTGAATGAAAAGGGTGAACTTAAATCTATGCAAGCGTTGGAAGAACAAGGTGTAAAAATGAATTGGTTTTCATATTTACAAATACAATCTAGATTTGATAAAGATATTAAAACAGAAGGTATCTATAATAAATTGACTGATTTAGATAAAATTTTGACAAGTACTGATGAAAAAGTAATAAAAAAACTTTATGGACATTTGTTGGAGTTTAAATTAGAGGAAGAACAAGTTAAAGAAACAATGATTGCATGGGGGAAAATTTTTGGATATGGGATTGATCTAGATAAATGGCAAAAATTGTGGTCTCAAAATTATAAAATGACAATGTCAACTGCATATAAAGAAAATTTGTATAAGATGTTTTACAGGTGGCACTTACCCCCAACAAGAATTGCGAGGATGTTCAAGAATAAATCGGATAAATGTTGGAAATGTCATCAGATACCTGGCTCATATTACCATATGTGGTGGACATGCTTGGATGCAAAAAGATACTGGACTATAATCCACACATGGTTGGAAAAAATGATAAAACAACACATAGACTTTAAACCTGAGATATTTTTATTGGGAATTATACCGGAAATATATAGTAAAGAATTGAAATACTTGATTGTAAATGTTTTAACAGCAGCTAGAATTGTATTTGCTAAGAATTGGAAAAATGAAAAAATACCTATGCAGGAGGAAATTATTAAGAAAATCATGTACTGTGCTGAAATGAGTAAATTGACATTTGAAATTGAGAACAAGAAGACAAACAATTTTATATGATATGGGATTTATTTTATCAATGGTTAGATAAAAAGACATGGTAAAGAAACAGATTAGGAAGCTTTACAATAAAAAGTTAATAGACTGATATAGAATACAATATAAAATATATAACCATTGGGTGAATGTATAAGATTAAATTATGATAAAATTTAGAATATCTCATATAGAATGATGAAAAAATAGTTTAGTGAAAAGAATGATTAATGATTGATATTATATAAGCACATGTTAAATTGCTAAGGTGAGAATTTATACAACTTGTGAGTAATGCTAAAAAAAAGGATAGCACAAAAGATAGCAACTGACACACTGTATGTATATAATTGAAATATGGTTTTATGGTTTGTATGTTTGTTGTAAAAATTTTTTTTAAAAAAACAACAACTGGATTCTTCCAGAAGAGAATAGAAAACATCCAATCTGTGGAACTTTTGATAACTGGATGTGGGATTTAGGTATGACCACAGCGATCAGTTTCTATTGATTGCCTGAGGGTTTTACTTGAGGAAATAGTGGATTCAGTGCCTTCTTTTCTAAATCCTTAGAGGAAGCACTAGTGTCAATGCAGGTCTCCAGAGCAGCTTGATATTCAAACTACTTACAACCATTAAATGAATTGGGGCACCCTGCTTTAGACAGCAGGTCCAGAAACCCCATATCATTGTATAGACTATATTGGCTTAAGTAGACCACTGTTTTAAACTCCCTATAGAACCGCCTATAATTTGTTACATCTTTGTGCTTTTCTGTTTTTGAGAAAAGCATATTATTCATTTGTCTTTTGTATATCCAAATGTATCCAGTTGTAAACATTTTTATTCAGTTAAGCTCTATAAGCCTTACATTGCAATCTCAAGAACTAAAATCACATGGATACTGCAAATAAACTGTCAGACCCATTCACTAAACTCATTTATTAGAAATATTTCCTCATTTATTGTTTTTGGATAACTATTTTACAATGCAGGCTATAACAGTGGACATTGCTCTGGTTTGAAGTAAAATATTGATCTACCTATCTTTTTAAAGTCTAGTTAATGAGATTGAAACAGAAATGCACAAACCAGTAAAACTATTAGCTTGTTTAAACATTAGTAAATGTATAAATCCATATTGGTTTTCCTGCAGGAGCATCAGCATTTTCTAATGATTCCCCCCCAATGAATTGGCTTCTTAGCCACCATAACATTATTTTCATGGATCATGTTTACGCATATGGAGAAATATATTTATCAGCTGGCTGGAAAAAAAAACTGATTTATTTGAAACCATTCTCTGGTTTTGTATTTTATATATCTGCAACAACAGAAGCTTTAAAAATTAGATTATATGTGTCAGTGAATTTACTCACCTCAAGAACTCTGAGATTTCCTGCATACAGATTTACTTTATCTCTTTCCCTCTCTCTCTTTCAGCATTCAGGCAGGAATTATGAAAGAGACATCAACATCCATTTATTTTCCCCAAAGAATAGACTTCTTTAAAAACAATTTTGTTGGCATTCAGATATAAGCCTGAAAAGCTAACTTTCTATCACTAGAGCTTTCCTCTCGATCAGAGACTCTGGGATCTTTTTTTTTTTTTTAACTAGCAGACTCCATGACCTGAAAACTCCTGCTCTAACAGTTGAAGTTCTTATTACATCTATTAAAGCCTCAAAATGCGAAGTAGCTTCACAAACTCTACTGTCACCACTACAATCATAAATATGTTCATTCCAAATGACAAGCTATTCATGGATGACTTCAACTTAGAGTTCTTATCTCACCTCCACTTTTTCAATGTATGAACTTGTGGGAAGAAAGCGCTTTAAATGATGCCCTCTTACTGATACTGTTTGGTGAGGTGTTAAGAGTGAGTCTCATTGCTGGTGAATGGAATTTACAGTCTATTAAATTTATTTACAATTGTAGTCCTACTGGAGATTGCTATGGCCTTTAAATAATATACAAAAAATGGTTTAAAACATATGGAGAACTCTCTAGAACAGTGGTGTCAAACTTGTGGCCCGTGGGCTGGATGCATCACATGCAGGCCATGCCCACTCGAGTTCCATAAATGGGGAAAATGTCATAAAACATCATATGATAACAATGTAGCGTGGTGAGTTTGACACCCATGATCTAGAACATTCATTCCCACTTATGTGTCTCAGTTATAATTTAAAATAAATTTTTTTTTTAAAAAAAATGCATGACTAGTGTGATCCAAAGATTGTTTTAAGCCTTAAGTGTATAAATAACAAACTTCACAAATAGGAAAACTTTTATTTTATTTTACATTTTATTCTATAACTGCTTACCAAGCATTAAAATCTGCCTATCTAAACTAAATGTAGCAACTATCTTAAATAAAGGCTGTGCTGGATTTGAAAAATTGGTTCCTCCAGGTTCTGCCTCAGTATCCTTCCAAATTCATCCCACGCTAGTTGAACTAGTTGTGGTGTTGTCTTTAAAAGGCAATTTCCATCACCCTGTTCTTTATAAATCATCCTCCCACTTTTTTAAACCTCCAGGTATAAACAAACAAGAACAACTTTAGTTACTCACATTAAAGAAGCAAAAATACAGATACACAGACTGTATCACACAAAAAATAACTTTGACTAGGCCTCACAGCTTGCTGAGAAACAAGCTGCTCTTCTCTCACACAGATACATGCACTCAACAAACTAAACAGTCTCCTTAAAGGTACAAAGCATGTCAAAGGCACAATAGTTATTTCAAAACACCAGTTCACTCGTTCCTTTGTAAACTACCCAAAAACATCTCATGTAGCAGTTTTTTCTTACTCTGTTCTGTTGGTTCATCCTCCTAAGTCCATCATGCCTCTCAGCTTGTCAAGCTTTGTATCTTACACTCGGTGACAAAGCTCACTTTTACTCACCTTCTTAATCCCCAGTTGTGTTTTTGACTCTGTGTGTTCCTTGGGTCAAAGAACTTGGCTTAATTCTGATTTCCATATAGATTTCAAGGAGTCTAACAGCAGCCACTCTATGTCTCTATTTGCTGCCAATGGGGATTCTGTTTTCTCCCAATTCCGAAGAACTTCACTTAGAGGAATTTTCATTCACATTTCCTAGCATTCAAGCATTATCTTAGTTATTCCTTCTGGGAAAGCATTACCTTTTTGTGCTGAACTTCAGTGAAAACAACTGAGTTGCAGAAATTAAAATGGAGTTCAAAATTCCCTCTATAAACCACAGAAACATAGCTAGGCAGACTAGTTAAATAAAGTTTTCTGGCACTATAAACATTTAACATATCAACATACTGTAAATTAAAATGAAAGTTAATAATTTAACTGAGCATAGAAAGGGTAAGACTATACGTTTCTGGTTTATACCACACAGTTGACAGGGATTGGATTGTCAATTAAAGGTACCCATTCTTGGGGTCTTTGTTGCACATCAGTCTGCAAGGACACTTGGAATACGTTCTTAAGAATGGATCTATAATTAGGGTAAAAACATGCAGGAACAAGCTTTCTTCAGATACTGTAGTTGGAAATGAAGTAAAAGGCAGTGAAGATCATATAAAACTGGTATTGAATGCTTGTAATCCTCATTTTCAGTCTGAATTTTTCCGACCTTATTTTGAAGGTTTCAGGCAGCTCACTTATAATTCTTTTCACTAATTTAGACCGGTTCTCGGAACATGGATTACTGAAGCAAATCCAACTAAGACATGGGTGTCAAACTCACCGTGTTACGTTGATGTCATGTGCCATATCACAATGTTTTTTGCCTTTGTGCAGCTAGGATAGGTGTGGCTTGCACATGACTCATTCAGTGCATGGGCCACCAGTTTGACACCCCTGAACTAAGGGTATAACAAACACAAACACGCCAACCAAGCAGGCAGAAGCTGCTTTATCATTCTAGATCCAAAAAGCAATTGCCTCTAAAATCCCAAAGATACCCATCTGACACAAAACAAGTTGCTTTGTACTAATATGGACAAATAGCCCATCTACTAACAGCCCTGTTGTCCTGTCTGGACTAAGCTTTTTCTGGCCCTTATCCAGTCCATTACCACAGCCAGGCACTGATTAAACATTTCTCTTGCCTCACCTTGGCGCAGAGAAACAGAGAGAGAATTGTATGTAATAAGCACATTGATGGCAGTATACTCAAATCCTCCAAATGACTTCATTCAGCAATTTCATATAGGTGTTAAATGGATGTTTAAAGGGAGGAGATCAAACAGGATTTTATGCAAGATATGGCATACATGCTATGCACAAAACCCTTCCAGTATTGCCTTTTGGAGATGATCATCCAGGTATACATAAAAACCATCTTAAGGTGTTCTCATACCTTTAAGAAGGTATACCTGACACCTTTCAAGAAGGAAGTAATGGTCAGTAGAAATTGGAAGCTGCTAAGAGATCCAGGATAATTTAAATGACAGAATCTGAATACCTGTATTAAATCTACATCATTCCTTGAGTGTTCTGTAAGCCAAGATGTACAAAATAAATTATAAAAGGCAATGAATAACCACACCAGCTTGCTAGACTTTAGTGTGAAAGTAACTTGAATGTATGGCAAGGATATTGACCTATATTCTTCCTACTCTTTTTTAAAAAGCCTCCTCTTTCAAGAAGTTCCCTGGGCAGTTTTTAAATATTAAACATTATAATAAAAAACTTTTTAACAAAACATTAAAACAATGGAGTGGTTTCTACATAAAATTGGGATAAATGTATATTGCCATGTAGTAATAATATGTGAGTTTAATTTTTTATACCGATAAAAATAGAAAAGCCCTACTTTATTTACACTGGAGCATTTCTGGGATGCTCTTCCTTTGAAACTGTCTCTATAGAATTCCAGTCTGTAATTGCTTTTATGAGGCTCTCAAGGGTTTCTTGTCATTTTCTGTGCTGTAAAAACATATTATTTTTGACATGGCATTGAGGATGTCAGGCAAAATAGATCTAAACATAATTCATAGGTAATTCTTTGGTTGGACTTCATTACTCCTGACACTTGCTGAAGGTTCCCTTTTCCTCATCATGGAATGGGAGGGTAATAACAATGGTCCCATAATGTATAACTTTCTCCTATTGGAAAAAAGGTCTCTTTAGAACAAGAACCAAATATAAGATGCAAAGTGAGAAATGTCTGCACAATCAATGTTTGCTTCCTGAATAGAATCCAAATGCCCCTCTCCTAAGCCAAAACATTTTTAAAGAGTCACTGCACTGTTTCAACACCTGTCTTCACCAGTTAATTGCAGAAAATAGTGCAAAACAAAAACCTCAAACTTATTGATTATGAATCCCTTTAACATGTAGCAGTTGTCCTCAAGATATTGTATGAAGCAGAAACCGTTTCAGAACTCTCTCCAGAGAACTTACTTGGACATAGTACAAAAACAGGTTGTCCAACAGAAAGTCCTTGACTTATGACAGGTTGAGGATGACCATTTGAAGTTACAGTGGCCTTAGAAAGGATGCTTTACAATCCATGAAGCACTTCTGGCCACTGTAAAACATTAAGCACAAACACAATTTTTTTTTAATTTGTCAATTGCTTACAAGATAATAGGTATAAGTAAAACATAGTTATGAATACATGGATACATATAAGAAAAATTAAAAAAATAAAAGAAACAATAGGACAGGGGTGGTGTGTGATTTTATATACAAAACTTAGATCAGACTGAAGGCGGTGTAGTTCTAGGTTTTCTAGGTCTAGAATTTCGAGTCTGGTGGCATAAGGTATTCTGCAATGAGTAGAAGAGTGGAGAACTCTTCTTGTGAAATATTTCTGGACTTTCTCAACTGTGTTATTATCAGATACATAATGTGGGTTCCAGACTGATGAGCTGTATTCAAGTATTGGTCTAGCAAATGTTTTGTATGCTCTAGTTATTAGTGTAATATTACCAGAGAAAAAGCTACATAAGATTAGATTAACAACTCTTAATGCCTTTTTGGCTATGTAGTTACAGTGGGCTCTAGCACTTAGGTCATTTGAGATGAGTACTCCAAGATCCTTGAAAGAGTTTGGATCATCAACAAGGTCTTGACTATTCACCCTGTATTTTATTTTTTGATTATTTTTTTTTGCCAATATGTAGGACAGAGCATTTATTTGTTGAGATTTGAAGTTGCCATTTGTTTGACCATTCTGATACACAGTCAAGGTCTTTTTGAAGGGTAGCAGTATTGTCTGTGGTGTTGAATAGATTTACATCATCAGCAAAGAGAATGCAGTTGCTCTTGATATGATCACAGAGGTTATTTATGTAGAATATGAAAAGAGTTGGTCCTAAAATACATACTGTACAAGGAATAACTTCTTCCAAAGATAGAATGGTTACTTCTGACTCTTAAAAGATTATAATAAAATGTCCATTTTCCCCCAAAAAGAAAAGGAGAAATAAAAAACATTTCCCCCTTTTAAGTTTTAATAATCACATCCCTATCTCAAAATATAATGTTTTTCCCATCACCTGCAAAAAGTCCACAAAGAGCTTCCAATTATAGATGAATTTCTCCAGTGACTTTTCTCTCTCAAGGGCTGTTAATTTGGCCATTGCTGCCAGTTCTGTCATCTTTATTAACCATTCCTCCATTGTGGGTATCGTAGGAACTTTCCAGCATAAAAGTTGTGCTGCTGTTAGCATTTGATACTCTTGTGAGCTATCAAAAAGATATAAAGTCACATCTTGTTTGGAATGAAATCAGCAATTAAAATATTTAATGTACAATCTTTAAAAGGAAAAGGATGAAAATACAATCAGTATAGCCAAGAGTTTCCATTGCATTCAATCAAGTATTCTTCCAGATCTGTGTGAATAACATTTTAGTCTTAAGATAGAAATCTACTTGGAAAATAATTCTGTAGCAGACCAGTAAGATTCAGCCTACTCCCTAACATAGGACATTTGAGAATTGTTTCAGCTTTCAGCTACTCATGGATAAATATTGCCCATGCTGCTAGGAAGCGTGAAAAAGGCATTTAATTGAATTGTAATTTCAGTACATTTGCAAAAGTGATTTAAAATAGTGGAACACAATACACACACCAATTATATAAAGTAATTGTTTGTAACTTTAACAGGATTACTGCAGCATAGATGTCCTAGCGATCATAATATTATTGATTGTAAATGAACTCCTAAGCTAAATTATTTTTAATCATAACTGCATATCGGGAAAGGTTATTTCAATTTTCCTGTAATCTAAGAGGCTTCAGTGTGCTGGTAAGAATTTGGCTACATTCAAATAGTGCACACTCAGTGCAATAATAATACATTCCGTATTGGAATGAAATAAATGTACATGTAATAATAAATATTGTACATCTGGAGCAACAATTAACAGTTAAATGAAATAAAATCCTATTACAGGTAATCCTCAATTTACGATCACAATAGAGCCCAAAATTTATGTTGCTAAGTGAAACATTTGTTAAGTGAATTTTGCCCCATTTTACGACTTTTCTTGCCACAGTTGTTAAGTAAATAATTGCAGTTGTTAAATTAGTAACACAGTTGTTAAGTAAATCTGGCCTTCCCAATGATTTTGACTTTGCTTGTCAGAAGGTCACAAAAGGTGATCACATGACCCCGGGAAACTGCAACCATCGTAAATATGAGTCAAGTGTCTAAATTCTGATCACATGACCATGGGGATTCTGCAAAGGTTGTAAGTTTGAAAAATAATCACTTTTTTCAATGCCGTTGTAAATTTGAATGGTCACTAAATGAACTGTTGTAAGTCAAGGGCTACTTGTAATTATTAAAACTTAATAACTTAATAGTAATACATAGTTTTAAGTGTCACTGTGTATTGAAAAGGAGGATCTTTTTTTAAAAAAATGAGGGTTTTAATAGTTCTTTTACATTTGTCTTAAAAATGATAATAAGAATAGTGTTCATGTTCTTTTAATAGATTTGTGAGGTTAGATATCAAATCACTTAGCAGGTCACTCTTTAATATGGCCCAAATAATCTGGTGTCCTCCAGTTATTCTGTTAGAGTGATGGTTACATGCCTATGCTATGCTATGTCTGCCAATTTTATTAGTCACACTTTTAACACTGGGAGATGAAGTAGAGCAATTATTTACAGAGCAGGGCAGTGAAGGTGGGAAAAATTGAGTATTGAAGGTTAGCATTGATGACCTCACTTTTAACTAATGAGAAAAAAAAACAGGGAAAAATTGTAAAATAATATCTCTCAGGTAGTGCTCTATAATTCTGGCGTTTCCTTCTATAACCCTGCCCATTCTTTCTATGGACTTAAAAGATATTTTTAATAGCCATAAGCAACTTTATTGTTATTACAGTGTACTTGATGAAGCTTGTTTCATTTCCAGCAAATTACAAAGTTGGCATCTTAGCTTCTTGTGCCAAATAAAAATTGATTGCTACCCTGGGATAATTTTGATATTCTTGGATGCGGCGTCGTCTTCAGCCAATTGAGACTCCAGGAGTTACAACAGCCAGTTCTAGCCAGCAGCAGCTCCACTGTTGTGTTTTCCACTCACAAATTCCTCTGTGTAAGATGGGGAAGTGAGCGGAGGCGGGAACGTTAATGGCAGAAGTTGATAATCTGAGATCATTTCCTTTCTGAGGAAATAGATTGGATTACAGTGTCAAAGCATACAGTACTCAAGTCAACTTGTTTCTATGCAAGAATGACTGTTCTTGTGAGTGCCCCCTATTAAACACAGCTGGAGTGTAACAAGGCTGAGCGGTATGAGGCAATCAACCCATTTCCACTTATAGAAGCAGTCATTGCACTGCTTTTGTTCAGCCACCAACATTATTTGTCTTCTGACAGTGTATTGCCTTTGTAAAAACAGCACAATTAACTCTGATTGTAACTCCGGAGGGAGCTCTAGCAATTGTAACCCAGGAAGTTCTTCTTTGCAGCATTTTTCCTCTCTTTTCTTTGTGACAGGATACACACACACACACACACACACACACACGCACACACACACGTGTGTGTGTGTGCGTGCGCGCATGTGTGTGTGTATGTTAGGTACATTGCACTATAATGATAATTTCTTTTTAAGCAATTATTTTCTTTTTTATATTGAAAGTTTATAGTCACATATAGCTTAGCTGAACTTGCCCACTGTTTCAGATTTTTGTTTGTCTGTTTGAAATTCAGAGGGGTTTTTAAAATTAATAAATATATAGTGTTGAAAAATTGATGGCATTTCCATTTTAGTTTATTCTTGGCACGCTCCCTATAAATCTGCACATTCAGATAAGAGCAAGCAAACCAGCCACTCAGTTTGGCCAGCAAAACGCATAGCTTCATGTTTGTATATGAAACTTCAACAAACATCACTAACATTTAACTGGCAAAATCAGTGATATATGAACAAGAAAACATACCTATCTATATATCAAAAGCTACAGGAAAACAATATTGTGAATAATTATCATGATGAGTCTTTAAAAAAGTTTGTGATTATTCCAACAATCGTTTTATATACAAAATGACAGAAGAACAGAGGTGGGAGTAAGTCAAAAGACTGTTTTTCCTCTATTCTGTACTTTTAAAGAAACAATTTAGTGGACAGGGATTATGTATCCAACAAAGAAGGAGAGAGAGGGAGGGAGGGAGAGAAAGGCGGAAGGGGGAGGGAGGAGAGGGGGGGAGAGGAAGAGAGAACATACATTTTCAAAATCATCAAATTTTCTAACCAACTGGGGTTTTTTGCCATTGTTTCTGATGTGTATGTGAGTTTGTGCATCTTGAAACAACCAAATATTTATTTCCTGATATATAATATTGTATCCCTGTAACCAATGGAGAAATTGCAGCATGGAAACGCCACATTATAGAGAAAGATGCTGAACCCTTTGGATAATTACTCATCTAAAATTACAACAGTCTCAATAGAAGCCAGAAACTAAAATTAATTCTACCAAGGGTAATCAACTAGAATAATGTGTGAACTGTAGAAATATTTAACATATAATTACATCCATATTATATTTTGAATAGCCTTCTTTACCTCCTCTTCTTCTCTCTTCCTCATTACTTATAAAAAATTAAGACTAATATTCTAAAATTACTGTCACATTTAGTTTGTACCCAGGTCCTAATCTCTAAGTAATATATTCTTGAATCATGATCCTGAACAGATTAAGATGGTTCCAGTTATCCATGAATAATCATTATAATAATAATTCCTTTCTTCTTACAATTCCCATTGTTCCACTTTATCTTTTCCAAAGTAGACACACTAAAGAATGATTTTTTAAAAAAAAAACCACAGTAATACAAAGAGAATAGTTACACAATTATTTCATGGTATATATACTTTACTTATATATTCATAAACACACATATTAAAAATAAAATTTATGAGCTTTGTTACCATTGAACAGGGTTTCGGTGTTTTGATGTGAGCAACATTGCAGTTTATGGTAGAATGCTTATTGCTTTGACATAGAAGAGAGAATTCATTGAATCATGAAAGCACATATTTGATTAAAATGGGAAATTGTCTAAGGAAAGGAGATGTATAGAGACTTTCATGTTACAAAGGAATTTTATTTTAATATTGGTTGCAATGAGATTGGCAACAGCAGTAATATTCAGGTTGAACTATTTTCTAGTTTAACTCTATCAGGTCTAGCGTCTCTTGATTAAAATGTCACTGCATTTACCACAGCTCTACTGTTGGCATTATCATAGATAAGGTTGACATTTCTCTAGGGCTCTACCAGATGCATAAAGGTAGAAATCAGAATATAGATATTTTCTTAATATCAGAGCAATTGCAATGCCATACTAAGTTTTATATATATGCCAATAATTATTTTGACCTGAGGAGTAACCAGTTGTCAATATCTACCATTAAAAGCACACTTTTAATTAATCTTGTAGCAGCGGATTTGAAGAGGGATATCTAGCCTAGCCAGAGCTATATTCTACGACTGAACTACTTACCAGCCTTTAATAAAATTGCTTCAAGACCTAACCAGTCTTTAAAAGTTGCAGGCTTCTGAACTTAACTTCTAAAAAAAAATAGAATAACAGCTCATTTATACTTCATTAATTCAGTTTAGTTGGCCTGTGGACACAGTACGCATCTTAAACTGGCTTTAAAAGAAGGAAAAATGGATAATCGTTTATGGTCAGGCTAGTTGGTCTCTGTGATTTTTCCCAAACTCTTAAAAATCTATAACGCTAATAGCACGACCAATATAAAAAATAACTATAAAGTACTTGGTTTCTTTCTCTTTTTTTTTTGTAATGTCCTAATTAGTTATCATAGTAAATCACCACTAGAGTTTTATATCTTGATCCAGTAAAGATATACGTTTATATGGTTAACAAATTGCATAAATGGCAGTTATCAATATACTATAGAGAAATGAAGTTGTTTCCCTGAAAATGTCAAAAGCATTAATTACTTTCTTCTTTGTAGATGTAAGGAGGGAGAGTTATATGTGGAAAAGAAGAATGAGTTAGGCTTTACAAGAAATTGTTTCCTTGCAATACATTTTAAAAAAAACCTGGATTGGATTTTTTAAAGAGATGTTAAGTGGAAAATTCCTCATTATTCTAGGAACTGCATGCTCAGAATTGATCAATGCTGCTTCAAGCATACACATTTAAGGACAGAATTTTCTTCAGAAGCTGTATTGGGATTAAATGTTTTTACACTGCTATATCAATTTAAGTAGCTCACTTTATTTTCTAAGCACAGGGTTGTCCAATGAACTGCTAAAAGAGACAAGCAACTGGGGCTTATTTTTTGACATAAGGTTGTCTTTTAGTGAACTTGCTTATTTTAAAAAAAAAAAACAATTCAGCAGTGCTACAAAGTGTTAAAGATCACATGCTGACATAGTTTTTGTTATACAGTAGAAATAACACTATAACTGTAACACTAGATGAAGTGTAGTTCACTACTGTTAATTATGATGGCCAAATTCCAGCCATCTAATTAGAGGAGTGTGGGGGAATGGAAGGTCATGAAGGATTAAATGAAAGCAGGATTTAGTGTAATATCAAATCAGATAGTTCAATTCTGCCTAATTTAATTTTCTTTACTGCTTTCCTAACCTAGGCATCATTTTCCCCCTCTTCAATTTTGATTCAGGCAGCTCCTTTAATTAATTTGTTTTCATTTATTAACTCTGTTCTGATCTATAAATGAGAACATAGACATGGAGAACACAGCTTGTGTCGATTTTGGGAGCTTTTAAAACGTGAAGGCCTTCAAAGAGTTTTGGTGAGCAGCGCTGTAATTAAATCTACTTGTTTCATACTATGAACAGGAAGTGATAGTCTCTGTTTCCTGATGAGTAATTCTTGGTCTGTGTTTTGTGTTAGAATAACAACTCATTTCATAATAATTAAGAATAAAGGTACCCAGCCCAATGGACATCATCTCAGTGTAACACTGTGCTGCCCAGATTTGTTCCTTTCGCTAAAAAAATACTTAAAATCTTAGAGAGAAAACTCCTTCTCTTCAACAGACGAGAACACAGAACTTCATATTTTTGGGAACTATAGGGGATGCAGTAAGCAGGACAACACTGTAAAACACATTGCTATTGAATAAATTGTTTTATCTACATGGTATTTTTCCCCTGTTTTGGGGAAATTATACCATATGTTGGGAGATAGATTTGGGGATTTAGTGTTACATTAAGATTTTATTTTAGGGTTGGCATTTCTTATGCATTTCTCAAAATTGAAGCACATCATGGTGTTATTTTCTGGCTCTAGAAGAAAAGGATTGTCCTAGGAAACAGCATGCACTATAGACTTGGAAGTCATAAAACCTTCCCAGAAGAAGGCATGCAAACATCTTGTTTCCAAGAAAAGAGTATTGATATGTCTATGAAACCACCTGAAATCAACTTGTAGGGGAGGAGTCATAGAGCACATACTTCTACAATTTGGGAAGTAGATTATTATAATGGTAGATAAGCTAAAGAGGATAAATTGTGGCCTCAAGATAAATAGGTTCAGTTCCAGGACTTATATAGAGGTGCACTAGAAGGTCCCAAAGTCCACAGGCTGGTAAAATCTACCTTTTCTGACCTCCCAAAGCAAAGTTGGAAATGAAAGCTATGTCAACAGAATAGCTTCAGGATGTGGTAAAAAAAAAAATCTAATTGTGGCTAGGACAGTGTGTTTGAAGCCCTGTCTTGATTTTTATGTATATCCCTCCTTCAAGTTTTCTTCCTGAACAAAAAGCTTGTGAATTAGAATGGACTAAAAAGAGGTGGCTAGCTCAGTCACCCAATGGGCATCCGTGGCTAAGAGTGGACTTGAAGCTGGATCTTGAATCTAGGTCCTAATCCATTGTCTTAATCACTAATTCATATTAACTCAGGTGCAATTCAATGTCCATGTTCATTGAGAATTATGGGGGTTCTAATTCAAGATATCTAAAAACACTGTGTGAGGAAGGTCATATTATTTGGGTTGAAAACTTTAAGTATTTTAATTGCCAAGTTTCCTGCAAATTTATAGCTCTTGAGACAGACTATTCTAGGAAGCATTGCAAGGCCATAGAGGAGAAGGCAAAGCTTTATAGGCTCAGCCAGCTGACTTACTATATTAATATATTGTTAAATTCACATATATCAATGTGACACACCAATTTAGCAGATTTCCCATGACAAAGTTTTTGTATCAAGGCAACTGAAATGAATAATACTTGTAAAATTCATAAATCATACCTAATGGTTCCTTTTTTCCCCCAGACAAATTGTGAAGTTTGAATTCATAGTTGGGCAGGCCTAGGAGATGAATCACATTCACAGCTCTTGCAGAGAAATACCTTTCCATCCAAATTTTCTAGCATGTTTCTTTAAATTTGTTGTGCATGTGAATTTATACAAGCCATTCCCTGAAGACATATGACTGAACTACATCGAAGTCTAATGTTTTAAGTTAAATTGGCAGGAGTCTCCAAGTTCAGGGTATGGCTGTGTAAATAAATAAAAGCAGAAAATAGGTAGTCTCATGGAGATAGTATCTATAGATCCTCAGCCTTTCTCTCAGGCACCTGAGAGTATTAGGAGGTTACTATCAAGAAAAATGTGTACCTGGAAAAGGGGAAATGCCTGTCATCAGTTTGCTTAATTGCTCCATTTTGCCAAGGTTTATTCTCTTAACTCCTTCAGTGTGACTCTGCCATCTGGCTGGGAAATGTTTTATTCTTTCTTGGGGATTTCCACTAACAATGCTATATTTTTGGAGGCTTCTGTAACTGTAAACTTGTTAAAATTGTACTTAATGAGATTCACTGCAGGCCTGCTATTATCTCCCTTAGAAAATAAACTCAGATACACTGTAGGAAGCATAGGAAAAATAAAATGTTCATTACCTACATGCCTTGTTCAGAGGAATAAGAAGTATTTGAAGCATTGAATGCTGAGCTGACCATTATTGTCAAAGAAACAAAGATTATTATCTATCCTAAGTGTGTTTTGTTTTATTATTTTTTTCACTAAGGCCACTGGTCTAACAGACCCACAGGTTTTTGAGCCCTAGAAAATATTTGCCAATCTTGTATAGTAAAAAAAAGACTATCTCCAATCCATTAAACATATTTTGCATAGCATCTATGATAAATATCCCTGTAGCTATTCTTAATCTGTTTAATTCAGTTTTGAATTCTTTGCTTATCCTCTTTTTATGTGTAGTTTGTCTCCTCCAAGTGTTCAAAACATCATAAAACTCTGTCATAAGAGTTATGGTACAATAACAGCTACTATGGACAACCCATGCCTCATCGAGTCATCATTTCAGAGGTATTTCCTTACTTAAAAAGAGAAACAGGATCAGATGAGTGAGCAAAACAGTTGGTAAGGAAGAGACTTCCAACACTCTGCTGGTTTCATTTGATTTCCTTGGGGGAAGCTGGCAGGGAGCATCAGAAATTTTCCTTCTGCCCATCCGTCCTTCCTTCCTTCTTTCCTTCCTCCAACCTTCCCTCCCTCCTTTTTTTTTTTTTACAAATTTTATTAATTTTCAAAGAAAATACACAGACAAACAAAACATAAAACATAAGAACATAGAACATCTCTTCTAAAAACTGCTTAACAAAACAAATAAGACATCTCATTTAGTACAACATAGTTCTAAATTATCACGTTTCCACACACAATTTACTATGCATCTTATATATTCAACTTTATATCTTATTACTCTTTTCCAACTTCTCACTGTTTCTTCCTTTATTTCTGTTCAATTTTATTCATTAAACTTATACTTTCATGTATTTCATATTACTATATTTCATATTATTACTATTTCATATGTTCTTATCCAACATCATTAATCCTCAATAAACAAACATAAGCTAACAAAATACATAAGATAAAAACAAAAAACTTCTTTTTAGAAAGCGGCTTAACCCCGGGTTATAACTTTTTGTACAGACATAAATCAAATTCATGCTCACCTTATATACTATTTCATGTCTTATTTAATATTCTATATTTTCCATATATCTTCTCCCCTCTTTTCACTCTCTTAATTCTATTTTATTTATTTAATCTCAATTTAAATCATTATACTTGTATCTTTTGTCCGTTCTTTTTCAATTATCCATTTATCTTTCTCTTTAACACAAACTTTTTCCTGTAATCACTGGTTGAAGTATGACGCCTTTCTATTTTCCCCCCAAATTTAACACTTAAAATAATACATAGTTTCTATTCTGATTCTGCTTAGTACATTCTACATAACATTTTAAAATATAAAACATAATGATCTTATAGTATATTAAAAATAATGTTCCATAACAAATTAGTTAATTAAACTAATTACACATTAATTACACATTCCCTACAATATTCTATTAACACATATTTCAAATACAAATACTAAAATACAATCTTGTGTACTTTTGCAGAATCTCCTTTTAGATTATGTTTTACCCTTTATTTCTGAAAAAAACCTGTTTATTAGCATCTTGTTTTAAGCCTTTATAACTTCCCTTCACTTTTTCCCTTCCTTCCTTGTCAAATCTAACCTTTTTACACCCCCTCTCAATCTCCAGCCTTTTAGACTCCCCTCTCTGTTGTATTCTTCTTTTCTGTTGCTTTCTGTCATTATATCGATTTTTGACCTTACTTTTCCCTTTCTTGCTTGTTTTTTTAGAACTTAAATTCTTCATTTTCTTCTCCTTTTTACCCTTTTTTAAAATCATATGTCCATTAAAGATGGCTTCTTCTTCATCATCCCAGCCTTTTTCTTGTTGTATTTCCTGATAAGTAGAAATCGCCATTTCTAAAAAGCAAAGGGTAGATCCAAAGGAACCCTTGCCGCCTTCTTCCTCTTCTCTTAATTTTTCAAATTGCATTTTCAGTTCTTCAACAGATACCATTGTGAAAAAAAAATTTTTTTTAAACAATCCAAATGTTTTCTTAGTCTTTCAAAAGATAGTTAAAGTCCCAAAGTCATCAAGCAATCAAAATCAGCGCAATCAGCACAGTCTGTTTCACTTTCTTCTACTTTCTCTTCCTGGGGCAGAATTCAATTACACAATTCCAAGGTATTTTTGGAAGTTTTATTGTGATTTAATCTCTAATCTTATAAAACTCCAAGCAGTCTCCTTCAACAAACGTTAGTATAAATCATTTACCTCTCTTCCTTCCCACTTAAAGCAAAAAGATTTTAATTTTTAAATATCAGTGTTTAGAAATCTAATGTCCCCTTGGCTTCAATTTTGAAAGTTCATACCTTCTGCTGCCAAAGCGGGTATTTCCGATTTCCATCTGCTGTCTCCGTGGGAAGGAAAGTGAGGAGAAAAAAAAAACTTTCCCTTTACTTTCCACCGCAGCTTAATGATCTTCTGGGAAACAATACATCATTAAAGGGCCAAAGTTCCAGGGTATTCAGATGTTAATTGTCGTCCCGGTTCAGCCAAAAGCTTTCTCTTTCTTCACTTCCTCCTGCACACAACTTGTCCGGCTGAGAGGTTCTTTGTGATGGCCATTGCTGACCGTCACTCCACCACCTTTGGAAAAGGGAGTTAAGCTGGCTGGGAAGGGGGGTTGCGATATCTCCCGACCCCTGCCCGGATCTCCCCTCTCTTCAGTTATCCCTACAGGATAACTATAGCCTCCTAATCCAGTTGGATCGAAGGCACTCCAGCAGCGAGCGCAGCATGGATCGCGCACAAACATGAATTCCTGCTGCCTCCGAAGCCTGACAAACCAGACCTTCCCTCCCTCCTTTTGCAGCAAACTAGTGAGTGGCTGCTGCTGGATTGGGGAAAGGAATGAAGGATTGTGAGAGTGATTGGGAAACTCTCATGGAATGTTAAAAATGAGTATCACCTGAACGCAGCAGAAGCATGACAGTATTGAAGAAACCATAATTTCCCCAAATGTCATTCCCTTTGGAGTCATTTTTCATGGCTCCTGAATGTTGGATGCATTCTATGAGTTAGCCCATTCGAGCTACCTTGGTTCAAAAATTGTTGCCTTATGAGGCACAATTTTGGCTAGATAAAGGTTATCAGAATGAAAGCCCTGACCAAAGCAGCAGAAAGGAATATTTTAAATATAAGAGTGGTAGTTAGAATGAAGTACTGCAGGCTACTTTTGCTGATTGCTGGCTGACTGCAATTTGGCAGTTTAAAATCTCACCAGCTCAAGGCTGACTATTTGATTTCATTCTGGGATGTTCACCACTGTAAACTGCTAATGAAACTTTGATCTTTGAAATTACAACGGATTTAATTGGTCTTTCTTGCATTTCACTGGCAGAAGTATGCAAATTCCACCATCTGAAATTACAATTTCCTTGAGTTTTGTTTTTGTTTTGTTTTTTTGAAGGGGCAGTGACACAAATTTCAATAAAAAATGCAAAAAAAAAAAACCCATGAAAAAGCAAATATGAATTTGGGAAAGTTTTCTGCCATACACAGGAAATGTAGTACGTTCATGCAGCTATTGAAATTTGGCAATTTAGGACTATCCTTATTATATTTCACTCTTAATGTTGCATTCAGTTTATTTACTGGATCCACAAGGACAGCAATATATTGTTTAATCAAAGGCATTGTTCTAAGCCCACATATAGAGGGAATAGAGTATTATATTGATGGTAGAGAATGTATTTGTGTACAAATAGATCAATCCCATTAGATGGACCAGTGGCCTGACATGGATTATAGGAAAGTATGCTTAATAATTCATTGTTAGAGCTCTGTTTTCATGGACAGTAAGTAAATACACCCTCAATTATTATTTATAAAGATGAGAATCTTTAATGATTAGTAGTATTAAAATCGCATTTGTTAGCCCTCAGCATGTCAAAAGCATAATTTCTATATTGCCATTGCTACTATTATTATCTAATTATTAGCAAAATAAACTCACACATGTACACCCGACGCCCTCTTACACGATGCTGTTAATTGCTTTTCTCGCTATAGATTGGTTCAAACTGACTCCAGCCTTATATATTATCGTAACTTTTACATTCTGTATGCTTGTTACTAGGGAAAAATGATTCTGAAGTTATTTTCAGAAGCAGTATTTTTGGACAATCTTAATTGCCTACCTTTGCTAAGCAATGTGTACTCACTTGTGATTTGTTTGTTGGGAATAGTTCTGCTTTCACCATCTGTACTTTGCAGCAAATCATTAGGACCATAAGAATGTATTATGAAACAAAACAGTCAAGGGAAAAGCTGTCAGAATCACCTAATCTTCTATATGCAACTGTATCAAGCCTCTTTTTTTGCAGTGAAGACTGCAGTATGGCTCCAAAAATCCCCCCAAAGCCTTAATGTCTAAGCAAGAGAATTTAGAAAGTTGTGCATCTGCAGATAAGATGCAGGAAATAGACCATAAAAAATTCATTCAAAATGATGAATATCCCAACTTAACCTCTATAAAAAGAATTTCTAGATTAAAAATAAGGAAATTAATAATATACCGGGTTGCAATAGTGGCGAATGTGACTCAGTTTGTGACTCGGTTTCCGAATGTTTTGTTGCCAGGCTAGGTAACATCTTTAGCGGAGTTTAGGGGAATATCTAGCCTGGAAACAAAATGTTTGGAAACCACTTCAAAAGCTCAGAGAATGAACCTTCACCCTCAATATACTGGGTATTGCAGGTCCAGATATTTCCAGTAGTTTCTGCCCATCCCATTATATATACTGCAGCTAAATGGGGCCTGGTCTCAGTCCCATTGATGTCACCTTCTCAGCCTGCTTTATAGAACAGAATGGACCAAAATATTTTTAACATTCAATATAGTGAAGGATAATTTTCAATTAATTTTCAACCCAGAAATTAATTTCCAGAGCGTCTGTATCTGTAGATAGTCTGTGTTTAAAAGATGTTATGAAAGAAGAACAAGTTTTACCTGACAAGACTGAGGCTGGTCTGAAAGTAGATTTAAAAATGACCAGGTTCAAGAATGAAATAGAAAAAGATACCGCACTGGACACACAAATGGATCTGGCTGATGTGTTAAACGTCTATGGAGATTCTCAGTCATACAGGTCCTGGTTGCCTCAAAAGTGCTTTTTCAAAAGGCAATTAAATTTTGTTTTGCTTGAAGACATTTCATTTCTCATCCAAGAAGCTTCTTCAGTTTAGAACTGAAGAAGCTTCTTGGATGGGAAGCAAAATGTCTTCAAGGAAAACAATGTCCAGTTACCTTTTTAAAAAGCACCTTTGAGATGACTGATGTATAAATTTATTATGCAAATAATAAACCAAGAAAGTGACCTGGATAATCGTCCTATACTGAATTTACAAAAGGGACATGTTAAAGCTTTGAAGGATTCTTTGAGAAGTAAATCCCCCCCGCCCCAAATGAAAAGAAATAAAATATTTGACTAAAGATTAAAAAAAATTAAAAGGAAGAATGTAACATTGGTTTACTTGATCAAGGTAATATAGATAATGTATCACTGGTAAAATTTAATGGATAAAATTTTTGGTATGTGGCCATCAGAACTTTGAAATCAGGTCATGAATAGATCTGTGAAAATTTGTCATAACTTTGAACAGTCACTAAGTGACTTTCATTAAGCAAGGACTACCTGTAAAGTGATAAGGAAGATCCCACAAGTACACCTTGATTGAATCAAATGAAAGGAAAAAAATCAGCTTAATATTAGCCTGCTTTCTGTAGTATTGTATAGTATATCCTTCCTTAAATCCCTGATCAGTTTTCTGATTTCAGATCCAGCACATTCCCTTTATTTTTATCTTCAGTGCTTTCATACTCTGATTTCTAATATTTTTGTATTTCAGTCCTTCTTCACTAATTTTACCATCCTCAGCCACCAATATATCACTTGTTCCCTCAAAAAATTAATACTCTTTAAGTATATTATTTTATTCCTCAGCCCACATCAATAATGAATATCAATTAGGTTTAAAGAACACAATTAATTATGTATCATAGAATTGTCAGGAGGTGAGAAATGAATTGTTAGAAAGTCACTACTTATAAAAAAATAAAAAATATCTCAGCCATTTTTTCTCAACGTCTATTGAATGGGAAAGCATCAGGGAAAAAGGATTCTTAATAGAACTAGATTGTGAAAATATGGGGACCTTATTTGTACATAATAGGCGTGAAAATACGATCTAGAACCTTACTCTATTACAGTATATGTCCTTATATTATGCTCCACAATACTCAGTGAGACAGCTTACTGAGTATTGTTTAATATTTCTCTTTGTTTAATATTTCTGGATCCTCTAGAGGCTGGAAAGATAGACAGTTATTAGCAGATTCCATGGTTCTTGCAGTTTAAATTGATTTGATTGGTTTAGGTGCTGCTGAATTCAAAGTGTGATTCTGGGCAGTTCACAATGTAACAGAGAATTCAGTAAAATACAATACAATTCAAAAATCAAAACCAACAAAAACAAGTACAATAAGGACAATTAAAGAACATGATGGTGAATCAGTAAATAACAATAATAAATACATTTCTATTGTCTATCTATCTATCTATCTATCTATCTATCTATCTATCTATCTATCTATCACTATCTCTCTCTAAATTTGCAATGAGGACCAACTATTTTATGAGGTAGTTCTTTAAGACCCTTAGAACTGCATTAGACACTGTTAAATTGAAGGAACCCAAAGCATGCTAACCCTATCAGCTCATATCAGAAAGTCAGTCAACATCAAGATACATAGTTCCTCATACATGTAGGCTTTATTCGTCATAACTAGCACTTTAAATCACATTTAAGGACAATAAGCTAGTCAGTGCATAGTTTATATGTGGGAATAGGACCAGCACACATTCTTTATCCTTTCTCTTCTTTGTAATTGCAGGCAATTTTCCCCTTGCCAACTGTCTTCCATTGTACACAAAAGCTAGTCGAATTCCTGCTTCTTTCTTTCTGTGCTAGAGCAGATTTTTGTTTCCTTTTAGTTTCTCTTCTTTAATCATTTTAAGGTGCTTCAGTGGGACTATCTTTTCTTCATCTGCTCTGAGCAGCTCTTAGCTCTTTTCATCTTCCTAAAACTGTCCCCAGAGGACTGGAATACTCTCCAGAACAAATTTAGGATATGTGCACAAGCTGGAGGGGAAAAGTCAGAGAGATGAGAAATCCCATTATGTGAGCAAAAAGTGACTTGCATAACAGCTGAAGAATCTCAATTAAGTTGCATAGGTGTGAGTCTGTCAGAGAGTGAGCATCCGCATCTCTGCGTGAGATAGTTGTGAATATTTATGAGTGTAACTTTACCAGCAACTATATTGGTAAGCAAGGCCATTACCATATATCCGTGGCTAACATTGTTTATTATTAAAGAAGCTTGACAGAATCCATAGATGCTTTGCACCAGCTGAAATTTTGGCTCATGATCCATTGCTCTTTTGACATATGTCCACAAGGTCAGCCAATGGTTTGCTTATTCCCCTAAGCATTTTATCTTGCTTCAGAAAAGGCACAAACTATAAATCATCCTAAAATCCTTGCCTTCTCATTTTCTGTTTAAGATGGTGTTTGGCCAATTGGGCTGACATTTATACAACATCTCAGCATTTATTTTGATTATTACTATTACTTTGGCATGGCCCTTAGAGTATTACTATTCCTTCAGCTCAGGGTCATGAGCAAGAGAATGAATTCCTATTTATTTTATTGTTCAGACAGTAAACAAAGGATAGTGCTGGGGTTTTAAATATAAATACAGTCAATAGGAAATGAATCAGCTGAAACTCCAGGTATTTTGCTCCAATTTATCTGATTGGTCTGCATCAGAGTATTATCTAATAATATCTGCCAGCTATTTTTTTTTTTTTATATAAATCTAGCAAGCTGTGAAACTAAATAATCTAGAGCTAGGGAAGAAAATCCATCTCCTTTATATATAGAACAACATGCTTTTGTTTAGCATTTAAAATTGTACTTTCCTGTGTCACATTTGTTAATATGCACGTTTTATTGTGGAGTGAGCTGATAGTGACACTCTTCAAATGAAATTTATTTTTCCCATTTTTCTGGCCTTCAGCCAGAAAAGAAAGTTGTCTTGCCCTCATCTCTTGTTTGCGTTCATATCTTCTGGGAGTGATATTGATTTTGGTGGATTTTGCAATGTTTTTCTCCTTAAGGCTATGTGGTTTCCTTTGCCCTTTCCTTTGTCCTAATGTGGCGGGGGGAGTGGGGCAGGGGATGACGGGGAAGAGTGAGATGCATTACTGCGGTGTTAAATACATTCTGCCTTCTCCTCTTAAAGTTGCAATTGAAGGATGTCTGTCTTTCCATTGGTTTCACTGTGAGAACAACATCATTTGTCTGTTTATCTTTCATAAAGTGTGTATAATTATAACGTAATCAACTGGTCCTTAAACAGCTTTGCTTCAATGGGTTGAGCCTGCAGAGCTTATAGTTTTTGTGGGGGGAAGTGTTTAAATTGATGCTATAAAAGATTGAATAATGAAGAGTCTAATGGTGAAATTTGGTTGTTGGTTGAAAAAGAGCTCAGACTTACAGAAGGATCAACTATTACCATACTAGAAGAAAGCTTAAGAGATCGCCCAGATAGCAATGAAGAATTGTTATTGAGCTAGTGGTGAAGGTTCAAGGAAGTAATTCCATAGAGCCTTCAAACAGAGAACCTACTAAAGGGAACTTCAGCAAGTAGACCTTCACACATCAGATTTATCCAACAAACTAGAAGCAAAAGAAGGAATCTGAGCTAAAATACAGAAGTCTGTGCTAAGGGAAAAACTTTTGAAAACATAATGTAAGGGAAACTTTTACATATAAGGAACCTTTACAAAGCTTATGTTACTTTGGAACTGTGGATCTGAGCAATCTCATCCTTCTTGCCTGAAAAATAATACTTATATTCCCTTATTTGTATTCATAAGACAACTTCAGGTCACTATGTTCAGAGTGTTTGTGTAGTTTTACTGTGGTTTCTCACACAATCAGCCAGATGTTTAGACTGGATTTGGCATTTTTCTCCATTTTTCTCTATTGAGTCCTTCCCAAGGATCTGGGATAGGCAGATTTATTGTTTAATGGCATTAAAGGTATTCTCACAGAATGTTCCAAGTAATTGACTGTTTTGCAATTGACTGGTGGTGATTTTGTTAATGCTAATAGTGTTCAGGTGGTGCTCTAGATGCTTTGTCATTGCACTCAAGATGTCTATTACTATTAGTACTATTGGTACTATTGGTGCTTTCTTTTACCACAGTTATTCTAGTTTTACTTGTAGTTCTTTGCATATTGTGATTCCCCCACACACATGGTTTTTGTCTTCTCTTCTGCTGCCTCCAAGTACTGCCACATCCACTATTCAGATTTTTTTGTCATTCTTATTGACAACTGTTAAATAAGGTATTATGTAGCAGGTACTTGTCTGTTTGGATTCTAAAGTCCCAGCACACTTTAGCTTCTTCATTACTTGTGGTCCCACCAGTTCTTCCTTATGGGCAAATGGTATTTCTTGCAGATTTTTCAATGCACCTTTGTTATTTTGTCATGCTATTGTTTGTAGTTAGTCTGTGTGGTCTTCCTGCAGTAACTAACTATGGTCCACTTTTTCATCAGCTTCTTTGCAGAGGTGATATCTGTTGCTGCCTTCTCAATTGTGGCTTTGTTTGCATTTGTTTTTAATATTGATCTCAGGTAGCCAGAATTAGCCCCTCTGTCTCTTTTTCAATGTTCCTGCTCTTAGCCCTTGCTAAGTTGTGTGGTTACCTGCTTTGCCTACTATATTTTTAATATGATTAATAATCATATAATACTTTGCCTTCCATATCTCTTTTGTGTTCTTCATTTGGTCATTCCTGTAGGCCAGTTTAGTCTTTCCAGTACTCAGTAAGCCTCCATGGTATACTAGCTTCAGTGCATCTTCTTCACTGTCTTTCAGATATTCTTCAAATGCCCATTTTTCTCCTTGAACTATCTGGTGTACTTACATGATTCCACACTCAGATATTTTCCTTGATAAGTAGACTCTGTCAATGTTGCTGTGTGAATGATGGGCATGATTCATTGTCATAATTTTATTGATCTTCCTATTCCAGGGCTTTTAGATCTACTTGAGTCCAGCCCATTATTCCAGGTGTGTACTTATTAACTGGAATTGCCCTGGTATTAATTGCCTTGACAGTACTTCCTATACTGAATTTGGACTTTAAGATCTTCTTCATTTATATTAATTTATTATAATTAATTCAGCAGCCCTCTAGATAGTCTTTTTTAAAAGAACTAATAGATGAAAAGGTTTGCCGGATACCATTGCAAGGTCACCATTCTACTACACCGCTCCAATATTGACACATTTAATGGAGAAAAAATGTCACTAATTTTTATTGCTTTGATCTCTCTAATATAGAGAAAAATGTTGTGGTCTACTACCCAGGTGCTTTGAGTCACAAATTAAAACTGAGCAGTGAGAATGTACATTAAAACTCAATTACTTTTTTCTGAAATATAACCAAATAATTCAAAATTAATGTAGCAATGAGATACTACTTAAGTCAGTGCAACCCAAGAGAGTAAATGAGAATATCTGTGAAAGATTGCCAACATACTTAACATATCTTTTGTCTTTTTATGATTTCTTTATCTTTTCATGAATAGATAGCCTGTTTTTAGAAAAAAAAATACTTTGGAGGAGGGGATATATATTTGTCATGACTATAACCTATCACATTAAATATTTTTTATATTTATAGGACTAAGAATGCTTCCAGAGTATAAGCCAGGGTCATACTATCAACTGAAATGCCAGAACCAAAAAGAAATAAACTTCATAGTCATGTCACATGAACAAGCTATATGAATTTTTGGATGCTGGTATATTATAAACACATGCCTCCTTTCATACTCCTGCCAAAGAAAATTTCAAACTTGTTGTTATATGCCATTCAATAATTCAAAAATGCAAAATATTTCTTTTTTTATACCATCAGAATATTAATGAACTAACTATATTTAATTATAGTTAGCATTTTATTTCATTATGAACAATTTGGAACCATGCCCAATTTTTGAGATTTCAATTACTGGAAGTTATTTTTCCCTGTAAATAGAAAAAAAATGCACTAAAATTAATATGAAATAACAGGAAGTCTGTTTCCAAGGATACTTCTTCCTCTCTCCTATCTGTAACTTCATCATATCTACATGACAATAGCACTAAAAACATAAAACATGTGGCAGCACAAGTGGAAGTAAAAGGACTTAAGATTATTCCATAGTTGACAATGTACCTTTCTTTTCACAGAGAGAGTTTTTCACTTGTAGAAAGACTATTATATGGTGAGGAAAATGAAACTAAATCAAATAACAATATTGTCTTGAATAAAGAGGATGCAGATCTTCTATCTTTTATAGTGGTGCTTCTATTTACCCTCTTTCTATAAGTGTTTCAGAACTGCAGTAGCAATGTCTTGTACTTTATTCCCACTTATTTAGATCTATATCCATAAACTGGATCCATAAATTGGAACCAAAGCTATCCTTTTCTCAGTTGGCAATGAGACGATGGGTATTTCTCCTTCATCTCTTCCATTGCTTGAGGCACCATCCTCTGTTGTTCATTCAAATGAGATGAAAGGTCTAAAGGGCTACTAAATTAATCTTTCTCTCAGGAAAAAGGTAGCCAGCCTCTATGATTAATGTGCATGAAATGGCAAATCCAACAAAAAGGAGAAATAAAGTACCAAAATACAACCATGAAACCTTTGCCGTCAAAGAAGAAGGATAACTATCTCTATGTTCTTAGGATTTATTAGGAAATATTAGCTCATTTAGAATGGAAAAATAATTATTCTGCAAGGAACGTTTCCTTTTTGAAAAAAAATATTAAAAGCAATATGTAACAAGATTTTAAAACATGGTGTCAATTTCAAGATCCTTATCTTCACAGATATCTTCACATTATTCAATAAACTTTTTATTTGGACCTGTAGTCTGTATGCAACTTTCTAAAATCAAAGTTTTAATCACCCCTTTTCTGTTTATTCCTCTGAAAAAGTTTAAGTCCTTAAACTTGTACTTAAAACTTCTTTCACTGAAGATTGAAGGAAACTCATTCAGTGCTGTAAAACACATGGATCCAAAAATTCCTAATAGCTAACAGTTAATAAGCAGTGATGGGATTCTTTTTTGGTTCTGTGGGCATGGCTTGGTGGGCATGGCAGGGGAAGGATACTATAAAATCTCCAGTCAGAGGTGGTATTTGCCAGTTCTCCAAACTTCTCAAAATTTCTGCTACCGGTTCTCTGGAACTGGTCAGAACCTGCTGAATACCACCTCTATTAACAAGCAATTTCCAAAATGGATTCATTAGGTGATCTTGCATAATTAAACCAATATTTAAATTATTTAAATAGTTGCTTCAATGAATTTATTAGAACAGTCTGTTCCAACAGACTCTAAGAAGCTCAGAAAATCCAACACAAGATAAAATAATTAAAAATATAAGCAAAACAAGATAGGCTGGATTAAAAACAGGCAATAAAAACCACACACAACAAACATATTAAGCCCAGGACTGGGACCAAAGCTATTTAAGGACTTTTAGGAATCCAGGAAATCAGCTGCTGCCCATAACTCTGGGGAATGCAGTTTCAGAGAATAGGGGTCTTGAGAGAGAAGGCACACTTTCCCAGTTCCAAAAGATAAGAACATTTAATAGAAGGGATGTAGAGCACTCGACTCTCCTGAATATACCAGGTGGGCAGAAATAATGAGAAGGGAGGGTCACTCTGACAGCCAGTCCTTCTGCAATGAACAATTTTAAAAATAGCAACCAGCACATTGCATTTCACCTGAAAGTCAACTGGCATAGCAGTGCTGCTTGCTTAGCAGCAATTATAGCTCGGGACAATGACACATATCCATTACTGCTCACCCTGCTGCATTCAAGAAGAAGCCCTGTGTAGAGTGCATTGCAGTAGTCCATTACTGACATGACCAGATCAGACCAGACCAGACCAGACCAGACCTTGGTGACTGTTTCTGCGGGATCTCCCAATTGAGGAGAAAACACAATTGATGCAGGAGATGTACCTGTAAAAAGTCCCTCCTGGTTACTGCTGCCTCCTTCTCTTTGAACAGATCTTGTGAGTCAGGAGCAAGTCTTGTCTGCCATCACAATTACTTTCTAGGAAATTTGAGACCACATGACAGATTCAAACTGGGTTACTACCACTGTAGCTAGACTCATGAAAGAGAGAGGAAGAAAACACAGTCCATCGAATTAAGTCCTGAAACTGGAAAACAATTGAAAAACATTTATTATGGTACTTTTACCTACATTAAGTGAACACTTCAGGTTATACTTTCCATGCCATGAATATGGAAGTAAGAATGAGAGTCAATGATTAAAACGTTTTTCATACAAAGCTTTTACCCAATTGTTCTGAAGGATGGTGTGGGATCACCAGGGTTGCTGCTAGCATAGTCCAACCAATCTTTGCTACTTTCTTAAGTGCCAATTCACGTATCATAATTACTGTTATTGAATTTGAGTGAGCTACATCCCCACTGCTAAAAATAAAGATGCTTCAAAATGTTGTTTTTTTCCTTAAACTCATTTTCTGCTCAGCTATTTCCTATAATTAGAATATTGTTTACCTTAGAACCTGAAGCAGAGTGGTTGTCACATAACTTCAGCTGGGTCTTTGCAAATCTATCTCTGTCTTTTCATGTAGCCATAAAAGGCCATTTGTGAAAATTCCTTTACTTTATAGGCTGTCAATGAATTCACTTCTAATATTTCTCATCTAGAAATGCTGTATGGGATAAAAGTGTGCACCTTTTCTTTCTTTTCTTTTTCAGTTCCTTTGGAAATTACAATTCCTTATGATTAACATGCTCACACCATTAGAGCAACCATAAATGGTATAATTTCCTGGGAGAAGGAGGAATAGTATTTTTTAAAAACATGATTGGTATAATATATAGTGAAACTCCTACTGATTGACCTAATCATTATTATGACTTACAATGGCAAAAGAGAGAGAGAGAGAGAAATGCATTAGAACTCCTTTCCTCCCTTCCTGCTCCCTCCGGTCAACCATAGCATACTTCCAGCAAACTACATTGGTAAATTACTGTATTGTAAGATTCATCTAACAAGATTCAACATCTCTAACTTAGCTTCAGTTTATAGTCACATTAAATCCAAAGAGTAGGGATAATACAAAACTATAATGTTGGGACTGAACCAAGAATAAGAGAGCAACATCTGATGGCCAGCTTCTGCTACCACACATTGAACTATGCCAGGAGTGGGTGACTATGGTGTCGTTATGACCTATGAACTTCAACTCCCAGAATTCCTGAGCCAGCCATCTTGGTGTTGAAATTCACAGGTGATAAAGGGGCCATAGTTGCTCACCCCTAAACTAAGCTGTTCTGTTCTGGGCACTGAACAGATATATAGAGTGTACCAAAAAATCAAGCCTCCCATGCCAATGGAGGATCCAAAAGAGACATAACATTAGAATTAAATAAAATGTTACTCCACTTAGGAATATTTCACCACTGTGCCATGATGGCACAGCAGTTAGGATGCAGTAATGCAGGCCAATTCTGCCAACTGTCAGCAGTTTGATTCTGACTCAAGGTTGACTCAGCCTTCCATTCTTCCAAGGTCAGTAAAATGAGGACCCAGATTGTTGAGAGCAATATGCTGACTCTGTAAATCACTTAGAGAGGGCTGTTAAAAAAAACCCATGAAGCAGTATATGTCTACTGCTACTGCTATTGTTATTTAAAAGTCATGCATCAAAAAGTAAGGAAATACTTAGAAGAAAATGTCAACCAATTCAAACTTTAACTTATTTAATTTATACAATATGTTTTTTATCAGGCCTAACTTTTGGTACACTCTCTATTTTATCATCAAAATAATATATTCAAATAATAAGTTGTGAGAGGAGACATTTTTATTTCATTTTATTATTTAATTTGGAGGCCATCTGATTCCCAGTATCTCTGAGAGGCATACAGTATAAAAAGTAAGAAAAATATAAAAAATAGAGAAGAATCATGAGTGCTTCAAGAACTAATTTTTAAACAAAAAACATCCAAGAAGTTTCAACATAACTCTGCCCCAAACTTAGAAAAACATCCAGGTTTTTAATAGCATCCTGAATGTTAGCAGGGTTCAAACCATTTAGATCTCTGGAAGATATTCCAGAGAACAGGTGCCATGATAAAGAAGTATGTCTATTCATCTTGAAAAATGATATTGCTTAATTGATGTCAGCCCTTCGAGATAGTGACTTGATGATACTGACCCTAAACTATAGCTGATCATTTTCATGAGGTGTTAAACAAAATGTGAAAGAGCATAGAGCTCTGTAGAACCCCACAAGTGAAAAGCCGTGAGCTTTCTCTCTTCCAGTATTAACACTGAGTGAAACTGATTTCAAAGAAAGAACAATCACCACATAATGGCACATGTCACTCCCAAGTCACTTGTACAGGTTCAATGAAGATTGCTAAGCAGAGTTTTGTAAGGTTAACTGGAACAAGTTTGCAACTGTGGTTCCAGAAGAAGTGGAAAGAGTGCCCCATATTGCCTATTTGTGAGGTACCTCAGTAAAAAGGTCAGGTAAGGATTGTGGTGAGCAAAATTAGGGGTTGCTGTGTCAGCATTCTATCCTTTGATGAGTGAAATGATACACAAGAACAACAAACTGAAGAATCAAATGCAAATACTGTTTGACTTTGCTGAGTACTGAACACATGCCAGCAGTTGACTTGGCCAGGGGAGAACAGAACTGAAGAAGAAAGAAGCAATGAGTAAGAGTGGGAGAGAATATAAGAAAAAAGAAAGAAAGGAAAAGAAAGAGTACAAAGGTGAAAGGTGTGATTCCTTGGAATCATCCCATAGCAGCATGGTTGAGAAGTACAGAGAATCCTGCTTGGGCAGCTACTTTGTAAGAACATAAAGTTTCACATATTTATTAAATCTATATCTTATAAATAAAAATTCATTTATAGTTTACTTATTAAGTCTCATAATACCTGTCAACTTTGTTTATATAAGAAGAAAGGCTAGGAAGGCAGACTTATATGAGAAAAGAACTGCAGCCATGGAAAATATCAGTTAATGCTGCAGACAATGCTTTGCCAAATATCTTAATGTATAGAATATTCTGTCCATATTGAATGGAAAAGATAGTGGTTAAATTTCAACATATCTATAGCACTGGATTGGGTGAAGCTACTAAGGTTTAAAATCAGTAATTAAGGGACTATCTTTCCCATCTTATCCTCATTTTCCCTGCCACCCAACAGTTCAAAAGCAGGCAGATACAAGAAGATAAATAAGTACCATTTTGGTGGGAAGGTAAAGCATTCCATGTGCCCCACCATATAGTCATGCTGTCCAGAAGCATCTTCAGACAACCTTGGCTCCCTCAGCTAGGAAATGGAGATGAGTAACACCTCCTAGAGTAGGATACAACTGAACAGGAGAAAGCTTTATCTTACCTTTACACTGATGTTGCTTTCAAAAGATGTTTTTTCCCCACATTCTCTCTTTTTGTTTCTGTTGCTATAATATTTTTCAAATTCTGTATAGTTCAATTGAAGGATTAAGTTTTCAGTCCCAGGGTGGTCCTAATCATAAAATACCAATATAGGATAAGTCCAGACGATTATTGCTTTGAGGTTTTATGGCAGGATTGGGTTTTTTTCAAGAGTGTGAAGGGATTTCCAACATTTGTTTTATTGTAACATATCTTTATTGGTAGGCTATTTCAGATTTTTAGAACTGTAGCCATATTCAGCATGAAACCTAAAGTCAAGTGTTGACTTGCTCATATTCATCTTCAATTTTTCCCTGATAAACTTGAAAAGGAAAATATGTTGGAATAACTTATTCGACTTCAGACAATTGGAACTTCTTTGTTCAAAGATTGAAAAAAAGTCAGGGATATTTCTACCCAAGCTATTATAGTCTATCCATATGCACAACTATGAGCTACAGATAGGGTTGAAAATAGCTTTCAATTTGCAGACATACTTGAATAGCTGTTTCAAAGTTTACAATGACAATAGCAGCCTATAATGATGCATATTCCTGCATTCTGGGATTATAAAGTGTTGTTTCCTCTTTTTCTGCTGTCCTTAGTTACTAAGTTACATCAGAGCTAGGTGAGCTATCAGCCTCAGTTAGCACGGCCAGTGAAACGGATTTGGGAATATGAGACCCAAAACTTCTATAGGCCATCAGATTGCTTATCTCTCCTCTAAATCCATTTCTTTTTTAAACAATAATTTATTATGTATTTTACATAGGCAGATTGCTTTTGTTTTTCCTGCATCTTACTTCTATTTTTACAATTTTTCTGGCTTCTTTAAGTATCTACTACAACCTCACTCAAGTATAGCTGTTCCTAAAGGAATTCTAGTTGCACACGGAAAGAAATTGTGCTAGCTTATGGATCTTATTTCCAGTCTAAAACTAAACATGTAGGAATGATTTGCGAGATATAACCTTAATCTAGCAGGCCCAAATGACATGGCCTTTTTAATCAGAAAGAAATCAGTAAGGCCTTCCTTTTGGGTTTCCTTTGTCTTAATTTATCATTCATTGACAATAAATAATAATAACAATTTTTTATAGCTGCCCAGCTCTAAAGGACTCTGGATGACGTATGAAACCCCAAATTCCTGAAAACAGATAAAAGATAAGGCCACACAGACAGCCCAAATTAAAACCATTTTTAAAAACAACACAAATCAAACAAAACCTCCAAACACAATAGGATATTAACCCCAGGTCTGGGACCAAAGCCAGATTTTAAAGACTTTCTGGAACCCTAGTGTTAAGTTTGGGAAATGAGAGGCTGAACCAGAGCATGAGTGCAACAATACTTTATTATAGCAATAAAGGACTGACCGTGCTTGCCAAGCCTGGAACTGGCTCGCAGCAATCAGCAACTGGTTGGACCCCGCAGCCTGCTTTTATAGCTGGCTGCTGGGGAGAACCAACCAATGAGTGAGGGGAAAAACGCCCCCGCAAAGTGAATGGACCTGAGTGAGAACTCCTAGAGTTCCAAGGACATAACACCCCTTCCCCCCAGATGCGAACACGCATAGTCTTTGAGGTAGGCAGGAGGTTTATGCTGGCGCCCAGAACGGCGCAGCTCTGGTGGGTTGTCTGTCAGTTCAGAGTCTGTAGGGGAAAGCAGGATCGGTAGGGAGTCACTAACTTGCCCCTCGGACCGGGTTGGTTCGGGATTCGTTGGGCTGGTCACTGGGGACCTGCTCCCGTTGACTGGTTCGGACTGGTCAGCCATCTGGACGCCGCTGTCCGTGTTCGGACTCCCTGGAATGGCTGCTGGTGTAAGCTGGTCACTGGGATTGATGCTGATGTGGGGTTGATGCTGAAGCCTCGCTCCGGTTTGTAATTCTGGGTCACTGCTGGCGAGGGTGCTGTGACGCCTACGCAGCTGGTCCAGGTGCCTTCTCCATACTCGGCCGTCCTCCAGTCTGACTCGATATGACCTGGGTCCGGTGATGGCCACGATCTCGCCCGGGATCCACAGAGGGTCTCCAGCGAAGTTCCTCGCGAATACGGGTTCCTGTAAGATAAAATGTCTAACCCCCGATGTGGAAGCGAGGGGAGAGTCAGGGCAGTAATGTGGGTGAAGTCTGTCCAATACAGTCCTCAGGTGCCTGCCCATCAGGAGCTCAGCTGGGGACTTATTGGTGACTGAACACGGAGTTGAGTGCTGGCTCATCAGGAAACGCGAGAGTTTGTGGTGCCAGTCATCCTTGTTGAACCTAGCCAGGGCTTCTTTAGTGGTCCTGACGGCTCTTTCAGCCAATCCGTTACTGGCAGGATGAAATGGGGCCGTGAAAATGTGGCGGATGCCCAGGTTGGCAGCGAAACGGCTGAACTCGGTTGATGCGAACTGTGGGCCATTGTCGGAAACAATGGCGTCAGGCAGCCCGTGTGTTACAAACAGGCGAGTTAATACTTTGGTAATTGCTAGTGTGGTGGTCGTGGATAGCTGTGCCACGTCAATCCATTTAGAGTAGGAGTCCACGACCACTAGGAACATTTTCCCATGCAATGGGCCGGCCAGGTCGATGTGAATTCTGGACCACGGAGCGCTGGCGCTTTCCCACTTAGTAGGGGTGGCAATAGGAGGAGCTGGACGGGATTCCTGGCAGGGGTTGCAGGAGCTTACCCATCTGATGATGTCCTCGTCGAGGCCCGGCCACCATACGTAGCTGCGTGCTAATGCCTTCATTCTGACGATGCCAGGGTGCCCCTCGTGCAACGCCTCCAGAACTCGGGTACGCAGTGAGGTCGGAATGACCACTCGAGTGCCCCACAGCAGACAGCCCTGCAAACTGGATAATTCCTGCAGGCGGGTCTTGAAAGGTGTAAATTTGTTTTCAACATCACCACCCGGCCACCGCCTCCTCACCCAGTCCAGTACCTGGGCGAGTGTTTTGTCTGCCTTGGTTTTAGCAGCAATATCAAGGGCCGTGATGGGGAGGTCCAATCGGGTGACCTCAAAAATAGCGTGGACTGGAGCAGGGTCTTCAGCTGGAGCCGGCAAGGGGCAGCGGCTGAGAGCGTCAGCGTGGGACAATGTTTTACCTGGGCGGTGTATGAGTCTATACGAGTAGGCCGCAAGGAAAAGGGTCCATCTCGTCATTCTAGGAGAAAGGACTTGAGGGGTCTGTTTGTCCCCAGCTAGTAGACCCAGGAGAGGCTTGTGATCCGTGACCAGCTCGAAAAAGTGGCCAAAGAGAAATTCGTGAAATTTCTTCACTGCTGCAACAGCTGCTAGAGCTTCCTTATCGATCTGGCTATAATTTCGCTCTGTTGCAGAGAGCGTCCTAGAGAAAAAAGCAATGGGAGCCTCGGAGCCATTGGGGAGCCTGTGGCTTAATACTGCCCCAATTCCAAAAGGGGATGCGTCTGCTGCTAGCACTAATGGAAGGTTGGGGTCGAACTGAATAAGTACCGCCTCTGACGTGAGTAGTGATTTGACGGCGCGAAAAGCAGATTCTTCTTTGTGACCCCAGTGCCAAGGTGATTTTTTATCCAACAATCTGTGTAGGGGTTCTGCCACTGATGCTTTATGGGGCAGGAAGGACGCGTAAAAGTTCAATAGCCCCAAGAAGGCCTGCAGCTCAGTTTTGGAGATTGGAGTGGGTGCCTCGTGAATTGCCTTAACCTTGGACTCCAGGGGGTGAATGCCTGAGGCGTCAATTTTATAACCCAGAAAGTCCACCTGTCTAGTGGCAATGGCACATTTTTCTTTTTTTAATTTGAGGCCATGCTGTCTGAACCTCTCTAATACTGCTCGAACTCTCTGTAAGAGTTGGGGTCTGTCCCTGGCCGAGACTAAGATGTCGTCGAAGTAGGGTACTACACCAGGGAGGCCCTGCAAAATCCGCTCCATGAGGGATTGAAAAATGCCAGGGGCAACACTTACGCCAAATTGGAGATGCTTGCACCGGAAAGCACCCCTGTGGGTGACAATGGTCTGGAGTTCCGCTGTTTGGTTGTCAACAGGGAACTGTTGATACGCTTGAGACATGTCCAATTTGGCAAAAATGCTGCCAGGTTCAAAAGTGTGCAATAAATGCTGAATAACTGGGTAAGCGCTAACTTGTAAAAACTTATTAATTGTGGTCTTGTAGTCCGAGCAAATTCTCAGGCTACCATCTTTTTTGAGGGGTGTGACAATGGGCGTCTCCCATTTGGCGAAATCTGTTGGCTCAATGACCCCTTGTTTTAATAGTTTATCCAATTCTGCATCTAGTTTTGGCCGAATAGCGAATGGGACTCTACGCGGTTTTAGCCTGATTGGGACTGCCTGGGGGTCGACTGAGAATGAGATAGGGGTACCGTTATAACACCCCAGCTCATCACTGAATACATCTGAGTAATCAGCGAATAAGGAGTCAGTGTCAGAGGTTGAGACAGCATGGACTCCTGTTAACCCTAGGCCGAGATGGGGAAACCAATCGAGCCCCAATAATGTGGGGAGATTGCCGTTAACTACCACTAGAGGTAGGTGACCTTTGAAAGCTTTAAAATTGACAAGGAACTTGCCTCTGCCGATTACAGGAATGACCTTCCCTTGGTAGTCCTTCAGGCTAAACTGGCACTTCTGGAGCCGGCTTGTTGATAGGCTGGGCTGTAGCCTCTTGAGGGTGCTCCACGAGATAATTGAGAGCGCTGACCCTGTGTCAACCTCCATGCGGCACGGTTTACCTTCTAACAAAACGGAGAGAGAGATTTTACTAACGGTATGGCAAGTGTGCTTGGCATGGTGGTGAGTGCGACAGTTCAATACTTGCCTCTGCGGTCCAGAGTGTGAGAAGGGGGGGTGCCTTTGTGCTGAGTTTTGAGAGGCTTGGCAGACTCTCGCGATGTGCCCCCTTTTGTGGCAGGTGTTGCAGGTGGCTCCTTTGAATTTGCAGGTGGCCCTCGGATGAGATCCACCACAGGCTAGGCACAGGGTGATGTGCTTGGGTGGACCAATGTTTTCTTGCTTGGCTCCTACCTGCGGATGCCTGGCGTTGGAGAGGCAGTGGATGTCGTTTTCATCACTAAGGGCTTCCTCTGCTACTACCTCCTCGGAGTGGACTGGAACTGTCGTTAGCTTGGAAGTTGGGCCATGGATTTCGGTGGCTGAGTGCGCTGCCAGTTCTGCTGCCAGGGCCTCCTCGACGGCTTGTGCGAGGTTGAGGTCCTTCTTAGCGAGTAGGCGCCTTTGGAGGTGGAGATCCTTGACCCCGCAGACTAGTTGATCGAGGAGCATGTCCTCCAGGTAGGTTCCAAACCCACAATGGAGTGCTGCTGTCCTGAGGGCTGCCATGTACTGGTTGATGGTTTCTTTGTTTGATTGCTTCCTCATACGGAAGGTGAATCACCTGGCAATCTGTGAAGGTCTGGGAGAATAGTGGTTAGTAAGGATTTCTAACAGTTCAGACCATGGAACGTTTTTTAACTCACGTGGAGCCACGAGAGCTGTGGCAGTGTCAAAGACGATGGCTCCACAGTAGATCAGGAAATATGATTTTTTCCGGTGCTCCCCAGCGTCAGCCAGCCCAATTGTGTCGATGTAATGGTTAAAGCGGTTCTTGTATGATTCCCACTTCTCCTCATCCGGTTTGAACGCTGGGAAGACTGGATTGGAATTCATAGTGATGAGATCGGTTGTACAATCTGTGGAAAAAATCTCTCTGGGGCAGCAGCAAAGTTTCTAGTGCCTGTGGCAGGCAAGTGATTTCAGCTCTGAGGAGGCTTTGTCACAATCCTCTCTCTCTCTCTGGGCAAAACACGAGGTTAGGCTATCAGCCGTTGGCAGCGTTTTGAAATTCGCGCCTTTGTAGGCGTCAGTGACTAGACTTACAGCGCCGCGCTGTGCCTTTTAGGTTTGAAATTCTAATGACAGCCGTTTGAATTTCGCGCCTTAAACAACGAGCGGCTGCGGCTCGCAGCGCTTCACTTTTCCTGTAGCTGGGCTAACAAGCGGCTACAGACGCTTCTCACTTTCGTTCTGCTGACCGCTTTCTCTGGCTGCGGATCAGCCTTCGCTTCTCGTTGCTTGCTGACTGCTTTCTCTGTCGGCGGATCAGCGTTTGCTCTTGTTGCTTGCTGACCGCTCTCTCTGGCTGTGGATCAGCGTTGCTCTTATCGCCGGCCGATCGCTCTCTCTGGCTGCGGATCGGCGGCTAGTGACTCAGCGGTTGCATGGTGCTTCTGGTAGCCATCCCATCCTCGTCGCCAGTGTTAAGTTTGGGAAATGAGAGGCTGAACCAGAGCATGAGTGCAACAATACTTTATTATAGCAATAAAGGACTGACCGTGCTTGCCAAGCCTGGAACTGGCTCGCAGCGATCAGCAACTGGTTGGACCCCGCAGCCTGCTTTTATAGCTGGCTGCTGGGGAGAACCAACCAATGAGTGAGGGGAAAAACGCCCCCACAAAGTGAATGGACCTGAGTGAGAACTCCTAGAGTTCCAAGGACATAACACCTAGAGAGAGGGTGCTCTACAGTACTTAAAGGGAATATACAGCTTGCAGTGGGTAGAGGCTGCAACTCCCAACTATCCCAGGTTGTCTAGACAAGAAGCATAAACCAGTATAATATTACCTTTACTGTAAAATTACAGTAGCAGAATCAGGAAAATCTAAACACGTGCCTCTCCTCTTTTACATTTACTTTCCTGAAAGATATGGAACGACCCTTCTATGACCCTTCCCACATCCTTTTTCCTTCTGTGGACTGAGATACATTTTGCATGATGGTAATTTCCCAAACTATTCCAGTGACAGAGAAAGCATGCTTCCTGGACTCCTCAAGATGACAACCTTTAATACAGGGGACCTGGACTACATTGGATTGCTTTCAAGTGCATTCAGATGCATTGTGTTTGTAAAGCAAGCCATTCAATCTTATTTCACATATTGATAATATCTCTGAAATTATATACTATGATAAAGTTTGCTGCTTTATAACAGACTTGTATATTTCAAAGCGAATGTGATTTTAAAAATGCTGGCTCTAGCAAAGCAGTCATCAGATGGCTGTTAATCACCAGTGAACAATGCAGCAATTGCTGAAATTTCTTTGAGAAAAGTTCAACAATTGTTGATTGAAATAACACATTCTACAGGAATTGAAGAATGGTAAGAGAAATATGACAGCTTGTGTTACTGATTTACTTTCTTCTTGTTTGCTAGAATATGTTGAGTGCAACTGATGTTTCAGCACAAACTCAGACTATTGTGCTGGCTGCGAAAGCATTAATTGCTTGATTTTGCCTTTTCTTAGTTGACTGGCATCTGCATTCTAATCCTAAAAATGCTTACTTTGAAATTAATATTTTTTAGTTCAAGCAACTATCCAAAACATAAATGCATGTTTGGGTTCCCTGTTTGAACTAGGTCCTATTGAAGTATTGTATTAGAATTGTTTTTGTACAATGATAGCAAATCTTTCTTTTTCAATTCTTAAAATGGAAATGTGCCATTTTGACCACCATCTATGCAGAGTTGAATCTAAGAATGGTGTAGTGGCCTAGAGGTGAAGCATCCACCTCCCAATCAGGAGGCTGTGAGTCCAATCCTAGGTAGACACAGATATTTTTCTCTCTGGGCCCACTGAGAATATATCTGCTGAACAAAACTCCGCATTGGTGACAGGAAGGGCATCCAGCCATTAAAATACTCTGCTAGCTTCGTTCGGTTTCCCATACTCCACCCTGAAAGGGATTATGGGGTCATTAAATGAAGATGATGATCTGCAGAGTTGAATCTGCTCTATGTTGCTTGACTGTGACAATGGAAATGTTATGCTGTATGTGCTTAGCCAAAAGTTCTAAATGATGAAATAACAGGACATGAGATTATATCTACAAGTTGTTCTGACCCAAACCTTTAAAAAAAAAAACCCAAAGGAAACAGAATCCTTTTAATGAGTCTTATGAATCCCCAGTTAAAAGGCTGCTGCAAAGTAATTAACTTTGACAAGCACAAACCTCACCAAAACTGTGTGAGACTGCCAAGAATCACAGATAAGAAATATTTCACAACACAAGAGTCTTCAACTACCAACTTAAGATACTGTAATGTCCACGAGGCTGAGTTTCAAAACATCTTTGCTTCTGCAAAGAATGTTTGCTTCACAGCTGGCTTTTATCTTCTTGAAGGAGGGGCCATAATCTTGCAGCCTTACTCCAAAGTCACCCATGCTGTTGCAGCTGTTCTTTCCTGTGAGCAATCCTGCGTGCATGCACACTTGGCACAGGCTCCTCGGGAACCTCCTCATCATTGCTACCAGCCTCCACAATCTCTGAAGGCAGCAGTCCACTCTCTAATTGTCCTGGCACCTCATCTGAGTCCTCACTCTCCTCAGCCATCCACATCTGCTGCTGGCTAACCACAACACAAGTAAACCAACAGTTCATTTCTTGTTAGCATATTAAATATATATTATCAGTAGTCACTCAGGGTGCAGAGCTAATTATAAATAATGTTTGTATACTGCTTAGCAGCTGGATAGAATTAATAAATGGTGGCAGAGACATGGGATGATGATTTACATATATAACATCCTTCCTTTGTAAGCTTGGCAACTCAACACAGGTTATGCAGCCACAATGGCAACTACTTCCAAATTTGTGCCAAGGAAACTGCAGAGATCTGTTTGGGCAGTCCCCAGGAGAAAAACACTGATTCAAAAGCACTGAAAGAAAGAAATATAAATATCTGTTTGAACCCAAATGTGATTCCTCACAAAACCTATGAAATGGTATGTATATATTTTACTCAGAAAGAGGAAACATCAAATAAGAGGTTCATCTTCTACTGGGATTTTCAAATGGGGAGATCATTATTTTGAAAGTAAGTCTAACAACAACAGCTTTAGAAACAACTATTGAAGTAGGATATTTTATATTAATGCAAAACCAGCAAGAACAAGAACATGAGAAAATGCATATAAAACAGAAGAGATTTTGAAGATGTTTGCAAAGATTGCATTCCCCTCGCTTTATGTTTCAAGATTTTTATTTTATTTTATATCAAGAAACTAAGATAAAAATGAGTTTTATGTGATTATTTGTATGATAGAATAGAATAGAATAGAATAGAATAGAATAGAATAGAATAGAATAGAATAGAATAGAATAATAGGCCAAGTGTGATTGGACACACAAGGAATTTGTCTTGCAGCAAATGCTCTCAGTATACATAAAAGAAAAGATACATTCGTCACGAGTCAAGAATCATAAGGTACAACACTTAATAATAGTCAAAGGGTACAATAAGCAATCAAATCATACTAGGAAACAGTCAATATAAATAGTAAGGATACAAGCAACAAAAATACAGTCATACAGTCACAAGTGGAAGAGGATGGGTGATAAGGAGTGATGAGAAGGTTAATAGTAATAGTAGTGTAGATTTTGTAAATAGTTGAACAGTGTTGAGGGAATTATTTGTTTAGAAGAGTGATGGCATTTGGGAAAAAAACTGTTCTTGTTGTTCTGGTGCATAGTGCTGTATAGCATTGTTTTGAGAGAAGGAGTTGAAACCTAATTATCCTCTGAAGTCTGTGTCTGTCCTGTTGGGTTGATCAGAAAGCTGTTCCTTAAGGAAACATTGCTCAATTCTTGTATAATTTTATAATTATATAGAATTGTATAACGCTAAGCCTGTGGGATGTATTCAGGCTACAATGTGTTCAATGCCCATTTTTTCCTGCATGGCTCAATGTTGTCTTTGTTTATTCTGACTGACAATCTTGCCCACTAGGACTTCCAACCTCATATTAATTTTGTCCATAGATAAATGCCTCTCCATCTAAGAGTTGTTCTGGAATATAAATATAGCATTTCCAAATACACTGCTCAAAAAAATAAAGGGAACACAAAAATAAGACACCCTAGATCTGAATGAATGAAATATTCTTATTAAATACTTTGTTCATTACATAGTTGAATATGCTGACAACAAAATCACACAAAAATTATCAATGGAAATCAAATTTAGCAACCCATGGAGGTCTGGATTTAAAGTTACACTCAAAATTAAAGTGGAAAAAACACTACAGGATGATCCAACTTTGATATAATGTCCTTAAAACAAATCAAAATGAGGCACAGTAGTGTGTGTGGCCTCCACGTGCCTGTATGACCTCCCTACAATGCCTGGGCATGCTCCTGATGAGGTGGCGGATGGTCTCCTGAGGGATCTCCTCCCACACCTGGACTAAAGCACCCCTCAACTCCTGGACAGTCTGTGGTGCAATGTGGCATTGGTGGATAGAGCGAGACATGATGTCCCAGATGTGCTTAATTGGATTCAGGTCTGGGGAATGGGCGGACCAGTCCATAGCATCAATGCCTTCGTCTTGTAGGAACTGCTGACACACTCCAGCCACATGAGGTCTAGCATTGTCTTGCATTAGGAGGAACCCAAGGCCAACCACACCAGCATATGGTCTCACAAGGGGTCTGAGGATCTCATCTCGGTACCTAATGGCAGTCAGGCTACCTCTGGTGAGCACGTGGATGGCTGTGTGGCCCCCTAAAGAAATGCCACCCCACACCATTACTGACCCACTGCCAAACCGGTCATGCTGGAGGATGTTGCAGGCAGCAGAACATTCTCCATGGCATCTCCAGGCCCTGCCACATCTGTCACATGTGCTCATTGTGAACCTGCTTTCATCTGTGAAGAGCACGGCGCCAATGGCAAATTTGCCAATCTTGGTGTTCTCTAGCAAATGCCAAACATCCTGCACAGTGTTGGGCTGTAAGTACAACCCCCACCTATAGACGTCGGGCCCTCATACCACCCTCATGGAGCCTGTTTCTGACCGTTTGAGCAGCCACATGCACATTTGTGGCTCTCTGGAGGTCATTTTGCAGGGCTCTGGCAGTGCTCCTCCTGTCCCTCCTTGCACAAAGGCAGAGGTAGCAGTCCTGATGCTGGGTGTTGCCCTCCTATGGCCTTCTCCACATCTCCTGATGTACTGGCCTATCTTCTGGTAGCTCCTCCATGCTCTGGACATTATCCTGACAGACACAGCAAACCTTCTTGCCACAGCTCGCATTGATGTGCCATCCTGGATGGGCTGCACTACTTGAGCCACTTGTGTGGGTTGTAAACTCCATCTCATGCTATCACTAGAGTGAAAGCACCACCAGCATTCAAAAGTGACCAAACCATCAGCCAGAAAGCATAGGAACTGAGAAGTGGTCTGTGGTCACCACCTGCAGAACCACTCCTTTATTGGGGATGTCTTGCTAACTGCCTATGCTTTCCCCCCTCCTCTTGTCTATTCCATTTGCACTACAGCATGTGAAATTGATTGTCAATCAGTGTTGCTACCTAAGTAGACAGTTTGATTTCACAGAAGTGTGATTGACTTGGAGTTACATTGTGCTGTTTAAGTGTTCCCTTTATTTTTTTGAGCAGTATATAAAAACAGCATGTATTCTGGTTCTATGCATTATAACTCTTTATAGCTTCCCAAAGGACATCCAAGTACATTCAATATTCATTTTGTAATACTGCTGCATCAATAATAATTTCAATAGACATAATTCTGTCCCAAAGAAGAATTTTAAAGTTCTATTGGTTATAGTGAGAGAATCAAGAAGGTGTTCATTGTTAGTTGTATGTTTATACAATATGCTAACTACACATTTGCATTCCTCATTATAAACAAAACACACAGCATACTATTTCAATGGACAAGATTATTTGTATATTCATTCCAGCTGAACAGAAGAATAAACAAATTTCAACATTAAGACACATAGCCCGCAAAGATACATATTTTGAAAACAGCCTTCTAAATGGAGAAAATGGGTTGCAGTTTTAAAACATGTAGAATATTCAGACTACTTGCAAAATATTAGTTACTAGAGCAGAACCCCATACCCCGAAGAGGTCACTACAATTTTGCAAGAGGCAATCTAACAACAGATAATAGCTTTGGATGAACAAAAAGGGCTATGCACATAAGCTCAAGAATTCATGTGCCCTTTTAACTGGCTATAAAATCTTACTTGGCCAAGAACTATTTTTCAATACAAAGGCCTTGTACTGGTTTCAGAAAATGCATATTGTTTATTTTGGAATGTGACTTAGTGCAAGACCATTGGGGGGAAAAAAGGCTGTAAAATATTGGGCATCACTTAAAAACATTGATAAACCAAACTGCACCATCTTGACTGCCCTCGCTGAATCATTATTAATACAAATTATTAATTAACATTAATGATTTTTGTATACAAAAATATATCTTACTCATTAAAGAATATTGATTTTATTTTTAAAAAAATGTTTGCATAAGTCATGACACAAAGTTAGAAAAGATTGTATGATTATTCCAGTGAGATAGAGATAGAATATAATATCTTTTCTGCATGGAAAGTATAAACTAGTGTTCAAGTTTCTAAACATTTTTTGTCCCTGCAAGTCAGTGTTAACTCCTGGTAAATTACCTGGGCAGGTTCCTGCAGTTTTCTTGGTAAGAATTCAGAACTGATTTGCTGTTACCTGCTTCCAAGGTCTGATAGAGAATGACTGGCCAAGGTCATCTAACTGGCTTTGTTCCTATGGTGCAACTAGAACTCACAATCTTTTAGCCTGATGCCTTAATCAGTACATCAAAGTGGCTTTCATCTCGAAACATATTTCATGCCATGAAAACTACTTTTCTAGGCAGAGCAACCACCAGAAGGACAGCTGGTGTTTTTCTATCTCACCATTTTGTTCCTTCAGTTTGCCATCAGCAGGATCCAACTAAGAGTTATCCAATAGGATTGCTCTGCCTGCTGTTTAGATGTTTTCCAGGGTGCATTAAAAAAGCTTTCTTATAAAGCAGCAGTTTATATTGTTTCCTGACCCTTTGAGATGTGTTATGAAATATTAAGGAGTAAAGAAAGTGCATTGATTCCAAAGGAAAAATAAAAGACCAAACTCATTTTGAAAATAGATTTTTTAAATATATTAAGGTCAAGCTTCAATACTGAAAGCAATTTCCTCCATGGCAAATTCAATTGTTTTTTATGATGAGGTTAGCCTGGTAACCTGGTTACTCTAATATCCCTTGAGAGGAGCTTCATTCCTATTTCCTTCCCAAATTTATCCATAGGCTTCTTTGTTACAATACAGAATGATGGCCTTCTGTCATTTTACCCCAACAGAAGTTAAAATAAGAAGTGGGAAGCATTACAATTAGATCAGGTGACCCAAATTTTGCAGCTTCTTAGAGGTTACACAATATTATTCAGTTTGTTGCTACTTTTAAAAATTATTTAGAAATTAATTTATATTTTAGGCATAAATATATTTTAAATAAAATATAATTTATATTTTAAAGATAAACCAATCCATGGGAGTTACGGAACCCTTATTGGAATTTAAAAAAAAAAACCTTATGCATGGGAAAGTACTGGCAACCTGCCATGCCCACAATATTTTCAACAGAATTATAGACTTTTCTTGATTGGTTTAAATTATTTGGCTTAAAAAGCAGAAACTGATTCACTGGCTCAAGCTCTCAAACATTTCGCTTCTCTGAAATTGGCAGTGATGCTGCCCATTGGCTTTGATTATGAAATTGTACACCTGTTCAGAAATAAGCACCAGATTGTTAATGATTCTTGGCCCTCTTGCTATCAGTAATTTTCTACAATATTTCTCTACAAATTGGTGGTGCGTTTTTTTGTGTATCAAAAGTGAAATATTTTCAAGCCTTAATATATAATAACTGGGATAATTCAGATTCACCTAAATTTTTATCTCCCCTTTTCAGTATTTAAGGCAGCAATTCTTCATACACTAGCCCAGAATTTAGCAACATTGAAATAGATCATTGGGGTTTAGATGTGTCTGGTAATGGGAAAGTAATGATATCGAGCAGGTTAGGTGACAGAAAGATGATCCAGATTGTGCACCTTGCAAAAATGCTGCTCACCATCATTGCTTTTGCACCACAGCAAAATATTAGCTACCGACAAACATTACCTTTCTATAAATAATGACTTGGGGGTGTGTGTGTGTGAATGAATTCATTGGGAATATTCTTTATTAGGAAAATGCAGATCAGGGTTATTGATTTGCAAACTTGCCCTAGTCAAAACCAATCTAAAAGATCCTGTTACCAGCAATTTTTCCTCAAGCTTGGTTCTTCCACCAAGTTAATAGAATTTGGGGAAGAAATATTGTATGGGTAATCCTCGATCACAATTAAGCGCAAAATTGCTGTTGCTAAGTGAGATGTTACATGAATTTTGCCCCATTTTGTGATCTTTCTTGTCATAGTTAAGTGAATCACTGAAGTTAATTTAGTAGCACAATTTTTAAGTGAATCTGGCTTTCCCACTAAAGGGGACCACAAGACCCAGGGGCACTACAACCATCATGAGTATGAGTCAGTTGCCAACTGTGTCATGCCCCTATCAGAATCTGATTCAGAGGGAGAGGCCAAGCAACAGACAGGGAGTGGGAGTGTGGCTCTGTTGGCTGTGGAAGAAACTGGGGAACGGCAAAGTCTGGCTGGGCAGAGCAAGGGAGAGGTGATTCAGAGGAGGACCCAGGCCCACCCCCTCTTCATCCTAGGACACGCAGGGAGGAACGGAGAAGGGAGCAATGTGAGTGGCATGGCTTACGGGGAGGAAAGGACCTTGATTCCCTTCATTAGCTGCACCTGGAAACACAGTGTTTAAAAAGGGAAGCTACACACAGCAAATTGTTGGGAGCAAATTGTAAATTATCCAGTTTCGTCGAGGCTTAACTGTGTTCCTGGCATCTTCCCAACTGTGTGTGTGTGTTTGGCTGTGCTTTCCAGTCTGCAATTCCTTCCCCTGCCTTGTCAAGTTAATTACTGCAGTATAGTTTGTTTGGATTTTTAGTTACAGTTTGTATGTACTTTGTTTTTGGACTGAATTTCCTCCACTTAACGACTATTCCTGGGAGGGTTTTTCTGCAGCTGAAGGTAACCTGGACATTGGGGGCAAAGCTGGAGATAATAAAAGGACTCTCCTTGCTTATTTGACTGTGTTGCCTTGTGCCACGCTCCGGGTCATCACAAAACATCTGAATTTATATATAATATATAATATATAATATATATATATATATATATATATATTATATATTATATATATATATTCTTAAGTTTTCACGGGTATTTATATGTATGGTATTCAGCTTTGTTCGGGTATTCTCCCATGTCATTATAGTTGTGCTTTTAAAGTTTTTAAAGTTGTAACGACGTTTCGGCAGAATCTCATCTGCCATTATCAGGCTTGTGTATTGTGTTTGTCATGTCTGAAAGTATTCTGAATCATCTTTGTCTTTAATTTTTAAAGTTAATCTATCCATTTCAGCACAGTCCCAAATTTTCCTAATTATAGCCTCGTCCAATGGAGTATTCATTCCAGTATTTAGCATATGTAATCCTTGCTGCCGTCAATATGTGTAATACTAAATATGTGGTCACTTTGTCAAGATCCTCTGATAGTATACTTAAAAGGCACATTTCTGGTTTAAACTCAATATTTTGTTCAGTTATTGTTTCCATTTATGACTATTTCTTCCTCCATTTTGTAGTTCGGTAAATAATTGTATATTTTTTAATCCATTTTTCATCTGTCCATATTAAAATTTTATCCAATGCTGTAGGATCTTCATTTACCCCCCATATTCCAACATCGTTCTCATATCTTGACTGAATCAGAAGATATGGACACCAATCTAGATTAACCTCTTGGTCCTGAAGTTGGTGCCTTGATTCACCCGTCTCAGTCAAGATATCTTTATAGAGTACAATTTTTTTTCCAAATTAATGAGATGTGGATATATAAGTGCCTCCATTTGGGAACTCATTGATCACATGATCATAGGGATGCTACAGCACTCATAACTGTGAAAAGTGGTCATACGTTACTTTTTTTCAGTGCTGTTGTAACTTCAAACGATCACTAAATGTACTGTTGTAGGTTGAGGACTACCTATACTTAACACATTTTAAGGTGAAGTTCAGTCACATTCCTAAAATATAGAATTTATCATCTCCTGAAGTGCTTTGGCTCAATTCAATCTGTGGCAAAATAAGGCAGCTAATTCTTTATAACTGGAAAGAAAGTCCTGATATTAAGAAATGGACACCAGGTTTGACCAATTCTGACTATGTGGAATGTAGTAACAAAACTGTAGCCTAGAGACAGCTACTGATGAAGTTGCTGGAGGATACATGCAATTATTAACAATGGTAATGAAATTGGAAGCCCCTTAAAATGGGTACTAGGTGGATTAATCATGAAGATAAATTATATTTCCTCAAACTGTTGTTAAATATTTCATGGCAATTACCAGGAGGCCTCAAAAGAGGAGATATTTCCATTAAATGCCTTTAGCTAAGCAGTACCAGTATTTCTATTTATTCCAGGGAAATAAATGGCCTCTATGTGGTAAGCTGTCCATTTGCCAGCATCAGAAGTACCAGGATAACTTTGTAAAGTTCTTGCAGCAGAGATAATTTGGTTGTCATATAGTCATTTTGGCTGGGAACCTGGCATTTTCCTTTCTATGTTGTTGCAGCTCCTTTCTTGGGTCTTACATATCTAATTAAATCTATTGGAAATGCCCACTAAGCATTGGCATGGATTTAATTGCTGTCCCTTTCCAGAGACCAACTCATCCAAAATCCTTCATCCTCAATTGATTGCAAAAGAATCATAACTGTCAAACCAAATTCTTGAGTTTCTTTAGGAATCTGCTTCTTTATTCTTCCCCAAAATGAAGAAGGCTTGTTTTCCTTTTTTTAAAAAAAAAATCAATAGAAAAATTAGTGATAAAGATAAAGTAAGAAAAAATATGCATGAATCTGTAGAAGACAACTTACTAATATATGTTTGGGTGACAGAATGCTATTTAGAGTTGTAATTGGTTTGATTTAAATGTTACCTTGAATTAATATATGTTAGGATCGGTGGTGGGATTCAAATTCGTTTACCACCAATTCAGTGGGCATGGCTTGGTGGACGTGCTTTCCTACTGCCCTTCTGCTCTCCTACACTCTCCCTGTCTCTTCAACAACTGATGTGCGGCAATCTGCTGTTCCACACGATGCAGCTGAATATCAAAAGCAGGAAATAAAGGTCAGTAGGGACCCAGGGGGCGGGGGGGGACAGCAGCTGATCCTCGGAATGAGCTGGTTCACTCCCAGATGATCTTCAGAGCTACCAGTTCAGCAAAACTGGGCCAAACCAGTAGAATCCCATCCCTGGTTAGGATGGGTTTTAAATACAGGCATATATATATATGTGTGTATGTATGTATATGAATACCAGTTATGTTATTCCTTTAATGGTGGCCGGCACTATAGAAAGTGCTGGCCACAGAGGTGGTATTCAGCAGGTTCTGACCAGTTCTGGAGAACCGGTAGTGGAAATTTTGAGTAGTTTCGGAGAACTGCCAAAAACCACCTCTGACTGGAGATTTTACAGTATCCTTCTCCTGCCACTCCCACCAAGCTATGCCACCATTAAATGGCTGGCCACCATTAAAGAAATACAAAGAAATAAAACACAATAAGAAAAAATAATTGAACAATTTTGAAGAAAAGGAAACAATAATTAAATGTAGCTGACATCAACAACACTAACCATACTTCTTTATACTTTTCTAATGTTGCTTGTATCACATCCATACACTGCATTTTATTGTATAAACTTATCACCTCTCCTGAGGATCTCATCAAATCCAGCCAGCCACAACTTTTTGGACTTTCCCCCTTTTTTATATATAGATTTTGCAGATTTGCAGATTGTCTTTCATTTTCTTTAAATAACCAAACCATCACAATATGCATTGTATTGGTCACTTAATTTTGTATTCATTCCATATTCACTCTTCAACTATTCATTTTTTTTATATAACATGTTTATTTAAATAATTCATTTTCTCTGTACTTAAGTTTCTCCTGACATACCGACAGCCACTTCATAATCAAACTGCATTCAAAGAGAGAGAGAGAGAGAGAGAGAGGGAGGGAGGGAAGGAGGGAGGGAAAGAGATATGATAGTAGATGATAGTAGATGATAGTAAATGATAGTTCATAAAAACTCTAGCAGCACTATTCCTTTTCATGATAGTTGTTGAAACAAGGAAAAATATATTCATTATAAAACTGAACCTCAATTTACATTTATAATGAAGAAGGTGCACATTTAAGATTGGAAAAAAAAACTCCTGAGCCTGTTTGTATTCTTATAGACGTTTAGTTACAAACTAGGTAACATCATCAGCGCACTTGAAATACAGTATATCGTGCAGCAAAATTGCTAGGAGAGAAAAGTATCAAAGCTTTCTCCAGGCAGATGGCAAATGCATATCCCAATTCCTTGGCAAATTATGTTCCTTTCATCTTGTGGTAAGTTATCTCTTTCAATTATACCTCTGCTCCAGCCCAGCTTCACCGATGCACTTCCAAGTATGGAAAACAATAATTCAGCAGGCATGGTAATAACAGTATTCCACACAAAAGGAAAATCCCATCCTTCCCACTAAAACAATTCTATAAAGAATAAGATGCAATGATTAGGGAGATTGGTGTTGTTGAATCTTTTATATGGATCAATTTGTTTTTTTGTTTCCTGTTTGTTTTTTGTTAGAGAATCCAATTGAACAGTGATATATCAGCATTATACTTTTGTTTATGGATTGCAGATGGCAGCTTTAAATAGCTTGTGCAGCTTTAAAGTAGTTGAGAAAATTCAATCACACTTCTGTCTTAATCTCTATTTTCGTCCTTGTGAAAGGGTTCAGTATATCTCCATGCAAATCTAAAGGAATTACATTGAAAAATAAATGATGTTCCTACCTTCTCTATCATCACAAGATTGGGATTAATTATTATTTTATATTAGTTTGAATAAGAACAACAAGGAAGACATGAAAAGTAACCTTTCACTCATTATAAACAGGTAGGAAAAATAGAAAAAGCTATATTTTTTCTAACATTCAATGCTTTTGTAATTAGAGATGTGTATAATCACAATGTCAGGAACTGGTATTCATTGTTGTTGTTGTTGTTAATTGCAAAATCATGTTCGACCCATTGTGACCTCATGGACAATGTTTCTCCAGGCCTTCCTGTCCTCTACCATTTTCTGCTGTCCATTTAAGTTCATACCTACTGCAGTGACTCCATTCAGCCACCTCATTCTCTGTCGTCCCCTTCTTCTATTGCCCTCAATCTTTCTCAACATTATGCTCTTCTCCAGTGAGCCTTAATGAAACTTAATGTCTACATTAATATAATTAATTAATATAATTAATGTATACAGTGAAACTTAATGGTATACATTAAGTTTAATCAAAGACAAAGGACAATATCTAATGATCTATAAAGTAAACCTTTATTTTAATTCAGGGATATTGAGTTGAGAATTCATATCTAATTTATGACATGTAAAGCATGGAAGTTTGTGGGCAATCTTGGGCTATTCACTTACCCTGAATCTAACCCACCTCGTGTGGTTATTGCTGTAGAGAAAATGAGAAAAGGGGCCCCAGGCACATTGACTTGAGTTGTTTAGAAAGGCAGGGTATATAAATCTAACAAATGATGTTCTTTATTCCCCCCCTCAAGTCTGCTGTGCCACTTCATTGTGGCAAGGTTGTGTGCTCCTGAGTGGATTGAGCAATGAATGCTGGTAATCAATGCCAAGAACACAAGCTTACAACAGTGTTTTCCAAGGCATGAAACTCAGGACCTGTACTGGGCAGCAGTGATAAAGGAATATGTTGGAGAGAAATTATCTCTTTAGTAACAATTACAGAGGCATTAGTGTTAAGCTGTTCCTGTATTTTACAAAATAATAATAATAATTCACAAGGATATACAATATAAAGCCAATGTTAATACAGTGCTGCAGGATGGGCTCCTTTAGGACAGATGTTGTAGGATGACCTTGAGGAAAACAATCAAAGAAGTATTCCTTAAGTCCTGGCATATTCCTTAAGTCCTGTTATTATGGCCTATCTCAATAAAGTATAATCCTTGTCTTCCTGTGGTGTCTATTTCCTGATCTGGTATACCCTGAAGGATGACAGATGGCACTCAATATGTTACTGAGGAAGAGCTAAGGGTGTTTTTTTTTTGACAACTAAAGTTGTTTATTATGTCTTTGGTATATAATTTAAAGACTTGGGTATGTTTAGTTGCTGATGTTCCCATGCAGGAAAAGTAATATTAAAGATGTAGAGATTGAATTACAGGGGGAGTGAACATGGACTATAAGAAGCATATACATGGCAAAGCTCAACACGGTGAAATACATATACTAATATAATCAATATGTATCAGCAAATTAATATATTCTAGAAATGGACTTTTAGAACCTCAAGACAATAAAAGCAAAGAAAGATTGGGTGATGCTCTAATAGACAGGAAGATTACAATATTATTGCCTGGATACTATGACCTCGGTGACTGAATAATCTCAGTTAAACTTTGCATGCAGCCCTTTAATAGGATGGTTATCTGAGTTCCTGACAAGGAACCAGAGGCATTGTGGAATAAAATCAAATAAGAGATTAAGGATTAGTGTGAAAAGAAACTGCTAAAGATCAAGAAACAGGGGAAAACAAACAGGTAGGCAGAACAATGCTGGAAATTGCCAAGAAGAAGAAAGAAGCAAAATTCAAGGAACAAAAGATCTCAAAACGGAACTTTAAGAATTTCAGAAAGTTGTTATAAGAGTTTACAACAATTTACAACATCATCTATTGAAATATCAAAGATGGATTGGACATAAAAAAAGTCTTCAAGATTTCAAAACTAAAAAAGGACATTCAATACAACATAATTTATATAGCTACCTATCTCACCAGATGCTAAAGGATGGCAATTAGCTGATGTAACTGATTCAAAGAAGAGCAAACTAAAATGGAAAGTGTGTGGCTATGGGAGAAGAATTGATGGCAGAGTTAAAAGAGGGATCAGCTTAGAATTCATACATAGACACAAATGAACTAAGTCCAACCTCCCTTGAATTCTGTTTACCCTTATCTAACTCCAAGCAGGTGCTGTTAGTTGAAAATATTCCTGTGCATAGGCATGAATACCAACAAAATAGTTTAATTGGAACTTCATATGTGGACCTGATCTTTGTGCCTGGCAGTGCCTTTGAGGCAGTTTTGAATCCTGAAAACTGCCTAGATTAGACCCTGCAGTTTTCTTGGCAAGGTTTTTCAGAAATTATTTTCCATTGCTTGCTTCCTAGAGCTCAGAGAGTGACTGGCATACAGCTATCTCTGTGCCCAAGGTGGGACTAGAATTTTCAATCTCTCAATTTCTAGATTGGTGCATTAACACTACACCACCAAATGGTTCTCAAAACGGAAGAAATATTCTGAAATTCTGTATAGCAGAAATGAAACCATTTAAAATAGTTTAGAATATATTTAATACTTACAATAACCTATAAAGCTAGAAAATGAAGTTATAAAATGGAGGAATTAATGGAATATCTAAAGAAACAAGGCTAGCCTATCAGTTGGTTTAACTTAAAGTCAACAAATTTAGAACCCATAAACAAGAAGAGGTCAATTTATATACCAGAATTGTAGCAATGAATTTTAAGAGAGAGTGGAAACTGTCACACAATATCCTTATTTTCACATGCCAGCAAAATAATGCTGAGGATCATGCCCTATATAAAAAAGGAGATGCCAAATATTCAAGCTGGTTTTGGAATTTCAGAGACCAAGAGATATTACCACTGATGCAAACTGGGTGATCAAAAAAGTCAAAGAATACCAAAAGATATGAGAATGTGGTTTATTAATCATAGAAAGGTCTTCATTGATGTTGATTATATCAGTGTTCTTAGGAAAATTGCTAGGAAAATCTTATCCTCTTAAGAAGCTTGTAAACATGACAGGAAGTAACAGTCATGAATGGAACACTGTGAAATAGACCGACTGTAAATTGGCAAAAGAATAATACAAGGCTGCATAATTTCAACAGTCAAGAAATACACTTCAAAATAGTTGATAAAGCTGTAGTAAAGACCTTCTGGAAGATATTCAGATGCTCTGATATCTTTATACTATATCTAGTATAATATAAAGTTCTGAATCACAATCAGTAGTTTTTCTGTGATAGTTTAGGGAAATAAAAATGGAACTTCAAAGAAGTGGGATAGAAAGTTGAAACTTTTGATTGGAGTAAATTTGTTTGCAACAAACAAATTTAATAAAGAAAATGAAAAGACTCTGGAAAATAGCAATAGTACTTAGACTTATATACCACTCCACAGTGCTTTATAGCACTCTCTGAGCAGTTTACAACATCAGCATATTACCCCCAACAATCTGAGCCCTCATTTTAATGATCTCCGAAGGATGGCAGATTGAGTCAATCTTGAGGCGGTCAGGATTGAACTTCTGCTAGTGGGCAAGTTAATCTGCAATACTGCATTCTAACTCCTGCACCAACACAGCTCCTAACACTATGAATAGTCAGGAAAACCAACAAATGGATAATAAAACAAATCAATCCAGACTTTTCATTCAAAGTACACACAATTGAGTTCACATTATCAAGTTTTGGTCACATTATATGAATACCTAATTCTCCTCAGAAGTTAATAATGCTGGAAACATGAAGGGAAATAGTAAAGCGGGAAAATGGATGGGTGCATCTTGGAAGCCCTGAAGACTGCAGACAGACCATCCTGGAGAAATCTATCCGTTTGATTTTTAAGAGGTAGTAGTGATGTTATGGCATATAATCCATCAAAATGTTTATTATATGAGTTAGCAACAACCTATGCTCTTAATGAGACTGTGAAAATAAGATTTAATATGCAGGTTTTCTGTCAAGTGATTGAATGGCCTGCACACTTGATATACTGTGTTGATTTTCTCACAGTCCAAAATTACAGCTTAAAAAAAATATAAATCAATGTACTTTGACAGTATGGGAGGAAAAACCTCTACATTCTTTAAAAAAAAAGTGAAAAGTTTCCTTTTGTGAAAGCAATCTTCCTTTTTCTTTCTTTCTTGGAAACTGTCTAATAATTTCTGCCTCCCCAAACACAAATACCCCTTGGGAAAGGCAGAAAAGATTTTTCAGATGGTATGGAAGTTGCAAGGGGACTCTTTATTATTCTTTGTTTGAGAACTTTTTTATCATACTTCAGACAAATACGATTTTCTAAAACAATTCATATCAATAAAAAAGAAAAGAACACTGCCTGACTTCTTCTTCTTTTTAATAAAGTTTTATTGAGTTTTAACAAAATAAATAAAACATCTTATTTGAATACAGCATGGTTCTGGGTTATCACATTTCCATACAGACACAATTTCATGTGCATATGCATCTTATGTATTCAACTTTGTATCTTATTACTCTTTTTCCAACTTCTCACAATTTCTTTCTTTACTTCTCTTAATTTTCTTTTATGATTATCTCATTTTCTTCTGATTTAATTGTATTTCTTTTACCTAAATTTCTATATCTTTTTATTCATTATACTTATACTTTCATCTGTCTTGTTTACAATTTCCTTATGTTCTCTTTCAACATTCTTAAAAAGCAAAATTCCCTCTATGATTGCCAATCAGAGTGCAACATCTTTAAGACATTGTTATTATCATATGAAATTTCATTAAACATTAAATTTATGCATTCCAAAATTATAACATTCAAATTTCTAATATCTATTTTATATCATGTAAATCTCATCATTCAGACTCTGCTTGGTACTTCCCCTTAAAAATGTAAAAAGAAAAATTCTAAAAAACATAGCAAAAACAATATAGATAGATAGATAGATAGATAGATAGATAGAGATAGATAGATAGATAGATAGATAGATAGATGTGTGTGTGTGTGTGTGTGTGTGTGTGTGTGTGTGTGTGTATTGACGAACACAATACAGAAGCCTGACGATGGCAGATGAGATTCTGCCGAAACATTACTACAACTTTAAAAGCACAACTATAATGACCTGGGAAATACCCGAACAAAGCTGAATACCATACATGTAAGTACCTGTGAAAACTTAAGAAAACAAATATATTTATATTTATACATATACATATACATATACATATATATATACATACATACATACATACATACATACATACATATATTTAACATTAGTGAACGAAGTAGTTCTTCAAATTCATTCTAGTACTGGTATGAGCCTTGTAAATCTTTCATGTTTCTTTTCAATATTTCTCAATCTTTGAGAATAGTTGAAATGTTTCCCTCCCTTCTTCATTATTACTTAACTGTTAATAAGCATACTACTGGATAATCATACAGCTTTATCTTATAAGTTATTTACTATTAATAAGCAAAATAATTATTCAAATTCATTCTAATAACTGGTATAAATTTCCCTATAAATCTTTCACATTACTTTTCAATATTTTATCAATCTTTAGAAACAATTGCAGTGTTTCCCTCTCTTTTTTATTATTGCATTAATTATAAATAAACATACCATTACACAACAATACAGTTTTATCTCATAGATTATTTACTTATTTCATTTCTAACTCATTACAATATTCTACTGTCACAACACTATCTTTTGTACTTTTGCAGAGTCCTCACTTTTAACTTAATTTAGCCGTTGTCTCTGTTTTCTAGCTGAGCAAATACCTTTAATCCTAATACATTTCCTCTTTTTCTTTATTTCCTGCTTTTGTCCCTCATGAGTTCTTTTCCTTTCTATCTCCCCGCCCCCCTTTTCTCATCCCTTTTTTTAATACCCTTCTCTCTCTAATTTTCCCTTCTGTGATTTTCTTTTCTGCTTCTCCTTGCTGTTTATACTGCCTTTTCAGACTATTTTTCTTTTTGGCTGTTCCCTTTAATGTTAAACTTTAAACCCCTTTCCCCCCTTTTCCCCTTATTACCACACTTTGCATTATTTGATCATTAAAAATGGCTTCTTCTTTGTCCCGCCCTTCTTCTTGCTCTTGAAGCTTTTCCTTTTGCTTTTCATCGTTCAGGATCTCTGTTAAGTTTGGGAAAAAAGAGGCTGAACCAGAGCATGAGTGCAACAATACTTTATTATAACAATAAAGGGCTGACCGTGCTTGCCAAGCCGGGAACTGGCTCGCAGCGATCAGCAACTGGTTGGACCCCGCAGCCTGCTTTTATAGCTGGCTGCTGGGGAGAACCAACCAATGAGTGAAGGGGGAGAACGCCCCCGCAAAGTGAATGGACCTGAGTGAGAACTCCTATGGTTCTCAGAACATAACACCCCTTCCCCCCAGATGCGAACACGCATAGTCTTTGAGGTAGGCAGGGGGTTTATGCTGGCGCCCGGAACGGCGCAGCTCTGGAACGCTGTCTGCCCATTCAGGGTCTGCCTGGGAAGGCAGAGCTGGTAAAGTGTCACCAACGTGCCCCTTGGTTCGGGCAGGTCCGGGACTCGTAAGGTTGGTCACTGGGGACGTGCTCCCGTAGACTGGATCGGACTGGTCAGCTGTCTGGGCGCCGCTGTCCGTGTTCGGGCTTTCTGGAATGGCTGCCGGTGTAAACTGGTCGCCGGGAAGGATGTGGATGTGGGGTTGATGTTGAGGCCTCCCTTCGTTTTGTAATTCTGGGTCCCTGCTAGCGAGGGTGCTGAGACGCCTACGCAGCTGGTCCAGGTGCCTTCTCCAGACACGACCGTCCTCCAGCCTGACTCGATACGACCTGGGTCCGGTGATGGCCACGATCTCGCCCGGGATCCAAAGGGGGTCTCCAGCAAAGTTCCTCGCGAATACTGGCTCCTGTAAGATAAAATGTCTAACCCCCGATGTGGAAGCGAGGGGAGAGTCAGGGCAGTATTGTGGGTGCAGTCTGTCCAATACAGTCCTCAGGCGCCTGCCCATCAGGAGCTCAGCTGGGGACTTATTGGTGACTGAACATGGAGTTGAGTGCTGGCTCATCAGGAAACGTGCGAGTTTGTGGTGCCAATCATCCCTGCTGAACCTCGCCAGGGCTTCTTTAGTGGTCCTGATGGCCCTTTCAGCCAATCCGTTACTGGCAGGATGAAATGGGGCTGTGAAAATGTGGCGGATACCCAGGTTGGCAGCAAAACGGCTGAACTCGGTTGATGCGAACTGTGGGCCATTATCGGAGACAATGGAGTCGGGTAGCCCGTGTGTTACAAACAGGCGAGTTAATACTTTGGTAATTGCTTGTGTGGTAGTCGTGGATAGCTGTGCTACGTCAATCCATTTAGAATAGGAGTCCACGACTACTAGGAACATTTTCCCATGCAAGGGGCTGGCCAGGTCGATGTGAATTCTGGACCACGGAGCGCTGGCGCTCTCCCATTTAGTAGGGGTGGCAATAGGAGGAGCAGGACGGGATTCCTGGCAAATGTTGCAGGAACTTACCCATCTGACGACGTCCTCGTCGAGGCCCGGCCACCATCAAGGGCAGTGATGGGGAGGTCCAGTTGGGTGACCTCAAAAATAGCGTGGACAGGAGCAGGGTCTTCAGCTGGAGCCGGCAAGGGACAGCGGCTGAGAGCGTCAGCGTGGGACAATGTTTTACCTGGGCGGTGTATGAGTCTGTAGGAGTAGGCTGCAAGGAAGAGGGTCCATCTCGTCATTCTAGGAGAAAGGACCTGAGGGGTCTGTTTGTCCCCAGCTAGTAGACCCAGGAGGGGCTTGTGGTCCGTGACCAGCTCGAAAAAATGGCCAAAGAGAAACTCGTGAAATTTTTTCACTGCTGCAACATCTGCTAGAGCTTCCTTATTGATCTGGCTGTAATTGCGCTCTGTTGTAGAGAGCGTCCTGGAGAAAAAAGCAATGGGAGCCTTGGCGCCATTGGGAAGCCTGTGGCTTAATACTGCCCCAATTCCAAAGGGGAATACGTCTGCTGCCAGCACTAAAGGAAGGTTGGGGTCGAATTGAATAAGTACCGCCTCTGACGTGAGTAGTGATTTGACGGCGTGAAAAGCAGCGTCTTCTTTGTGCCCCCAGTGCCAAGGTGATTTTTTATCCAGTAATCTGTGTAGGGGTTCAGCTACTGATGCTTTATGGGGCAAGAAGAAGGCGTAAAAGTTCAATAGCCCCAAGAAGGCCTGTAGTTCAGTTTTGGAGATTGGAGTGGGTGCCTCGTGAATTGCCTTAACTTTGGACTCCAGGGGGTGAATGCCTGAGGCGTCAATTTTATAACCCAGAAAGTCCACCTGTCTAGTGGCAATGGCGCATTTTTCTTTTTTTAATTTGAGGCCATGCTGTCTGAACCTCTCTAACACTGCTCTGACTCTCTGGAAGAGTTGGGGTCTGTCCCTGGCCGAGACTAAGATGTCGTCGAAGTAGGGTACTACACCAGGGAGGCCCTGCAAAATCCGCTCCATGAGGGATTGAAAAATACCTGGGGCAACACTTACGCCAAATTGGAGACGCTTGCATCGGAAAGCACCCCTGTGAGTGACAATGGTCTGGAGTTCCGCTGTTTGGTTGTCAACAGGGAACTGTTGATACGCTTGAGACATGTCCAATTTGGCAAAAATGCTGCCGGGTTCAAAAGTGTGTAATAAATGCTGAATGACGGGCACTGGGTAAGCGCTGACTTGTAGAAACTTATTGATTGTGGTCTTGTAGTCCGAGCAAATTCTCAGGCTACCGTCTTTTTTGAGGGGTGTGACAATGGGCGTCTCCCATTTGGCGAAATCTGTTGGCTCAATGACCCCTTGTTTTAACAGTTTATCCAATTCCGCATCTAGTTTTGGCCGAATAGCGAATGGGACCCTCCGCGGTTTTAGTCTGATTGGGACTGCTTGGGGGTCGACTGAGAATGAGATAGGGGTACCGTTATAACACCCCAGCTCATCGCTGAATACATCTGAGTAATCAGCGAATAAGGAGTCAGTGTCAGAGGTTGAGACAGCATGGACTCCTGTTAGCCCTAGGCCAAGATGGGGAAACCAATCGAGCCCCAATAAAGTAGGGAGATTGCCGTTAACTACCACTAGAGGTAGGTGACCTTTAAAAGCTCTAAAATTGACAAGGAACTTGCCTCTGCCGATTACAGGAATGGTCCTCCCCTGGTAGTCCTTCAGGCTAAACTGGCACTTCTGGAGCCGGCTAGTTGATAGGCTGGGCTGGAGCCTCTTGAGGGTGTTCCACGAGATAATTGAGAGCACTGACCCTGTGTCAACCTCCATGCGGCACGGTTTACCTTCTAAATAAACGGAGAGAGAGATTTTACTAACAGTGTGGCAAGTGTGCTTGGCATGGTGGTGAGTGTGACAGTTCAATACTTGCCTCTGCGGTCCAGAGTGTGAGAAGGGGGGGTGCCTTTGTGCTGAGTTTTGAGGGGCTTGGCAGACTCTTGCGATGTGCCCCCTTTTATGGCAGTTATTGCAGGTGGCTCCTTTGAACTTGCAGGTGGCCCTCAGATGAGATCCACCACAGGCTAGGCACAGGGTGATGTGCTTGGGCGGACCAATGTTTTCTTGTTTGGCTCCTACCTGTGGCCGTCTGGCGTTGGAGAGGCGGTGGACGTCGTTTTCATCACTAGGGGCTTCCTCTGCTACCACCTCCTCGGAGTGGACTGGAACTGTCATTAGCTTTGCAGTCGGGCCATGGATTTCGGTGGCTGAGTGCGCTGCCAGTTCTGCTGCCAAGGCCTCCTCGACGGCTTGCGCTAGGTTGAGGTCCTTTTTAGCGAGAAGTCGCCTCTGAAGGTGGAGGTCCTTGACCCCGCAGACTAGTTGATCGAGGAGCATGTCCTCCAGGTAGGTTCCAAACCCACAATGCAGTGCTGCTGTTCTGAGGGCGGCCATGTATTGATTGATGGTCTCCTTGTCCGATTGCTTCCTCATACGGAAGGTGAATCTCCTGGCAATCTGTGAGGGCCTGGGAGAATAGTGGTTAGTGAGGATTTCAAGTAGTTCAGACCAAGGAACGTTTTTCAACTCACGTGGAGCCACGAGGGCTGTGGCAGTATCGAAAACGATGGCTCCACAGTAGATCAGGAAATACGATTTTTTCCGATGCTCCCCAGCATCAGCCAGCCCGATTGCATCGATATAATGGTTGAAGCGGTTCTTGTATGATTCCCACTTCTCCTCATCCGGTTTGAACGCTGGGAAGACTGGATTGGAATTCATGGTGATGGACCGGTGGAACAACCTGTGGACAAAATCTCTCTGGGGCAGCGGCAAAAGGTTCTAGTGCCTGTGGCAGGCAAGTGATTTCAGCTCTGGAGAGGCTTTTTGCAATCCTCTCTCTCTCTCTGGGCTAGCACACGGTTTGGCTATCAGCCGTTGGCAGCGTTTGAATTCGCGCCTGTGTGGGCGTCAGTGACTTGACTACAGCACCGCGCTGTACCTTTTAGGTTTGAAATTCAAATGACAGCCGTTTGAATTTCGCGCCTAAACAAACGAGCGGCTGCGGCTCGCAGCGCTTCACTTTTCCTGTAGCTGGGCTAACAAGCGGCTACAGACGCTTCTAACTTTCGATTCTGACCGCTCTCTCTGGCTGCGGATCAGCGTTCGCTTCTTAGTGCTTGCTGACCGCTTTCTCTGTCAGCGGATCAGCGTTCGCTCTTTTTGCTTGCTGACCGCTCTATCTGGCTGCGGATCAGCGTTTGCTCTTATCGCCGGCCGATCGCTCTCTCTCTGGCTGCGGATCAGCGGCTAGTGACTCAGCGGTTGCATGGTGCTTCTGGTAGCTATCCCACCTTCGTCGCCAGTGTTAAGTTTGGGAAAAGAGAGGCTGAACCAGAGCATGAGTGCAACAATACTTTATTATAACAATAAAGGGCTGACCGTGCTTGCCAAGCCGGGAACTGGCTCGCAGCGATCAGCAACTGGTTGGACCCTGCAGCCTGCTTTTATAGCTGGCTGCTGGGGAGAACCAACCAATGAGTGAAGGGGGAGAACGCCCCCGCAAAGTGAATGGACCTGAGTGAGAACTCCTATGGTTCTCAGAACATAACAATCTCCATTTCAAGAAATTCAAATACAAAGCCGAAGGATCTTCCTCCCCTTTCTGCATCTTCTTTCTGTTTTTTAAGACTCATCTTCAATTCCTCCAGGAGTGATGCCATTTTAAACACTTTTGAACAACCACCCAATTGACTTTAAATAAAAACAGAAGATGAAAGAAAAGACCAATGGCAAAACCCACCTTTTTTTATATCACCAGATGATCCCAGACTGTTCCTTCTTGTTTCTTTCCTTTTTTTCCTTTCTGTGAGTTACTGTATCCTTTAATAAAGTTTCAGTTACAATGTATCCTTGGAAGTCTTTTCAAAGTTTTGCTGTTAATCCTCTTTATTTTTCCAGGTGGCACTCCATTTTTTCATTATTCCAAGTTCCAGCCTTTTGCTTCCACTCTTCTCCTTCTTAGGGCTTTAAAATGACCAAAGAAAAAATCTTTATTCTTCTTTTGACACTTAAATTTCAGCTTAAAGTTGCCTATTAGCGTCAAAGTAAAGTAGTACAGATTTCTTTCCATATCATTTGTAATTGTCAATATAAAGGTTAAAAAAGGGGGAGTGGGGTTAACATCCGTTTCTCTCTCCTTCACCGCTTAAAAGTCTTCTTTCAGAAGTATCTCTATAAGTACTTTTAGATTCAGGGTACCTTTCTTAGATGTTCTCTGTTGTTTAGCCTGGTCTGTCCTGCTTTCCTCTTTGTCTTCCTCCTGCACAATCTTATCCAGTCGGGTTCTTCTTTGAAGTGGCCATTTCTAACCACCACTGCAACCACCTTCAGGAAAGGGAGCAGTCTCCCTTGGCTAGCAGTCTCCCTCCTCTTCACCACCTCTACGGGTGGCTTCAGCTCCGAACCCAAAGGATTGGGGCTCTCCAGCAGCAAGCACAGATCAAAACTGCACACAATCACGGATTTTGGTCTGTTGCTGAGGAAACCGAAGGTGGAAGGTCAACGCTGCCTGACTTCTGAAGAAAAAAAGAGAAGACATGTGAAGAAATGGAGCATAGAAAAAATGGAAAGACTTTTTTTCAAAATCATAATCAAGTGGTCAGTTTATGTGCTGAGTAGCAATGCTGGTCAATGTTTCCTGAATTCACAGATGAAGGCAAAGCAGAGAACGTTTCATTTTTCAAGGACCAGGACAATTTTCATCAGGAATTCAGTGGTCTATCTAGCAAAGGAGATCAAAGCAAGCTTATAAACAGTCATGTTTACAATCATGTAAACAATCAAGAATCTCTCCACTAATATTATGTTATTGTGGAAAGCAAGGCTTGAAGATTCCCCCAAACTGGTTTCCTAGCCTAATGAATGAGGCCAGAATATAGCACAGAAATGGTAGTCTATCTAAAACCTTCACTAGTTAGTGTGAAAAATGTTTCATGTATGAATGATTCCATGCAAGGCACACATCTAACAGGCATTACATATCTCACAACAAAAAAGCCAGTGCAAATCCACATCATAATATCCTTGTTTTGTTGTTTTTCCATCTTCCATATTTAAAAAAATGCAACAATAGCAATTAAGAAGTTTGGATATCACAGACATGTTATGGTTTTGCTGAAATATCAGAACATAAATTGTGTCCATGTTTATGTTCTAAATTCTATGTCTATTACATGCTTATCATTTGGACCTGGCCTTCTGTTTTAAAGTCACAAAGTTTCAATGTTGTCAAAGTTTATTTTCAACTTTTCTTGTTGTGTTGTGGTGGGAAACTCATATGAAAAGAGCATTCCACCATAATTGGAAATATGAAGAACATTTTGATTCTATAGCTGTGATGGTGAACCTATGGCACAGATGTCACAGGTGGCACGCAGAGCCATTTGTGCAGGCATGCAAGCCCCAGGAAAATTTGCCTCAATGCATATGTGTGCGCCTCCTGGCTAATTTTCGGCCCGTTTGAGGTCTTTTTCGGCCTGCCAGAGGCTAGAGGGAAGCCTCTGCAACCTTTGCAGGCCAAAAAATAATTGCCATTTAAAATAAAAAAAGTTTTCCCTGTGGCATACAGTAGATAGATTCTCTATCCACCAGTGGAACAATATACAATGAATTTAGGATCATGACAAATAGCACAAGTTTCCCAGAAGTTTAAGATATGACATGCATTGGTTTAGAAAAGGCAACCAATTATCCAAGAGGCACAAATCACAAAGATACACACAACTGTTCGCTTTTCTATGTAGTTGTAGAGAAATGGTTAAAACCAGATGTTGATGAAATTTCTGATAGACACTTCTGGACAGAGGAATGTCATATTAAATTCACTGAGCATTTTCAAAATTATTCCAGAATAAAGGTGATAGTTTTTAGTTGAAGTCTTTACTAGCTTCACTGCTTAGCCTCATTTTTACTAACCACTTTCATGGCTTAGCTGAAGTGTTTACTAGCCATAGTTGCAGATAGAAGCCCAGAAGCAATTTTAAGGTGGCTTCATAATAGTTTGACCATTTGGACAGATATTAGAATGGCTTGTTTTCAAAAGATAGCATCTGGTTCTCTTTCATTTCTAGTTAAAAAATACTGATGATGTTAATGAAATTATATGAGCATCATTAACTAACTCCTGCTTCATATAAATATCTTGTATCTGAAGTACATGTTAAATGTCTCTTGGCAAATTCAAGTGCCCTACTTTATTTAGAACCAGTCCAAGCTTGTGCTCAGTGCAGAAATGCAGATCAAAACATTAAAGAGGTGACTGTATAGCCTCCACTTGAACGTATCAGTGAAGGGTAGCCCACTATCTCTCTGTTCCCCGCTATGAAACTCCTCTTAGTTGTAGGGAGGTTTTTCTTACATGCAGTCTGAATCTGCCTTCCTATGACATATAAACCTTCATTCCTTTCTCCCTCCCTCCATCCCTTTCTCTCTCCTTTACTTCTTCCTTCCATTATTGGCCTCAACTTTTTACTTTTACATACTTACTATGTTCTACCTATTTCTATAGCAACAAACCTATCTAATCAGCAAAACTCTTTGGATTTCCTGATTCTAAAGATTAAGAGTACAGATGGGAAAATTAAGACATCCAGAAAGAAACAACTGACACCAGGAGAGGATAAAGATCTATCTTCTAGCCATCTGAAATATTTCCCCTAGTCGCAGGACATTTTTTTCTTTCCTTTCCTTTTTAAAAACTAACAAGAATTTCATTTTAAATAAATAGAACTTTTGTATAACGTTTAATATTTGAAAAAATGTGATATGCTTAGATGGTTTACAATTTGTTCCCTTTTTCTTTTGTTATCAGTTTATTTTTCCTGTATCTTAAATTTATCCTTGCATTTTTCTACATTCTTTTTTTAAAAACCCATTATAACATAAAATAAAAAGCACAACTTTTGTGTCTGATCTAACAATGCACAAGTGAACATATATGAGCTATCACAAACCTCATTGTTTTTATTTTGGGGAAAGGTCATGGGTTTTGTTAATACTATCTTCCCAATTATTTTTTTATCTAGTATCTTTTTAGATGGAAGGAAAAAGAAGACAACCAGCAGGAAGATAGAATATAAAACATAGAATAACAAGGTTGGAGGGGATGTTGAATGTCTTCTAGTCCAACCCCCTGTTCAAGCAGGAGAGCTTACATAATTCCAAGACAAACAGCTATCCAACCTTTTCTTGAAAGCCTCCAGTAAAGGAGCACCCATAACTTCTGAAGGAAAGCTATTTTACAGATTGATTGTTCTTACTATCAAGAAAATAATTCTAGGTAGGATATACATTTAACAATTGTCTGCTTGTTTCCTCTTGTCCTGCCCACAGCTGCTTTGGACAATAGCTGGAACCCCCCTTCTTTTATGTGACAGCCCCTCAAGTAATGGAAGACTGCTTTTATGTAACCCCTAGTCATCCTCTTGGTTAGACTAGACATACCTTATTTCCACAACTGTTCATTGTATGGCTTAACTTCCAGGACCCTTATCATCTTTATTGTTCTTCTCTGCATTCTTTCTCAAGTCTCATGATCTTTTTGTATCATGGTGACTGGAACTAGATAAGTTCAACAATCGTGCCTACCATCCCTGTCTCATTGTCCCCAATTATTAGTTCCTATTTCTTGTATTTAAACTTACGTTTATTCTTGTTTCTGTTGTATTGTAAGCTTTTGACAAATATAAATAAATAAATAAACAAACAAACAAATAAATAAATAAATATAGCAGAATTGCAAGTGTGGTGTTACCAGTGCAGTATAGAGCAGCTTCACATGATCTTGATACCATCCCACGATTGATGCAGCCTAGGACTGCATTGGTGTTTGTTTGTTTGTTTGTTTGTTTGCATTTGTAGCACACTGCTGGATCATAAATAAGTGGTTGTCCACCAAAACACCTAGATTTCAGATATGGTGGAAGCATCATTGTAAAACCTGAAGGACTGGGCTGAGGGCAGATTGTTATAGAAAAAAGTATATCTCTTTAGTAGCTAAGAAATGACATGGGCTTAGTTGACTCATAAGCAATCTATCAGTCGATTAATTAATCAGTCAGACAATCTTTTCAGAAACTTCCTGAATTTAGAAGCATTTCTTATTACTGCTTTCAGGATTGAGTTTTTGCTGTTTAATCTTAACTGCTAGGAAGCCATTTATTCTCTAGTTTTTGTTTTTCCTTTTGAGGTGGTGGAGGTGAGGAAATTGATATCATCCATTTCAAGCTACATTTATTGTTCTTTTAAGTTTTTAAATTAAGAGAGACTGTTCAAAACTGCCTTAGCTTGAACACAGAATCTGTCCATTACTTCTTATACCATTTCAGGTCAGACACAGATTCCATTAAAACTTTCACTTAAATAGGGCATTAAAGTGATAATATATAATACCAACAGAGAATCTATAAAAGGCAGAGTTATGTCGCTGAATATATAGGGCAGACCAAGGAAAAACAAATACCAAAGTCATTCTCTGGCTATTTATTGCATTCAACAAATTCTTAGGAATATAGCAACTGTCAAAAGATGCACTTCAAGTTAACAACATTTCAACCTTTATGGCAGTATCCATACACTTAGTATTTAGGTCTAGCACTGATTCCAGTCCAGGTCTAGCCATCATCATTTGAAAAGGTTAGCACTTACTTAGGTCCAGATAAATGCTTGCTCTGGGCTTCTTTTTATTACTTTTATTCTTTTTTTTATAACTGAATGTCCTGTATCAAGCCATGTGCTCCTCAAACACAAAGAGAAGTTGGCAATCTTTACTAGGAAGTGTTTCAGCAAAAAAACAAGTGGCAAGGAAAGGTATATACAAATGCACCCACACCCACACACAAACACCAACACACCAGAAAACAAGTCTCCAAAAGTCCATAAACTTACCTGTAGAGAAAGTCCAAATCCAAAACAGCAAGCAAAAGAATAGCCAGGCAAAGTGCAAAGGTCCAAATTTCATAGTAGGGTCATCAGTCAGTCCAGGTCCAGACTGTGGTTAAGATTTCAAGATGAGAGGTAAGGCACATGGAATCTAATTTAGTGAACAACTGTTGCCAAGAAAATGACTTGCTGGTCTTCTTAAGAATATTGCTCATTTGGAATGGCAACCTTCCTTTCTTGCAAGAAGCCTTTTAGAGTTCAGAGTCCTCAAATTCCAAGACCAACAACAGCTGTGACTCCTTATTCCTTGGTAGCATAGCCTCCACTGCCCATAGTTGCCTGGCAATAGTTCATTTGGCAATTCTGAATGCTGACTGTTGGTTTCTTCACAAGAGTCTGGGCTGGCCAAGACACCAAGTGCTTTGAGAAATGTTCTTGGAGCTTGTGAGGAATTCTAATGATGGCTAGGGCACTGATGATCAAAAGGTTGTTTCTGATTTTGCCTGCCATGATTCAGGTCAACGTTGTACAGTTCATTGGGTTTGTCTACATCTCCCGAATGAACTGTCGTAAATTGCTGGTAGCAACCTGTTAAGGTACTGAATTCATGCTTTTCTGGTGGCAATTTTTGAATGGCAGATTCAGATGGTTACTTGTCAGCCTCAAAGAATAAACCAGATAGGGATCACAAGAAGATGAGCTAATTGTACTTTGTTGTAAAACTATATTGATAGAATCTTGTTAAGTCTGAAAGTATAACCTTTACCCCACTATCTCCTTTATAGCTAAGATACTAGGGAGGGTCTCTTCTAAGACTCTCGCCCTGAAAAAAAAATCCACTTGCAGGCTATGTCTAGTGGTTAAGGTACCAGGCTAGAAAGCAGGAATCCATTAATTCTAGTCCCACCTTAGCCATGAAAGCCAGCTGGGTGATCTTGGGCCAGTCACTCTTTCTCAGTCAAACTCATTTCACAAAGTTGTTGTTATGGAGAAAATAGGAATATTGGTTATTTGCACTACCTTGACTTATAAAATAACAAGCACAAGCAACCCATTAGAATTGCAGCTAACTGAAGAAGCATAGTTCACAAGCATTTAAGTAATAAAATATCCCAATATGAAACCATTGCTATCTTTTGGATTGGTTCTATGAACCAAGCCAATAAACCATGGCTTAGTGCAATGTGAAAGTATTGGAATGAACTAAAGTTTCTTTTGTGACCAAAGAAAAATTGCAGTTATTCCAAAACAAAATTTAATAAAATGAATGTAATGTATTTTTGTTATCATTTCTGTTTATTAAATTACTAGGTGGCACCACACAACTTGGCATCTATTGATTTATTTTACTAGTGTATGACCCAAAAATAACCCACAGCATTGCTAATATAAAGGCTTCTATATTTCATTTTATTTTTCTAATCTCTGCCTATAAAGGGACCTATTTGTTTCAACTAAGCTCAGAGAAAAATGGATTTTATATTTTGAAAAATAAGGATTTGGTTTATTGTATGTTTGTCCCCAAAATCCCCAAGGCAACCTGGCAGAGCTTAATCTATTTAACTCTCCCTTTCCATCAATAGATGTCCATCAATAGTCAGCTTTTCTTTTTCTTTCTTTTTTAAGTTTTTTTCCATGAATTTTCCATGCTTGAAAGAAAGAATAAGGCAACAAACAGCATGTGTCAAAAGTTGAATTTTTGCTGAAAGATACAAGATTATATTGTACAGCTAAGTATTTATATTGTTACACCAAGCATCAAGTTCATCTCAATGGATTCTGTCTCAAGTAGCCATGGTGGCTTTGAGATATATCATATATGTAGCAAGGGGCCAATAGTTACTATTCTAGGAAAAAGATGCCAATCTAAAACAGGTTGACTTTTAAATGAGAACTTTAGGACTCTATATAGTATCTGCAATTTATATCTACAAATATCTCCTCATCATTATATCCTTGAACTATTAAAATGTATTGGAGGTTTGCCTTACAGTAATTATTTCATCAATTGATTATTCAGTAAATGGGATTAAGTAAATGCTATACATATTTACATTTCTGGGCTCCTCATTATAACCCTGGAACAAGGCATCAGTCTATGGAATACCACATTAACTGAGGGAGGGGCTACTCAACCCATAGATTCAGGCTTTGGGGATTCAGATGTTGTTGTTCACAGAGATTTCCTTTCCTTGAATCTGTTGCCACTATCAGCTCACTGCCATACATTGCAACAGTAAGAACTTTGAAAAAATTATAAAGCAGAGTTTCAAAGCTCAAAAAAGAAATTTTGCCATAATATGAATTCCTAGGCCTTATACTTCATGAGCCACCCAGAGGCAGTTGCAACATTGGATCTCATCATCTTATCCCATCTGTCATATTGGACAGACTTGGAGACATGTGACTTCCAGCCCTTCCCATAATTGAAGGAATATCTTTGAAGGCATCTCTTTGATTTAAATTAAGAGGTGGAATGAACTGTCAGACTCTGGTTGAAGAGACAAGATGTAGGAGATGGCCAAGCTAAGCCATCCGCCCTTCCTTAAATTCCATTGATTCTTTTTTTAAAAGTTTTTATTGGTTTTTAAAAACAAACATAAACAAACAAAACATAAAAACATCAAACCATCTTCCATATATGTACATACAGTGTGCCAGTTGATTTACAAATTGTTTTGTGATTCCATTTCGTAGTCTTCAATTACAATTACATTGCATATAATCTCGTATTTTCAATCAAAAATTAAATACCTTAGTATCATTATTAATTAATCATTTGACTATACTTTTATTCATTCATATTTTACAAGATAATCATAATTTATTTAGTTTGTTTTATAACAGTTCATATTATCATCCCAAATCTATCCTAAAATCATTTTGTAGAGGTAATAAGAAAGAAGTACATCTTTATATATTTATAATTTTCTAAAAGTCTACATATGTCATTACTGTATTTTATTGTCTAACCATTGATAGAATAGATCCCAAATTTTATAAAATTGTTTATCCCCTTGTTCTCTAATTTCAAATGTCAATCTACTCATTTCAGCACATTCCAATATTTTCTTAATGATTTCCTCCTGTGATGGTGTTTTCTCATTTTTCCAGTTTTTGGCAAATACAATCGTAGCCGCTGTTAATACATTTACAATCAGGTATTTCGAGTCATTACTATATATTTCAGGTAAAATTCCCAATAAAAATATCTCTTGTTTCAAGTCTATATGGTTTTTTTTGTCATTTTTTTCCAACCACATGTGGAATTTAGTCCAGTATTTTTTAGCATCCGCACAAGTCCACCACATATGGTAATATGAGCCAGGTGTCTGATGACATTTCCAACATTTTTTGGATTTATTCTTGAACATTCTTGCTATTCTTGTCGGGGGGAAATGCCACCTGTAAAACATCTTATACAAATTTTCTTTATATGCTGTTGACATTGTCATTTTATAATTTTGAGACCACAATTTTTGCCATTTCTCTAAATCAATCCCATATCCAAAATTCTTCCCCCAAGCAATCGTAGTTTCTTTAACTTGTTCTTCCTCTAATTTAATTTCTAATAAATATCCATACAATTTTTAAATCACCTTTTCATCAGTACCTGTCAAAATCTTATCTAAATCAGTCAATTTATCATAGAAACCTTCCATTTTAGTATCTTTATCATACCTTGAATGTATTTGTGCATATGAAAACCAATTCATCTTTATACCTCGTTCCTCTAGTTTTTGTATAGATTTGAGTTTACCCTTTTCATTCAATATTTCACCATATCTAACTGTTTGTTCCTTTTTATATATTATAGGATAAGAAAATGCTTCAATAGTCGATAGCCAGACTGGAATTTTCAAATAACATTGTCTTTTAATCTTCTCCCAGTTTAACCACAGAGACTCCCGTATATAATGTCTTCTAAAATACCCCTGTGTTTTAGTTCCTTTATACCATAGAAAAGCATGCCACCCCAACAACAAATCATTTCCTTCTAATGTCAACAATCTAGTATTTCTTAGTGTTATCCATTCCTTAACCCACATCAGATTTGTAGCTTGATAATACAACTCCCAATTAGGCAAACCAAATCCTCCTCTAATTCTAGCATCTTGCAAAAGTTTTAACTTTATTCTCGCTTTCTTACCTTGCCATATATATTTCAACACAATTTTATTTAAATCTTCAAAGTAATCTTTTCCAAGCCTAATTGGAATTGTTTAAAACAAATATAAAATTCTGGGTAATATATTCATCTTGATTGTTGAAATTCTCCCTATTAGTGACAGTTGTAAATTTTCCCATTTCGCCAGATCTAGAGCTATCTGCTGTTTAAGTTTGATATAATTATTCTCTTTTAATGTACTACGTCTTGCTGTCAAATATATCCCCAAGTACTTGATCTTATTCGTGACCTGAATTTTCAATAGATACGCCAGTTCTTCCTTTTGTCTTAATAGCATATTCTTTGTCAAGATCTTTGTCTTATCTTTATTTATTTTCAAACCAGCCACCTTTCCATATGTCTCTTTTTTCTATCAATTTTGATGCTGTTTCTAAAGGGTCTTCTAAGATGAAAACCAGATCATCTGCAAATGCTTGCAGCTTAAATTCTTCCTTTTTGATTTTCATTCCTTTTATATTCTTTTCATCTCTAATATTTTTGTTTAGCACTTCCAAAATTAACACAAACAACAAAGGTGATAGTGGGCACTCTTGTCTTGTTTCTTTTCTTATATTGATAGAGTCTGTCAGTTCTCCCTCTATCATTACCTTTGCCGTTGGCTTATAGTATATACCTTCTATTGCTTGAATAAATTTTCTAGCAAAACCCATCTGTTCCAATTCACATTATCAAATGTCTTCTGTGCATCTAGAAATATCAGAGCCATTTGTTTTTCAGGATGTGCCTCGTAGTATTCCAAGGTGTCCAAGATTACTCTCATATTGTCTTTAATTTGTCTCTTTGGTAGAAATCCATTTTGATCAGGATGAATAAAATTATTTAAATATTTTTTAAGTCTTTCTGCCAATATTGACGCAAAACTTTTATAATCTGCATTTAGTAGAGAAATGGGTCTATAGTTCTTAATTTGTAATGGATCGGCCTCCTCTTTTGGAATAAGTGTAATATAGGCTTCTGACCATGAATTAGGTATCTTCTTCTTTAACATAACTTCGTTCATAACTTCTAGCAATGGAAGATTCAACAATTCTTATAATGTTTTGTAAAATTCTGCCAGAAGTCCATCTGGGCCTGGTGCCTTTCCATTATTTTGCTTCTTGAGTGCTTCAGTTAACTCCATCATCGTTATATTGCTTTCTAATATTGTTTCAGTCTCTTTAGGTATCTGAGGTAAATTAACATTCTGTAAGTACTGTTTAACTCTTTCCTCATCAATATTCTCTTACATATATAATTTCCCATAGAAGTCTTGAATGATTTCCTTCTTCTCTTTACTACCATAGCAAACTTGGCCTTGGTCATCTGTTAATTGCAATATTTTCCTTGATTTCCTTGATTATTTGACATTTCTGTTTAAAATTGCTGCTTAATCACTTCTGTCAAAACTTTTACAGATTCTTTCTTTTCCTTAGGGTGTCCTTTCAGATCTTAGAATAAAGAAAAAGTTCTCACCAAATTGGCACACACTCTCTTTCCGTTCTCTTTTGTTTCGGAGCTGTCCCAACTTCAGCAGCTTTAATGGCTGCCTCTTTGCCACTGGCAAGAAGAGCTTCTCCTGGATCTACCAGGGACTTTGCAGTAGCCCTGGGATCGACAGGATGCGCTCTTCACTTTCACCATCTCTTCAGGATGGTTTAGATCCACTTGGACCGTCCAGGAGCAAAGATATCAGCTGTGATCTCAGATCTCCAAGGTCGCATGCCGTATCGTCGCAGAACCAGCTCCACCCTCCCAAATTCCATTGATTCTTATCTACCATCAATTTGCCTTGACCATTAGTAGTTCAGATTCTTGTAGAGAGATAGCATGGAATAAACTTATACTCATTTGAATAACTTTGGTTCCTGATTTGTTTTGCCTTACACAAATTTTGGGGTTTGTTCACAACAGCTTTAAGTTGTTTGTCTGTCACCAATAGAGGTGCATAGCAAATGGTAGTGATTATGTGAAAAGGTAAAATATAGGTTAGAAAAGAGTTCATGTCAAGATTTATTTTCCTGTTTCATTTACTCAAATATTCCTATTTAACCCAAATGTAAAAACATTATTTTTCATTCAACATAATAAAGAAAAAAATGGGTTAGAAGACAGGGGGTAGGGGGAGAAGCAAACTCAGTTGTTAAAATTCTATCCTTGTTTTTTAGAGGATGAACTTGAATAGAAACTACACAAAGAAAATACAGAGACATTCAAGGCAAGTTATTTGGCACTGCTGCCTCAGGACTCTTGCTTGGAAAAAAAAATGGAATGGATTCAGAGATGACAATTCAAAGAGAAAAGAAAAGTGTAATCCTGCAGTTTAATGAAGTGACTAGGAAAAAGTGCTTAATGTCTTATAATTATTCCTTCCCATCCATTTCAGATGGATGTTTACACCATTTTATTTTGACAGGTGGTTGACAATTTTTGTAAGGGAGAAAAATTAGCTAATAATGGATAAGTATTTTTAATGAATGCAGAAATTAATTGATGGATAAATGCATTTGCAGTCTGGCCTGGTAGTTTTCGGTTTGTCTTGGATCTGAGGCAGATGAGGCTGTACTGGTGACTGGGATAATATATGTTAAGTTATAAGAAAAATATAGCTCATTCAAAAAATAAAATGTCTCAGAATATTTCCAGTTGACCAGTTTTTCTGTCACTCCCGGAGAGGAAAAAATGCTTCTTTTGTGTGTGTGTGTGTGGTATATTTAACAGCATCTACAGAATAGATACAGATCTTCCAGATGAACATAGTAAAAAAAAAAAAAGGTAGGGTTTTGAGGTTTATGAGGGTTTTTGTTGTTGTTGTTGTTAAAAGAGCAAAACAACATTTTCCAATGTAAAGTTTATGTTAAAGAATAAAGCTGGAAGGGAAACTTTCAGTAACTAAATATGGACAATCCAACAAAACCACAAAGCCCCTTGTTGGATCATCTTGTACAATAGCATCCTTGTAGAGGATACAGAGCTCCTGGAACCCCAAATGCACAAAAAGGAGATAGGAAGAGGTCTATGTAATATGAGAAAGCCATTTTTTTAAAAAAAATCTTCAGCTTTCCCGTGCCCTGTTCTATCTTTAATAGCCTATAATGCTATGTATCTTCTCTTTCATATCCTAAGATGTGTAAAAAGGAAATTTGCATTTTTCTATTTAGCAATGAAAATTAATCTAATATAGAAGAGAATCTGTGACTTGAATACAAAAGAGAAAGTTAATTCTATACAGTTTGCATTGTGCTGAAGAGTTGGAGGGGGAAGGAATGTAGAAAAGGGACAAGGAAGACAGCTTAAGGAAGACTTCCTAACATGCAACAGTTTCAACCACCTATTGGTTCCTAACCACCAATCCCTTCTACTTCAGCTCAACACATGCAAAGAACATTGCTCTTCTGAATCTAGAAGAAACCATATGCTTCAGTGTGTGGCTACTGAGAAGCTGGACAGCACAAGGGAAATTTTGGAGTCACAGTTGTGTTTAATACGTATTGTTCTACCTGCACAGGATATTTATTGTGAATATGGCACTATTCAAATAACTATCCATCTTTTACAGTGCCTTCTGGGACCAACGTGCTCATAGAATCACTTGCTGTTCAGAAATAACCCTGCCATCAACATAGTCCAGCATTGGGCTAGAACTATATCAATCTAGGTTTTTATTAAAGTTTTTAATGTTTAAAAATTTTAATTAATATTTTTTCCTTTCCAGTTCCTGCATTTCTGACAAGAAATGAGATGAGACCTGCACAGTAAAAGAAAAAAAAGAGCAAAGCTTAAGAAAGATACATTGTGGTATGTTGATTGAACCAACCGCTGAATAGAACAATTTTTGTCTTCTATAGAATCACCCCTGATATAGCCCATTTAAAAACTTTTCCATCAATTTCAATAGCTCATTGTACATTTGACTATGTTTGGTTTATTTAAACCATAGTTTGTTGTATAAGCCACAAGTGTCCACCTCCTCATTTCAGTAAGTTGTAAACAATTATTTACAAATCAGTGGCTGAATTCACATGCTGCCTCCTAGGCCAAATTATGGTCTAGCAAGAACTGTGAATCTGTTCTAAATTTCACTCCAATCCATTAATGTATTTTTTGCACTGAAATTCCATTTGACTACATATGGTTAATCATGCATGTGTATGTACATATAAGTACATGTCTACTGACTCTGTTACCATTTCAGTCAATGTCTGAGAGCTCACTATTTCATGTTCTGTCCATCGTCCTCATTTCAGTAAGCTAGGCTGCCAGATACTTATACAGGAATGGAACTCAATTACATGTTTTGTTACCAATCAGTGTGATTTTTTTACTGACAAAGCATTTAGAAATAAAATCAATGAATTGTAGTAACACTGTCGGAGTACGGTTAAAAAGTGGACAAACTTAGTGAGAAATCTGAGCCATCCTTTGACATTCAGAAGAAAGCCCTTATTTTCTTTTTCAAATGATTTTAAAAATAAGTTTGATAATGGCAACATAAATAACATAAACCCTGGGATTTGGCCACTAGGCAAATGTTTAAAATGATCAAGTGCATAATATTCAGAGAGCATACGTTAGTATAATAAAAATATGAAATCCCAGCAGCCAAAAGAACTACTGCAGTTCTAATGTTCTCTTATTCCCCTTCCTGAACTCCGAATAGGTAATGAGAGGAAGAAGGCAAAGGCACATTAATATTTAATTAGTTTTGTTCCTGAGAAGTACTTAATCTTATGCTAATGAACATATTGGAGCCAATTAACAATCTCTCTGGAACCATGCAAGCCAGTACTTCTGACGCAACTCCATAAATCTTTGCCGGTTTTGGTCATGGACTACAGTGTGATCATGTTTTCTGAAGAGATAGAGCCTGTTTTGGGGATAATCCATTGGAATTATACCCCCCAAAAGAGGAACTAGTAGTCTGAATTAAAGGTTGATTTACTCATCTCTGTCTGCTCCTCACTAACAGTCTATCTGATTTGTGTTGATACTGATTCAGTAATGTGCGCTTCAAGCCATATATATTCAAGACTGCATTGTCAGCCTGAGGTCAGGTAGTGGCTACATTGAATAAACAAACAAACAAACAAACAATGTTTGCTGAAACCATTTGCTTTAGTTCATCCCTTCAATAACTATGACAAATGTATATCTGAATCAAAGCTAAGAGAAAATCTATGTAGGCATTCAATTAGCATAGTGATGAAAAGTAGGGTAATGATGAAGCTCTACATGCAGATCCCAAACTCAACATCTTTGCAAGCCTTTTCATTTATAGATCAGCATACAAGGAGACTGTAAATGTAACCTGGCAATGAAAAATTTCTATTCATGGTAAGGCTTGGAAGCAGTGTCAAATGTATTTGTAGCCTTATCATTAGATGTATGAATGTTGGATGAGCAGCTAGGAGCATTTCCAGTTATCATACATATCATCATCATCATCATTATTGTTGTTATTATTGTTATTATTATTATGCCTTTACAGGTGTATGTGAATGATTTTATAGGATTCCCTCTTGCTGTCTCAGTTTTTGCTGGGCCGCCTATTTTAAAATACAGTTCTGAGAAGCTATGTGAGCTTTCTGCTTGCTGGTTTGTTTACTTGCGCATTTATTTATTTACAGGGATTATAGGATGCTGCAGTCATCAGATTCTGCATCGCACTCAATACCCCCAAATCTGTAATTTGGGTCAGAAGAAATCATAAAAATTAAAGCCAGGTATTATAAAACTACAATACAGGTAGTTCTCAAGTTACAAATGTAATGGAGCCTGCCAATTGCATTCATAATGTGAGGATTTGTGAGAGTGAATCATGTAAAATGAATGTGAAAGCTCCCTGCTTTCACCCAGGCATTCGCTAATCAAATGCATAGGTCATTAAGTGCACATGACGTATCTCAGGGTGGGCAAGGCCATGGGAGGGGGGGGGCTATTGATGGAACAAACATCCTGTTTAAGACCCCCATGGCCTCCCCCGACCTATTGAGATACCTCATGCTCCCCACAATTGCTTCTCCTTCTATCCTGCTGTGCTGGGTCACTTACCTTGCAAAATCTCATGAGCTGTCTCCTCTCCAGCCTGTCTGCCATGCCAGAGCATGGCCTCCAAGAGCTTCTAGTTTCAATGCACAAAACATTTGCACACTGACGGGAGCCTTTCGTGCAGCCAAAGAAAATATTCCAATTTCCTTGGAGTTGCTTTCCAGCATTCCATTGGATTGGCAAACACATTTACATGCATAAAGCTTTTATTCCATAAAATCCTGTAATTTCCAGAGTTGAATAAGCTGGCATAAAAGATAATTGACTAGCTAGGATATTGCTTTTATTATTATTAATGACTATTTACTTATCAAGCATATTGTGGTACTGTATACAGCACACAATTTATTTTTTTATTAGGGTACACAGGACACAATTTATTTCTTTATTATGGCATCATCTGCTCCAATGGATTGAGTGAATGAAAGAAGTGTAAAGGAGTTAAAGCTCAATTTAATCATTTTTTTCAGATAAACTAAAAGAAAGCCACTGCATTTTAATAATTGGCATTAGTGATACAGCATCCCCAGCTATAATTCTTGAGGCAGAAAAATAGTTGAAGTAATCATGTTTAATGTTACTGTAATAAGTAACACTCAATTAGTCTATTTTATCAAACTAAATTGGGCTGAATTGTATTTATCCTCTCATATAATACTGTAGGAGGATAATATTGCAGGCAATCTACTAGACTGCAGATAATGTTGTAGAGAATCTACTAGATTTACTTAAATTAAGATAATATAAATTTGGACAATAACTGTGCTTTGTTTCAAATTTCAAATTATGTATTGTATGCATAGTCAAAACAATTTTTATTCTATCACTTATTTTCAATTAATAGTCTCTATGAGGAAAACTCAAAACCTTATTAAACAAAAAACATTTTTATGAGTGGATTAAATGTTAACCTAGTTTCAAAATGAAAATTCATCTTGGTCTCTATGATTAATATCTTCCACACAGATATTTATTAGTCTTTGGAATTGGAATGGTAGAATAAACATTTTAAAAGAACAAATCCATGCCATTGATCATTCTTTTTTTCTTTTTGTTTTAGTAGATGATTTGCACATTAAGGCCAATACATCAATAAATATCAACAACTTTGCTAAACTCATTAGGCAAGTATGCATTTGTGAGCATATATAACAGACTATTTTGTTTCATAAATAGTTGTCTAGTCATATAATCAATATAAAAATAAATGTGGTGAATATTATTGTATTATCAGAATCATGACTAAGCTCAGGAGTGCACTATTAAATTATTTAATGCAAGGAAACTACATGTGCATGGCACTTACATATCCATTTGCCAAGTGTCCAGGAAATCAGAAGATTCAGGCAGTTCAAATGAGTGTAAAGATTTATTGCAAGCTTAAGTTCTCTACAAGATACAGAATTACTAATGGTCAAAGGAGTTTAGAACACAAAGGAATTCAAAGTTGACTGGACTTAGATCTCTTGTGGATGCACAGAGACTCATGACATGTTTAACGCCTCCCTCAGGCTCAGCCTGGTCATCTCCTACACCATTCAACGTCAGTGAAAATCTTCATTATTCAACTAAAGTCATTTCACATGGTCAAGATCAAGATAAGTACATGATGTAAAGGTGCTGTCCAGCCTGCCTCAAATTGAACGCATCCATATGGCGAAAAGAAGGTATCTTAAACATGTAGTATGTACACCTACACAAAATTGCATGCAGATATTTGAATTTTTCCTTAAGTTTTAATCTATTCAGTTTTGGTTTACTTACATAAATATTACAATAAGTAGTCCTTGCTCAATGATGGTAACTGGGACCAGCAATTCCATCATTAAGTGACATGGTTGTAAAATGTGATATCACATGAATGCATCAGCTTACAACAGCAGTTGTACTGGTTTCAGCAGTTCCAGTTGCCATTATGATTGAAGCATCCCATGGTCCTCATTTGCAGTCTCCTGCCAGCTTTCCCACTAAATAGGCTTGTTGGAAGCCAGCAGGAAATGATACTCATGGTGATCATGTGATTGTGAAATGCTGCAACATTGTAATTGCAAGCCATTTGCCAAATGCCAGAATCACAATCACATGACTATGGAGATGCTTAAACAGATACAACTATAAGGAACAAACACAAGTCTCCTCGTTCTGCACTATTGTATCTTTGAAGGATCACCAAAAAAGGTGGTCCTTGAACAAGGACTACCTGTACATGCAGAACACTGTTTGGATCTGTTATTCTTGCATGATCAAGGTGACAGTTGGCCTTATCAATGCCACATGAATTTGTCTTGTTGTCTTGTCTTCTTTTTCTTTCAATGAAATAGTCAGCCAAGATCTTGGGAGAGGATAATATGATAAATCTCCAAGTAAGAGATCAGAGCTCAAGACTCCTGACTTTATTTTGTGTACTTTTAGGGGAAGTTTTAATCAATTCATTGTACCTAATTAAATTAATTAGGCCTATAGCACAAACTAGGGAGTGCATTTGTACTATTGACCCAATATAACTGTTGGTCAGTAAATAAAAAGGAATCAGAAGATTTTGGAATGCAACAAAGTACATCTTCCAAATTTATTTGCAATTTCTAACTGGTATTTTAAATGAAGATTAAATCATATTAAGATCCAATTACATTATATTTAATATACATATATGTAGTGGCAGAGGTTTATATGATAAAGTAAATATTTTTGGTATCAAGCATAAAAGTATTGCAATTTGAGAAAAGAAGCTATAGCTTACATAGAATTGCCACTATACCACAACTCACTGAAAAGCAAAGTTCATTGAAGTCAAGGCTCATTGACTTCAGTGCTGTTATATGAAGTGGTGAATGGAAGTTGATATTTAAATAATTCCACATTTAGCTTCATGAGGTCAGTAGAGTTTTGACACAAGAAAGATTAGTTAAATAATTTGAACAACCAGAATTTATTTTCTGATTTTACACCATGATGTTCTGTTTTTCTCCACTAAATCTTCTTATCATGAAAGGATGTGTTGCTGTTGAAAAATTTGTCTTTTTTATGTGGACATGAAGATAGTATAAGCCTAGGGCTGCTAAGGGGCTTTCATAGCATTATCAAATTAATGAGATAATTTTTATTAACTTCACCATTATTTGACATATTCTGAATTATATGGCTAAGTTCTAATTGCATCTTAAAGGCGATGATCCTAATGTTTTGTACTTTATAATTCACAGTCAAAAATGGTAGAACATGAAATACTAAATTTAAAATGATTATAATTCTTTTTAGAAGAACCTGTTATGAACATATAACTAGTAATGGCACAAAGAGAAAGGAGAAAAATTGTTGAGAGCAGATAGTGAAATTTAAAGTTATATGCCACATTATTTAAAGTCAAAGTGTATCTCTAACTAAGCCTGAAGTTGCAATATATAATTGGTTGTTGTCAATTTATTGATGATACTGGAATCAATGATGTTAACCCATACCTGAACCATTCTCCAAAATGTTTCATGTAGATGGTCAATAAATGGGAAAGTTCCAGAGTCTATGGGACCCTACATTGGAATTTCCCTTGACCTAAGAACTCCTTCTACCAGCCCCCCCCCACCCCTTCATCACTATTGGCTGGAACTATGCATTTAAGTAGAAACAAAGCTATCAAAACACAGTGCACACAACTCACAACATAATATTCTGCAGAATATTATGATCAATGGCAACAAATGATGCCAAGATGTCTTCTAGGATCCACTGGTTAATTTTTCTCACCGTTAAGAAATTTCTCCTGAGTTCTAGTTTGCTTCTGTCCTTAATTTGTTTCTATCCATTGTTTCTTGTATTGCCTTCTAGTGCTTTGAAAAATAGGTTGATCCCTTTTTCTTTGTGGCAATCCTCAAATAATGGAATACTACTATCATGTCAGTCCTTGATAGCGATGTGACAATATTTGAGGGGCTGTCACAAAGAAAAAGGGGGTCAACCTATTTTTTTTTTATTTGTAATGATCTGTAAAAATCTTAATAGTTGGAAATAAATTCATTTCTTTTTTTTCCCTTTTCACTGCCATTATGGTTTTTATTCTTTTCTCCATCATATCACCACATAGTATCCTCATCCTCCAATCTACAATCTGCCTACAGTTCTAAGTTGAGATATGCTTTTATCTTGGAAAAAAAAATATTTAAAGAAGAAAAACAGTAGTAGTTAAAGGATATAACATATGAGATCATATTATTTCAATTATTTAGTTCTTTTCCTCCAAATTTATTCTGTTAAAAGTGGACTGTATAGCATCATTTTAGCATCCGCATAGCTTCTCATTTTTAAAAAACTTCAGGGAGAAAAAGCTACATTGAGCCAAGAGATGCAGGCTCATACATCACTTTGAGAAACTGAATAATTATGGTCTTCCTTTCTGCAGAACCTTCCAGAATTTTAATTAGCTTTAGTTCACAGACAATCTAAAATGTATAGTGGTTTCACAGTTGCCAACTGGCTAAGATAACGAGTTATAATTAACTGTGGTATTTGCAACTGTCACTCTACAGAGAGAATTAGAAGGAAAATCACAACATATCCCAATGAGGTTATTGTTTAACACTCTCCACTTTCCCATATCTGTCTTTTGCAGGGTCAGTTGGAAGGTGTCATAAAAGCACATAGTTACAGTTTCTTTTTTTGCCTTTATCCTAGTGTTTATCACCTGAAGCTAATTAGAGATATAAAATTTCCACATTGCCTCTCCTGGTAAGGTTTATATTTAGGTTCTGAAATGATCACTATTCCCTTCAAATTTTAAAGATTAGTAATTATATTAATTTCAAGCCTACCTATCAAACAGACCAACTCTCCTTGTATGTTCAAGGATCTCACTGGAAAATTGATCATAATATGATGCTTCCAGGGGTGGGTATAGTCCAGGGTGGGGTGGGGGCATATGAAAATATTGGTTTATCTTCTCTGTATCATGTGCAATATATGTAAATAAGAGGTGAAGCTTCATGTATTTCGGGTCATCATCTTCCATTTTATTTCTGAATACATCTTTTAACTTCTTTATTTATTCTACAGCAAGCACACTTATAGTTCTATCCGTAAATTCAATTCATACTGCAAAAAAGAGGACCAAAAAATAAGCAAATGTACAAATTTGATTTACTTGGGACTAGTATTCTCTTCTTGAACTCTCTAAATCCCACTCTGTGCATTTACCTGAAGGTTAAATAACCTGCAGCCCCAAAATGACATACATCTCTGAATCCCTTAAATCCCTGGGTACAGCAAAATTGTTTCCAAATTGCATTTTTTAAATGTGACAGAAGGGAAAATTATGAAGTATGTGGATGTGGTCATATGAACTGAACTTAATTAAACTCGAATTATATTTAAATGTGCCTAATTAAATGAAATTCAGTATTTATCCTTGCTCACTTGCCTTTTAAATTCCAATGCTTTTCTTTTTTTCATAACAGTAATCATTCATTAAAGCATACATCCTGACAGGAAAAGAGTAAGCATATTTTACATTAGTCGAATAGGCTTTCAAAATATCTGACCTAAGCATATCTGAGAAATACATTTGATAACGTGTGGCTTTTTAAACAGCCATTTATTTCATGTTGCATATTTTCCTACAACTTATAAATTATTTCACATTTACAAATTACATATTGGTTGCATTCAGTAAATACGGCTACATCAATCTTCTTCAGTTGGTTACTTCAAGTCAGAAGAAAGTTAAATCGATCAGTGTAAAACTGTGCACTGAAAAATTCAAGTCAGGATATGCATCTCTTGAGAAGGGGCCTGCTAAACTATGCCTTTTTGTTTTATTTGATTTATTTTATAGTTTAAAGTGTTATTTTAATGATAACAATCTGCTTATTTTAGTAAGATTTAGTAAGATTGTTTTAGTGCTTCTTTATAATGATTTTTCTTCCTGGTAAGTTTGTGGATTATTGTGCTGTTATAGGTGAAAATATGGTGCCTGTTATGCCACATAAAATAAGGCAAAGCATCTCCTACTCTAGGTACCTTCTCAAGGGCTTGAGAAACAATAAATCTGGTCATCAAAATTTCCACTACCAGTTCTCCAGAACTGGTCAGAACCTGCTGAATACCATCTCTACTTTGATGCCATTCTTTTCTTTTTCTTTTTGTCTTTCCAAATGCCCACTCTAAATGCCAATTCTATCACTTCCAACCTGGCCACAACTATCTTTCTACTCTGACTCTACTGCTCAGCAATACTTTCCTGCTGTGCAATTACAGCTGTGATCTTTTCTGCCTCTTGGCTTCTGGTTGTGCTCTTTGTAACTAGTGCTAGGCTGCCTACCAAATCTAACCCCCTTCTTTCCTTTCTCACAGCTCTCTCTGCTAACTGGCATCATTGATCTAAGTGCTAGAGCCCACTGTAACTACATAGCCAAAAAGGCATTAAGAGTTGTTAATCTAATCCTACATAGCTTCTTCTCTGGTAATATCACACTACTAACTAGAGCATACAAAACATTTGCTAGACCTATACTTGAATACAGCTCATCAGTCTGGAACTCATATCATGTATCTGATATTAACACAATTGAAAAAGTCCAGAAATATTTCACAAGAAGAGATCTCCGCTCCTCTACTCATTGCAGAATACCTTATGCCACCAGACTTGAAACACTAGACCGAGAAAACCTACACCTATGCCGCCTCCGGTCCAATCTAAATATAGTATATAAAGTCATACATTGCAATGTCCTACCTGCAAATGAATACTTCAGCTTTAATCATAACAATACAAGAGCACACAATAGATACAAACTCAAGGTTAACCGCACCAAACTTGACTGCAGAAGATATGACTTCAGCAACAGAGTGGTCAATGTTTAGAATACTCTACCTGACTCTGTGGTTTCTTCCCCAAACCCCAAAAACTTTAACCTTAGACTGTCTACTATTGACCTCAGCCCCTTCCTAAGAGGCCTGTAGGGGGCGTGCATAAGTGCACCAATCGTGCCTATCGTCCCTGTCCTATTGTTTTTTTTATTTTTCTTATAAGTATCTATCTCATGTATTCAAAACTATATTTATTCTTATACCTGTATCTTGTAAGTGATTGACAAATCAAATAAATACTAAAATAATAAATTCCTCATACCTCTTCCTGTCATACTTATTCTTATTTGTCCAACTCCAATCCATCTGCTTCACTCTACTCCTTCCCTTGTGACTAGAGCTTCAAGACTTCCAGATGTTAACACAAGAGGAATATTTCTGGTTCACCCAACTTAAGCTCCCTCTCTTTCTCTTAAACTGACCCGCAACAGAGTATACACAACCTACTCCATGCTTCTCAGTGTACACATATGCAGCAACACACACACAAATGTAACATAAGAGAAGAAGAGAAATACTCACATATATAACATGTTGCTTTCTTACAGAAAAGAAAATATTAACTACTCTTATGGTCATTACTGATAAAAAGCCTGCAAAGGATACTAGAAACCATCTCCAGCATATTTTCCCTTTTACTTTTTCAGATAGAACCAAAATCTCCAACAAGATATGTTTAGCTCTTGTTGTTAACATTTCTATGAGTTTTCTTGGTAACTTGCTTCCAATATGGAAACACATTTGCCCTCAGTTTTTTGAGGGGGTAGTAATAGCTTTGACTTGGCAATCCAGTTATGAGCATTGGAATTTCCTACTGGGCTTTGAACTTGGCAATATAGTTACAAGTTCTGGGATTTGCTACTAATCTCCTGTCCAAGTATTAACTCACTCTGATCCTGCTTAACTTTCTGAAATCAATCTAATAATAAGTTGTCATAAATGCTGATATGTGTGTTTTTAAAATTACGTATTTCCTAATTCAAAATGTCTGGAAACTACCCTCTGATTTTCAGCAATTACAATCAGAAAAGATGGTAAGGTTTGCAGGTGCTTCCAATAAGGCTAACATCTTTTAGACATTCCTCTAAAAGAGAAGAACATACTGCAGCCAACAATTGTCCAGGAATCAAGTAACTGAAATCTCTCTGGAGATTGAGAGATTGTCAGATTACCCACATGCTTTCTGTAAACTGCATTTTGGAAACAGATGGCAGGAACTATGTTTTAGTGGTCATCTTGTGATTGGCTCAGAATTGTGGCATTTCATCATGTTTACTATATAGCTGATAATGTTGTCTATGTGGATTCTGAGCTTGACTAGCTCATCTCTTAATCATTTTTTAAATATATCTTTTGGTTTTCTTCAAATCTTCAGACTGGCAAGTTCTGTTGGTGAATGTCCTTCAATGCTTAAAAATGTATGTAGTTTTTTTAAAATATACAGGAAGATGATGATTATTGTTGGCTTTGGAAAGTTTCACATGGATCAGAGGCTCAGATGGACTTGATTTAAAATTTGGATGTTGACTGAAAGAATCTGCTTTCATGAGAAAAATCTTTGTTTATGCTCTACTGATAAAACAAAACTTTGAAGATTAGACTTTAGTGTACACTAGATGATTACTTTAAAAAAACCTTTGACTTGGGGGACAACAGACTTTTGAACCATTTTACTCTTTATTAGCAATGACTAGTGTAATAACAAAGAAATGCAGATATTATAACTTTCTTTGAGGATTTTTAAGATTGCAGAAAGGAAAAAAATAATACAAATATAAAATTAATCTATTTGACCAAGTTTAAAATAATGAGCTGTATTTGGGGGATGTTTAATGGCTCCTTGATTAAGACTGGATGAAAATGGATATTTATGGTAGCGTTTAATTGTTTTGGGGTTGTGTTTTTTTAAATGGGACTGAATTTAGATTATTTGAAAACAAAAAATGAAGATGAATTCAAATTGGATGCAATAGGTGAATTTAGTAATACTTATGTTGTCATTTTATTTTATGTTGATTATAGTTAATTAGGATGAATGACAGGTTGGGGTCTTTTTTCTTTTTCTATTTTAATCCTTAAGAAATTATTTTAAAAAAGAAAGATGCCAAGGAATGGGAAGAAAAACAACCTAGGCTTGGGGGATGCATATAGCTATGGGGCTTCAGGTTTCAAATAAAATAAATCTAAGACATTTTGAACATTTTAATGTCAACAAAGAGGAATTTCATATATAAGCAAACAATTTAATGGTCACATAAAATAAACACTATCAAATTCATTGGGACTTAATTCTTAGTATATATAAGACTATAAAACTCTTCATTTCACTTAGGTTTAAGTGATTTTTCAAAACTTCAAAAAATCCAAAACTTTGCTTTGTGGTTTGTTTACTGATTATTTTGAGTTTGTAAAAGTATCTCTTTTGCTACAGCATGTTATACACATTGGCTTTCAATAAGAAGCTCTATAATTTTAACTTTCATTGGCATAAAGAAAGCTGGTCTCATGGGCTGAAAAAGGAAGACAAACAGCCCAGGATTCCTTTTGTTTGCAATTAACCTTTAATCCATTAAATCTCTTTACCAGCTGTGAGGCTGCCAACTTAAATTTATATTCCATGGACATCAATGGCTTTCTTAGGTAGAAGTCAGATAATTGAAAATAGCATGAACTGGAATGATTTGGCCTATTTGCTAACAATACAATTGAGGGGAAATGGAGAAATTTTGTTATCCAGAGAAGAATATCCTGAACCTATTCTGCCAATGCTGAGTCTTTTATTTCAAGTTCAGTTCCACCCTGATTGCTCTTAAATAAAACCAAACACCACTACACAGAGAAGCAGAATGTGTGTAGAACAGAGCATTGCTAATCAAAGGTATAAAGTGTCCAATGAACCTTCCAAGATGCTTCCATATCCATTTGCACTATTCAGGTGACCCTGAGGGCACATATAAAACTCCAGGTGGCCTGAATGACCTTCAGAGAGAGTGTTAACAACCAAATGACTGCAAGGAACACCAATGCTTCCATTCTCCACCAATCAGAACTGAAGAAGCTTTTCAGGGAAATATTTTCAAGGAAAAACAAAGAAAGTCCAGATGTCTCTTGAAAAAGAGAACAATGGAACAATGATAGGATAATTTTATATAAAAATTCAGAGCCAGTTCAATAGAAGCTTCAGGTGCTTGGGTTCCCACAAAATCAGCCCTTTTAGACAGGTGAGCAGGTGTATTTCTAGCTCAGTTCAAATGGTGCAAAACGGTAGGTTGCTTTTGAGGTTGTGACTCCATCTCCCATTGAAAAACAAAACAGTTTTTCATCTTTTCTTCTGAATGTTGCATGTGCATTTCTTTAAAGCAAACACCACTTTGATGGCTTTGCAGATTCACTTGGGAGACAAAACAAACAAATAGGAATCATTTTTGACAAGTGTCCCTCCTTCCCCTGCTTTCACTTTCTCTTCAGGAAAGTTTTCCATCGTGACTGATTCCACAATCACACACAGTTTGTTCTGAGAGGAAACAAGGACATTTCTGCTTCTAGGACTGTCACATCCATTCTCATTCTCAGCATTTCACATTAGCAGAAGTGAAAACAATCATGGGTAGCATTCCAAGCATTTCTAAGATTTGAGGGATGAAAACATTGGCAGTAAAAAAGTGTTCTTCTTAAAATAGCACTCTCCTGAGATTAAGCTAGCAACCCTCTTTGGCTTTTTAAAAGATTTTTGAACCCTCTTACTAAGATTGTGAGGTTTTGGATATTCCTATGGCTGCTATTACTTAATTGTGTTTGATTTACAGTGGATTCCATTATAATGTTACATTTTGGTTGTTATTGTTGTAAACTGTTTTGTCCTTTGTTGGGTCGAGTGAGCCATAAACTGGAAACCTGAAGGGAAATTGAAAAATAAAAATGCAGGGTGTATTTACAATGGGCTGAGAGTAGAAGAAAGATAAAGTCATTTGTTCCTGCACTCAGGAAGGACCGAGTAACCTGTTCTGGTACTGTGCCAAGTAGACGGTGACAAGAACCTTCTTTTATGGATATCCCTAAACATCCCTAAAAATATCAATCACAACTCAACATTTAATGTTTTGTCTGCACTCATAAATGTCTGTGTCAAGTAATTTTATAACTCTGTTCTAATGTCTATAAAAATCATTTTTTTTTAAAAAAAAATGGGCTTATACTTTGCCTGAAGGGGTGAAGTGAGATATTTAAAAATAAAAGAAGGAAGCTTACTGCACACATTAGCAACAAGCTCCTGGCTGAGCAGTATACTTTGTCACCATATAAAAATCTCTGTGTCCATTATAATAGTACCATGTGCATCTCTTGGCATCAAAAGAGCAATAAATTTATTTTTTAGTTACTGGCTAGAATCAAGAGCAGTCATATATCTAACTAGTGCAACTTCTTCCATCATCTTGCTTTCTAAGAAACATTGTGCAGAATAGCCAAAGTAGTCCATTATTATCCTTCATAATAAAAAATTCTGGATGTGGTAAATTTTGAAGAAAAATGGCAAGAAAATAGGATTGCTGAGGAAATAGAATTGTTGGCACATTGTAAATTTTTTTTAAAACTTATGTAAACCAGCTGATTGATAAATTAACTTAATAGCCATGGGTATCTGGCAAAAGTTGAGTGCATAGAAAACTGGAAAGAAAGAAAAGGAATGTCCTGCTTCAAAGTTACAAAATGGAAGCTTTCGAAAGAATTAGGGTTATACAGTGCTTTGAGTTCAGATCTGCAAAGCACATAGTCCCTTTTGAAACTTGTTAAAGTAGCTGCCACAAAATCCCAGGAAAAGAGCTTATGTTTTAGTGAGATAAAGGTGCAGGGACAAAAATAGAAAGATTTGGCAATATCTGCAACTGAGGAACGGTTAGTGAAGATGACAGAACTTGCTGAGATGGCTAAATTTACTTCTTTGATTAGACAAAAGACAATATCTACCTTTATTGGTGACTAGAAACCCTTAAAGATGTTTTGAATATTAACTTGTGGTTCATAGTTTTGATGATTAGATGGGGTAGATTATAGAAAGAAGAGAGTTATGATGCAACTTTACAGAGAGAAATTAATTGTATCCACAACTGCTGTGAAGAAATAATTTCTTTATATCTTTCTTCACATCCATATGAAGGTGTAGGAAAAATTAAAACATGTTGGGCTATACATTTTAAGTTAACTTCCAAATGGGAGGATAAAGGATATTTGTCCACTGTTTCTTTTCTATAGCCAATAATCTGTTTCTTTTCAAAGGAAAGATGAAAAAACATTATCTTTAATTTGTTTATTCATCCATGCTTTGAAGCAAAACTGGAAGAGAGAACTAGAGCTAATAGTTACAACTAAAGACTATTTCTGTCTAGCAGTTACATGGTTAACTATCAACTTGCTGGGTACCTCATGATAACCCTACCTGTCACTCTGCAACATTCAATCAGTTACACAAAGAAAACTATAAAAAACAAATCAACACACATTTTAACAGACTTGATTTTTTTAAAAAAGTAGACATGCAGGAAAAATGTTTACACACACACACACACACACACACACACACACACACACACACACACACACACATATATATATATATATATATATATATATATATATATATTTATTTGTTTGTTTTCTGAGGTTCTCGCGGGTATTTGTATGTGGATCTTTGGTTGTTCGGGTTTTCTCCTGCGTAAGATTCGAAGTATCTAGGCAACGTTTCGATGAAGTCTCATTCATCATCTTCAGGCTTCTGTCTCCGGCTCTGTGCTTCTCAGAGTGATGTGAGATTGCAGCTGCTTCTTCCTTTTAACTGCTAGTGGGGTGGGACTTGATTGGGTGGGGGCTTGGCTGTGTTCTGATTGGGTGGGGTGTGTTCTCATTGGTAGGGGGTTTGGCTGTGTTCTGATTGGTTGGGGTTGGCCGTGTTCTGATTGGTTGGAGACATGTTCTGTTCAGGTGGGGGCTTGGTTGTGCTCAGGTTAGTCTTAGTTGCTGGGGGATTTGAGTTGGTGAGCTGTGATCTTGCTGTTTGGCTTCGAGTTCGTGGTCGTGCTGCATCTTCATAGTGGGTGTCGGTTTGCTTCATGTATGGCTCGGAGGGGTTTGAAGTGGGTAGTGATGCAGCTGCAGTGCAGCTTCTGGTCCATGGTCGTGTCTCATCTTCTGAGTGGGTGTGAGTCTGTTTTCTACATGGACGTGTGGTGGTGGCATCTTGTGTGGCTCTCATGGGTGTGGGTCTGGTGTCCTTCTTCATGTGGGTCTGGTGTCCTTCATGTCATGAAGAAGGACACCAGACCCACACCCATGAGAGCCACACAAGATGCCACCACCACACGTCCATGTAGAAAACAGACTCACACCCACTCAGAAGATGAGACACGACCATGGACCAGAAGCTGCACGGCAGCTGCATCACTACCCACTTCAAACCCCTCCGAGCCATACATGAAGCAAACCGACACCCACTATGAAGATGCAGAAGGACCACGAACTCGAAGCCAAACAGCAAGATCACAACTCACCAGCTCAAATCCCCAGCAACTAAGACTAACCTGAGCACAACCAAGCCCCCACCTGAACAGAACACGCTCCAACCAATCAGAACACGGCTAACCCCCAACCAATCAGAACACAGCCAAAACCCCTACCAATGAGAACACACCCCACCCAATCAGAACACAGCCAAGCCCCCACCCAATCAAGTCCCACCCCACTGGCAGTTAAAAGGAGGAAGCAGCTGCAATCTCACATTACTCTGAGAAGCACAGAGCCGGAGACAGAAGCCTGAAGATGATGAATGAGACTTCATCGAAACGCTGCTCTAGATACTTCGAATCTTACGCGGGAGAAAACCCGAACAACCAAAGATCCATATATATATATATATATATATATATATATATATATATATATATATATATATATATTTGTTCATACTTCCAGCAGATAAAGTTAATGCCACAGTAATAATGGATAGAAAAGACTACAAAACAAAATTGACAGACCTACTCCAAGTCTCCACATACAAACCCATAAACACAGACCCAACCTCATATCTGGAAAAAATAACCAAGAAGAAAATCATAACCAACAACATGAGCAAAGAGATCCAACAGAAGATCATCCCAAGAGAAAAATCTTCCAGATGCCCCAAACTATACAGTCTCCCAAAAATACACAAAGAAGCATACCTCTCAGACCCATGGTCAGCTTCAGAGGAGCACCACTACAAAACCTAGCAAAATACCTAGCATAGCAGCTACAACCCCATGCTAAAGCAGCAGCTTCACATGTACAAAACTCATACCACCTCTTGGAAATGATCAAAGATCTACACATGGAATAAAAAGATCTGCTTGTAAGTTTCGATGTGGTTTCACTATTCACTCAAGTCCCGATAAAAGAAACTCTCAAAATCATCAAAAATAAATACCAACCACCCAAACACTTCATGGAACTAGCAGAACACTGCTTAACCAACACATATTTCATATACAAAGAACAAAGATACAAGCAAATTGAAGGAGCTCCAATGGGATCACCACTGTCACCCGTCATTGCAAACCTGTTCATGGAAGAATTTGAATCCAGAGCCCTAGCCAATGCCACCCACAAACCCAAACTGTGGCTAAGATACATCAATGACACATTTGTTATTTGGTCCCATGGAAAAGAAAACCTAAACGATTTCCTAACACACCTAAACAGCACACACCCCAAAATCAAATTTACCATGGAAATGGAAGCAAACAAACAACTACCTTTCCTAGATGTACTAATCTACAAAAAACCAGATAGCACACTTGGACACACCATATACCAGAAGAAAACATATACCAACCGCTACCTCAACGCCCAATCCCATCACCACTCAGCACAGATAAACTCCATGGCCAAAACACTAATTGCCAGAACCAAATGCCTGGCAGACAAGACACACATAAAGACTGAACTATGCACCCTGACTAAAGTACTGACAGCCAACGGCTTCCACAAAAGCACTACAGACAAGGTACTACAGACAAAATCAGTAAGATACTACACAGACATCACATCAAGACTGCCTTCAAAACAGACAGAAAAATACCAGCCATCCTAAGAAACCCCCAAAGATAAAATTGACCTGGAAAACCAAGGCATATATGAAGTCCCCTGCACATCATGTCCGGCCGCATACATTGGACAGACCAATAGAAGAATAAGTACCCACCTGGATGAACACAAAAATGCAGTAAAAAAAGCTGGAGCACACTTCCTCACTGGCCCAACACATGAAAGCCACAGGTCATAGCATCAACTTCAGTGGCACCAAAACCCTAGCCACTATAGAAAGCCCCAGCTACAGAATTATCAGAGAAGCCATAGAGATTGAAAAAAGACCTGAACGCATGAATAGAAGAGATGACTCCACCAGACTGTCAATTATCTGGAAGCCTGCACTCACAAACAAAAAAATCTCCACACCACACGCCATGCAAACACCTGGGCACAAACAGAACCCCCGATACTTCCAGCTCAAACACACCCCAGCCAGCCACCCAGATGAAACCTAGCTTCCTAATAAATGATAGCCACCTGTTTACTTGAAGCCAAGCCGCACTAAAAGCCTCCAATACAGGAAACACAATGTTGCCACCAATCAAGACAAAAAAATGCTACAAAACAGACAGAAGATATTAGAAACACCAATCAAGCAGAACACAGCAAATTCCAACACCAATAAACACAGACCAAGACTCCCAACCAATCAGGATGAAGAAAAAATCATTCTAACACAGCAGTAGGCTAGCACCAAATTTAAAACAGAAATGTCTGTGAAAGCCTAACTCATAGATGAACACAATACAGAAGCCTGATGATGGCAGATGAGATTCTGCCGAAATGTCGCTACAATTTTAAAAGCACAATTATAATGATGTGGGAAAATACCCAAACAAAGGTGAATACCATACATATACATACAAACATACTACATACATACATACATACATACATACATACATACATACATGAACGTGTTTTTTGAATGTATTCTTTTCTCTATTTCTTCCTGCAACAGAAGAAAACAAAACCTGAGAGAGTCTGCATCATAAACTACAGGAACACAATAATGAGATATTTTACTTTAGGGCATTATGGCATGGTAACTATAGAAACAGAATGAATTCATCAGATATATATTGTATAGGATGTATATGTATATTGTATAGTACCTTAAATTACTTGTTCCATCTGAGTACCTTAAATTACTTGTTCCATATAGTACATAATTATATGTACTATATTTCCTAGATGGTGTACATGACAAAAAATAAACCCCACTGCAATTTCAAAAACTATTTAAACTCTCATTAACATTGCATTTGCAAATTTCTTGGCATACATCTTACTTGCTTTCCTTCTTTACCAGCTCAGCTAACTGTTCTTGAAGTTTTTAAAATCAACATTAGGTTAATCAGATAAATGAATAAAATTCCAGATACCCTAAAAGACCGTTTGTATTAGATTACAGTTGGCCAAAGACACCAGAACTTCAGGAGTATGTCCTGTTTTCTTTATATACATGTTATTACAAAGGATAATTTGTAAGATTTCTGTGCTGAATTTTTTTAATCTTTAAGATTTCATTAAATTAGTATACCGTCTTTCAAAACCACTTTTAACCAAGTGGTTTACAACATAAACAGTGACATGCAGATAAATGCTGCTGTTAATGGGAATAATATGCTGGCTATGTGATAAGCTAGGGACTTTTTAAGAAAAGCGACATATATAAAACAATCTACATTAGTAAGGAAATACTTTTTCATTGCTTTGATTGTGATTATTTTTGTCCTAACATGGAGGGGGGTGGGGGAGATCTAGCTGAGGAATGTAATCACTGTTGTGTGAAACATAGCATTAATTTTAAATTATAATATGGCAACATAAAATAGACATCTGCTGTCTGGTCCAGTGCGTGTTTTCTCTTGTTAGTCTTGTTCAGTGCAAAGCTTTCTCACTTGTAATTGTTCACAGATCTGGAGTCTTTAATTATTTGTAGTACATTAAAAAGAAGGAACATCACAGTATCTTTCCTGAATCATGTTTGCAATATGTAGAGCTCTATTATAAAATATGAGGGATCACTTCCCATATACTTTCATCCTACAAGAAATTGCACCTTGTATTTATTTGTACATGTCAGAAAGTATAATCATTGGATTAATAGCCATTTAGTAGTACTCTCAATTCCTTGGATAGGGAAATAAAGAATTACACATTAGGAAGCATTTCTCCAGGGAACCATGCATTAGGAATGGGAGAACTTTTGAACCAGATTGCTATTCATTAGCTTGCTAATCATTATGCCAAATAGTTATTTTTTACATTCTCCTTTCCTTTTTTTGGAAAGTGTTTTAAACTTATGCATTAAGGAATGCCAACTAAGGTAGGTAGTTCTATTGCTGACCATGAAATCAGCTTTCCTTGCTGCTTGGAGCATGAATTTATACTGAATACATGAATACATGTTGTGGGAAAAAAATAATGTCTCCACAGTCTAAGCTAGACATAGAGGATTGAATGAATGTCAATAATTTTCCAAGAAAAATCCATGTAACATAAATGGAAAGAAATACCGGATAGTGATTTATTTCTAGGGAGAATGAACTGATTGAAGACCATACTGCCTCCATAAGGATAAAAAACAAAATGTCACAGAGAAGCTACCAGCATGTCTTACTATGTTATTAAACTATCTCACTTGAAAATGTAATTTTTTTTCAGAGTACAGTTCTAACAAATTTAATAAATGCCTCTTATGCACTGGGTTTATTGTGCAATCCGTGCAAAAAGCATTTGTGATGTTTTGATTAGATTATACCCAATCCTTGGTATCAAATAGAGAAATCAATTTTATGTCATTTTGGAGTTATATTTTCATTGGTGATATAATTCACGTCTGGCAATTTGCTTGAAAATGACTGCAGAAACAATCACACCTGTTGGACGTTTGCACCAAATCCTGTAATCTAAGTGTTGAAAATAGAAGACTGATGTCTGAATAGCTTTGATTGAAGTCTGAGGTTTAAAAATTCATGTATTAACAATAGAAAGAATGCAAGATGTTTTTGAGCATTTGAAAACGTTGATGTTTATTTTATCTCCTCTAAATACCAGACTTAGAAAATTTCTTTTGTTCTTTTCTTTGACATAAAGAATACATTTTTTCCCAAAAACTACATTAGAAGGCAGCCTTCCACCTCCTCATCAAGCAATATGGAGTTGATCTAAAGACAGTAGGGTACAGATGGCACTCAGCTTTTCTTTCTTATTAAAACAATTCAGCAAAATTATCTGACACATCCAAACTATATGTGAGCATTCTTTAGCATCTCTTCTTCTCTCATACCTGGACTGTGCATATGAAAAAGAATTAAGTGTGTATATTTATTTGTACATGTGCTTATTTTGTGCAAATGCGATCATATTTGAACCAATATCCTTCATTGCAAAGGGAAAGTTTACCAAGGTGGGCACATACATCATTGAGTTCCTTTTCGTATTTATCCACATGACTTGGTACATATGTAAGCTGCATTCATATTTAGGCGCTAGGCATGATAGTTCTCCCTCTTCAGCACAGGGTGTTCATGCTATTAAGATATACACTTCATATAGATTAGTCTGTTCCTTTCACGTGGATAAGACACTATATCGATACTGAAGCTTGCTACACTGTTATGTTCCCATTAGGCCCTGGAATACCATAATATAAATACTAATAAACATGATGCAGCTTTTTAATTCAGTGTTATTTAATGTAAGCAGTTTTCATTTTTTTAATTAAAGAAAAGTTCCTACCCTTTTTATTCTTTCCAACCGATACAAAAGCTGGAAAGAAATTATGTAAAAGGGATCTGGTCTCTGTTCCTCCCTCTATCTATGCTTTAGTGGAATGATTCTGAAAACTGAGCAGAACAGGAGCAAATTTGATATAGAAGGAAAAGCTTTGATCTTCTTTTACTTTATTTTTTTTTATTTGATAACTTTTGGAAGGGCTCCACATCCATATTTTCTATTTGATATGCTTTGGGAAAACATTACATCTGTGAAAGGGAATTCTTAAGCTTTCAATTTCAAACAAGTTCAAATTCAGCATATTTAATCAAGTTTTAATACTTAAAGTACAAAGAATAGAATAGAATAGAATAGAATAGAATAGAATAGAATAGAATAGAATAATAAAGTTGGAAGGGACCTTGGAGGTCTTCTAGTCCAACCCCCTGCCTAGGCAGGAAACCCTACACCAGTTCAGAGAAATGATTATCCAACATCTTTTTAAAACTTCTAGTGTTAGAGCATTCACAACTTCTGGAGGCAAGTTGTTCCGCTGATTAATTGTTCTAACTGTCAGGAAATTTCTCCTTAGTTCTAAGTTGCTTCTCTCCTTGATTAGTTTTCACCCATTGTTTCTTGTCCTACCCTCAGGTGCTTTGGAGAATAGCTTGACCCCTTCTTCTTTGCGGCAGCCCCTCAAATATTGGAATATAGCTATCATGTCTCCCATAGTCCTCCTTTTCATTAGACTAGACATACCCAGTTCCTGCAACTGCTCTTCATATGTTTAGCCTCCGGTCCCCTAATAATCTTTGTTGCACTTCTCTGCACTCTTTCTAGAGTCTCAACATATTTTTTACATTTTGGCGACCAAAACTGAAAGTAAAATTCCAAGTGTGGCCTTACCAAGGCATTATAAAGTAGTATTAACACTTCATGTGATCTTGATTCTATCCCTCTGTTTATGCAGCCTAGAACTGTGTTGGCTTTTTTGGCAGCTGCTGCACACTGCTGGCTCATATTTAAATAGTTGTCCACTAGGACTCCGAGATCCCTCTGACAGTTACTACTACTGAGCAAGGTATCACATATACTGTACTTGTGCGTTTTTCTTGCCTAAATGAAGAACCTTACTTTTTTCAGCATTGAATTACATTTTGTTAGATAGCGCCCAATGTTCAAGTCTGTCAAGATCCTTCTGTATCTTAAGCTTATCTTCTGGAGTATTGGCTGTTCCTGCCAGTTTGGTGTCATCTGCAAATTTGATGAGTTCTCCATGTATTCCCTTGTCCAAGTCATTGATGAAGATGTTGAAGAGTACCGGGCCTAAAAAAACCTACTGGGCCTTTTAAAGTTCTTTAAGAAGCATGTGATGTCCCTCAATAGCATCCATTACATTTGTGAATATTTAAAGAAACCTTGCTAGATGAAGTAATTGAGAGAATAGAACCATGACTGAGTAGAAGCCATTGAAATCTGGTTCTAATGCTAGTGTGTATAAGGGGTTCCAGGTCTCTCTTTTGTACAGCCAAAGTATCTACATGCTTGTGTTCCAGAAAGCTTTTAGATGAACAAATGAGTAATTTGGCTCACTGGAATTTTGTGTTGTAATTCGTCCAAGTTCCATTTAATTGGAGATCGTTTTGAGCACAAGTGCTTTATACTTCTTCAATTCACTCCACCAGACTGCCTCCTGATAGTTGGTGAATTTAGATTTAAGCAGCAAAAGTCAACACCAAAATGTAATTTCCATTCCATGTTTTCAAGCTTTCCTGGACCAAGAACATTAGTTGCTTTCATTTGATACAAATAAAGTATTAAAAACAAGTGGAAATAGAAACTTGTAATGATAAAATTTACTTCTTTTTTCTGGTTTATTACTAATTCTTTAAAAGTTGCATTGCTTTGTACTGCTGTTAATAGTTTAACTAATGTAGAATGTACCTTCAGTATACCTGAATTCATAAATTTGTATGTTTTCTTTTTCATTTCAATCAAGAATATTTAGATGATAAGTAATCATATATGCAAAGAATTATCTGTTCCCAAATAATAACCCCTGCAAATACACATTTGATTAATTTTATTTGTAGCATTTTAAAATTAGATTTGTATTCTTATAAGTTTCAAATAGCCTGTTTCTACTGCCCACAGTAATCTAAAAATTACTGCAATTAGGCTACTCACTGACAACTCAACTGAAGTCATTAAAGTGAAGTCACTCTTGAAATAAACAACATACAGGAAGGCATATATGCTATTTGCACCACATTGAATCTCCCACTGCATTAATGTATTTGTCATTCTTGTTTTCTACTAATACATTAATAAAGCAATTTCCTGGCTATGCTTTGATATTATTTTAATCATTTTAGGTTTTGAGCTAAAGTTGAAGAACCAGCTTAAACAAAATTATGATGATAGAAAAATCAAGTATAATATGGAGATCAAGGCTGCTCTCATAAGTGGAAACATCCTCTTCCTGCTATAATTATACATAATTTTGATTCTGTTGCACCACAAATGAAGCAATTTGCTTCAAGAAATTCCATGGAAGGAGGGATAAATACAAATAGAAATAGCCTTTAGACTTAGACACTGTTTCATAGTGCTTTGCCACCCTCTCTAAGCAGTTCACAGAATGAACATATTGCCCCCAACAATATCTGGGTCTTCACTTTACTCACCTTGGAAGGATGGAAGGCTGCGTCAACCTTGAGCTGGTGACTATAGAACTGCCAAACTGCTGGTAGCTGGCAGTCAGCAGAACTAGCCTGCAATACTGCATTTTAACCATTGCGCGAACACAGCTCATGGTGTATATGTACTGATGTCCTAATAGGGCAAGTAAATTTAGTTAGTTTAATTAGCATTAGTTAATTTGGTTAATTTAATTATCATTCAGTGACAAAACAGTTATATATATTGTCTTCTTGGGCAGTCAGATCCAGCCTGGGAGATCACTAGATGCAAAAAAATTTCTAAAACCAGTAAATGAATATGCCAAGTAGAACATGTAAACAGTTACAAATAAAACAATTGACTAGTGATCAGGAATTCAAATGTGTTATATACTGCTTGAAGGAAACTTCATTAATGTCTGTCTGCCTGTCTATCATCTATATATCTTTATGTTGGAATTCAGAGCTTATGAAGAATAAATTGCAAGCTACAACTTATCAGATTCTTCCAGATTTAATGTATCATAGCTATCTATTAGATGAAATATGGAAGTAAAGGTTCCAGTAGCAAGAAAATGTCCAAGATTCAAATTCCAAATATATCAACTTTATGCTTGATATAAAACTCATTGATAATTGATAATGGTACCAGTGTTCCAACATCATGACTAATCTGGGATGGTTAGAAAATATATTTATTTATCTATTATTTATTACTATAGCTTATATGATATTTCTTTTCTTGAGATTCTGAACAGTTTATAATATAAACTGTAAAAATTATCAATATTATTAATCTGAAATGGGGATATAATGATTTACTTATCCCCAAATATCTATCTAAAAAGCCTTGTTTTTATGACTATCTAAAATATAATAAAGACGGTATGATTCAGATATCTGACAGTAAATTGTTCCAAAGGAGATATGTCATTGTCTTTCTTGTAGAACCTTTGGCTAGGATTCTTCCCAGGTCTTATTGGGTGAGCAAAGGAAGCCCCATGTAGAATGCATTACAATGGTCAGCTATGAAGTGATATGGGTACACCTGATTATGATCAGAAATGGCTACATCTGGCTACATAGCCCTCCTAGTCATGGCTGCCACCTACTGTTCAAACTTGAGTTTAAGTTCAATAGGATTCATGTTTATGGAGATTCTCAGTCATCTAGGTCAGGGGTCACCAACCTTTTGGACCTCAGGGAGCATCAAATTCATAATTTTAAATCCTGCGGACCACTAATATGAATTTTGACTGATGGTGGCTTGCCGACATTGGTGGGAAAGTCGGTCCCATATTCCAGAGCTGCAGTAATCAAAGAACTGGTCCTTTGGTTATCCCGGAAGAGCTCCTCCAGTCCATGGCAGGCCAGTTCACTGGAGTGGAGGAGTAGCTGCTCTAGGATGACCAAAGGGCCACTCCTGTGACTACTGCAGCTCTGGAATATGGGACCGACTTTCCCACTAATGTCAGCAAGCCACCCCGGGGTGGATTTCCCTCCCCCGCCATTGGTCTTACCTTCCAGTTCCAGTTTGCATGACTCAAGGTAAGGTTTGCACTCGGCTGAAAGGTGGGGGTCAATGAGTAGGTGGGCCATGTGGGTGGTGCAGCCTTGTGTTCCCACGTAGCCTGGATTAATTGCTTTGGGGGGTGCTTTGGGGAAGACATTTCTCTGCAGATCTCCAAAATTTTCTCACAGCCCACCAATGGTCCATGGCCCACCAGTTGGTGACCACTGATCTAGGTCATGGTTATCCCAAAGGTGCTTTTTCAAGAGGTAACTGGACTTTCTGGTTTTTCTTTGAAGACGTTTCGCTTCTCATCCAAGAAGCTTCTTCAGCTCTGACTGGATGGTGGGGACAAGCTGAAGAAGCTTCTTGGATGAGAAGCGAAACATCTTCAAAGAAAAACCAGAAGTCCAGTTGCCTCTTGAAAAAGCACCTTTGATTCAGTAGGACTCCCAAGTTGTTGGTTAGCCTCATTTGGGAAAGTTCTGATTTAATCTAATATAACAAATGTTTATTGCTAGAAGTTCTACAAATGTGAAAATTTCATCTCCACCAAACATATTTTAAAAAAATAGCAAATGTTAACCAGCATACCACATAGTCTCTTATTATTTGTGAAATTGAATAAGCTTAAGCCCTGAGACCCTACTAAAAATATTATTCTCATCCAAGAACCTTAATGGGGAACTGAAGAATCTTCTTGGATGAATGAAACATTTTCAAGGGGAAAAAACAAAGAAAGTCCAGTTGCCTTTTTAAAAATACCTTTGGGACACAGGACTTTTGTGGTTATTGTCATTGTGATTGTGTATTGATTTTAATTGATTTGATTTATTATTGTCAACTTCTTGTAGCTTATAAATGTCGACTGCCAAAAGTTGTAAAGTGATGGTATGTATATTTAATAAATAAATGTTCAGTTTTCACATCATGCTATAACATAATTTGAATGGGTTTTATCAAAATGGATTATGTGAATCTATTCATTTATACCTTAGTGTTATGTTCAGGTCATAGAAAAACTAAGTCATATGTATTCTACTCACATATGAATAGAAACTGCAGGTTTAATGTCTTGCTCACAGCACTATGCTTTTCTTTACTGAATAACCACAATTACATGGAAAAGCATTGGAAAATAATCTGAATCCTTTCACTATGATACAGCCCTTTTATTCCCATTGATGATATCCTTAGATATATAGATGAAAACAATATACATGTCCTGTACAATATACATGAGTCTCCTATTAAAAATGCCAACAGGTTCAAGTGAGTCAATTCTGTATTTCAGGCATAATTTTTGCCTATGAATTTTCTGCTAGAGAGAATTTTCATTCCATGTGGGTCATTGGATAAGGATATCTACATTTAATTGTTGATTAAATGCTAATTGGTCAAGAGGAAGATTTATAATTGCATTTAATTTGTCAAGTGCCTCAATGCAATTTATAGATTAACACAGTCCTTGCCATAAGAAGAGGTTATTAATTATAGCACACTAGTTGGGCTGTGGAAATTGCTGTGCCCTTTTATACATTAATGATGTTATAAAAATGCTTTATCTGCTAGACTAATTTCGGCAAAAATGATATTGGCTAGTGAAATACCAGCATGCTTGCAGTTGTGATTTTTTGGCTGAATTATCTGAATAAAACAAAGATGTCAATAATTATTACTATTTTGATTTTAAAAGGATAGATAAAATATTCTCAGTCAGAAGAAAGATTTAAGACAATGACATAGAGAACCCAAAAGTACAATTGGTTCCCACCTTGTGCTTGTCATTGTCAGTGTTCCAGTAACATCCCCAACAGCATTAAAACTCTGAGGCAGGCATCTTCCTTAAAATATAAATGTATTAGCGATGTCATATTGGCACATCTGGGGAAAACCCAGATATGAAAGCCCCACATTCCCCCCCCCCCCACAAAGTACAACCAAAGTTCCTTCCCCTTGATGCACATATGTGTCACACGGCCCAATCCGATCACTATCCCAACTTCAGCCACTTTCCAGACACTCCTCCTCAGGTGCTGGTGAGACATCCTTGTCTCCCAAGGGAAAGAATATTGCTATGATAACATACCCCACAACTATCTCTACCTCCCCCTTCCTGTTCCCACAGATTGCTCAGCACCACTGTGGCAGCCCTGAAGACTCCCATTAAAGATGGCTCCAGGCAGTGGTGGGATTCAAATTTTTTTACTACCGGTTCTGTGGGCGTGGCTTGGTGGACGTGGCAGGGGAAGGATACTGTAAAATCATCAATCAGAGGTGGTATTTGCTGGTTCTTTGAACTACTCAAAATTTCCACTACCAGTTCTCCAGAACTGGTCAGAACCTGCTGAATACCACCTCTGGCTCCAGGGCTGACAGTTGTTTTATAACCTTTCTACAATACAAAGGTGTCATTATTGTAAGTCTAATTGTAGATATTGATCAAGATAATAACAGCCTGAACAGTATCAGTTTGCAGTAAACAAGTTTATTTCATCAAGAATCAACATCAGCCTCTTATTAAAAGGGGGATTGAAAGACAAAGAACTTAGCTTTGTGTGTACATAAGTTTTTATTCTAAGTCTTCACTATTTCATTATGTATGCATTTTGACCACCTCACTGAACATGCTCACTCTTCCTGGTCAGATAAGCAGCTGTGCAGGTATATTCATTAAACAGGTCCTGACCATTTGGGACTTGTTTCCCGTAACTTGGAAAGTTCATAGTGATTGAAAAGATCACTTTCATTTTCACCATTTATTCAGTATAGCAAAAGGCATTTTAATCATGAAGGGAAATGTTCTATACAAATGACTTCTAAAATGTATAAACGAATTGTTTAATATATATATCATCATGTAATATAACATAACATAAAAACAATATAATAATTTTATGGGCTTTTCATAAAAGTCCAAAGACTGATTGTTCACACACACACAAAAACGTTGCTTTGATTCTCTTCTATTTTTCCCCATTTCTACCACAAAAGTTTCTTATGCCTACAAATGTGAAAGGTAAAGTTGCCCTTGAGTCACATTTGATTTTTATTCACTATGTAGACCAATGTTTCTCAACCTTAGCAACTTTAAGACTTCAATTCCCAGAATTCTATCTACCATAAAGTTTTTCTGAGTTCCAATTATTTTTGGTTTAAATATCAAATGGCCCACGAAAATGGGAGACCATTGACCTACTTTAAGAAAACTATGTGAAAGAATGTGAAGGAATTTGGTCTACAGAAGTAAATACTGAGAAGTTAGATCAGATTTGCCATTCCTCTGAATAGATTGTCTCTAGTCAAATCATGATTGGTGGTGATTCAGGTGGGTGTAATCTTAAATAGAACAGCAGGGGGTCTATGTGAGGGTGCTTTTTGTAGATTTTAGTTCTGCATTTAACACAATTCTTCCTCATAGACTACTGTCTAAACTTCTGGACCTTGGGCTTTCTTATTCAATCTGCCTTTGGATTATGGATTTACTGTCTGGCTGCTCACAGAGGGTCAGATTAGGTAATCATACCTCTTCAGCCCTCATTCTTAAAACTGGTACACCACAGGGTTGCATGTTGAATCCTTTACTCCAAACTCTTAGTGTGCATGACTGCATTCCCACTCAGGCTAGTAATACTATTGCTTAATTTGCAGATGATACAACAGTGGTGGGACTCATCTCCAGGCAGGATGAGTCTGCCTATCAAGATGAGGTGGACCGTTTGCTTTCTTGGTGTGGAGACAATAACTTGGTCCTCAAAACCAATAAAACCAAGGAGCTTATAGTGGACTATAGAAGGAACAGATCAGACATCAAGCCCTTGTTTATCAATGGAGACCGAGTGGAGCAAGTGGCCAGTTTTAAGTTTCTGAGTGTTACCCTAAAAGAGGACCTGAATTGGGATGCCCACATTGCAACCCTGGTCAAAAGGGCCCAGCAGAGATTATACTACCTGAGACTTCTCAGAAAACAACAACTGAATGAAAAACTGCTGGCGACCTTCTACCGCTGCACCATAGAGAGTATTTTAACTTACTGCACCTCTGTATGGTTTGCCAATTGCACAGTGGCAGATAGGAAAGCACTCCAGAGGGCTAATGTCATTGCCCAGAGGATCATTGGTTGCCCTCTCCCCTCTTTGGAAGAGCTTTATAAATCCTGCTGCTTTAAGAAAGTTCAAAACATTCTCAAAGATCCATCTCATCCTGGGAATCCTTTTTTTGAACTATTACCATCTGGCAGGTGGTACAGAATAATAAAAACAAGGACAAATAGGCTGAAAAACAGCTTCTATCCCAGGGCAGTAGCTCTTTTGAATTCTGCTGTATAGCCAGTATTGGTGCGGTGTTGTGGGGTTTTGGTTCAAAGTGTGGAGAGTGAAGGATGTTTGTTTGTGTTTATTTTCATGGTCATGGTCATGATGTGCACTGAAGATGGTGTTTGATTTCATTATATGAGGTGCAATGACAATAAACTAAACTAAAATAACAATGAACCAAGGAAGAAGTAATCCCTAGTAAGAAAACAAATTAATGAACTAGTCCTTCTAGTCAAGAAATTAAGAGTTTTCATATTTGTTTAAACAATCCTTATGGCTTAAAGAAGCATTATGCTACGTGTATATCAGTGGTGGGATTAAAATTTTTTTACTACTGGTTCTGTGGGCGTGGCTTGGTGGGCATGGCAGGAGAAGGATATTGTAAAATTTCCAGTCAGAGGTGGTATTTGCCGGTTCTCTGAACTACCCAAATTTTCCATTGCCGGTTCTCCAGAACTGGTCAGAACCTGCTGAATACCACTTCTGGTGTATATTAAATAGGGGCAGCAGTTGGAAGCAACTCAAAATGCTGCTGACTGCCCTATATTTAGGCCTTCTTCCCTGCTTCCTCCTTTTCATATGACATAGAACAGGGGTATCACACTCGCGGCCTATGGGCCAGATGCATCATGTGCTGGCCCCACCCCTGTCCAGTTTAGCAATGGGGAAAATAGTCCCAAGACGTCCCAAGACACTGCCATGCTGACATGAGTTTAACACCCCTGACTTAGAGTAAGGCTGCTGAGTAAAGAATTGGAGAGAATTTCAAATATCATATACTCTATATTTTTCCTCTTTACTGGTTGTAAGATTTCCTTTTTCTTTTTGTAAAAGGTTTTTTATTTTTTCACATTTCAAAAAGTCTTGTGAAAGAGCATGATTCCAGATTTTCACATTTCTATACAAACATGACTTTGAATACATATTCATCTTTCATATTTAGTTTCATATCCCATCATTTCTTTACATATTTTCTATTAATTTTCTCAAGTACTTTTCTTAAACTTATTTTATATATTTTCTATTCATTTCTTAACCTCTTTCTTTTATTTTTAAATATTTCTCATATCTTCATATTTATTGTGCTTCATACTTTTATCTGTCAGGTTTGCGATTTCATCGCATATTCTTATTTCATCATTTCAAAAACTCCTTCTCAATTCAAACATTTCAAAAAAGTTTTCCCCACATAGGAAGCAGGCAGAGCCTCCTTGCTGACAGACTGTAGATCGCGACTCTTTGCGGCTATGGTCCATGCTCTTTCGTTGGAGAGCCCCGATCATTATGATTAGGGGCTGAAGCTGCCTTGGAGGGGCGGCGGAGTAAGGGGAAGCTGCAAGCCAGGTTGTGGAGAGCTGCATCTCTCCTCCTGGGCTTGGTTCCCCCCCCCCCAAAGACGACTGTAGCAGTGGTTTAAAATGGCCACCCCAAAGAGGAGGACTCAGCTGGATTAAGCTTTGTGCAGGAGGGAAGAAAGAGGTGGATAACATCTGAACCGGGACAACTGGGCAATACAACTAAACAAAAGTACCCCAGGATTGAGGTAACATGGAATTTTTAAGAAAAGAAAAGTGAGCGGTGAAATTACAAAGGGACAAGAAAAAAAATAAGAAAATATTTTTGACAGCCAAGCAGGGCTTCGAACCGGGAAAGGAAGAAGCTGGAACTAAAGGTTTAACTAAATTGGACTAAAATATTTTGGCAATAAACAGGCATAAAATAAAGCTGGACTTAAGATTGTCAATAATAATAATAATAATAAAGTTTACAAATTGGAGACTGGACTGTGCTGGAATATTGAGGTTTGAAAAACCCTAAACAAAAAAATAGGGGGGAAAGGTGAAGACTATGTATCATGGAAAGTGCCACCTTTTGACAAAAACTTGAGCTCAAACAAAAGGGAAAGCATCCTGTGTCTGAATGAACTTGTGTGGATATAACCTTAAAGAAATATTGAAACAAAGTAAGAATCTTAGAAAGTGAAAGCAGAACCAGAATAAAGAAAAAAGCAAGGAAAGACTGACTGTGGATTGATTGATGTTTTTGGTATAGACCCTGGGCTGGAAAAATTGAGAACTTTAGAAAATTGAAAGAAGAAAGAAGGAAGGTAAAAGTGTTTTTTTTTTACTTTAACGATCATAAAATACAAGAGTGTGTAATGATGATATCTCTTCAGGAATTAAAAATGGAACTTAAAAATATGAGAGAATTATTATAGGAAAGAGGTGAATCACTTTGCTCTGTGTTAGAAAAAATGGCAATGGCAATTAAAGAACAAGAAGAAAGAGCTTCAGAGGAGGAGGAGTCAATTCAAGGAGAAGACATTTTAAATAGACAATTAACACAAAGAACACTACAAGGAAGTGGGGAAAGAAGGAAGGTTAAAAGGTTGAGATTTAAGAAGGCAATCAAAAGATGGAATACCTGTGAAGTCGGGAAAGGCAAAAGACTCGGCAGAAAAGGGGAAAGGAAGATATTAAGAAAGAGAGGGATATAAACTGGAATGAGAAAAGATATGGGGAAAAGAGGGGGAGGAGAAGCAGTAAGAAACAGGTGCATGAAATAAAGAAATAAGGAAATAGTAAAATGTTGAAAAGAAATTGTTTTTTCAGAGATATTGGTTGATGAATTAAAAAGGGGATTCTGCAGGGTGACAAGGGGTAATAAGAATATTTCTGCAATTAATTTTTTTTGAAAATATAGATACTGATAACTTTTATTAAAAATTAAGGGGGGAAAATGTGCTGCAGAATCCAAATGAAAAGATGTAATGATTATTATTGTAACTTCTTAAAAATAATGGTTTATTGGGAATCAAGATGAGGGAATAAAGGTATATTTTAATTGAGGTGTCACACTCAAAGCAGTAAAAGGGAGGAAACCTATACTTGTTTTCTTTAGTGTTAAAATTTGTATTAATCTAGAATTTATAAAAAGTATGTGTAATGGAAAGGGAATATGACAGACTAAAGAACCAACTAAATTAATAACTTAATATAGACTATTAAAAGAAAGGAGAGACATTGGTAACATTATTATTATTATTATTATTATTATTATTATTATTATTATTATTATTATTATGAAAACACGCATTGTTTATCTTTATTTTTAAAATAAATATTAAAGGATTATATTTGAAATAATTGAAATTAAACAAAAAGATGTTTCGATTGAGATTAATGAAAGAGGCTAGAATTAATGTGTTTGTTTCTCTCCTTACTGAAAATTTGGAATGGAAAAGGTAATAATAGAATTAAGTATGCATATATGAATGTATAATTGCTGTCATATTTGTATGTAAAGGTGATGACCCAGAAATATGTTGTCCACTAAAAAGAGATTTTTGTTTTTAATGTGAAAAACTGAATAAAATTTGTTAAAAAAAAAGTTTTCCCCACATTTACTAATTAGAGTGTACCACCCCTATACCTTATATATCATTTGGTTATTTCCCAATAATTATTTAACTTTTTAATTGTCACCTTAGAGATTAATAACAATAATTTCCTAGCAACTACGTAAGACATATACATTTTAAGTCAGATTCTGCATGGCACTTTCCCTTTCAATTATATCAAATCATTTATAATTTCAAAATAAAAATTGATCTATTCAATTAATCATAAAAACTGATATTAATCTCATTATAGCAATCCGCACAATTCATTTCAACTATATTCTTGAAATCATTAAACATAATTAATAAACTTATCATAGTTTCTCTTTTTCACATTTATTCCATCTATCTATCTATCTATCTATCTATCTATCTATCTATCTATCTATCTATCTATCTATCTATCTATCTATCTATATACAGTAGTTTAACAAAGAACAAATTTTTAATAACAAGAAAGTATCAGTTCCAATCTTTTCATTTTAAAAGTCTATATTTTCCTACTTTCTACATAATTTATTATTTAAAATACATTAATGCTACACACATCACCTTGCAGAATCCCCTTTCTTAATCCTTATTTAACCATTATCTCTATGTCTTTTACATAGACAATTCCATATTCCTTTATTTCCTGGTTCTTTTTCTTATTACTTCTTTCTTATTTCATTTTTTCCCTCCTCTTCTTAGTCCAATTTTTATCCCACTCCCTCTTTAAAACTTCCTTCTGTAATTCCCTTTTCTGCTGTTTCCTTTTACTTTGTTTGGCTTTCAAAACATTCCCCTTTTTCCTTGCCTCCTTGAATCTCCAGGTTTTAATTCCCATTCTTTCCCCCCTTTGCTTTAATATTCGTTGCTCCAATTGTTCATTGAAGATGGGCTCTTCTTTAATCAGCTCCTCCCCTTCTGGCACTCCTTGTTTTTCTTCATATTCTAAAATTGCCATTTCTAAACATTGTAAGGCAGAGCAGCACGACTCACCTCTTTCATGTAACATTTCTTTCGTATTTCTTAGTTCCATTTTTAATCCTAAAAAAGTTCTGCCATTTTTAAACACTTCTGCTGTAATTTCTATATATATATGTCATCTCTTTCTTTACTTTTTAAGTCCATGATTATCCAGTACTGTCTTTAAAATTTATTTCCAACAATCAGCTTTTATTAATTCCTCTTTAAGTTTTTCCCAGATTCATCAGATAGTCCAACATCCATAAGTTCAAGTTTGTCCCAAGATCACCAAACAGTTCCAAAGTAATTTCTTCTTGCTTCTTTCTTTTATTTTAATGTTCTATATTTCCACTTTCCAGGGTCTCTGTTTCATTATAACAAGGTTTCAACTACTTTGTATCAAATTCCACTTTTAGAAGAACTAGGCATTTTTAAAGAGCCACAAAAAAATGTTTTACCATTAGATGGCACTAAAAAAAAATTTTTTCACTTCCTCTGGTTGCTGCTTTTATTTTCTTTCTTAAAAATTTCTTAAAATTTTAATTCTGGGGTACCTTTATGTTTAAATGTTGTGCCTGATTAGCCTGATTTTCATGCTGTCTTCTTCTTCACTGGTCCAGCACAATTTTGTCCCGGTTAGCTCTTCCTCTTCAGGGTGGCCATATTTGACCACTGCTATAGCTGTCTTGAGAGGGGAGTAATGCCTAGCCAAGGAGTGGAGATGCGACTCCCCTCAACCCAGCTGGTGGTCTCCCCCTTCTTCACCACCCCTACAGGGTGGTTCTGGCCACAAAAGCAGATGCTTGGGACCCTATGACGGGAGAACATGGATCGAAGCCACGGACGATCGTGGTGTCTGGTCTGTCGGTGAGGAAGACACCACCAGAAGTCACCCAGTAGTTGTAAGATTTTTAAATATCAATTTATCTCTAGATCTAGCTTCTCACTCAAAATACAAGATGATAGCACAGTTTCTTCCCTATGACAGAAATGTATTGATGTTCAAGGCCTTCAGTAGGATTTTATTTTTAGGAAATTGTCTTCTTATAGCTGTACCCAAATACAACAAAGACTTCAGAGGAAAAAAACTCAAAAAATCTCCTGACTTGAAATCAGTTCTGTAATATTGAATAACCTTCCAATGCTTCCTAATTTTTTTCATGGAACTTGGAGTAAATGGAATTATAAGATTCTAGTCATCCCTCCACGTCACCACTTCTCATCTCGATTGCGACAGTAGATAATGCACACAACCCCACTGTACTACACTTTTACCTTTTTTGTTAAAGAGTAAGCATGATGTACTGCTCTTGGCAGATTATAATATTTGCCTATTCTTGATCTATAGACCCACCTTTGCTGTTTCTTTGCTAGCCATATAGATATTTTTTAAAGGTCTGTAATGCATTATATCTGAACTGGAGTGCAAGATGTCTTCAGCAAATCACATGTTAATTATGTGGTTTTAAGCAAAGTAGCTCTCAAAGTTATTATACAGATATTTTGCATAATATGCAGAGCATTGTAAAATCAAATAGTTTCAGCCCTGACAAAAGGAACGGTCTTTTTATTTTACAGGGCTCTTCTCCTCCCACAATGCTCTTTTCATTATGATAAATATTTTATTCCACATTAGAAGACATTCCATTTGTACTGCAAAATTTATCATAACAGTAAAAAAAAAAGGAAAACATACCGCTAATGTTTGATCTCAGTGGTCAGATGCCTGATTATGCATTCTGTGCAGCCTGCATAAAGAAGGATGGAATTTTCAGCACTTAATTGCTTTTACCAGATGCCATCTGTTCATTGATTTTTGACCTTCTCTTCTAACGTCAGTCTAAATGCAGTAATCTCAGGTGAGCCAATTAGAACATAGATGTTTCATGCTGACAAAACAACCTATGTCTTCATGTCTGCCTGCAGAAATCAACTGGGAAAAGTTAATAATGATGATGATGTTCTGGCCCATGATAAATTGAATTATTATTTTTGATGTATCATGTATGCAACCATAATGAAAACAGCTGATATTTCCAAGTAGTCATGAAAAATAGCCTGGGCCTTCTCGTAAATACTTGCAAGTACTTATTTAAGAGCCTGAAGACCGGACTCTGCCAGATGGCCTGATGACCTAATGGGACACTACCACAATGGAAGTGACTACTAGATTGTTAGCCCAGCTCAGGGATGGTGCTCCACTGTTCAGCCCAGTTTGGCCAAACCAGTAGCTCTGAGGATCATCTGTGAGTGAATCAGTTCACTCCGATGATCAGCTGCTGGGTCCGCCCACCTGCCCCAGCTCTATACTGATCTTTATTTCCTGGTTTTGAAGCTCAGTTGCTTCACACAGCACAGTGGATTGCCACACATCAGCTTTTGAACTCACAGGGAGAATGCAGGATTGCAGGAGAAGGTCGGTAGCAAACCCTCTGCGCTTGCACAAAGCACACTCACCAAGCCATGCCCATAGACCCGGTGGTAAAAACAAAGTTGGATCCAGCCACTGTCCTCACTCCCTTCTTACCCACCCACCCACCTTTTATTCTCATATCACTGTATCATTATTTTCTTTTTATTATTTATTCTATTATTCCACTATTTTACTGTTATTGTGTTTACATTTCTTTTCATTTCTCCATTTTTATTGTTGTAAGCCAACAAGAGTAGCCTCGTGGTGGGATAGGCAGCAAATAAATGTACGAAATAAATAAATAAACTTATTTACCTTAATTTTTGTCTCATTATACTAAACTCTTCATTTTTTAAAAAATAACATTTGTTACACTATAATAATAATTTCATAATTGTTTCTGGAGTCCTTGATGCTTTCTGAACTTGATGTTCATTGGCAGACATTTTGTGACCAGATTCTTCAAGCAAGCATGCAAGGTCAGAGAGCACTGAGAACTCCAAGTTCAATACAGAGCTACATATTATCTCTTCTATTGGTTTATAATTTTCCCCAATTTTTTTTTGCTCCCATTTATTACTGGGGACCTATTTCTAAGCACAACTGAAGTTTCTAGCAGTGTTTTCTCATCTGTTAGCTCTATTTCCATTCATTGTGAAACTTGAAATACATTTTAAAATACAGACAATTGGAAAAGAAACACAATCTTTGAACAAGTATTAGTTTGATCAAAGATTTGTATGGAATGTAAATTCAGAGGATCACACACACAATGGGACAAAGTCCAACATTTTCATCTCTGCCTGTCATTCTGTTGTAAGTGGGAAGATTCTCAACAGAGCTTTCTGTCTACCCTGTTAAGCAAACTTGAATAAGAAACAGACATTCTGTACATCTAAAATGACTTTCATTAGAATATAGTAAAAGAATCTTACATGTCTGAATGTTCTTTTCCTGAGAATGAAAATCTTAATGAGAATTGGATGGGGAATGCTGCCTGAGGCCTTTTCCCAAATATTTTCTTAGCCTAGTGGCATATATGTTGGGATTTCTATTCACACAGAACGCCTAATCAGTTCTTTAGAAACCTACTCTGAAAATACGTCAAGTTTATGCTTGGTAGAGAGCCAATTTGGAGTGGCAGTTAAGGCCAGGCTAGAAATCAGGAGTTCATGAGTTCTAATCCCACCTTGGACACAAAACCAGCTGGATTATCTTGGACCAGTCATTCTCGGTCCTAGGAAACAGGAAAGGACATACCCCTTCTGAAAACATTTCCAAGAAAACAGCAGGGAGTAGCCCAGGCAATCTCTGAGAATCAAGCGCAATGGCACAAAAGAAAAAAAAATCTTGGTGGTCAAATGGAACCTAAAAATTAAGGTATAACTTACAATGTACACATACATGTTTGTAAAGATAGGAATCTGTATTTGCTTAGAGGTTGGCTGGAAGCTTAAGGCCTTCTAAATAAAAAATTTAAATTAAGCACGCACACACACAATGTTGTAACAATCTTTAATCAATTGTAATTTATCAATTTACTATTAAGATTTCTAATCCTGTACCTAACTAATAATTAGGTAACTAATAATGAATTAATAAACAGAAGTCACAATAATGTTTATAGTATGTATACAATGTACACAATTTATAATTCCTAAATTCAGATAACAGTTATTCCAATTTCTCCAAGAAGCTGTGTAACCAAATCTAAAGTGCCTCCAGTTAAGCTGTAAATAAACAATAACAACTGCAACATCAACAAATTTTCAAATCTTTCTGGAATTTGAGATAAGAGTTTAAAATGTTTAATAGAATCTCATTTAGTCTTTTTATCTATATTGCAAAAAGCCAGATCTTCAATTGAACATGGTGTGTTTTTAAACAGAGTAAAAATACATCCATTAAAATAAAATAAAATTCTAGGGAAGTTATGCCTATTAATGTGTTTTTATATTTAACAATATACTGAATATATTACATTTGTGACAGTGCTGTTCTTGTTAAAATCTTGGTATTTCCCTTCTCTCCATATTTTGAATTCAAAATGAATTAATGTGTCCTTTTTCCTCTTAAAAATCCTTTTAGTGCCCCTGAAAATGAAAACATTCCATTTTGCCAAAAGACTTTTGAAGGAACACATGTAGTCATCATATAATTCTTTATTTTCGTGCTTTGTTCTCAAATTTATCAGTAGTTTTTTGGAATTCAATAGTAGTTTAAATATAAAGAGAGCCAAAGTTTTTGATTAAGTATATTTTAATGGAGTAATGGTACAATAAAAATAATGATTCAAGATTTTCATAACCAGATATTAAAAGAAAGTAGGAAGAAACTCTGTAACTATTGAATGTACTTGCTTCTTCAAAAAAATTGTTCAAAGCAAGAAAATCTGTGGATATCTATCTTCACAACATACTGTATTTGTTGTTCAAATTTCTGTTAAATATGTTGTAATCCTAAATGAATATACAATACAAACTATGTATACCTATTGTACAATACAAAGTATGAAGCAGGCATGGATGAGTACTTCATCTATCTTCTGGACAGTAGAAAGGATAACACATAGCCAAGTGAAAAAAATTTAATGCACAGAAAACTTAAACGTTCTTCAGGACCAGGACTAAATTTTGAATTAAAATCAATGAAGGAAAACATGATCACTTTGTGTTTGAAATTTATTTTATCTGGAAAAATATTATTAGGTTCTTTGCCGCAGTCATATTTTTAAAAGCTTATATTACATTCCATTTAAACATTTTAGAAAACTAGAGGTAGAACCTATATCCTATCAACATGTCCATCGTTCCAAAGAGCAACAACATGCAATTGAACTATATTTGCAGTTAATGACATCTGCATTAATTCCACATTTTATCTTGTTACCAGCATATGTGTTCATTTGAAATTTATGCTAATGATTAAACAGCCATAATTCACTTTCATTATCACCTCACACAACCATTTTCCCTGGAGAGACTTCAATAAAACAAATTTTATTGAAAGAATATTTACACTCTGCATATCTTTAAACCATACCTCTGAATATATAAATTTATCATTGCTGAAAGAAGATTTGACTACACTGTATCACTGGACATATAGATAATAGTTTGAATAAATCAATAAAATAAAAAATACAGGAATGTTCAAACAATAATCCCTCTATGTCTGAGTCAATAATGGGTGCAGTGATGATGACCTCAGCAAATTTTCCTAGAGACAAAAAAAAAAATCTAGATCACTCCCATTCTCAGCTAAGAAATGTTTTCATTTCTCACTGAGAAAATAAAGTTGTGAAAAATTTAAAAATCTATAACTAAAATTATTTTAAACCAGCAATGCTCACTATAATTCTCAATATCTTACTTTCACCATGTCCATCTACTCCTCATACATTGCCTTTTGTTCTTCACATTAATAGCTCAGTCTTCTCAAGAATTTCATCAAGTCCATCCAACCATTTTTTTGGTCTTCTCCTCCGCCAAAATCCATTAATTCTTCATATAATTGTTCTAACATTCAGCCCCCTCATGTATTCTCTTTATAGGATTGGTGTCGGTGTAGCTTTTCATAGAAATCACTCTGTTTTATTTAGTTCATATACATTAAACAAGCATTCATTCTTGACTCTTGCTGTAGCCATACGCTGGCTCACTTAAAGCAACCAAATCACTTTGAAGATAAAGCACAATTTGCATGCATACAAGCAATAAAACAGTATATACTGGAAGTCCAGTAAACTGACAGTGCTAAATGAACATGAGCAAAAGCAGAACCTTAAATATCTTTCATTCACTCCATTGCAAGAAAAGAAAGATAAAGGCAAAACGAAGAAAAAAAAGCAAATTACAGCATGACATTGGAGTATTTTAGATAAACCCAACTGTGTGATTTTATTATTTATTCCTTCCTGCGAGGTAAGTATATTTGCATACTATCTCTTCAGATATGGTTAGTGAATAAAAACATTTTGGTATATCAGGCCACAGGTCCTGACTCAGCCTTCTTCCTGTTTTATTGAGGATCAAGTCAGTTTGCTGTGAATGTTTTCTTTAAGGACACTTTCAGCAAATCATTACTTTAACATCTACTCTGTCTCTTCTTTAACCCCACGCCCATTTTTATTGCATTTGTCTTTTATATTTGTCTCAGCATAACTAATTTTTGCACCCATATAATACACCAGCCAGAAATATGCACTAATATACGGACATTTTCGCTTCTTTGGGAGGGAAGTGGTTGACTCAGTGGTTAAAGTTGTTGAGCTTGTCAGCTGGAAATCTGACAGCCTGGGTTTGAGACTTGAGCACTGCGAGGGGAGGTCCCATCTTTGCCTCAGCTCCTGCCAATCTAGCAGTTCGAAAGCATGCAAATGCTAGTAGATAAATAGGTATCACTTTGGTGGGAGGGTAACAGTGTTCCATGTTCCTTGGTATATAGTCGTGCTGGCCACATGACCACAGGAGGGCCTTCAGACAACCCTGGCTCCCTCAGCTAAGAAACAGGTGAGCACCACCCCATAAAGTTGGATATAACTGGAGAGGAGAAACCTTTATCTTTACCTTTTTTAGCTGCTTTGGTAAAGCATTCATATATCATCAGAAACCACATATTTCCACTAACATTTGCACATCTTGGAATTTCCACATTTTCCAACCTTTGGTAAATCTTAGACCAAAGTACACAAATTCATCTGCTTCCTCTAATGCTTCATTATGTATGTTTAACTTGCAGATTCTCTCTGTTTCCCAGTCAAAGAACTGTCTTGGTCTTTGATATATTAATTTTGAGATCCACACAGTTTCTAACGTTGCTGCAAGACATTTGGGTACTCAGCCAACCACCTGGCATCATCTGCATAAACAGGTATACACATATTCACATACCAACCAACACAACTCGAACATCATCACAAACATTTCTTATATATTTATCCACAAACACATTAAACAACCAAGGAATCACCACATGCTCTGCTTATACCCTGCCTCATTCACTAAACAGTCAATTTATTCTCATGTGTGCTTTATGTCCATCATATACTGTTCCTACTGTTTTCAGTAACATACTTTCATTTTTCTTCTCTGATGTTCCTATTCAGCACTTCCAGTGTTAACACAAACAACAGAGGCAACAGTGGACAGCCTTGTCTGGTCCCTTTTCTTATATCTATAAAGTCTGTTAATTCTCCATTTATCATAACCTTTGCAGTTTGTGTATATCGTTTCGATGGCTTGAGTAAATTTTTTACCAAAGCCCATTTGGTCCAATTGTAACAGCATAAAACGCCTATTCACATTATCAAAGGCTTTTTGTGCATCTATAAACATCAGAGCCATTTGTTTTTCAGGATGTGCCTCATAGTATTCCAGTGTATCTAAAATTATTTTCATATTATCTTTAATCTGTCTCTTTGGGAGAAATCCATTTTGGACAGGATGAATAAAATTGTTTAAGTATCTTTTCAGTTTTTCTGCCAGAATTGAATCAAAAATTTTATAATCTGAATTTAATAGTGATATAGGTCTATAATTTTTAACTTGCTGTGGGTCTGTGTTCTCCTTTGGTACAGGTGTGATATACGCTTCTGACCATGTTCCGGGTATTCTCTTCTTTGTCATAACTTCATTCATAATTTCTAATAAGTAAAGATTCAATGTTTCCTGGAATGTCTTATAAAATTCCACTGGCAAACCGTCTGGACCTGGTGCTTTCCTAATGTTTTGCTTTTTTAAAGCGTCTGTTAATTCCATCATTGTTATATTACTTTCTAACATTGTTTCAATATCTTTGGGTATCTGGGGCAAATTTGCTTCCTATAAGTATTGTTGAATTCTTTCTTCTTGAACATTCTCTTGATGGTACAGTGGTAGAGTTTTCCATAGTAGTCTTGAATATTTTTTTTCTTTTCCGCATTTCCATAGCATACATGTCCTTGTTCATTTATCAATTGATTTATTCTTCTTAAGTCTCTTTCCTTTCTCAATTTATATGCTAGCCATCTGCCTGGTTTGTTTGTATCTTCAAAATAGTTCTGCTTAGCATTTTTAATTTTTTGTGATATTTCTTATTTTCCCATTAGCCCCATTTTATGCTTAGTTATGTCCATTTTAATTTTAATGTCCTTTTTTATGGGAATTTGGGTAGTTCTTTTTCCAACTTCTTGTAGTCATCTTCCAATATTTTAAATATTTTTTTCTGTTTTATATTTCTTTTCCTTGTATAGTCCATTATCAAACATCTTGTACAAGCCTTCATCGTGTCCCAGAGGTTCTATAATGATGTATCCTCTTTTGTATTTTCTTTAAAGAAAAAACTCCATTCTCTCTCAATTTTCTGTTTAAAGTCTTTTTCCTTTAATGTCGTATTATTTAAAGCCCATCTAGATCTCCTTTTTGTCCTTTCCATACAAGCATTATTGAGTTGTGATCTGCTCAGGTACTTGCTTCTATTTCAATATCTTGTATGTTAGAAAGCAATTCTGTTGACATCCATATCATATCTATTCTAGACCATGATGCATGTCTATTTGAATAAAAGGTATATTGTTTATTTTCCACATTTCTCTCTCTCCATGCATCTTTTAAGTTTATCTCATCTACCATTCAAAAGAAGGATTTTGGCAATGTCTTTCTAGTTTTCTTTGCTGTTTTTTATGTTTTATAATCCAGTTTGTTATTCATTATTCCATTAAAATCTCCCATCAAACAGATATTAGCATAGTCCAGTTCAATTATTTTCTTATGTAATTTCCTGTAAAAATCTTCTTGATTATCATTTGGGGCATAAATTACTATTAAAGGTGTCTTTAGATTATTGTCCATTATCTCCACCATCAACATCCTTCCATCATCATCTGTATATATTTGTTCTGCAGGGATTGTATCTCTGATGTATAACACCACTCCTCTCTTTTTAAAGCGTGTGAACTCTGTGAATAATTTCCCTAATTTTTGTTGTTTCAATATATAATCATGTTGTTTTTTAATATGTACTTCTTGTAGGCAGATTATATCAAATTTTATTTTCTCTAACTTATGAAATACTTTTCTTCTTTTAATTGCTGAATTAAGCCCATTTATATTAATTGTAATCAGTTTTTTCTCATCCATTTTAGACTTTATAAGAAGGATTTGTTGCTCTAGTAGATCTTGGTTCTTGTTGTTTTCTGGGTACACCACCTACGGCTCCTTCTTCTTTTTCAATTACTGCTATGCATTCCTCTTGAAATTAAATTAACGGCTCTTCTTTTCTTGTATCTTCCTCCCTTCCTCTAAAATATTCCAGATAGAATAACTCAGCTTTTTCAACTGTATCAATTCTGTGTCTTTGTTCCTGCCAGGTAAACATGAGAACTTTGGGTATCAGCCATCTGTAATTTATTCCTCTCTTATGTAACTCTTTGGTCAAAAATAAATATTCTCTTCTTATCTTTCTCACTCTTCTCGATACCTGTTTCAGTACCACTATTTCTTTATCTTTGTACTTTAGTATTTTTTCTCTTGCTGCCTGTAGTATTTGTGATTTAATTATTTTCTTAGTAAATCTGATATGAACTTCTCTTGGCAGTTTATTTCTCATTGCATATCTTGTATAAACACAAAAACCCTCATCCATTCCATCCATCATCTTCTCTTTAGTTACCTCTCATGCTTCTTCCAGGATTTCTGTCATCATTTCAGCAAGGTTTTCACCCTTTTCTTCTTCTATATTTTGAAATCTAAGATAGAATTCTGATCTATCAATTTCCCATCCCAATGATTGCAGAGATCTGCCCTTATCTTTTTCCACTTCACTCAATCGGGTATCCATATCTCCAATCTTCTTATCTCTTTGTACATCTTGTTCTTCAATTTTCTTAATTTTGTCCTCATATTGCATCATCATCTGTTGAATATTTTCATTTTTTTCATCTGTCTGTTCCGTTCTTTACTCAATATTCTCCGTTCTCTTTTCAATATTATCTATTTTTACTTGTATCTTTTGAATTCCTTGCATAATCATCTGCAGTGTCACTTCTTTCTCCTTCTCTTGTTGTAACATCACCTATATTGATCATTGTCCTCCAGATGGTGAGGAAGAAGAAGTAGGGATTGAAAAAACTGAGGCTGGTATTTTTCTGCTCATCTTAGAGTACAATAGAAAAATTGAAAAGAAAAAGCAGGAGCAGCCAATTGCCCCTCCAGTAAAAAATATATATAATTAAATAAAATTATATTTATTAAATATAAATTTTATTTAATTAATTAAATAATTAAATAAAAGCAAAAGATAAAAATAAAAAGGGAAGGGAAAAAATCTTCAGGCTCTTGTTTTCATGTAGGGCAATGACATTCTCATGGCACATGTTTTGTTCGTATGTTTGTTGTAAAAAAAACAACACTTTTTTTTTAGTAACATACTTTCAGCTCTTTATACACACAAAATGATCTATAACTGAAGCCTAATCACTCTACCATGAGCTTTCTCTAAATGAACAAACACAAAATAAATTTCTCTTTCTCTTGTGCCTCCAAATAGTGCAATATCTGTTTCTGTACTGATTATCACTACTTACTTCAACATAACATGTAATTATCACCAACCTATGATTTACTATTTTCTTATGTACCTACTTGATTAAACATTTAGCATATTTTTTTATTTATCATGAAAAAATCACCTTCACTTTCCTGTGTGAATTCATCTTCTGCTATAAAAGATCAGAGGATCTTCATTTAGACCTATTACATCTTTTCTTTTTGTACATAGTTTCAAAAACACAACTTGACTATTTACTTTTCATTCCATTTATTAATCCTTGCTGCTTACATTTACAACTGCTGCATTTACAACTGTTAAATTTTAATATGCAATCTTTTATATGACATTGTGGTCATCAGATGGGTGCATAAACACTGACATTGACCATCCACCATTATTATCACCCCACTTATTAAAAGGCTTTCATATAATGTTTTGATTGATTGTGTGTCATCAAGTTATTTTTTTATTCCTAGCAACCACATAACAGATCTCCATGACAATGTATTGTAATGGGGCACTCATATCAATGTAACTGAGTCCATCTACCTTGCTGCTAGTTGTACTCTTCTTCTCTTTCCTTCTACATTTCTCAGCATTAGAGCCTTTTCTGGAGAGCTATGCCCTTGCATAAAGTGTCCCAAATAAGATAATTTTATTTTAGTCATTGGCACCTTGAGTGAGAACTCTGTGTTAATTTGTTCAATTATTTGTTGGTTTGTTTTCTTGGCTGTCCACACTATTCACAGGAGTCTTCTCTAACAGCAGAGTTCAAACACATCATTACTCTTTCTATCTCACATCCTCAAATGCCAACTTTCTTTGTCACAGCAAATATCATTGCCTATAACGTCCTGAACTTTTGGTCTTGGCCTTTGAATATCTTTTACAAGGTCTTCATGGCTGCTATGAAGTGCTAATCCTAGTCTGTGATGTATTTCTTGACTATTTCTTGACTATTACTGAGCCACAGTGAGGTAGTGGTTAGAGTGCAGTACTGCAGACTACTTCTGACTGTCGGCTGCCTGCAATTTGGCAGTTCAAATCTCTGACTTAGCCTTCCATCCTTTCGAGGTGGGTAAACTGAGAACCCAGATTACTGGGGGCAATATGCTGACTCTATAAACTTCTTAGAGAGAACTGTAAAGCACTGTGAAGTGGTATATAAGTCTAAGTGCTATTGCTATTTGTTGCTAAGTGAACCTAAGAGGCAGAAACTGTCCACTACTATGTTATCATAATTGCTAATTGTAAGACTGGCTTTATACTGGTACTTCCTGTTAGTTTGGTCTTCTTTATACTTCATGACCATGCTAGTGGTAAGGAAAATAATGGTCAGTAATGATATTTTTAGGTAGTATGTCACAATTGTAACTAAGGGAGACTTTTCTCTAAGCATGGATATTATATTATATTCAAGCCAGGATAGAATTAGAAACCACATTGCAAGCTACTCTATTTTTGCCTAGATAGCATCAACTAAGAGATATATCAGTGATCTGGCACAATATAGGGATGCCTGAAAGCTGTTTTTTTGTTTCTTCCAATAGCTTACAGCAACATATATCTTACATTCTCCTCCAATTTCTGTCCTTCAAACTATCTGTTGATGTGGGTTAAACTGAGAGATGGTGAATGATCAAAAATATCCAGTGACTTTCTATAGCACAGAAGGAAAATAAAAATTAGTACCTCTAGTCTTAGTCCAATTTCAACTCCCTTATTTATAGTTCTTCTGAGAGGGAAAATTCATGTTGTCGGGTATAAATACATGATTGTGGGGCTTGAATGCTCTGAGAAAGATGAAAGCTAAGGTTCAACCATACTGGACAGGTCTCATCAGAGGAGCCAGATGAAAATAAACAATATGGTGAGATATATTTTACAGAAACACATCCTGGATAGGTCATTGCCCAGATCAACGAAGATAGTGTTAGGTATTGCTGTTCCTGGAGTCTGGTGATACACAGACTACATGACCCAACAACTGCAAGTTCATTGGAAGAAAATTTGCTTACTCAACACAAATATTTTTGAAAATAATCATCATCATCATCATCATCATCATCATCATCATCATCATCTGTTATTACAAATCAAGTACACCAAAAAGAGAACATTTGAAAATCATGGAGTGGCTCTCTGTTGGGGCCATAAAATAGACAATTAATAGATAACGAAGAAGGTAAAGTGCTCTTGAACTTTAAAACACAAACAACCAACTGCCACATTTTTGTTTTCAATCAGAAAGACAAAAAAGTGTTGATAATGGACAATGCAGTGCCTGGAGACAGTAGAAGAGAAGAGAAAGAACTGGAGGAAATCTGAAAAAGACCAAGATATATATATATATATATATATATATATATATACATATACATATAAAGATATATATAAAATAGAAGTAGATACTATCAATAGTAATAGCCACATTGGGTGCAATTCCAAAACATCTAAAGGACAACTTGAGCACAAGGCAGTTTTACTTTATATTGTATGACAGTACCTTTAACACTATCAAACAACAAATCTCTATATCCCAAGTGGTGGCTAAAAATGCAAAATCCAGTCTAAGCACCTGGCTGACTGTGTGACCAACCTTCAGTATAATCACCATCTTTTTCCTTTTCCTTTTCCTCTTCCTCTTCCTCTTCCTCTCCCTCTCCCTCCTCCTCCTCCTCCTCTCCTTCCTCCTCCTCCTCCTCCTCCTCCTACTACTACTACTACTACTTCACCACCACCACCATCATCATCCTGTGTAACTAACCATGATGTTGACAATTCAGAAAAAGTAAAGTGATGGAAATAGAGCTTTGATCTAGGCAAGTAACTAACTTTCCACCCTATTAGAATACCCCATTTCCACCCATGACAAAAACGAGAGCTAGATCTGGTCATTGAGGTAACAAAAAAACTATGCTTTGAAGTAATATGAGGGGAGCCCAGCATCAGAATGTTGCAAGGAGATATTTAAAGAGTTATCTTCAAAACATTTAAAAGAAAGCTTTTCTATAGAATGAAGAGATATTTTTGCCCTTCTAAGTGTTCAGCCATATATGTTTTGGAAAATGTGAGCCCATGCAAAGCTATTAGAACAGAACTCACTCATGTGTATCAAAGTTAAACAACATTGTCTTGATCCTATGTGGAATCTCAGTTTTTCAGGCTCATTCAGTCTACTACATCATTTAAAAAAACTGGTTCCCATCATCTACAAACTCACCAGCATTGAGATGTTTATAGCACCATAACACAAATACTTTCATACTGATAACCTTTTTGTTCAATATGCATTCATTCTTGAAAATTCAGCCTTTTCTTTTTAAAATGTAGCATACCCACCCAATACTATATAACACCACTTTCTAAAAACGTTAGCTAATTTTAGAATGCTTTTAGAATGCTGTTAGTTCCTTAAGGGAAGTATGTTTTAAAGAGCAGCATATACTTTTTAAGTAAAATGTTTGTCCTAAATTTCTATTATAATGACGGCACACATCTTTCAGGTGAAAACTTTTTAGTTTTGATGTGAATCGTACAAGCATTATAGCAACAATTGCCTACAATGTGTTTTCTTCATAGAGACCTAATTAGAAAATACTTCTCACCAACCTAATACTGAAACTACTTTTAAATAGTGAAAACTCATCTATATTATATGATATCTACCTGAAAGTTTCATGCTACAAAATTAGCAATTACAGAATCCTAGTCTCAGGAAGATGAGATATATAATATTGTAGTTGACTTGTTATCAGAGACTCCTATTTCTGATATAATCTAGTGCCAAGAAAAGGAAAAAGTGATAAAGAGCATGAGATTCTTACAAATACATTCAGGTTTCAGATTTTACATATTGTGTAACAGTGTAATTTTATGCATGTTAATTCACAAGAAAGCTCTATGTTTGCAGAATTTCTCCAAAGTCAATGTGTATCCGATTGCTGCCTTAGCTTATATATATAGATAAAATCTCTCCTGAGCTGGCATCTTCTCAACATATGGAAAGTGCAGAAAGATTGGCTACTAAGATTACCAAACAGGGCCCCACAATTCCTCAATCTATTGGTATTTAGGTGAAATCAAATCAGATCAGATCTAAGTAAAAACCTTTTCAAGAAGTCTGCCAGTGACACTTAACATCTGTATTTAAACCTGTGGTGGGATTCAAATGTTTTTACTACCGGTTCCATAGGCGTGGCTTGGTGGGCATGGCAGGGGAAGAATACTGTAAAATCTTCATTCCCACCCCACTCCAGGGGAAGGATATGGCAAAATCTCCATTCTCTCCATACCCCACTAACCTGCTTTCCAACTCCGTTCTCCTATGCAGGGCAACAAAAGAAGATCCAGCCAATCATCTGGGACTTGGGAGGCAGAGAATAGATGGGGGAGGGGCCAGTCAGAAAGGTGGAATTTGCCAGTTCTCTGAACTATTCAAAATTTCCACTACCGGTTCTCCACAACTGGTCAGAACATGCTGAATACCACCTCTGACTTAAACCCACTTCTTTGATATTCATGAAAGCAATTGGAGACTCATATGCATTTTTATGCAGTTGGCTGGAATAGTTCTCAACTTTTTTCTTGATTATCAAAGACAAAAGGAGTTCTGGAGGCATAACATTTAGAGCACGTTTTATATACATAGGAAACACTTCATTTAATATCAGAGATGTTCTTGGGACCTTCTAAGGACTGACCAAGAAAGAATATAATAAAGTTTCATGACTCTTCCAGAGACTGGGAGTTGTTTTCGGGGTGGGAAAATGATTCCCTGTCTTTTACCTCCCTGACACCTATGCTTGCACACTGTTTTTGATTTACGAATCTGTTCCTGCCAGATGCTGATTATTTCCTGTCTTCCAGTGAGAAAAATGTGCCATGGAATCAGCTGGCAGTTTATTGAAGTACAGGAAGTAAAGGAAGCTGCAGTTGCCCTCCAAAAGAAAGGATTCATCCAGACATGTAGACCTGTTAAAAAAGGGGGAGGGATCTCAATCAGCAAATAATGATTGTACATGTAAACTTTTGATTTGAAATTCTGAGCTTTATAAAATGTGGAATTTAGTTAAGAGCCTTCACTTCCTTTAGAAAGGGTCTTTCGTTGTCATTCTCATCTCTTCCTTTTAATGATGGCCTCTAAATTTCCTGGTATCACTAATAGTTGAGTTATGCCACTGTATTGCTAATGTGCAGCTATAAACAACAGCAAAGCTTGCCGAAAGTCAGTTGTGCTGAGTTGTCATGCAGTGCCACTGCTGATGAAATATACAGTAAAATATAACAGTATTTATGATGGGGGGAGTTTCCTCTCATATTCCATTATAATATTTAATGCCTCAGTTTCTTACTCTGAGGATTTCTTTCACAACTGTGTATGTGTTTCAGAATTCACATTGTTTATGGCATGCTTTACATCTCAAAGTTTGAGGATTGTTAATCTGGGGTGCTAGCTGTCAACCCACTTGAACTAAAAATGGGTTCTCTGAGGTCAGATAACATATCTGTCCTTAGGTGGTAAAGCGGTGTGCACAGCAATCATTTTTAGGGATGCTAGCACACAGTTGCTAGATTTCTCAATAAGAAACTCTTTTTTAACATTTTGAAATCTCTACTGCTGCATTACAAATCCGAACATTATCACTTGCCAGTAGTGAAAATGGTAGGAGTTGTGATTTAGGAATATTTGGGTGGGTTGGGGGGATGACAAGTTTGATGTCTCTGTTTTAAAAGGAATTTTGGAATTGTTTGGATATTATGTGAGCTTTCATGATAGCATCAGGCCACAGTTAGCATGTGGCATGCTGAGGACCATCTATCAGAGGTAATGTTGAAAGGAGTGGTATTTATTTATTTATTTATGAAATTTATATTGCCACCTATTCACACATGGCTTACAAAAATATACAAACCTCATATAAAAAACAATAAAACTAATAAAAGAGAGAATCATATAATAAATTAATAATAAAATAAAATAAAATAACAAACTGGGCTTTAACAGCAACCATCATTTTCTATATCAGGGATGTCCAATCTCGGCATATTTAAGACTTCTGGCTGGGGAATTCTGAAAGTCGAGATCCACAAGTCTTAAAATTGCTAAGGATAGATGCCCCTGCTGTATAACCTTTTCTTCCTCAACACTTTTGGGCTTTACATTTAATCCTGAAATCCCCATTCAGTTCATCTCCATAAATCCATATCACAATCTTGCAAAGCTGTTGGTTTCCAGGAACAGCTACTACAATTTTGACCCTGCTTCTTGTTCCAGCTTGCCTCTCTACCCAACAAAAATCCCATAGAGATTTATAGAATGTAGTTATTGAATTAAAGTCTAAAATTAACATTCAATACCAATAAAACTTTTTATCTCTTGCTGAGACAAACCTGTTTGCAAATATGAGGCGAAAATGTTGGTCACTTTTAAATTGTTCTGAGGCTAAGCATGAAAATGAAAAAAATGTTGATTTATTGGGTAATTTAGGATTACTTCATAAATAAATGAAATCCATCTTAGAAGGCTTCAAGAAAACAAATGACTAATAGAGGAATGCACTTGTATGTCTTATAGTGGCATTTTGGAGACTAATGGGGAGATTCACATGGAAGAATAGATATGTAAATTGGAAACAAAACAATCTCTCCTGTGATGCATGTTGGAGAGAAGACTGCCTCCAGTTATATACACAATCATAAGAAATGCTTTGCTAAATTAAACCAAAGATCCATTTTAGTCTAACATCTTAATTTGCACAATGGCCAAACATCTGCTTCTCATAAACACAAATAAGACACAAGACAATATTTTTCTATCTTGGTACCACTATGAATTTAAGAACTGGACCACAATAGGGAATATGTGGGTTTTGTGTTAGGTTTTATTGATTGATTAGGCATGCCTGAAATGTTATATTGTCACTTGATTACTTTGGACTGCCTGTATATACTGTAATTCCAGACTTCCAGAAGGTTCAGTCAAGCAACTGAAAAAAATGCCTTCCTGACTCCAGTGTCCTTTTTGATCAGTAAAAAAGGCACAGCAATATCGACAAAGGAAGATTTCTAAAAAGAAAAAGAAATCTTAACAAGTTGTTCATTTTCTCCAGCAAAGGAGAAAAACCATTTGAACAAATAAATAAATGAAGAATAATGGTAAACTGGTTACAATGAGTAAAGACACAAGAGCAGGTGACAGGTGTCATAAATGTGGACATTCAATTAGGGAGACGTGAACAATTCTTGATGAAAATGTGATGTTGAAACAAAGATGCCTATTTACCAATCAGCTCTTTATTACAGTCATAGATCAGCATATGGAAAATGGGATACAAACAGTTAATAATTTTTAAAAAGCTATAAAATATAAAAATGAAAGTTTCACAAGGTTAAAAAATGGTGCCTGTTTGCTGTGGGATATAGAAAACATTCAGCTTGTTGAGATGCTTAACTGCTGCCCAAAAAACTTTGCAATACAGCTTTTCCAATGTAGTAAATTCAGTGTGGAAACCTTTAGTTCCCAAACCAAATTGATTTTAGTTTAGTATGTGCAAACTAAAAGACAAAGAGTATCCACTGCAATAACTGCTGTTGATAAAAAGCTGTCTGAACATTTGAAAAAATGATGAAATTTCACTGCAGTGAAAGGTCAGGTAGTCTGGAATTCTGGAAAAAAAACTAAAAATAAAAAATATTGTTTATGGAGCATTTGAAATTGTTGTCCATAGGAATTGTTATCTCCATGGAAACTGCTGCTAGAAATATGATAGAGCTGCAGTCAGGAGTAAAAACAAATGAAAATAAGCTTGCAATAACATACAGACAGAGAGGTACAGGCTGAAATGAACTGTATTATGATTGTGGCAAAGATTCACATACATCAACTCAATGTGGATTTAAACGAAAAACCTGTAGAAAATGCAGCATAATGAGGTATAATACAAAAGAACAAATGGATAGCAAGCAATTAAAACAACAAGGTCTATGCCATTGGTGGAGAATGTGATAATAAAGCTGAAAGGAAGATGCAAGTTTTAAATCTATAGCATAAAAAGTAAATCGCAAAGCCATATCAAGGCAATTGATCACTGGTTCACAGCAGGAATTTGAGCAGCATTTCTGAGCTGTGAAACTAAAGCTGTCAGAAATCCACTTAAAAACTTACACAGGAGAAAAGACTATTCACATTGAAAAAAATGCTTTTAAGTGGAAAATACAATAATCAACAAGGCGTATTTGAGCTTAGATGTTGTGAAAATAGTTGGCAAGCACTATGAGATCGTGTCTGGCTGAGGAAGCTGCTGCAAGATTATTGTCAAATAACAACTTGTGGCTACATTTCCTATCATGGAGGCTACAGAGAATAAATTGAATAAAGATATTGGATGGGACATTCAAACACATCAAAGATATGATAATGTTATAGGAAAATGTTACACCCAAGCATATTCCATTTGGCAGATGCAGAAACAGTAGAATCCAAGCAGAGGGAATTCTTCCAAAAGCTTATTGAAATCCATGGACTCTACCTGCGATTGCATCAACTAAAAAGAACAAATCCATCAGGATTTATGGTGATTTCAAAGTTATTGAATTTCAAGCTCAGTAGGCTGATTATTTTGCAAAAATGGAAATATACGAACATTCCAAAATGTTTATTTCCATAACTATATACAAAGAGTTATATTATTATAATTCATTTGTAGAATAGCATCTTGGTCAGAGGGCCATGGAACAAATGCTACAAGATTGTCCAGATATTAAATGAGATCACTAATGCCAGAGAAAATTTTGATGCACATATGGGAAACCTTCAAGATAGCATTGCAGAGCTCAGATAACTTTGGCCTTTGAACACCATGCAACATATATGAGTTCTGTAAAGTTTGCATTACCCAATGTAGACATGCTATTAATGAGCAACACTTACTGTAGCATTATGAATGCTCCACTGCTCAAATACTTCGCAGAAAATGGGTTGGTTACAGCAATGGACAAAATGGTGCAAAATCATCAAATATGGTGCTGGCACATTATAACCTACATTTACTGTAAGTGAGTCTGACTTGTAATGCTTCACAATAGGGCAATGACATTCTCATGGCACACTTCATTGAGGATGGTAGTACACGCATAATAGCTTTTGCATTACCCTCAAAACTGCTGAAAAAATATGTACAATAAAAAGTTTGCTTTAGAGGGTTAAATGTTTCCTCCACTAGTATGGAAGGAGTGTACTTTCATCAATAATTATCAGCCAGTACTGTCACTCTTTCAGCTACAAAAAGGGATTCTGTTTATAGCAGCTGCCCAAGTGCAGCTTTTGCCTTCATTCCTTGGCACGTGCAGGTATAAACAGAATTCAAAAGGACGTGTAATCATGCCAATGTGGGTAGATTGTCTTGTTTTCCTCTAGAGAGTAAACAGTCTGAAAATCCATGTCAGATAGGGATTTCTTTGACATGTTGTCTTTTACAGAGATGAATGGTCTTTCTATCAAAGCTAGAATCAAAATGATTCAAAGAGAAATTAGAAGAGACACAACAGTGTCAAGTCTACACAGCAACCTAGAATAGATAGAGTATAGTACACAGCAAAAATCTCTGTTGAGTTTTACTTCACAACTGTGGGCCTGACATCATACAACAAACAGCCCAAGCTATGTAAGCCTTAGATTTTGAGGTAAACAGACAGAAGGCTGGTGAGCTTTAACTAACCTACTGTAAATCTTTTAGCAGTAACTGTAGCAAAAGTAAGAGCAAGCATTAGACAGGCTTGAAAATATAAAAGTCTGAGTTCTTCCTGTGTAAACTATGTCAGCAGAGCAAGGTTTTTTGCTTGAAAAAATTGCAGGCAGGAAAACTTGGATCATATAAGAACAGGCCATGTGTGTAGAGCTAGAGGACTCTCCAAAATCCAATTGAGAAATGAAGCTAGATGTTTGTTCACAAAGCAAGAGATAATATATCACTGGAAATAAGACGGTTGTTTTCAATGAGGGATGAGGTCTTGAAAATCTCTTATGTAGCCAGAATCCCTGAGTTTCCTTAGTTAGAAAGGAGTGGTGCCAATGTCTGCTGTTAAAAGCGATGTGATTTAGGGCTTGGACTCTCCCAAGGACAGGCTTTGATTCCTTGCCATCTGATCAGCAGCCATCAGCATTGAATCTGACTCATCAGTCAAAGGTAGCTTGGAATGTTGCTTAATGGCCAGGAATAAGTGAAGAAGTTGCCCACATGTTTAAAAGATATCTCAAATTGCACCACTTCTTCAGTGTCACAGGTCATAGAGGTTTTGCAGGAACATTTATGTACACAGTAGTTTTGTTTCTGTGGATACATGTTGAGGTGATGTAAGGTATTTTCAGTGATATCTACAATAGACGTGCATATCGTAGATGTGGTGAGAGAATTATTTGCAAAACGGTATTCCAAAAAATATAGTAAGCATCTGATTATCTGAGGACCAGTGACCCAAGAGTACCTAGAATGTCTCAAACATTAGCTATTCCACCACAGCAGGGCTGTCAAATTTCCAGCTCGTGGCCGGATGCATCACACGCTGGCCACATCCATACCCGGTTTAGCAAAAGGAGAAAAAGTCCGGCTACATCATGTGATGCCGCCATGATGACATGAGTTTGATACCCCCGCACCACAGAGTTGTAGCTGATGTCACACTCAGAGGGGAACAATTCTGAAGGAAGCCTTTCCCTATCTCTATGTTCAACCAAGGTTTTTTTAATTCCTACAAAAGCTCAGTTCTCTCATCTACAATTAAATCATGGAAAAGGCAAGCTTAACTACAGAACAATTCAGTATTAAGGGGAAGCAGTTTTTTGCTCCATGCTCATCAGAACATACTGAGCATACCTATGTATTTATTTTTTATGTTGTTCCTCATTATTTAAAACTTTACATAGGGTTGTGGTGGAATGACTAATGTTTGAGAGATTTACATACAAGAGTGGCAATGTGTGGGATCTGCTTGATTGAAAATGTATATGTTGCCCTTCCAAAACAAGATAGATTTTGCGGAGGAGGAAAAGACATGCAGAAAATTAATGTGAACTAAACTATACAACAGTTTCAATGAATAAACTGCTAAGTTATCAGTAATACACTTATGCAAGTAAGTAATATTTCTTATTTAAATTTCAGGTTCACATCCATATTACCACAGAGCTACAGTAAGTCTACCATTAGGCAGAGTGGGACAACTGGACGCCATGTCCACATTTACCTTTTCAGCTGCTCTTGTCCAGGGTTCATGGTAGCTGTAGTCTAAACTGGCTTAAGAAAAACATGTCTGGGCTGAGTTTCCTTGGAACAACTTGCAAAGAATTCAGTCTGAAGTACATGCTACCTTCCACTGGGCTGTTCCCCAGTTGCTCTGCCACCACCCTAGGTCAGTAGCTGTCAACTGCTTTCCTTCCTGTGGGTGAATCTTCTGGATATATATAATTTTATACACAGTTATATGTGTTCACGGATAGCAGCATATTTAAAGTTAAATTTATATTTACAAAGTTAAAGCATCAAAGTTCTCTTGCACTCTTAATAACTTCTAAATTCTCTCTCATTTGTGTTAATTATTGCTTTCTTTCCTTCGTTTATCTAGCTTTCCTAACTAAGAACTACTTGGAGGAGAAGGAGGAGGAGAGGGAAGAGGAGGAATTATTATTATTATTATTATTATTATTATTATTATTATTTGGAAAAACTATTTTGAAACCACAGGAGGAAAATGTGTTTGGGGTTCACATGTGCAAAACGGAGGGAGTTGTCATCTCTTTCCACCCTCAAAAGTGACTGCTGTCTTATTCTGGTGACAGGGGATTATACAGCAAGAGAAATTCTGGCTCAGATTTAATGCAGAATGCTCTCTCAGTCAGATGTCCAGTTAGCTTCTGTGTATGAAATGGGAAGACAATTTTGTATCTTTTTGCCTCTAGTAGCAAAATATTTTGACCCAATATTGTGAAGCCTGAAACAGTATGTATGCATGGCATCATGTCAGGCTTTGACTAAAAAAAATCTACATTTATCTTTATCTTTTTCCTCCTAGGACCTTGTTTGAGGGCATTGCTTCCATAACTTGAAATCTCCACATACTGTGTGGCGAACATTGGATGGCCTTAATTAAGTGTGCTGTTTTGCTATTGCTGAGAATTCTATTATAATAGAACAAGAGTAAGGAAACTTTTTTTCAGCTAGGAGGCAGAATTCCAATTTAAAATAATCCAGGGTGGTTTATTCCCCTGGAGTTGGAGGCCAAGGTCAAAGCAGACATCTCTAATGAGATGGTAGATTTATCTTTTCTTACACAAGCAACTGAAAGACCAGGACAAGTGCAATTCAAAACCCAATCCCTATGCAAATTTACAAGAGGAAACTATTTGTAACAATTAAAGACAGTGAGAGATAAGTAAAATATCAGACAGAGGCATTGCCTTGACAGCAAGAAGCAAATGCTGTCCATTGGAAGATTCCAGCAATCCTTGAAGAGCTCTTGAATAATTAAAATACCAAGCAAACCTTGGAAAAACAATTTTTGAAGATCCCAACACAATCTGAAACTTTGAAGCACCCTCCAGAGATTAGTAAGTCTCTACAGTGTTCCTTGCACTTACAAAGCAAAGAGCAAAGATTAGAAGGTCAAAGAAAGACTGGAGTTAGATTCTCAAGGCAATTTAACACAACAAAAAAAGACAAGTGAGAAATCAGAAATTTTAAAAAGAATATGAAATCCCTTTACAGCCCTACTTTTCCAAATACTTCAGAGGTATTAGGGATAAGAACAGGGAAAAGGTTCACCAAAAAAGGGAAGTAAATCAGACTAGATAAGATACCGGAGACCAATAAATGAGCCAATTATTGATTATTGATCAATAGTATTATTGGTTCTTATTGTATTTATTTACAATCATTTTTACAGACAGCCAATATATCTTAACTAACCTCAGGAGTGCAGACATATTAAAGTAAAAAAATATAACAAATAATGTTTACATATCTTTTTTCAGTGTCAGGTGAATAAAATTAGCTTGAGTTAAATCATTCATTTATCTTATAGTACTTATATAATACCTTAAAGTACTATATAACTTATAGTACTTATCACCCTACATAGTGGATGCTATATAACATCAAAACAAAACAAAACAAAAATTAAAAGCATGACAATATACAGCTAAGTCCAGAACAGAATGAAAACTAGAAATAACTAGCAAAGAAAGCAAAGGAAAAAATTTAACCAGACATTAACATGTCTTTATTGTAAGGATTTCCACCTTGTTTGGGGAAGACTTGAGAAGAAATACAGTGTTTATCTCCCCAAAATGGTGAATGGTTAAGTGACCTAAGGATTTGTGCTTTCCTTTCATTCTGTTGTCTTCCAAATGGCAACTAACTACATCAGAAACTTTTTGAATTTGGAAGGCAGTCTTTCAAATAATATCAATTTGTAGTTTCTACAAGAGTTAATTTCTTAACTATTTTATACGAAGTGCAACAGAAGCTTATTGTGGTACTTATAAACTGTGTAATCGGAATTACTATTCCACTGAAAGTTTTCACCAACTATCTCTTAATGTTATCAATAAGGCTAAACTTTTGAATACTTCTCAAAATATATGAGGCACTACAAACCAGTAGGACAGTTATCTAGATTTATGAAACTGCTTATTATTACTACTTTTATAGCCACTGAAATCTTGTTGTTGAATAATTTTTCCTGTAGTATATTTCATTCTAAACATAAAGCTAAAGCATCTCATTTAATTTTATAATGATTCAGTCTCTTCTGGAAAATACAATATTAAGCAAAAACTGGTGCTATGAAAAAAATGAGATGAAATGCAATCATCTACTTCTTTTTGAAATAGGAAATATTTCAAAAATGACAATACAGTTTTTGCATACATACACACACAAAGAGAGACACAGAGAGAAACATGTGGGGGGAGTTAACCAGATGATTTATACAAAACAATATCAACCATAAAAGTAATGATACTTCAACATAAGAATAAATGTTTGGTGTTTTTTTAAAGATATGGGGGTGTGATGGTTGAGAGATATGAAAGTCTGTTGGTTGCCTTTTATCGAAGCTCTATAGAGAGCATTTTATCTTATTGCCTCTGTGTGTGGTTTAGGAGTTGTACAGAGGCGGAGAAAAGGGCACTCCAAAGAGTGATAAAAAGGGCACAAAAGATCAGCGGATGTCCTCTTCCCTCATTGGAGGATTTGTATAACATGGGATGTAGAAGGAAGATACAAAAGATCTTGAGAGACCCTTCGCATCCAGGCCACTCGTTGTTTGAGATCCTACCATCAGGAAGACGATACAGAGTGCTGAAAGCCAGGGCAAGTAGATTTAAACATAGCTTTTACCCAAGTGCTGTGATCAGGTTAAATGCAGAGTTATGAATCTGGTGGTCTTAACATAAATATATCCTGGTTGTACAGTTTTTAACTGTTATTTGTTTTAATTTCTTTTACATTATTATTTGTATATGTCTTTTGGTGTTGTTCAGTTGTATGTTATGGAAGAGCACCTTATTTCGTTGTTCTCAGGTTTCTGAGTATAATGACAATAAATTTATCTAATCTAATCTAATGGCTCAGTAGTTAAAAACTGCTGAGTTAAATTCAAGACTTGAGCACCATATGATGGAGTGAGCTTCTATTACTTGCTCCAGCTCAGATAACAGATAATCAGAGTTGGAAGGGACCTTGTAGGTCATCTACTCCAACCCCCACACCCACCCAAGCGTGAGACCCTACAACATTTCTGACAAATGGCAGTCCAATTTCTTCTTGAAAGCCTCAAGTGATGATGCTCCCACAACTTCCAAGGGCAAGCAGTTCCATTGGTTAATTGTTCTCACTGTCAGAAAGTTTCTCCTTATTTCCAGGTTAAATCTCTCCTTGTTCAGTTTCCATCCATTATACCTTGTCTGGCCTACAGGTGCTTTAGAAAATAGCTTGACCCCCCTCTTCTCTGTGGCAGCCCCTCAAATATTGGAAGACTGCTATCATGTCTCCCCTGGTCCTTCTCTTCACTAGTCTAGCCATGCCCAGTTCCTGTAACTGTTCTTCATGTTTTAGTCTCCAGTCCCCGAATCATCCTGGTTACTCTTCTCTGTACTTTTTCTAGAGTCTCAACCTCTTTTTTATAAGGTGGTGACCAAAACTGAATGCAGTACTCTAGGTGTGGTCTTACTAAGGCTTTATAGAGTGGTATTAGTACCTCACTTGATCTTGATTGCATCCCTCTGTTAATGCAACTTGGGATTGCATTAGCTTTTTTGGCTGCTGCTGCACACTTCAGGCTCATATTTAGCTGGTTGTCCACTAAGACTTCAAGATCCCTCTTACAGTTACTGCTATTGACTCTGGTTTCACCCAGTCTATATATGTACTTTTGGTTTTTCTTGCCTAAGTGTAGGACTTTACTTTTCTCTACATTGAATTTAATTTTGTTACATACGTCCCAGTGTTCTAGTCTGTCAGGATCCATCTGGATCTTGAGCCTATCTTTTGGGGTGTTAGCAATTCCTGCCAGTTTAGTATCAGCTGCAAATTTGGTAAGTTCCCCTTCTATTCCCTCATCTAAGTCATTAATGAAGATATTGAAGAGTACTAGACCTAAGACCTTATGGCACCCCACTGCTTACTTCCCTCCATGTAGACTTGACCCATTAAGGATTACTCATTAAGTACATCTAGCAGTTTGAAAGCATGCAAATGTGAGTAGATAAATAGGTACCACTTCAGTGGTTAAGGTAACAGCATTCCATGTGCCTCGGCATATAGTCATGCTGGCCACATGACTATGGAAATGTCTTCGGATTATGCTGGCTCCCTCAGCTAAGAAATAGAAATAAGTACTACTCCTTAGAGTTAAACATGTCTGGACAGGGGAAATCTTTACCTTTACCTTTTAAGATATACTTTTCATTGTCAACTCTACTATCTTCCTCTTTTCCTTCTATAAATTGTTCCATTTTCTGCTTCATCTTTTCTCCTTATACTATATGAGACCTAATCCTGACACTCAAAGGGTTTAGAAGACTACAATTTGAAGCAGTAAACCTTCCCAATGGCTGGTTTTTATCACAGCAACAGAAGCTAACAAGCACAAAACAACAACTGTTATCACTGCCAGTTTATTGGAAGCCACCATTTTCATGTTTTAGTATCTCCTAAACTTGGGAGAACTTAGGAAAAATAAACAGGTAGCATGGATAAGAGTACTGGGAACAATTAATCTGATAGTCAGTCTAATGGATACAATTGTCCTAAAAGCTTTTTTTATCATACCAAGGTTAGGTCTGTATAGCGCAGGATTTCTCAATTTCAGAGCCTTTAAAGGATATGGACTACAACTCCCAGAATTCACCAGCCAACATAAGTCTGTGTGTGTGTGTGTGTGTGTGTGTGTCTGTCTGTCTGTCTGTCTGTCTGTCTCTGTCTCTCTCCATATGATAAAATCTAGAATAGAGTAATAAAATGTTACAGCTAAACAAAAATCCTGAAATATTCCCCCATCCACAAACCTGGAAAATGGAGAAAAAATTTATAATGCACCCTTACTCATATCATTACTGTCCAATGCTACAAATAGTATCAGTACAACAGTGCAAGCTTATGAGTCACAATAAACTGACAGTGAGTTACAACCAATTCAGTAGACATTCCTAATATGTCACCTAGATAAACATGACAATACTTTACTATTCTGTTCTGGCTCTTGATAGCACTACTAACTCAGAAAAAAAAGTTTAAGGTTATACTTTCTATCACATGGCTCAGAACATCTGCAATTCCTCTGTAGCTTGTTTATGACTGAGTCCACTCAAATGATAAAAGCTAGATATAACTTGGGCTGTTGGAGATGCTTATTAGCATTCATCTATGATTATATCTGTCTCTTCCACCCCAGTAGACCCATTTACATATATTAATCTAGTGGAGTTACAGATGGCAAGCTCAGTGGTTAGAAATTGCTCTGACATTTAAACTTATCTGTTCTTAATTGCCATGCTTGAAAATCCTGCACATAGCACCTAACACAATTTTCTGTGCTCTTATGACCTTACCAGAAGCTGGAGGGTACAAGGTTGGAGAAATTAAGTAATGTCTTTTTAAAAATACTTTTTAAAATGGCAACTAATCACCCAAAAAACAAAACAAAATCAGAGAATGCTGGAAGGTACAGCTTCAAGAAACTCTGATACAATAATTTCAATATTCCTAGTTAGATTGTAATCATATACCAAACATGATTACAGTTTTTCAGGTCATATGGTTTAACCATCCTTCCCTATTTAATACATCATGTACTTACAATATGGTTACCTTGCCCTTAACTCTGCCTAGCCCTGGCTGTAATACCTACTTGCCTATAGTACAAGAACAGAGGCACAAGTTTGATCATACATACATATACCATTCTGAAAGTTGTTTTCTTTTTTCAAAGCAGCAACTGAGACTAAGAAGAAGTATCATTTTTCTAGATGAAATCATGCCAGAGATGAAAGCTAACTAGTTTTTAAGCTATTTTATTGGAAATAACAATAGACCCAATCTTCTGTAGTGGTATCAGGCTAGAAACCAGAGAATATGAATTCTAGTTCTTCCCTTAGCCAACTGGGTAATTTTGGGCCAGTCATCTCTCTCAACCCTAGGAAGCAAGACTCTAAAATTTTGCCAAGAAAAATGCAAGGTTTTGTCCATATTCTTGCTTGGAATTTAAAAAATGACTCAAAGGCCCATTAAAGAAATGGAAACACCAGCTTAGAATAACAGTAATAATAACAACAGGACAATAAATATGATTCTGAAATATGATTCATATTGGATTCTGAATTGGATGTTACTTTTCAGAATATGTATTGACAACATACAGATAAAGCATCTTAATTGATTTTTTTGAAGAAAAAAAACAAGTTATTTATAGTGTAAACTCAATCTTTAAATTATTGGTTATAACTTTCAGAATAGAGCCAGGGTATTTCAGGAAAGGCCGTTCCCATAGAATTATTCCTATGAATTAGTCTCATGTTTTTGATCAGGAGTGTTTTGTTTTCAAGTCTAGCTCTTTCTGTATTTATATTGGATATACCAGGCCAGATAGGGCAAGTTGAAGAGGCAGCATGACCAAAGCACTATACCATCTCCCATATTGTATTAAGCATTCTCCCAGTGGTGGGATTCAAATTTTTTTACCACCGGTTCTGTGGGCATGGCAGGGGAAGGATACTGTAAAATCTCTAGTCGGAGGGGGTATTTGCCACTTCTCTGAACTACTCAAAATTTCCACTACTGGTTCTCCAGAACTGGTCAGAACCTGCTGAATACCACCTCTGTTTTGTACATGCATGCAATATTGATGCAAGTTCACAGCCACTATCTTGGTGTTTTTCTCTCTCTCTTTTTCTGCCCTCTGTTGATACTGTTAATTATTGAAGGAAATATAAAATCATTTTTAATTATTCTCTTTCCCTGTAAAGTTCCTGAAAATATCTAATCTGGAAGGTGAGAATGCTTAATACAATATGGGAGATGGGTTTATTATATCCCAAGGACAAAGGAAATTGATGAAAATTCTTCTTTCTTCCTTCTTCATGTGGCAGTCTCTCTGGATCCCAAACAATTCCTTACCAAGGAAGCCTTCTAATCAGGGATGGGATTCAAATTTTTTAACAACTGTGTTGGGTATAACATTGATACACCAACTAAGTTTGGGTGAATAAATATATAAAACCAAGGTTTGGGTGTTTGTAACTTGTAGCTTTAAGCACCAAACTGCTTGTAATTAACTAATTAAGGGTGCGGTTACAAACGGCAATAAAAGGCAGTAAGAGAAACGTAACCTCTCTCTGCTTGTTTTGTCTGCTTGCTACTGTTTGTTTGCTACTGTTTGCTACAACTGTTTGAATACCTGAACGAAAGGACTATTTCATTGATGTGCTGATATCCTGTGAATACTCAGCGTTGTCTTCAAAAGGAAAGGTATCAGAGGAGAAGATATCTTTACAAGCAGATAAGGATATAGAACTGACTAGTAAATGGACTAAGTTACTGAATGGATATATTTGTGTATGACATATGGACTGATTGACAATGTTTAAACTCTAATAGGATTAAACAACTATTTAAACTACAAAACAGTGTTTGTCATCAGTGTGTGTAAACTCTAGGGCCCTTCCTCTCTCATTTGGCTGCCTGGCTTGACTGCTGCTGCACATTCTGTTTTTGGGGGGTTTGTCCCCAATAACTAACATTGGTTATGGGCCCAGTGCGCACAGTCTAACTAACGAGGATATAGCAGTGAGAGTTGGTGTGAGTTGCACATTACTGTAAAAACAAACTGTTTTTTTTTTTCAGTAGTTTTTAAATAGCTACATATCTGAAGAGCAATGGCACAAGTAAATTTGCCAAATCTGTCCATGATATCCAGACTAGATGGAACGAACTATGTTTCATGGTCAATGAAATGTAGTTTACTTCTACAAAGAGAAGGTTTGTGGGACATAATAACAAACCCACCAGATGTGACTAACTTAGATCCTAATGTTGAAGAGGATGACAAAAAGATACAAGACTATAAACGAAAGAATGAGCAGGCTTTATGCATCATAGGACTGACTCTCTCTGACCAGCAACTTATCCATATCCGTGGAGAGGAAAATGCTGCAAACTGCTGGGAGAACCTCAGGAAGATATATGTTCGGGACAGTGTAGGAACTCATATATATCTTACACGCAAACTATTTCGAACACATCTTCAGAAGAATGGAGACATGTTAACTCATTTAAATTGTATGAAGAGCATTTTTCAGGAATTACAAGAAAAAGAGCTTACATTTAATGAGTTGCAACAAGTATACATCATACTGTCTTCATTAGATCAAAGCTATGATGATTATGTGACTGCTTTAGAAGTATTGCCAAAAGATAGTTTATCATTAACCGAGATTACCGGCAGGCTATTAGAAGAAGCCAGAAGAAGGTGTGAACGTGACCAGCTGAAAGAAGATAAACCTAATAAAGAAGAGAAATTATCTTCAAAGCTTGAAAGAAACCAACTAAGTAAATTAAAGCACCCGGAAGAAGAGAATTTATCTTCGACGGCATACACAATTAAAAAGTGTTTTAATTGTGGAGGCAGAGACATTTGGCAAGATTCTGCAGAAAAGAAAAAAAGCCAGAATGTAAAAAAGCCAAAGAAATCCTTTGAACTAGCCACGTTTAGCAACTGTGATGTGAAGAATGATTTATGGGTAGTGGACAGTGGTGCATCCCACTGCATCACGAGAGATAAGACAAAATTTATAAAAATGTCTACAAGCTCTCAACATATATCACTTGCTAATGGCTGGAACCTCAAGGCCAAGGGAGAAGGTATTGCATACTGTCCATGCTTAAACCAGGATATAAAAATGTTGTATGTACCACAGTTAAAGGTGAACTTGCTTTCTGTAAGGGTATTAGACAAACTAGGTTATGTAATTACATTTAAGGATAATAATTGCATAATTGAAAAAGATAACAAAAGGTAACTGCAGCTTTAAATGGAACATTGTATGTATTACATGATAGTAAGAAAGGGAGGCACAGACTGTATTTAACAATATAAAGCCTCATAATGAATGTATCCATTTATTGCATAGGCGTTTGGGGCATGTAAATTTTAAAATGCTAAAGCGTACAGTAGAGTTATCTGATGGAATAAGGTTAAAACCGTGTGATAAATATTTGCGTTGTAATGTCTGCTGTGAAGATAAGAGTAAAATATTGCCTGCAAATAGGCTAAATGGTTTCAAAACTAAAGAACCTTTAGAAGTAGTATTTGCAGACATTATAGGTCCAAAGAAACCCAGTATGGGGGTGCTCAATATATACTGAGCATTATGGACCATTATTCTAGATATGGGTTTTGCTACCTAATGAAAAGCAAAACTGAAACATATCAACATTTCTTCAACTAGTTAAAATTTGCAGAAAGAAAGACTAAACGGCAACTGATAACCCTGGTGACAGATAATGGTACGGAATTTGTTAACAGCAAATTCCAGAATAGATTAAAGGTAGCTGGAATAGAGCACAAGAAATCTGCACCATACAGACCACAACACAACGCATTTATTGAGAGAAGAGGCCAAACACTACAGGCAATGGTTAGAACAATGTTAACTGATTCTGGATTACCTGATTCTTTGTGGGGGGAGGCCACAATGTGTGCTAATAACATATTGAACAACGTTGTTAACACAACTACTGGTGAAATACCATTCCCCATGTGGCATGGCAGGAAGCCTGATCTGAGTTACTTGCACACATTTGGTGCACCAGCATGGGTGCATATCCCTACACAACTCAGGCGTAAAGGGCAACACAGAGCTAAACAATTATTCTTCGTTGGTTACCAAGCAAACCATAGGGCATATAGATTTTGGGAGAAAGGCACATCTAAGGTGTTATGTAGTGCCAATGCCCAATTTCTAGAGCACGTAGGATGGGATAAGTTAGAACAGGATAACAATAAAGAAGTAATTATTGAATCCTATAGAAATCCTATTAATTATCCCTGTAACTTTAAGAATAAAGTAAAGAGACAATTACAGGCAGAGATAGAGCCCATAAAGGAAGAAATAGTACCAATAGCTGAGCAAGCTGAGGAACATGAACAGGTAGTAATTCAAAAAAGTCCTCATACTAGCTCAGCAATTCCCAGAAGAACTACACGAATATCTAGACCGCCTGATAGATACCAGGCTAACACAGTGTGCCAGATTAATAAAGTTCCATATACTGTAGATGAAATAAACATGTATCCTACTAAAGATAAGGAAAGTTGGTATGCAGCAATGAATAAGGAACTGAAATCCTTAAAGGATATGAAAGTATATGAAAATGCGAGATTACCTGTTGATATAAAACCCATTGGCTGCAAATGGATTTTTAAGATAAAAAACTGAAAAAAAGATGGTAATATAATCCATAAGGCACGATTAGTAGCCCAAGGTTTTAGACAAAATGCCAATGACTATGACGAGGTATTTGCACCTAGGCTTAAAGCAGCAACATTAAGGGCAGCTTTAGTGTGGGCAGCAAGTAAGAAATATATAGTCAACCATCTAGATGTAGAAACTGCTTACTTGCACGCTCCACTAAGACATACTGTATACATGAAAAAACCTATTGGATTTAAAGGTGAAAATAATAATGATTATTGGTTGTTAAAAAGAGCCTCTATGGTCTTAAACAATCAGGCTATGAATGGAACCAGTATATTGTAAAGGAACTAAACAATATAGGGTTTAAAGCTGGTTTAGCCGATCCATGTCTATTTAAAAGGGAGACAAATGGGAAAATATCATTATTACTATTATTCACAGATGATATTGCTTTGATTACAGAAACTAATGATGAAGCCAATAAAATAATAGCATCATTAGCTAAGAAAATAAAAATCAAGCAATTAGGGGAGATAAAGAAATATCTAGGTGTGAATATACTGAAAATACAGAAAGGTTTTAAGATATCTCAGGAGGATAAGATATCTAAATTGCTAATAGATTATAAGATGGAACTTTGTAAGACTGCAAAGACTCCAATGAGTCAGGATATTTGCAAAATGGATACTCAAAGTCCCAAGTTTGATAAGGTAATATATCAATCTTTGATTGGTAGCTTATCATACATTAGCAATTGGTCAAGGCCAGATATTGCTTATGGTGTTAATCAACTGGCACGACATAATAATGATCCACTTCAATGTCATTGGAAGGCATTAAAGAGAATTTTAAGGTATCTTAAAGGAACATTACACCATGCACTGTATCTAGAACCAAAAGGTGATCTAATACTGAGTGCTTATGCAGATGCTAGTTTTGCATCAGAAAGAGACACAAGAAAGTCGACTTCAGGAACAGCCATAATGCTGGGTAAGACATTAATAGGTTGGAAGTCAATAAGACAACAGCATATAAGTTTGTCTACTATGGAAGCAGAATTCTCCTGTTTGTCGTTATTATGTACTGAATTAATCATGTATAAGCAGATGATGAGTGACATGGGATTAACTGTAAATTATCCTATAATTGTACATGAAGATAATCAGGCAGCAATTCAAATGGCCACAAATATTGCAGTAAAAACTAGGAGCAAGCATACAGATTTAAGGTACTTAAACGTTAGACAATCTGTAAAGAGTAAAATGATACAGCTGGAGTACTGCATGTCGGAGGACAATATAGCTGACAACTTTACTAAAGCCCAAGGTGCCATTAAGCACCAAGAGAGTTGTGTAAAGTATGGTTTTAGATTGTAAGGGTATTGTATATTTATATCACCCAAAAGGGGAGAATGTTGGGTATAACATTGATACACCAACTAAGTTTGGGTGAATAAATATATAAAACCAAGGTTTGGGTGTTTGTAACTTGTAGCTTTAAGCACCAAACTGCTTGTAATTAACTAATTAAGGGTGCGGTTACAAATGGCAATAAAAGGCAGTAAGAGAAACGTAACCTCTCTCTGCTTGTTTTGTCTGCTTGCTACTGTTTGTTTGCTACTGTTTGCTACAACTGTTTGAATACCTGAACGAAAGGACTATTTCATTGATGTGCTGATATCCTGTGAATACTCAGCGTTGTCTTCAAAAGGAAAGGTATCAGAGGAGAAGATATCTTTACAAGCAGATAAGGATATAGAACTGACTAGTGAATGGACTAAGTTACTGAATGGATATATTTGTGAATGACATATGGACTGATTGACAATGTTTAAACTCTAATTGGATTAAACAACTATTTAAACTACAAAAACAGTGTTTGTCATCAGTGTGTGTAAACTCTAGGGCTCTTCCTCTCTCATTTGGCTGCCTGGCTTGACTGCTGCTGCATATTCTGTTTTGGGGGTTTGTCCCCAATCACTAACAAACTGGTTCTGTGGCCGTGGCTTAGGTGGTGGGTGTGGCTTGGTGGTAATGTGACTGGGTGGACATGGCTTGGTGGTCATGTTATTGGCTGGGCGTGGCCAATTCAATATCACTCATATCGAGGCACGCATCTCCTCGCCTGGCCTCTCATGACTGTGGGGATGCTGCAACAGTCGTAAGTGTGAAAAATGGTCATGTCACTTTTTTCAGTGTCATTTTAACTTTCAATGGTCACTCCACACAAGCAAAGTACCAGCAAAGGAAGGAAAAAAACTCCAGTGAAGTTCCTGAGACAGGAAGTCTAGTCCTGCCAAGAATGTAATAAGAGTTAATGGAGAGGCAGTTTCTGTAAGCAACACCAGATTGTTTCCTTCCTGCCTTCCTTACAGGATTAGGCCAGTAATTTCTTCTAACAACCGGTTCTCCAAACTACTTAGAATGTTAACAACCAGTTCTAGTGAATAGGTGCGAACTGGTAGAATCCCACCCCTGCTTCTACTTAATGTATGCAAATTCTTTACCACACTTAAATAAAATAAACACTGAATTTGACTCTCTCTCTTATGAAAGAATTTGAGTTTAATTTCAACCATTATAAAGTTACCTTACAGAAGGCTTAAAGGATTTCCATTTTCACCTCAAAAGAACACATTTCTTTTTATAGTATATACAAGTGAGAGAATTTGTACAAAATGTCATTCCTAGTCTTCTGTAATGAAGTAAATAATGAAGTTACTTTAAAACGAACATAAATTGAGAACAATTAAATACACATTACATCGTTCAGCCCAACAGTAGTACAAGGGGGTAATTAATGTAAGGACACTTTTAAAAACTGAGCAAAAAGAATAAAACCAGTTTATCATGCCTCATAAACTGAGTTTCAGTTTTAAGCAATGACAATAATTTAAAGTATAAACTTCTAATGAACAGCCAGGGGAAGATTTTATTATTCAAAGAGAAGTTAGAGATTATTTATGATTCTGTGAGAAAGGGGTAGAGAATTAGAGCACTACCTTTTCCAAAAAAAGTTGTAGTACTGGATGTATGTAAGAGTATGAATTATGTAAATAATTTCATGCTACCTTTTCAGGGGTCCTTGTCACTGGAACACATGTATTATTGCCAGTGTAAATGGTAAATATGCTTAGTATTCAGATATTTGCACTATGATGATATCTTTTTTTTTGTTATCCATTACCCCAATTCCTGCCTGCCTGCCTCTTCTTTCTTTCTTTCTTTCTTTCTTTCTTTCTTTCTTTCTTTCTTTCTTTCTTTCTTTCTTTCTTTCTTTCTTTCTTTCCTTCCTTCCTTCCTTCCTTCCTTCCTTCCTTCCTTCCTTCCTTCTTTCTTTCTTTCTTTCTTTCTTTCTTTCTTTCTTTCTTTCTCTGTCTTTCCTTCCTCCCTCCCTCCCTCCCTCCCTTCCTTCCTTCCTTCCTTCCTTCCTTCCTTCCTTCCTTCCTTCTCTTCTTTTTCTGATCATAGCCACTAATTTATTGAATAGCCATGTCTTTAGAAGTTTTAGAATTTCTTTTCAAGCTCTGCATTTTTCTTTATCTCACAATGTACAATGACTTCATTACCAAAACTGCAAATGCTCCGTTATAATCTACTATACTTCCTCCAAGCAGCAGCCCAAAAATACCCAATAACACATTGTCTGTGTCTCAATTCTTTCACTCAGCTGTTCATCTTATAGAGAAGGGAAAGTGTCTGTATGAAATTCATATATTTTGAACCTACATGACAGTGACAAGCTCCCATGATGGATGATTGTGAAGCATCCTGCCACAGTCTCCACAGGAACTCAGACTTCCAAAAAGAAGTCTATCTTTCAACTTAGGTTAGTGAAGCTGGAAGAAGTCCCTTACCCTGGTATGTGTATTTTTAAGCTTTGAAAAAGACTTTTTTTAACCTTGAAGAAGGCATCTTTCCAATCATCTGACTTGGAAAATAATATTTAAAAATCATTCCAAAATATTCTGAAAGTTACAGTATTTGCAGTTGCAGAGCCATCAGACTGATAGCTGCAATTGGCCTTTGATTTATATATTGGGAGCTGTACAAAGCAAAGGGAGGCTAAGTTAAAAATGTAATGTGTAATGTCTTCTAATTTAATTAACATTTAATCTAATTGCAATTCATACGATTGTTGCTTAAATCTATCTGTGGTCATATTAAAAATGATATTTTGATGGATTTCTGTATTGAGAAATCCACAGGATCTCCTTGCTTTTGTCAAAAGGAGGACTGCAGCATTCTGCTGTAAGCACATTCCCTTCCATACCTATATGAAAAGCAATTATGCATGCGGGGGGGTGTTGCATTGCAATACCATGAAGCTCTTTCATGATTTTAATTTTTTTTTCCTCTCTGGATACAAGTGATTTTATGGGCTGTGTCCAGAGCTTTATGGATCCCAGAGAAGCCTGACAGTATGCAGCATAATCTCTCTGAAAATAGGAATTATAAAAGAAAGCTATGTTATTCTGTTATCACTTTCGTTTTTGCCTCCTTGAAAAAGAGACAATTCCAGATGAAAAAAAGAACAGTAAATGCAATGGGTAAAAAAAGAATTTTATTTCATTTCTTCATATAGTAATACCATGGTGCGTGTATCTCTGCAGTATCAAAACTTCAAAAAGAAAGTACCTATGTTGTTCTTTAGTAATTAATCAGTAATTTTGCAAGCAAATATTGTTTATTCAATAGTCTGAAATATTTTGCCGCTGCTCCCCATATTATGTGGATCATCTGTGCTAAGAATAATTCATGTTGCTGTTACAAGACAAATTTAATTAATGAGATCTGACTGTGCAACATTAACTTCCATTTGATGTAGATTCTTCTTTATTTGAATTGTTTGGTTAAAAATGCTGCTGGTTTAATACCTGCATTTGGAAATATTAACACTAACAAAGCAATGTTTTCACTGGAGGAGCACAGAGCATGATTCCATTCATCCCTTACAGGTGAAATAAGGCTAATGAAATGGGACACAAAAATATGAAATACAACTAGGCAAGCCATGGCCTGGTTATTGTACAGGGCTTTAATAAACTCAGTTTGGGGCAGAATGTCTGTGTAGCATATAGTGTTTCACACTACTAAGTTGGTTCTAGGGTAACATTCGTATAAATTGGATTTAACAAAAGCAGTAATAGTGACTAATTTGTGTCTCTGAAGCCCATGGAAATTTCCAAATGAAATACCTGAAGGACACCACACACACACACACACACACACACACACACACACACACACACACATATACGGACGGACACACGTATATGCATATGTATGTATGTGTGCAAGTATATATTTATGTATGTATATAGCATGTGTTCATGTGTGTTATGTAAGTGTTTGGATAGATATATACAGTATATTACCTTGAGAGCAGGCAAAAGAATTTCATTTTTAATGTGGGCCAGTGTGCTCACAGTAAAAACAATTACAATCAGGTTATCTTACCTATCATGACTAATGCATTAATGCTATATATTAACTAACAACAGCCACAAAAACAGGAATAATATTTAATACTTTTAATATGAAAATTGCATGGCTATAATGCTTGAACAGCTATCTTTATATTCAGAGTAGGAGAAAAAAGAAACAATAATTTAGCTATATTCAGGGGTGGGCTTAAAAAATTTAATAAAGGGTTCTCTGCCTGGTTGCTGGGTGAACATGGCCATGGTAGACATGACCTAGTCGACCTCCTGCACCATTATGTGTGTGTGTGTGGGGGTGCTCTTCCTGGGCTCCAGAGGGTATCTTGAGACTCCAGGAAAATGGCCTCACCGGGCTTCCGAGGTTCTCTGGAAGCTGGAAACAGGCCCATTTCCACCCTTCCCGAATTTCCAGGAGGCCCGTGTTTTGGCCTCTCCGAACCTCTGTGTGTAACCTGCACTTACCTGCATCCAAAACGGGCCATGTGGAGATTCCTGGGAGGGGTGGGATGGGTTAGGTGGGGCCAGCCAGGAGTGGGATTTGTGGGTTCTCTGAACTGCACAGAATCTTAGCAAAGGGCTGTCCCGAACCCTTGTGAACCCCCAACAGCCCAACCCTGGCTATATCTCTCTAAATTCAGGGAGAATGAGACAAATAGATGAACTTTTCTATACTTTTACTGCTGTTTTGATATGGAGTAGGGAAAATAGGAAACTACAAATCATAAGAGCTGAATTCATAGATCACACTTGAGATTTCTTTTGATATACTTTGTAAATCAGAAGTTATATTTCAGCTTGGTGTTTGAACTCAGCCAGTGATGATTTGATTCATGACTAATCACTGCTTCCGTGCAATACAGCTAAAGAATGTGCTGTTAAATGCCATACAAAGGTTGTGCGAGACTGACCTTACAGTGGTTTATGCCCAGTTTAACTTATTTCTATGATGCTACCTATATGGGGGAAATTTAATGTTCATTGTATCAAGAAAGTATCATTGGCATAATTTTCAAACAGATCATATAAAAGCTAACCCTAATGGAAAACACTACATTTGAAAGAAAATATAAAGGAATTGCAACCAATCAAATAGTTTCAAAAGGGTATGTTTTTTTACATAAATAAATGTATATGTGCAATGTCCATTTCAATGTCTTCAGCTATAATGTTTGTGTTGTTCTTTTAATGGAAAAGTAACATACTTTTTGCATTAATGTAACAAGATCACATCCCGTGTCCATAAAGGAGCTTATCATGTATGCAAAGACCTTTATGTCATTAAATTTTGAACTGAGTTCTATATTACAAGTATGATTTAAAAGTTCACTGAAGGTTGCCACTGAGGATGAAATGTGTTAGCAACCTAGCCTTTGTAGTTTGACTTATAGGCATTATTTCTTAATGTACTGGACTTAAATAAAAGCTGTAAATGAATAAATATTTTACAGCAGTGGCCATTATATTCCCAGAATATTTTAAATGAGGTTCCCACTGCACATTTATAACAGAGCTGTATAATAAATATTCCCCCTAAAGAAATAAGAAATGGGAAGCCATCATGTTAAAGTAACATTTATATGGAATTACATCAGCTTTAAAAAGATGTATGTGCATTCATCATATTTAAACAGTGATTTCCATGACTCAAGCAAGCCTCAAAATGGTGAAGCTCATGCAGAGTTAACCTTCTGGTTTAAATCAATGGGATAAACATCTAGAAGCCTTTCTAGCTGCAGCTCATTTCTATTGCACTGGCAATAGAAATCCTTTCTTGGAAAATGAATCTGAACCTTGCAGTTACTCCCATTTGGAGTTTAAAGATTCAATTGTGCAGGACAGCTCTATCACTAAGCAAAATTAAATTAGCACTCCTGGCTGCTGATTCTGGAGGATATAGAAGGAAGCAGATTGACAGTTGAGTAATTAGTTAGTTATGACATTTTTATTGCCTAGGATAAGAAAATATACTACTTATGAGATGTTCCATCTCATATGACAATATATGTTGGCTGATTATGGACATATTGACAGGAGAGGTGACTTGACACAGTGCAGCATTTAAGCAGCAAGTATCTTCAGCCAGTCTTTTAATAGGAGCCAAAAGAGACTGGTTATTTTTGTATAATTTAAAGGTTATGTACTATTGATCAACTTTGGATCAAAGAAACATCTGGTGCAAACTTTCTGACATTGCATTTCCATTCTGCTAGAGTCATCATCATCATCATTAGGTCCTGTGCAGAGAACATTGGGCACCAAATGTTTTCCAACAGTTTCAGCCATTTGCAGAATCTTCGGCATCGTCCCAAGGGACATTAATAATCTTAAGATCTTCCTTAAGTGTTTGGCACCAGGTTTTTTGAAGTCAGCCTCATTTTCTCTGTCCTTCAGAAGGTATCCAACATAGTGCAACTTTTGGATGCTGGTCTTTAGGCATATGTAAGGTATGGCCAATAAGCCACATTCAACATTCATTTAATAAACTCTGGTAAAATAGAGCTTGTCATATGTCTGTAGGACATAATCTGAAGAAAAAAAAACCCAAGAATTCTGCTGACCTAAATATTTACTTCATTGAAACAAAAACAGGAATATGGACAGGATGAAGACATTGAAAACTTATGAATAATATGCATGTGTAGCTTATCTTGAAGGCACTGTTGAAAATGACCTCAGGTGTCTGTTGGTGGATCATTTAAATCACTAAAAAAGAATTTCTGCCTCATGTTAGTCCTATTTTGACAGAATTAGCAAGTTTTAAGATGGCAACAAAACAATACAAACTATTTCACTGTAACATGACTCTTCCAGTATATCACAAGATGCTATACAGTATTTTATTGAAGGGCCATTTTACATTCCCTAATTAAGAGCAAAAGGAGCTGTTGAATAAAGGAATATCAGCTGAAGACCATAGACTTTCCTGATGAAAAGCCTGCAAGCTGTCAGGATTCCAATTGATGCTCTATTTAAATCATGAGCCTCAGACAAGCTTCAAAAGAAATCCAGTTATTTATTAGGAGCATCATGTTGGCACGGACCAAATGAAGCCAATTCTGACCTCACTTAATCCATGCTTTGGCTCTGACCTTGTTTCCCCCTCCCCCCAAGATGTGTCATCAGTCACATTCCCCAACGAAGCAATTTCGCAGGTTGCAGAACTGTGGGTCTCCATGGAAATGACCTTAATATTGCTGGCTGGAAACTGATTTGTTTTGACTGAAATGCAAGTTCACGATGCAGCTGTGAGGTTCAATTCCCCAACCCCATTGCCTATGGCAAATCGAGAGCAGGTCAGGAATGCTTCGCGAGTTGACCCATGCCTTACAGGTAAGCAGTTGTTGGGAAGGGGCTGATGGCTGATACGTTTTAACTTTTTTGTAACATCTAATTAGGCATTATTTTTTTCTTTAGAACCTTTCCTCACCTCATTCAATTTTTGGATCATACCCATTGTTTCTTCCAGGACCTCAAACTGGTTTAAATAGAACTTTCTCCCTCCAAAACTCATTTCCATCTAGTTTGGTCCATGTGAGAATAGAATGTACATGTAGATAGAGCTCAATTGATTTTATAAAAGGAGTACCTTATTCTATAGGCAATGCATTTTAAGTAATATATGTTAAATCATTTTATGTGGGTATGCCTTCAGGGAGGTATGAATTTATGCATTTTACAAAAGAAATTGGTTTTAGCTGGAGTTGGCAAACTTCTATTATGCAGGTGTTATGCAGGATTTCCCCTCTCCCCGCCCCCACTAGTCCTGGTCTACCCTTGTTTTCTATCTTTTTTTGGAAATTATATTACATTTGAGGTTAAGTAAATAATAAATGTGTATATTAAGATTAAAAAGGTTTTCCAGCAAAATTACATGATGCCCTTTTCAAGTAATGTCTGAAAATGATAGATTGTGGAGAAATGTTTATGTTAGCAAAACACTTTTAAAAGCACTGATTTTTGCGGGCAAAGTAGATTTGGAAGTTCTTCCAAGAAATATCAATACCTCATTCTGTTGATTTATGGAAATTGTTATCAGTGTAAGTGTGCCTTTATTGACCATTTGTTCTGGTGTAGTCCTAACAAAGTGGACAGTATATACCTGATGTAGCAGTCTATGTTCCATTTCTTCAAGTAATTTAATTTAACCAGCTCTTCTCACATTTGTTGACTTTAGACTCTGCGAAGTTGGATTGGAAGCATATACATTTGCATGTATACATCCAACTGCATTTTATAAGGCAGTGATTTTTATGTTGGTGGACTTTGAAAAACATTTTAGTCAATTAAAAAGTGAATAGTTAGAAAAAAAATATATAAATTAGATTGTTAAACCCCGTGGTACTATAATATGTCATATGTTATATGATATATAAGCCACTTTCCATTATATAGTATCTTAAGCCATATTGAATCTGGGGACCAAATATATCCAGGAGCATCGGGTGTAGTGCGTGGATGATGGGGAGGCAGAAGGAATTGGGAAGTATGTACATTAAATGTCACTGATTCTTATATGGAATCAAGAGAATATGTAGAGAATAAAGCATTAACTAAATAATATTTAATGACTCACAGTGTGAAATGGACACAGAATTTGTAATGTTTTTAAGAAATCAGCATCTTCTTAAGATGCAGGCATCCAAGGACCCAGATATCCAATAGCAATAGCACTTAGGCTTATATACCACTTCACAGTGCTTTATAGTCCTCTCTAAGTAGTTTACAGAGTCAGCATATTGTCTCCCAACAATCTGGGTCCTAATAAATAGGTTTATTATAAATATTTTAAAAGCCTAAGGTGGTTTTTGCAAAAGAACTCATGTGACTGATATGTATCAAATGCAAACCACATTTATACTGAAATAAAGATGGAAAATATTGAGTGTTTTTCTGCCATTCACAGAGTGTGATGCTAGTAATAAACTAGCCTCATTTCAGACTGTTATTTCTAATCTTGTTCAATAGCCTCTCACAGTTGGTGAGGTTCTACAGAGAAAAGATTCCTTCATCTCTCTTTTCTTACCATTTAACACGTCTGGTTTAAGAATTTAACTTCTTATGTAATGAGAAATAAAAATATATGGGTAATCTGTGCACTTTCTAAGACAGTACTGGACAAATTATATGATAACAGTGATAAAAAATGCATGTTTAAGCATAATAAAAATAAAAAAGATTACATAGGAATTTTCATTTTTGATTTCATTTCATATCTATCTCAAACAGCTGAATCATATTTCATGGATGGGAGAGATAATATATTCTCAAACATAAGATACTCTAAGATGTCAGGAAAATCTATTTGAATAAAATGTTGCTTTATCTGGGTTACACATAAAAAGATATTGTGTTTTTTTTTTAATAAACATCAGGTACCTAATAAAACAAGAAATACAGCAGCATTAGCTTTTTAAAGGGAATTTTTGAAGTAATAGCATATTCCAAAAAATTATGCATTGGGTATTTACATTTATATTTCAATGATACATGTATACTTTATTTTTCCATGTTTAAAATAAGCAATGTCTTAAACCAACTAATGTAACTTGCTTCCTCAAGTGCAATGGTAGATGCCAATCTAGCTCTTTCCATACAATGTAGTATGTTATCCTTGCTCTGGAGAGCAAAATATGTCAGAGAACCCCTGCTTGTTGTAGCAGTTCAAAATGAATGTAATCATGGTCTTCAATGTATTCATACTTATAGTTCTAAATTGTGCAGTCATTTAAGGTTTTAGATTTCACAGATGAGACTTTTGATAGCTTAAAGGTAAATATTTCCTAATACACAAGGGAACTGAATATTTATCATAACATTTTATTCTGTTTTAAGTGCCTTAAGATCTCAAATTTAAATTTAAGCATTTAAAAATGGACTAAATATACAGTATTACCAGAAGACCATGGCTTTGCAATTGCACATGTGCAAAAATACCCTAAGGGTTATTTGTTTGTTAATTTAGAATTCTACGGACTGTCCAAGTCTTTTATGACTCTGAGTGTTATGCAGAATAAAAACCAAAATATAAACATTGAACAAAACAGAAAAGGAAGGTGAGTCTCCTGATGGCACAAGCATTCATTAAACATCTGTAAAGCCACTCACTGAGGGATTCTATATCCCACCTTAGCCTAAAGTGCAGGAGTGTTGGAGCTTCATGGTTCTTTTGAAAACAAGATTGGACCATTATTTTTTAGCCTACCCATCTTCTCAACAACATTCGGTAAAAGGAGAGGTTGGAGACTAGATGGGAGTTATCCAAGACTGTTGAGTCCCAACCACGGCTTTTTGAATACAATGACCATCACCTTCTTCAAAGTTGGTGGGATCATTCCCTCATTCAGTGATGAATTCACTACCATCAATCACACTCCCCGAAGGCCTTTACCAACCAGGAAAGAGCTGGTTCTAATAAATAGATGGATGGCTTAATAGTTCCAAGGACTCTGTAGATGTTCCTTGGATCATCTCTTCCCAGTTGGGAATGAGTCATTTTATAAGGGGCTATTGGTTGGCTATCTGCAGATACAATAAAAAAATAGTCATGCTTTGTTGCTCTTTTTGCCAGGATATAATTCCTAATATATACTCTTACTAAATGTGGAACAGCAATATGTGGTTGCAAAAAAACACACCTTAATATGACTTTAGATGGCTTCATCTGAAATATTGCTTCCATATTATCATAAATAATAATTCTACTTTATTCCATGGATGTCAAATCTTATAAAAAGTTCATGAAAATTAAAAAGCTGTCACAATTGTTTAGCTTAATAAAGATTTTATTTTATTTTTTAAAAATCACAGGTTAATTAGTTAACAAATCTTCTGCCTTGAAAATGTCATTTTCCCACCCCTGCCAAATCTCTCAAGGTCATTATATCATTTTGATTTAATGTGCAAATTCTGCTTACTTTAGTGATATGCCTAAGAGAAAAGGCCTTGTTTATATCTGAAGTTGGAAGTCCAATGTGGCGGATAGTGTTGGAAGGTAAATTGTCACTTGAAGGGAGCAGATAATCCAACAAGATAGGTAGGGCAAACTATTTCATTAAAGTTTTCAGAAGACCTGCAAGCAACATTGCCTTCTCTTCTGCTGCAAACAAGTTTGTTTTGCATTAGAAATACACATGTAGGGAAACAGGGAAGAAATAGTGCAGGAAGGTCTAAATGAAATGTAATGTTTTGGACTTCAGGGCTTGGTTTATCTAGTGATGAATGTGCTTTCTGGGATTAGATTTCTGAACTTAACAATGTACTGGAGGCATATATTAATGATCAGGTAAAACACCTCCTGTTGTGTCTCATTGCTGGATTTGGAAAGACTGTGTTGTGTTCACATTCTTTTTTAAAATCTCCAAAATTATTAAGAATGTGTTAACCTTGAAAAGAATCCTTAATCAAAAGCAGCTGTTTATACCTGCTTTTAAAATAAACAGTAACTCCTTCTGTCTAATTTTCTATTTATTTCTGATGAAACACAAGTCTTTTCTATAGCACTGTATACCACGGTTTTCATTTTTCAGTGAAGAGCTGAAATACATGTTAAAAGTAATGCAATTTTATATTGTTGTTTCATATGATTAGTGTCATGATATGTACGGAATAACCCTTGAGTAACAAGGATATGCACATGGAAACATTTATGAGAGTAGTTATGAATAATTATTCAACCACATACAGTTACACTGAATTGAGTTAAAGTTTACTTTAAGAAATGGTACAGTCCAGTAAACAGTCCAGGTCATATACGTTTTACAGTCCAAATAATATCCAATTACAAAATCTTCTTACCAGTTGCCTTTGTCATTTACAGTAAACAAAGATATCAAAGTATAAGAACAGCTTAGATAGCAACAGAATGTCAGAGAAACAGAATGTCAAAGATACAGAATGTCAGAGAGAGCAAGCCATGATCTCTAGCTCCCTCTTATGGCAATTCACAATAGAATCCAGAGGTGCTATTCAACCGGTATTCGGGTGAACCGGTAGCGGTTATTTGGCATGGGTCACTGAACCGGTGGGAATCCCTGGCTGGCCACGCTCCCAACCCGGTTGCCCAGCTGCTCACTTGCGATCGCTCTCCTAGCTTTCCGTTCCCCATGTCCTCTTTCTCCCTGGGAAAAAGAAAGAAAGGAATGATGCTCCAAGTATCACTTTCCCCTTGTGAGTTAAAGTGCTGGAGTGAGAAGGAGTGGGGTCCGACAGAGGGGGTGCGGGTGAATCGAGCCTTGGAGCACTTTTGCAACGTAAAAGAAATGCATTTTGGAAGCAGGTCTTTTAAAAACTTCTCCAAGATGGACGCTGCAAGTATCGCTTTCCCTGTATGAGTTAAAGTGCTAGAGTGAGAAGGAGTGCTTTCTCAAGCCTTGGAGAAATTTAAAGGAGCTGCTTCCAAAATGCTTGTCTATTAAGTGCTCTGTGTGTGTGTGTGTGTGTGTGTGAGAGAGAGAGAGAGAGAGAGAGAGAGACAGAGACAGAGACAGAGACAGAGACAGAGACAGAGACAGAGAGACAGAGACAGAGACAGAGGAAGGTAGAGAAAGAAAGAAAAAAATAGGAAGAGAGAGAGATAAAACTGCTATTATTTTTAATTGTTCCATTATTTATCATGTGTTAATATTTTTTTTTGTAAGTTTTATTGCTTTTTAAAGACAAACAAAAACAAACATAACATAAAAACATCCAACTTTCTTTATAAGTGTACAAGCAGTGTGTCGGTTGGTTTACAAATTTTCTGTGCATCCATTTCATAGTCTCAATTACAGTCACGTTACATAATAACTCATATTATTAATCCAAAAAATTGAATACTCTAGTATCATTATTAATCAATCATTTGACTATAATTTTGTTCATACATACTTTGTGAGATAACCATAATTTACTTAGTTTATTTTATAATAATTCATATAATTCTCTCAAATCTATCCTTAAAATATTTTATAGATATAATAATAATAAAAAAGAAAAAAAGTACATATTTATATATTCATTATTTTCTAAAATTCTAGATATTCCATTATTGTATTTTATTATCTAACCATTGATAGAAAAGATCCCAAATTTTGTAAAATTGTTTATCCTCTTGTTCTCTAATTTCAAATGTCAATCTACTCATTTCAGCACATTCCAATATTTCCTTAATGGTTTCCTCCTGCAATGGTATTTTCTCATTTTTCCAATTTTTAGCAAATACAATCCTAGCCGCTGTTAATATATTTACAACCAAATATTTTAAATCTTTACTGTATATATCAGGTAGAATTCCCAATAAAAATATCTCTGGTTTCAGATCTATATGTTTTTTTGTCATTTTTTCCAACCACGTGTGGATTTTAGTCCAGTATTTTCTTGCATCCGCACAAGTCTACCACATATGATAGTATGAGCCAAGTGTCTGATGACATTTCCAACATTTTTCAGATTTATTCTTGAACATTCTTGCTATTCTTGTCGGAGGAAAGTGCCACCTGTAAAACATCTTATACAAAATTTCTTTAAATGCTGTTGACATTGTCATTTTATAATTTTGAGACCACAATTTTTGCCATTTCTCTTAATCAATCCCATATCCAAAATTCTTCCCCCAAGCAATCATAGTTTCTTTAACTTGTTCTTCTTCTAGTTTGATTTCTAATAGATATCCATACAATTTTTTAATCACCTTTTCATCAGTACCTGTCAAGATCTTATCTAAGTCAGTCAATTTATCATAAAAACCTTCTGTTTTAAAATCTTTATTTGCACATATGAAAACCAATTCATCTTTATACCTTGTTCCTCTAGTTTTTGCATAGATTTAAGTTCACCCTTTTCATTCAAAATTTCCCCATATCTAACTGTTTGTTCTGTCTTGTATATTATAAGATAAGAAAATGCTTCAATAGTTGATAACCAGACTGGAATTTTCAAGTAGCATTGTCTTTTAATCTTCTCACAATTTAACCATAGAGACTCCTGTATATGATGTCTTCTAAAATAGCCCTGTGGTTTGGTTCCCTTATACCATAAAAAAGCATGCGACCTCAACAACAGATCATGTCCTTCTAATGTCAGCAATCTAGTATTTCTTAATGTTATCCATTCCTTAGCCCACATCAAGTTTATAGCTTGGTAGGACAACTCCCAATTAGCCAAACCAAATCCTCCTCTAATTCTAGCATCTTGCAAGAGTTTTAGCTTTATTCTCGCTTCCTTACCTTGCCATATATATTTCAACACAATTTTATTTAAATCTTCAAAGTAGTCCTTTCCTAGCCTAATTGGTGTTGTTTGAAACAAATATAAAATTCTAGGTAGTATAATCATCTTGATTGTTGAAATTCTCCCTATTAATGACAGTTGTAGATTTTCCCATTTCATCAAATCTGACGCTATCTGCTGTTTAAGTTTAATGTAATTGTTCTCTTTTAATGTACTACATCTTGCTGTTAAGTGTATCCCCAAGTACTTGATCTTATTCGTAACTTGAATTTTCAATAGGTCTGCCAATTCCTCTTTTTGTCTTGATGGTATATTTTTTGTTAAAATCTTTGTCTTATCTCTGTTTATTTTCAAACCAGCCACCTTGCCATATGCTTCTATCTTTTCCAATAATTTTGGTGCTGTTTCTAAAGGATCTTCTAAAATAAAGGCCAAGTCATCCATGAAAGCTTGCAATTTAAATTCTTCCTTTTTAATTTCCATCCCTTTTATACTCTTTTCGTCTCTAATATTTCTATTTAACACTTCCAAAGTTAGTACAAATAGCAAAGGTGATAGTGGGCATCCTTGTCTTGTACCTTTTCTTATATTGATGGAGTCTGTCAATTCTCCCTCTATCATTACTTTTGCCATTTGCTTGTAATATATGGCTTCTATTGCTTGAATAAAGTAGAAAGAATCAAGGAAAATATTGCAGTTAATAGACGATCAAGGTCAAGTTTGCCATGGTAACAAAGAGAAGAAGGAAATTATATGAGATTTTTATGGGAAATTATATAAGCAAGAGAACATTGTTGAGGAAAGACTCAAACAGTATTTATAGAATGCTAATTTACCTAAGATACCTAAAGAGACTGAAAAAATGTTAGAAAGCAATATAACAATGATGGAGTTAACTGAAGCACTTAAGAAGCAAAACAATGGAAAGGCACCAGGCCCAGATGGACTTCCGGCAGAATTCTACAAACATTACAAGAATTGTTGAACCTTCCATTGCTAGAAGTCATGAATGAAGTTATGTTAAAGAAGAAGATACCTAAAACATGGTCAGAAGCCTATATCACACTTATTCCAAAAGAAGAGGCTGATCCATTGCAAATTAAGAATTACAGACCCATTTCTTTACTAAATGCAGATTATAAAATTTTCACTTCAATATTGGCAGAAAGACTTAAAAAATATTTAAACAACTTTATTCATCCTGACCAAAATGGATTGCTGCCAAAGAGACAAATTAAAGATAACGTGAGAGCAATTTTGGACACTTTGGAATATTATGAGGCACATCCTGAAAAACAAATGGCTTTGATATTTTTAGATGCACAAAAAGCATTTGACAATGTGAATTGGAGATTCATGTTATTATTACTGGAACAGATGGGTTTCACCAGAAAATGTATTCAAGCATCATGTGTTAATATTTTACACTGCCCCTACACCTAGAGTTATTTTTCTGCCTTTCTTTTGCCCAGGGCTACCACATATTTTTCAGGGTTTACATGCATTCAATGTCAATAGTCCAGAGCATAAAATACACATGTGCTTAACAAGAGTTGAAAGGGACCTTGGAAATCTTCTAGTCCAACCCCCAGCTCAGGCAAGAAAACTGAGGATGCCAAAATCTGAGTAGAAATCCTGGGAAAGGTGTCAGAATAATACTTAGAAGGAACCTTGGGGTGAACCCTATACCGTTTCTGAGAAATGGCTGTCCAGTCTTTTTTTAAAAACTTCCAGTGATTGAGCACCAAGAACTTCTGGAGACAGGCAGTTCCACTGGTTAATTGTTCTCACTGTCAGGAAGTTTCTCCTTAGTTTTAGGTTGCTTCTCTCTGTTCAGTTTCCATCCACTGCTTCTTGTTTGCATTCTGCTTCTTTGGAAAATACATTGTTCCCCTTTCTTTGTGGCAGCCCCTTAAAAGCCTGCTGCCTATCACACTCTTGAGTAAAGCATGTGAGCCATTTCCTCCTTTCAGTGGTCCATGAAAGTACGTCTATAGTATGCAGATAATAAAGTCAAAAAAGGTGAACAACATTTTTACAGAACTATAGATAAGTTGAGGCTGGGTGACAAGGAATGACTGGGAGGGGAGATGCCCTGCCCAGCTACCTGAGTTATTCTTTGTTGTATACAGTTTTATTTCATTGAAGTTAGAAGGTTCTGTATTAACCTGACATACAATGCTTGCTTGAAATCTGTCAGGTGGATGTCTCTCCTTAGTTGACCTCCTAGGCAACTCAGTACATGTTGTTGGCATGTCCTCTTCCTTTACTTCCCCTATCAAATCCTCGTCTTCTACAGTCATAGAGGGTTCTTCTATTGATGATTCCTCCATTGAGGATTCCTCCACTATCTTATCATCAATATTATTATCATTAGGATTATCGGTAAACAATGGAGTCTCAACAACAACACTATCCTGTACCTTATTATATTCCTGTTCAAGCTTTCTCCAGCCAACATGTTCCAGAAATTTAGCACTTGCACTGCAATATACATTAGTAGTACCGGGCTCCCAAAATCTAAATGATCTATGATTAGCTTCATAACCTACAAAATATAAATTTCTCGCTCTATGTTGTCCCTTTCACCCTACTTGCGTGGGAATATGAACCCATGCTGGGCTTCCAAATGTATGTAAATAACTGAGATCTGGCCCTTTTCCATTTCAACGAGTATATGGTAATTCACCAGTCGTTCAATTCACTACATTATTCAAAACCAGAATCCGAAATCATTGTCCTAGCCATAGTCTGTAATGTTTGTCCTCTATGTTCAATATATGAGTTATGTTGTGATCTATAAGGAGCAGAACACTTATGTTCAATGCCAGCTTTCTGTAACATGGCTTCAAATTTTCTATTGGTAAATTCAGTACCATTATCTCTTACTAAGCTAATAACTTTCTGTTTCTTTTTCCTTTCAGCAAATTTTAGCCAGTTTAAAAAATGCTGGTATGTTTCTTTCTTCATTTTCATTAAATAACAGAAACCATATCTGGAAAAATGATCCATTATATTTAATATGCAACAGGCGTCACCTAAACTAGGTTTTATAGGTCCAATAATATCAGCAAAAACAACCTCTAATCATTCACTGGTTTTGAATCCATTTACCCTATTTGCAGGAGTTACCTTGCTTTTTTCTTGATTGCAAGCATTACAATTTAATACTTTGTACAAAGTTTTAATTTTATACCATTAGATAACTCAACAGTTTTTTTTAGCATTTTGAAATTTATATGTCCCATACGTCTATGGAGCAGATGAATACATTCATCATGAGGCTTTATATTCTCATAAACTGAGTTAGCATTAATTAATGGATTATCATGTATAATAAACAAACCATTATCCAATCTTGCGGTAATGCTTTTACCCTGTTTTTCAATTAAACATTTATCTCCTTGAAAGGTTACAACAAATCCTGCTTTTACCATTGCTCTTACAGATGGCAAGTTAAATATCAGTCTAGGAACATATAACATCGGTAAATGTTCATTAATACATGAACAATATGCAGTACCTTCTCCAGATGCTCTCAATTTCCATTCATTAGCTAATGATTCATGCTGTTTTCTCTTTGTCATGTTAACAAACCTCTCTTTACTTTTAGTTATACACTGCGATGCTCCACTGTCAACTATCCATATATCATAGTTTACAGTTGTAGTTGTACTTGATATGGCTAAACTAACATCTTTATAAGCTCTCTGTATATTAATAGCATTCTGTTTCTTACCCTTTTTACAGTATCTGACTATATGACCTTTTGCCCCACGAGAAAAACATTTCCTAACTATATAGGCAGTTGAAGACAGTTTTTCTTCCTGAAGTTGTCTTTCTCTCAGTTGATTTCTATCTTGCATTCTTCATGACTCTTCTAACAGTCTTCCAGTTATGCCAGTCAATGTAAGTTCATCTCTGTTTAAAACTTCCAGTGAAGACACATAATCATTATAAATTTCATCCAAAGAAGAAAGAATGATGTAAACTGAGAAAATCAGCTTCTTTTCATGTAGCTCTTGTAAACTCCTTTTCATAAACTCCAAATGAGCTAACATATCACCACCTTTTATAAGACAGGCTCTAAACAGTTTACGTGTAAGGTGTATGTGTGCACCCACACTATCTTGAACATAAATCCTCTTCAAAATGTCCCAACACCTAGCAGCAGATTCTTCACCACGAATATGGACTAACTGCTGATCACTCAGTGTCAGTCCCATTATACTAAGAGCCTTTTCATTATCCCGGTTAAAGTCAGCTATTTTCTTTTTATCTTCATTATTCAATGGGTCTCAAGTTGTTACATCCAGTGGACTATTAACTACAGTCCATAATCCGTCTTTACGCAGAAGTAGGCTGCACTTCATAGACCAGGAAACATAGTTTGTTCCATCCAACTGGGTTATCTGGGATATACTGGTTGACTGTTCTTGTGCCATTTGTAGTTTAGCAATAAACCACAATCAGCTGGCTGAATATGAAACTGTATATTCACACTGATTCTCAATATCTCTCTGGGCCCATAATGAATGTTATGATATGTATAGAATAACCCTTGAGTAACAAGGAAATTACCTGGACTGTTTATTGAACTGTGCTATTTCTTAAAGTAAACTTTAACTTAATTCAGTGTATCTGTGTGTGGCTGAATAATTATTCATAACTATTCTCATAAACGTTTCCATGTGCATATCCTTGTTACTCAAGGGTTATTCTGTACATATCATAACAATTAGCATTTTAGTGCAGCCACAAAATTTAAAAAAATAAACTTATGTTTCGTTTAACTTTTCAATTGTAATGCAATTTTGTTGCAATCCTAAACATTTTTCTTACATTCCACATTATTATTCCACAATATTATACAAGTTAGATAGTGTACTTATACTTGGGTTCTTTTACAAACAGCGGCTACCATTTCCTAATAAATACATATTAGCATATTGAAAAAGCAGCTGGCTTTGTAACTTGCATGGTTTCAGCAAATTAATATCTTCTTGAGAAACACACTGCAAACTAACATGGCTAGCTTGTTGGACCTATCATTCACAGAGCAAGGCACTTATCGATAAAAGATTTGGAAAAGGAAATTAGGACAGATAATTTTTTAAAAGTAGGACTGTGTGCTCCATATAATCTCCTCTGCAGTCTTAAAATATTTTTTCCCACCCTACTATTTATACAGTCTCTAAAACAGGGGTAGGGAACCTTGGGCCTTTTATGACTTGTGGACTTCCGCTCCCAGAATTCCTGAGCCAGCCACACTGACTCAGGAATTCTGGGAGTTGAATGCCACAAGTCATAAAAGGATGAAAGTTCTCCATCCCCATTCTAAAATAATGAGTTTGAAAGTCCTGTTTTGATAAACCAGCAGAGCATCACATTAAATACTAGGAAATTGTATCCAAGACCTTGTAATTAAGTAAATACAACATCAAGAACAAGAACAAAATATGCTTAAGCATTGGACACCACATAAAATGTTTAATAAACATATATAGTTGCAGTCACCTTACTCTTGGAGATAGAATTTAGGAATTGGAACAATAATTAATATGATTTGAATTCTTATCCTAATATTGTCACAATTTAGGACAACATCCTTAGGATTGTTATTTTGACTTGGGATCAATTGCTGTGTTAAAATGCATATGTATTCTTGATTATTTTCCTAGGAACTGGAATCTATCAAGATACTGTATCAAGTACAGTCACTGGCTGTGTCATAAGAGCTGGCTAAAAAGGACTACTACTATACAATACTGCAAGGAAAAAGTATACCTAACTTGCAGCAATGGGTACACATTCTTCCACTCTATCATCATGATTCTTATTAATAAAGGATGACATAGAAAGAAAATTAAGATCATTGATTGCTGCAATGAGTAGTAATTCAATCATATCTGTAATCTGTAATTGGCTGACAAACCATAATCAACAAGTAGTCTTTAATGGTACTACATCTACATGGAGGGAAGTAAGCAGTGGGGCACCACAAGGTTCTGTCCTAGGTCCAGTACTCTTCAATATCTTCATAAATGACTTAGATGAGGGAATAGAAGGGGAATTTACCAAACTTGTGGATGATATTAAACTGGCAGGAATAGCCAACACACTAGATGATAGGCTCAAGGTCCAGATGGATCTTGACAGACTTGAACACTGGGCCATATCTAACAAAATAAAATTCAATGTAAAGAAAAGTAGAGTCTTACATTTAGGCAAGAAAAACCAGAAGTACACATATAGACTGGGAGAAGCCAAGCTCAATAGCAGTAACTGTGAAAGGGTTCTTGGATTCTTAGTGGACAACCAATTAAATATGAGCCAACAATGTGCTGCTGCAACCAAAAAAGCCAATGCAATCCTAAGTTGCATTAACAGAGGGATATAATCAAGATCAAGGGAGGTACTAATACCACTCTATAAAACCTTAATAAGACCACACCTATATTACTGCATCCAGGTTTGGTCACCACACTATAAAAATGATGTTGAGACTCTAGAAAGAGTGCAGAGAAGAGCAACAAAAATAATAGAATAGAATAGAATTCTTTATTGGCCAAGTGTGATTGGACACACAAGGAATTTGTCTTGGTGCAAATGCTTTCAGTGTACATAAACCAGAGGTGGTATTCAGCAGGTTCTGACCAGTTCTGGAGAACCAGTAGCGGAAATTTTAAGTAGTTCGGAGAACCAGCAAATACCACTTCTGACTGCAGATTTTACAGTATCCTTCCCCTGCCATACCCCCCAAGCTACACCCACAGAATTGGTAGTAAAAAAAATTGAATCCCACCACTGACATAAACGAAAAGATACATTTGTCAAGAGTCAAGAATCATCAGGTACAATACTTAATAATACAATAAGCAATCAAATCATACTAGGAAACAGTCAATATAAACCGTAAGGATACAAGTGACAACGTTACAGTCATACAGTCACAAGTGGGAGGGGATGAGCAATAAGGAGTGCTGAGAAGATTAATAGTAATAATAAAGCAGACTTTGTAAATAGTTGGACAGTGTTGGGGAATTATTTGTTTAGCAGAGTGATGGCGTTCAGGGAAAAACTGTCCTTGTGTCTAGTTGTTCTGTGTGCAGTGCTCTATAGCATCGGTTTGAGGTAGGAGTGTTGTTTTGAGGGTAGTTTATGTCCGGGTTGTGAGGGGTCTGTAAATATTTTCACAGCCCTCTTTTTGGTTCATGCAGTATACAAGTCCTCGATTGAAGGCAGGTTGGTAGTAATTGTTTTTTCTGCAGTCCGAATTACTTTCTGGAATCTGCGTCTGTCTTGTTGGGGGACAGAACCAAACCAGATTAGGGGACTGCAGGCTAAAACATATGAAGAACAGTTGCAGGAAATGGGCAGGCTAGTCTAGTGAAGAAAAGGACCAGGGGAGACATGAGAGCAGTCTTCCAATATTTGAGGGGCTGCCACAAGGAGGAAGGGGTCAAGCTATTTTCCAAAGCAGCTGAAGGCCAGACAAGGAATAATGGATGGAAACTGAACAAGGAGAGATTCAATCTGGAAATAAGGAGAAATTTTCTGACAGTGAGAACAATCAACCAATGGAAGAGCTTGCCTTCAGAAGTTGTGGGAACTTCATCACTGGAGGCTTTCAAGAAGAGACTGGACTGCCACCTGTCAAAAATAATGTAGGGTCTCTTGTTTGAGTGGGGGGTTGGACTAGATGACCTTCCAACTCTGTTAATCTGTTAATAAGTTGGTTGTTAAGCTAGAAAAGAAACTATTTTTCTGAAGGACAGCCTCTCTTGTTATGAGAAGTCCATTAAAGTGATCTGATAAACTACTTAAGTACATCCATGGCATTGTAATTTTTGTGCCATAGAACTGAGTTTTTGTAGTCCCAATGCCAGTAAGGCAGCAGCCCACATGGATAATTATAAATGTATCCTCATAAGTTAGAAAACCAATACCTCAAGATATTAAAACAAATGTTAAACTAATGGAGTATTGTTATCAGAAACTTTCCATATCTTGCAAATAAATATGATTACTATAGTAGTCTCCTTCTTTGGATTGCGGTGAAATATTTGCAGGTATCACTAACTGAAATTGAGATGCAAGAGGAGTTTTAAGAAAACATGTTAAGAAAGCAGTTGGTGGGTAAAACTACTCCATCAAACCTATTACCATCTGTAAAATTGGGAAACTGAAACTTTGCACACCCCACTTGAAATATGCACTGCAGAACTGTAGCAATGGCCTGTCACAACTTTTGACTCAGCAGGTGTAGTTAGGTAATTTATACATATTTATGGGAATGAAATGGTCTAATAATCTTCTATGATATTTATAAAACTGATCCAAAATAAAATTCAGGTCCGTGTCTTGCTGAAAACAGAACAGACCTCCAGCTGCATGACAAAATTTATGAATCCCTAATGGTGCTCAGTGGGCCTTTTTTTAACCTTTATGGACCTGAGAACATTTTCACCTGCTGTTGTGTGCTTGAGTGCTAATGAGCCGTGATTATAAGGGGATGGGATGATGCGTATGTCACATTCAAATGCATAATTTTCTATAAATATATAAGAACTGCAACAAAGGAGAAGAGTGGAACAGAAAGAAAGCTGGGACGTGGGGTGGCGTGGGAGTGGAAAAATACATATAACTTTGAAAGGGTAAAAAAGAGCAAGGAAATTTTAGCTTTCAATTTGCAAGTCCTTCTTAAATGAATCTGGCACGTGTGGCAATCGCAACAGTTTGGAATCCAGGCTGAAACAGTTAGTCATTTAACTTCCGACATACTTTGTGAAGCGTGTGTTTATCTATTTGTGTTTTAATTTAAATTGGCACAAATGTATGTTGTAACATTTTCTGTTGCATATAAAATAATCGCCACCATTCCCCAACTTTATTACTGAAATTTTATGAGATTTTATAAATTCCTCCAGCCTCTTACATTCATATGGCTATATTTTACTTAAATGGAATTCCACTCAGATTCTTCCCATTGGCTACTTCTGGGGAAGACTGGTGGATTGAAGACAGCACCAAGTAATATATCAGTGGCCCCCAACCTTTTGGGCACCAGGGACCTGTTGTGTGGAGGATGGTTTTCCATGGATCAGGGGATGTGGTATAGTGCACTGCCTGGATCCCTCATGTGGGCTGATGGAGATTTTCTTGTTTGGTGGGCCATGGACCAGTGGTTAGTCTGACGCTTGGGAGCTGGAATATATATACTTGTGATCCAAGAGCAAAGTTGCTTTCTTAGGGTTTTTTTCTTTCTACTTTTTCTTTCTTTTTTCTTTTCTTGCAGTTTTTATTCATTTTTTTCAATTTTTCCTTTCTTTTTAATTGATATTATCTGTTACTATTGTAATTAAAAGTTTAGTGACATTATTTGTAAAAAAAAGATTCTTCCCACCAGCAAAAAGAAATGAAAAGGAAATAGAAAATGAATTGTCATCAAACTTTGCCTTCCTGAGATCATCTTAAATTTCTTACAATTCTGAAGAGTCCTCCAATTTCTAAAGCTGAGTATTCTGACATTACTACATTTCCAATGTGTAAACTTCAGCGTCCAATATCATCAGCTCTAACTCGGCTGGCAGGGATTTCTTCTCATGAGTGGATATATACCCAACATAGAAAAATTACTCTGGAGCCTATTTTGGAATGGCATGGGTGACAGGAAGAGATGTTCCAACAAGAATTGTCAACTCTTCCATTTCACGGGCAGGATTTCTTGACTGGATCAGAAACTTTCTGTAGACAAATTTACTTTCTAACTGCCTAAAGCATATGATATATATTTTTTTCCTTTTGTACTTTCTCTGCACTCTTTTGAGTAATGAAAAGTAATAAAACTGCTGTTGGTAATAACGTGCCAGATAAGTTTGCTCCCTCTGCACCCCTTTCATGGCTATTCTAAGATTATTTTTGATACCTGAGTTGCTCTCTTCCCATCATAATGAAAGTGTTGGTTACGCTGATTAAATTCTGGCATCTGAAATTAAAAAACAAACAAACCCAGAAGCTCTACTTCCTTGATCTGAAAAGATACATTTAACAAAAAAATAAATAAAAATAAAGATAGGTTTGGGGTTTTTTTGCTTTTTTTTTTTTTTTTTTTTTTTTTGCAGGGGTGCCTTTCCATGACATTCAAAATGTGCTGCCTCATTTTTCCTTTATCCCAAACATTATTTTTAACCCTAAAATATTTGCATGTGAATATTTAGCACAGTCCTATATGTGAAATATCTGTTGCAGCATTGGAAAATCGTTATAAATATATAAAATGTAATTTTTATGCTAATTTCTTTTAGTTGCCCATGGAAAGCTAACTAGCTGGGCCATAGTGATTAATGATAAGTGCTGCCTGATTAAGTTCACTCCCTCTGAAGAACTTTTAAAGATTTATGTAGCATTTATTATATAATAAGGGACTCTTCCATGTTAGCCCTTGGCATGTGCATATGCACATAACACACAAAGCTTTCTCAGTATGATTGCTTCATTTATATCTTATAAACAAAACCTCATTTCCTAATGCCATGAGTTGCATTTACATATTATTATCTTTCCAATTATTTCCTATTTTCTTCTGATCGACAAGTTTGGCAATATAATTAGAGACTGAACGCATGAATCATGTACAGTTTTCCATCCATTCTTCACTCAGGAGCAAAAGCTTTGCTATAGATGTCAACCTGTATATTTCAAACGAAAAAAAAAAAAAGAATGAGAAGCTGTGAAAAAAAATCTGTTTATATTCTAATTCAACTACCAAAATATCAGCATTCTCTCTCTTCGCTCAGCAAATTGACTGCTGACCTTATTAAAATATGAAAGGAAATGGAGTCAGGAGGCCATTAATTTAAAACAATCAAGTATAAAATGAACAAATATAAAAATGGGAGATGATAGGTAAAGGGTAATGTATCCCACAGTCATAAATGATCAATTTAGAATCTGTAGCAACTATTATATAATCTGGTAATATCACAAGGCTAGAGAACAATACTTTCATGGAAAGTACTTGAATATAATGCCTTTTGGAATATAATGAAAAACTTGCAGGAATGAATCCATCTCAAATAAACAAAATCCAGTTTTGACTGGCATTTTGGTAGGAATATAATATTGAAATTGGTCACTTTTTTGGGTGACCTATGGTGAAAATGGATTAGGGAGTTTGGTCCTGTTAATTCTTCTAGATTTCTCATTGGGTTTTAGTATCCTCAACTATAGTGTCAATCTGGCCTGGCTAGTGAAATTGGAATTTAGATTTTGAGTCCTTCTAATCAGGATGTATCCAAATGTTGGTTGTGGGACACCATTTCTATAGAACACTAACTTATGATGTCCCATAGAATTTGATTTATTTCTCATGTTGTTCAACTTCTAAGTAAAAAAAAAACCTAGAAAAAAATGTCAGAATTTTAGAGCAGAGTGCTATCAGCATGTTATTCCTCCTCACCATACAAATCCAAGGAATTATTTGTACCCTTGAATATTACCTAAGTTCTATTATATGGCTTTTCCATAATTTAATTCTCAGCTAGCACAGATGATTTTTCCCCAAAACACTTTTCTTTCTTACTGTTAGTAGGTAGACTCTTTATTCTCAGAGACTTTGTTCTTGTGGTTCTAGCAAGGTGAAAGCTCTTGCCTATGTATTTCCTTTTCTACGATATCCCAACATATACTTTGCTTTCCCCAACTGAGGATCATACAAGAAAAGTTTATTATCTTTTAAAGGAAGCTATCCCCTCACTTCAATTCTAAGTTGCAAAATAGCTCTACAAAATGCAAATTGTAAAAATACGAAATACACAACTGAACAAAACTCTGATTAGATGTATTCTTCTTATTATAAGCAGTTTTTCCTTCTTTACTTATGGATGTTGGTCAAAACCCATACCAAACATGTATGTATTATGTGTATGCATGCATGTATGCTTAACTTTAATAATGAGCTGAATAGGAGAAAACAGGTGAAATCAAATCCAGGCAAATCCAATAAATTGGAAGCTAAGTTTCCCAAGTACTAAGTTTTCCAAGTTTCCAAGTTCATGTTGCTTTTGATGGAGTTGCAATTATCTTGAAAAACATCTTTAAGTCTAGGATTTATTTGAGATCTGGAGCTGTAATACAGATAGCAAATGTGGTGAGGAAGTTGTTATGTAATTACACCCAATGCAGCAACTGTGAGCTTTCCTGAGCTGCTTCAGTTTTAACTGAGATTATCCACATCTTCATTACCGACTCCTTTCACTACAAAATGTTTCACAACATACTGACAATGCTGGACCACTTTTCAAAGTGCCTGAAAGTTGTTACTGATGTAAAATAAGTTGGGGCTGTTCACAGTGCAAACTATAATGATCCTATAGATAATTATATTGAAGATAGCATGTTAGCAAATTGTTTATCTAGCACAGTTTTAGGTACAGTATTACTGTAAGAAGACACACACACCCCTTGCCCAGATTAAAATATTCTTTATTCTTAATATTAAAAAGAGGAAGGATAGAATATTCCTCTAAAGGAGAAATGGAGAATAATCTTAAAGGGAGAAAGCAACCCCTGACTTCCTGCTATAGGAAAACAGCCTCAAGCAGAAGCATGAAATGGCCAGTCTTTAGATTCTGTATCCATTCAGAAAGATTGGGTCACTCTATTCATAAGCACAGAGCCAAAGATGACAAGATTTACAAGATTAGCTCAAACACCTAAGATCCTTTTACCTGTACAACCAGGCATGACTCCTACATGACTGCATAGGAATCTGGCAACAGCCATTAGAATATTAAAGGACATGTTCTTACACAGGATCAGGCATCTCAAACATGAGGTCCTAAGGAATGTATAAAAGCTGACTTATCTCAGCCACCCCAGAAACATGCTGCTGTCACTGAAGTTTCTGGCATTCCTTGCAGGCAGCCTCCATTTTATTTCCAGCATCTTTCTCCCGGCTTGGAACTGGACGGGATCTTTATTCCAACATTACTATTAATCTTTAAGTTTAGGAACTCACTATTTAAAGGAACTGCATCTGGCATTACAGATATATCATTATTATTTCCACCCATCACCAAACATTCTGGTTGCTCTGGTTCTTTTTATCTCAGGTTGCTACTATCAGATCAATCCGCTAGTACTTCAATGATTACAGCCAAATACTGTTCCATAGTTTGTTAAATATACAGTAATTTCTCTTCAAATATTAGATATTTTCTGTTGTGAAATAATTAAGCTTTAGTTTCTACTTTTTCTAATGTTTTTTAATCTCCACTATTAGCTCAATATTACTTCAGTTTTAATTTCACTAGCTGCCAATATAGAAAATAATCACTATAATGAGATTCTAACTTTTAGTTTTGAAACCATAATCATTCCCTATGCATTACCTTTCTTTATATATTATATCACTGTATTTTTCTAGATTTAATAACAATTAACATTTCCATCTTTTAATATAATAATAGTTCTATATATATATATATTACTATTTTGTTATTCAAAACAATTATTTGGCTGCCCTATATAAATTGTATCATACTTTACTATATACATTTTAATGTCCCAAACTCTTAAATTTTAATTTACAATTTTATTTACTTAAATCTTATATAATTTCATAGCTTGTTTTACTCCAATCAACTGGGACTCTTTTGTTTTTCTTTTCTGGTCAGTGTTCAAAATAAAATGACTGATTGACCAGTTGACCAACTGATTTTCATACTCCTTCAAATCTTGCTTTTAAACATTGCACAGTATTCAAGGCTCATACGTTTTCTCATCTGAGGAACAAATGAGGGACAATTCAATTTTTATATGATCATAGAGAATGCCACAGATATCCCTTTTCATTAAAAATGTATTAAAGGATTGTTAACTCAGTGTGATAGTCGTCATAGCTCATTTAAAGATGAATACTGATAGGACTATACATTCCTTTCTTTAAGGAGTAACTTCTATAAGCATGTGGACAACCCCACCAAAAACTTCTCTCTCATAGCAATCAGCCTGTTGACCTAATATAGTTCTTTGCTGTCTTCTTGCAAGGAAACATTGTATTACATAATCTTTTCAATTTTCACCAGATCCCACAATCCAGATAACAATATTTTCTTAGAACAAAAATACTTGCAAGCAAATCTGATGTAGGTATAGAAATGTTACCATAAAGGAATTGAGAATAATTCCACTTTTTTGTTATGAACTTGTCCAGTTTTTAAGGTCCACAATAGACGCCCTTCTGAAGATATTCCTGCTTTTGGGCACTTGTTTGTCCAAAATGGGGTGGGGGATTTTTTTTCTGAATAATTCTTAGATTAGGAAATGCTTTCCCTTAAAAGTGGTGTTTGGCCTTTATTCTTTCTGATTTCAGAAATGCAATTAAAACACATCTCTTTCACCAGCCTTTTGTTACTTAATGTTTGCATTTATTTACATTTGCATCTTTGATTTTTTTTTAAATTGTACTTTGCATTTATTAGCTATCATCTGCTTTAAGCATTAGAAAGTAATGACTGAAATAAAAATAAATATATAAACAATCACTAAAAGAAATTTCACTCACGAACTTTGAAACATATCAACTTGGTATAGAAAATATTTAAAGTAGGGATACCTAGAAACCTTCTTTATGATTTCAAAAATGTACCCATGAAATAGAGATGGGGACACACACCCCAGCATTTTGCTACTGAATTTCAGAAATTTGATTTTAGAGATTCTGGAAAGGTTGTGGTACAAGGAACTGAGCATGCCAGATGTTTTCCTTTCCTTTAAATAGAACAAATTGGGGTTTTCAGAAGTCCTACCAGTTAAAAATATCTTTAATATCACCTCATTTTTCATAAACATATAAATGTACCGGAGAAAATATTTCATATGTAGAACTAATTTGCTTAAATGATTGCATTCTCCCTGGTTTTTACTAGGTCTGGGTTTCAAAAATCCAGATAGCTAGTGTACAGCAGCAATGGGATGCAGAAGACACTTTTATATCCTATGATCATTTGGATTTCTCCAGCTAGATCAGTTAGATCCATTTTAAAGCTTCCTGAACAAATCTTCTTACTTCCTGAACAAATCTTCTTGCTGCTCATTACATTTGGTGGCAACATATAAGTAAAAGCATTCTACATGGATCTAAAACTTGGCACCTAAAGAAGACATGGTAGCTCTGTGTTCCCTAAGTAATAACAGATTTGTAGCATCTACACTGACTTTCTGCTGAAGCCCCTAACACTGTTTATTTACTGATTTTGACCTAAATAAAAAGGGAAAAATGATATTTTAATGCAGTGGATGAGTTCTATTTTTCTATGGCTATGTTCTAACCCATTTGCTTTATTGTTTCAACTGTAATTGTACATATTATCATGGTTGGCCACCTTGAAGCTTATCTGTAGGGAAAAGATGAAAAATTTTATATATTTTAAGTAAAACAAAATAGCTAAAACAGACATACACTGTAAGCAAGGACAAAGCTTTGACAAGGAGGAGATCCAAAGCAAAGGTAATTTAGAATAGAATAAAATTCTTTATTGGCCAAATGTGATTGGACACAAAGGAATTTGTCACCAGTGCATAAGCTCTCAGTGTACATACAAACAACAACTAAGTGATAAGTTACAGATCATAAATCATAAGGTACAATCATAAGTCATAAGATACAAACAACAATTGATAACTCACAATATACCAAAACATACCAATTCGTAAAAGGTAACAAAAAAGATGAGGAGGTGAGAAGATGGGAAAGATGATAAGATGACAAGGACAATAGCAATAAAGTCTATACATGGGTAAATATCTTTAGGCATAAGACAGTGCTGTGGGAGTTAGGTATTTAGCAGAGTGGTGGCATGGGGGAAGAAACTATATTTAGGTCTAGTTGTTTTGGCATGCAAAGCTCTATAGTGGTGTCTTGAGGAGAGAAGTCGAAAAAGTTTATTATTACCTTTATTGTCAGAGTAAAACATGTGTACAATGAGATTGGCTGAGACTCCCTTCGTGCACCACCCCCTCCCATGCGAGTCACAGTGAGGACAGAAGTCCCTAACCCAGTCCCAATCTTATTAATCTATGTGACCTTGTTGCACAACACACCATATTCATGATATGAGGGGTATGTAAGTACTTTCTCAACCCTCTTTCTGGTTCAGGCAACATACAGGTCCTCATAGAAGACAGGCAGGTTGCAATTGCTTTTTCTGCAGCCCTAACTACCTGTTGAAGTGTGTACTTGTTCTGAATGATCCTATCAGAATGCAAATGCAAAATGAAGTGACACAGCATTTTTTTTTGGGGGGGGGGCGATTGGAACAGACATGCTACTTCAAGTTGTTTGCTTCTTTGGCCCCTCAGTGTTCTTTTGTACAATGGCAATGCACCCACAAAAGCCAAAGCAAAGCAGCTCATCAAAGCAAATTGGTTCCACCAGAATGCTTAAGACGGAGTGCCATGCATTTGATGGTTTTCTTTGGGGACTAAGTCACATTGCAGCACTGCAGATTCCCAGAATGAAATATTGAGATAGATTGTACCTGTTTTTTTAAAGCCCAATAAATGGATAATGCAGAAGGAACATCTTATTTCTTCTATACATTTTTCTTAGCCTTTTCAAAATATTTTATCTTAGGATTGTTGGAAAAATAATTATCTCTAAAGCTGCCTTAAGTTGCAATGCAATTAAAGACAGTTTTGTTTAACTGATGGAGAGCTTGGAGATGTTTCATGAAGGGAACTATTATGCACTCATGCATGCATCAAATCAAAACAATAAAATTAGGACTTAATTGTCAAAGGAAGAAACATCTCAGCTTTTCTACATCTGTAGATTCTGTATGAATTTTTGATGAAGCTTCCAATACGGCTTTAATTTCATTTTGTTACCATAGTGAACAGTGCCGATAGTCTTGCTGAGCAAACCTACTCAATTCAATGAAGCTCAAATTCATTGAGATATGGATCAATTCAATGAATATAATGTTGGGCTTCTAAGATAACTGATTCATTGGATTTTGATCAGTCATATGCTTTAGATTATGCTATCGAATCATCATCTTTTCCATTAGGGGTATTCATCTTCATATACGTGTAGAGGCACAAGGGCAGCAGACATATACTTATTTCCTTGCTCCTCAACATTATATGTTCCATTGGACTCCCCTTTAATAACCAGTGTGTGGTATTTATATAGAAAAACTATATTGTATTGCATAGACTTGATGTAGTTCAGTGCATCTGGAAGAGACAAGATAAGTAAAAGCTAGTAAGAGCTTATTTCTGATAGCCCACAATGTTATTAATCAATGCTTTGTGATAGAAGACAATCTCTTGTCCTTGGAGAACTTTTTACTTAATTGTACATTTTTTCAAAGTGCAAAGTTTTCCTGACCTTGACAGAATTCTCATCCCCTGACATTCATATGGAGAAGGCTTTGATAATTTGGATGAAAGATTCTTGGATTTAATCTAAATTTCAAGATCTCTCTTTAATACTAGTGCACAAAAAGAAGAGCTGCCCCCCAATATATAAAACCAGCATCATTCAGGATTGCCTACTAATTATTTGGTAATTTTCAATCACCCTAAGAACTTGCTATGAGCTTTGTATACATTCTGGAAATAAGTAAATAAAACCTGTCAGAACCTAATGTAGGCTTAATTTTAATTTGTGACCTGCACTTTGATTTGCTTTTTTTAATATATTCTGTATATATTCTGTTTTTATATTCTTGTTTTGTATAACTGCTTCGTGAGTTAGTGATCAAAGATATGGTTTTTTCAGCCAGATTCAGGGTTTCTTCCATGGAATATAAAATTATGCAGAAAGGATTCCTCAAACATTCATCTTTTAATTAGGAGAGAGGTTGCTATTATTTTGTACATTCTTATATAAAAGCTATTTTCCTGATAGCAGAATGACCCAGGCTTTCTTCCCTATAGTTTCGAGAACGAAGCATGCAATCTATGCATACTTATTTGGATGTAATTAAGTCCACTGAATGAATGGGATTTACTTTTGAATAAACACCACATGAATTTTATTGGGTACGACAGTTATTATTAGCATAACTGTAGAGGTAAAACTCCTCAATATTACACGGTAAACTCTAAGAGTCTAAAGGTAAAATTCTGACAATAATTTCTTTAAATAAACTATTCTAAACCTAAAACTTCTGAATGTAAAGTAGTGGCTTGAGGCCATATAGGTATGTTGGAATTCTGCTCCCATAACTGTGCTGATCTTCAACTTCTCTGAAGGACACCATCCTGAAAAAGGATGGCATTGCTTCCTAGGGCATTTCATCTTTTTTTAATGATTTCTGTTTTATACAGACATCTTCTTACACCATTGTAAGAAGAAGAAAATAACGACCACCCTTTCTGTTATCTGTTTGCATTTCTACTGATGTGTAAAACCATCCCAGTTTTCCAAGTCTGGTCAACTGGCCAAAAGACAGTTCCCAGAGCCATAGTCCAGACTTGAGATGGGAAGAAATGACTTGCTAGCCCCACGAGCTTGGTCAGCTAGTGGGGGAGAGAGCAAGCGAGGGAGAGAGAGTGGTGGGTGAGAGTAACAGAGGGAGTGAGTGTGAGAGAGAGAGAGAAAGAATAAATAAAAGGGAAAGGTGCGCTCGGGCATGAAGAGCAAGGCTGACATTTTCCCAGCCACCCTTCTCGCGGGGCGAGATGCGCCTTGATGGGGAAGACGGCGAAACAAGGTGGAAACGTGCGGGAAGCCCTCCTCCCTCCTCCCTTTTTCTCCTTCGCGCTGGAAGGAAGCTGCTGCGGCGAGGGCAGCTCCAGAGCCTCTGGGTGCCGGAGGAGCGACGCTGGCTGCGGAGGGGAGGAGGGAAGCTGCGGGAAGAGCCGGGGAAACAGCTTCTTCTTCTGCGCTTCAGGCAATGGTGGCGCGGCGAGTGCCTCCTCCCTCTTGGTAACGTTTGGAGCCGCTGAGGTCCAAGCAGCCGCTCGTTTCGTTTAGGGCGTCCGGGAAGGTTCCTTGAGCGCTGAGCGCGACGCCCCGCAAGCGGAGTGGGCGGGCTGCGCTGGGCCGGTGTGTGCCCGGCGCGCGCCTGAGGTCCCGCACAGCCGCCGCTGCCGCCTGGATGCCAGAGGCTCCCCGGGAGCCGGCGGCCAAGGCCACTCAGCGGCAGCTGGAGGAGGAAGAAGACGAAGAGGAGGAGGAGGAGGAGGAAGAAGAAGAAGATCCCGGGCGCGGAGCGGGGGGCCTTTCCGGGGCAAGCTGGTCCTGGCCATGGCCTCCAACTTTAACGACATAGTCAAGCAAGGCTACGTGAAAATCCGCAGCAGGAAGCTCGGGGTGAGTGAGAAGAGGGAGCCGAGCGCTTTGTTTCTCCTCTCCCCCCCCCCACGTCATCTCCCGGGCTGGGTGGCGGCGGTGGAAAAGCGGGCAATCTTCGGGACTAGGAGACGTTGGGTCTGACTTGGCGGGGCGTGGAGCGGGGGGGCTTGTCAGGCTGGTCTGGTGCGGGAGCCGAGGCTCGCGCTTGCCTCAGGTTCCCCGGATCGCTCGCCTCGGAGCTGCTCGCTCTTGACTTCGGCGTGCCTGGTTTCTCTCTCTCTCGCCCCCCCTCCGCCACCTCGTCCCTTGCGCGCCTGCCTTGCCCGCTTCCTGCGAGTAAGGCAGCGCGCGGTGTTGGCCATCTCGCGTGCGGGCAGGCATCGGGGTTTGCTCGGGGAGGAAGCGCCGCGGATGTCAGTCGGAATTGAGCTCAAAGTGTGGCTAGGACTGCGGCTCAGTTGCCGCGGCGGGCATGAGACGCCGCTGGGCTGTGTTTTGCCTAGAAATCTGACTAAATTCATCCGGGAGGATTGTCCTTTTCTCTCAACCTGGGGTTTTTTTGGAGAGGGGGGCAGGTACACGTTTTTTTTTTCTCTCTCGCTTGAGTGGGATCGGCCACGTATTTAAACTTACTCTCTCTTTCTCTCTCTTTCTCTCTGAAAAAAAAAAAAGACACCCTTTTTAAAAGGCTGAAATCCTAAACGATTTTGATCAGGGAATAAATCACCCCAGAAGATAACTGGGGTTTCAGGAGAAAGATTGTACAGGACTGAGCAGTGAAAAAATAAAAGCCTCGATGAAATTAGAAGCAGAGAGGACCAAACCCCCCCTTTAGGTTTTTCTCTCTGGTTCAGATAGTTGCCATTAACAGGTTGGAGTGTGGCTGGGTCAAAGGTCAGGAGTTGTAAACTTTGTGCAGAAACATTTCCTCCTCCTCCTCCTCCTCCTCCAGCCACCAGGGTAAAGCTTGGCAGAGATGATATTTCAACTTGAACAGCTCCTGTGAGAAGGCAAGCGGGAGCGGTGGAGAACAGGAAAGAGAAAAATGCACAAAAGCGGCTCCTGGGTGGAGCAGTCTGATACTGGATTGATAGGACAACAGGGGAACCCCTGTTAGCTAAGGTTCTCGGCAGGTGGCAGCACCTGGTTGACCTTGGAAAAGCTTAGAAGATAAGCAGGGTTGAATCTACTTATGCTTTGAATGAGAATCCACTAGGCAATTCCTGGATTCTATACTGGAAAAAAAATTAAAAACAACCATGGGAGGAAGCACAGCAAATTGCATTTTTGTTGCCAAAAATGTACTGTCCCTGGATGTAGTTAGGTGTAGAATGCAATTTAAAGGCTTTTACCTTTACTCAGGTAGTTAAGGCTCAACATCTCTGGTGGAAAACATGCAGGATTCAGATGCACAGGGCAGATGGTCTAGAGAATTGGCAGGTGGCAGTTTGCTTTCTCTTCACTTCAGCTGAAAGATTGTATAGGCTTGCAAAGGGAAGATTTATGGCTTTAAAGAAAACATTACTGTCACTTAGAATAATGATAAGTAATGAAAAGGGATTCACCTAATTTTTGGCACTATCCTCCGCTTCTGAATTTGGCTAGCTATCAGCAGTCAAAAAAAGGCTGTAGCTCTTACTGAATGCTGTCATCATACTTACCCAGAATAGAAAGTTCTTTAGGAATTTGTTAGGAAATATGGCTGTTCTGAGAGTATTTGACAGGTTGAAGGCAAATACTATACAATGTCTTGTGTATAACCAGATGGAGCTATTTGCTCTTGTTGCGTGTTACAAGAATTTTATCCTGCTACAAGTCAAATAAATGTTTATTATTGTAACCTGACCAATTACTAAATGTTTTTAATGATAAAAGATACAAAATAGTCAATAAATACTATTTTCAATTTAAAAATTGTTACGATTCTTGGGAAATTATTGTTTGCTTTGCATAGTAATCTGCTACTTTCTGTGAACTGTATAATTTACACCTTACTTGTCAAACAATATCAGAACCAGATTGTCTCCAATTAGTTGCTGTATACATACTTGAAAACGCTATACATAATTGAAAAGTGAGTACAAAATTGCTGCTGATTATCATGATGTACTTGTATTTGTTTTAATGATGATCAAGATTGTTTCTTTGTTTGGAAAAGGTGTTCTTTTGCAAATCACATGTTAAATTCTTTTACATCCCTCAAACCCCTCATATCTTTAATGTGGAAAAGGTAATAAGCATTTTTAAGGAGTTGTCTAAAATTCTGCCTCTTGCTTACAAGGCTAACAAATTTTGAAGATAGGCCACAATTATTAAAAATGACAATTCTTTTTTTAAAAAAATATGTTTGAAAAATAAACATAGTTGCCATAAAAACAGAATAGTTACATATATCTGCTTATCCATAACCATCATATTCTTTTTTGGAACAAACAATGCTATGGAAAGGGTAGGAAAGGAGTAAGAAATAGTTAGCCAGCATATTAAAGAATCATGAATGGGAGGAAAAAAGGAAACCTAGTCAATTTTAATTTACTTAACCATGATACCATTCCATATCATTTGGTTTTGCAAAGTATCCTTGCTGCCTCCAGAACCATATACTACTTAATACATTTTGTTCTTTAAGCTTCTCGTCTCTGTTTTTCATGAACTTCATCCAACCAATAATTGTCTCAGTTATCCTTGACTCATTCAGTCTTCCTTTGTTTATTTGTTTTCTGATTTAGTCTTATATAATTCTCTTTATATAAACAAAAGTACCCAATCCACATTCATTCTTGACCCTATTTCTTCTTTCAGTTAAAGTTTTTAAATTTGAAGATGTAACTATATCATTTTTAAAAAAAAAACTCATATAAAATTGATGTAAGTGTTGCTTAAAGGCAAACAATTTATAGGCTAAACAAATGCCTAAATATTATATATATATTTTTCATGCTAATATATTTGAATTGTTTTCAACAGATAATATTTTGTATGGAAAAAGCAACTTTCTAGACCTTCTCTATTTAACCTGGTTTATTATCTAACTCGGTTTATCTAACCTGGTTTTTAGCATGATAGTTAGCAAAGGATTCTTCAACATTGGAAAGATAGCACAAGATAAGATTGGACATATGTAGGATTGCCACTAAATCCAATAATGACGTAGGAATTATTTAGAAATTTTGTGTCATGCTCCATTTAATACAATATATTTTTCTTTGTTTAAGTGAGTTAGCATGGGAAATGATTAATGTGAAATATTTTTCCAACTCACCCCATTGATATAGTGCAGTGGTATGTACACTGATGCTTTCCAGATTTTTGCTCAATTCATTCAGTCCCTTTCCATGTAAGCTGAAGTAGATAGTACTTGATCTAAAACAAAACAATCAACCAGCACCTGATTACTTATCATTCTTTATATCACAGGTGTCAAACTCGCCACATCACATTGCCATCAAATGATGTTTTATGACGTTTTCTCCCTTCGCAGAACTGGGGTGGGGATAGCCTGTGCGCGATGCATCCGGCCAGTGGGCCACCAGTTTCACAACCCCTGCATTATATGATACATATTTTCATTTTAAGATTATGTAAGTGAATTTTAAGTATTTAATAATAATGGCTACAAAGTTACAAAAAGTTACTTCCTTTTGAAAAACAATAGATAAATGGATTTTTTGCCAAAATGTACAGAATCAATGCGCTAGTTAGATTTTGCCAGATATATTACTAAATTGGAGTTGGAACGTATTTAATAATCCCAGCAACCAGCATTTATTGATCTGTTGTACCTTATAGTTTTGATTGTTCATGTTGATCTGTGGAACATTATTGGCTGGATTGACTTTCCCTGATAAAATTATTGAGCTAAGTGATCCTCTCTCTAGTATCTCTTTAATGTTTATTGTTATGCACAATAAAGCCTCCACCAGTTTTAGGCCTTAAGGTGTTTCTGGAAATGTATATCGTTTGAAATGGTTGAACTGGACAACCTATTATGTTTAATAAATTCACCAAAGAAAGAAAAAAATATATATCTGGAGAGGAACTACACTTGGTAGACCATTACATATACCTTGGGCAATGGATCTCAGTGGATGGTGATACAATAAAAGAAATTGAATGGCATGTTAAATATGGTTGGCAGGCATTCATCAAGCTAAGCACAATTTTCAAGAACTTTCCTCCCCCTGTGCCTGATGAGAAAAATTTTTGATCAGTGTTGTTGGGTATATGGATACACCAACCAGGTTTGGGTTGAATAAATATGTAAACCTAGGATTAAGTGTCTATGTAGCTTTAAGCACAACAAACTGCAATGTCATTGTGGGTGCGGTTGCAGGCAGCTATATAGGTAGGAAGGCAAATGTAATAGACCCCGGCTTCTGGATGCACCTGGTTCTGTTCCTGGTCTGCTGCCTGCTGGAACGTCTGTCTGCTTGCTTCTGGGTGGCTACAGTGCCAGATACCATTTCAACTGAACTCAAGGACTGTTTGCCTAGTGAGCTGAGGATTCAGCGTTGTCTTTGAGATAAAGGTATCGGGAGGAAAAGATTTACAAGCAGATAAGGACATTGTATTTACTGTTAATGGACTTGATAACTGGATGGATATACTGGATAATGATATATGGACTGAATGACACTTCTTAATCTCTGTGTGCAATAAATAACTATTTTATAACTACAAACAGTGTTTTTGTCTCCAGTGTGTGTATACTCTTGGGCCCACTCTCTCTCTCATTTGCCTGCCTGGCTTGACTGCTGCTGCACACTCTGCTAGGGGGTTTATCCCCAAACACTAACATTGGTTATGGGCCCAGCAGTGTGCACAGTCTAACTAACCAGGATATAGCAGTGAGAGCTGGTGTGAGTTGCACATTACTGTAAATACAAACTGTTTGTTAAATAGTTGTTTATCACAAGAGTAATGGCACAAGTAAATTTGCCACATCTGTCCATGATATCCAGACTAGATGGAACAAACTATGTTTCATGGTCTATGAAATGTAGTTTACTGCTACGAAGAGAAGGTTTGTGGGACATAATAACAAACCCACCAGATGTATCCAACTTAAATCCCAATGATGAAGAGGATTATAAACTGATACAGGACTATGAACGAAAGAATGAGCAGGCTTTGTGCATCATAGGTCTCACCCTGTCTGACCAGCAACTGATTCATATTCGTGGAGAGGAGAATGCTGCAGATTGCTGGGATAATCTCAAAAGGATTTATGTTCGAGACATTGTAGGAGCTCATATCAATCTTACACGGAAGCTGTTTAGAACACATCTTGAGATAAATGGAGACATGTTAACTCATTTAAACTGTATGAAAAGCATTTTTCAAGAATTGCAAGAAAAAGAGCTTATATTTAATGAGTTGCAACAAGTATACATTATACTGTCTTCTCTGGATCGAAGCTATGATGATTTTGTGACTGCCTTAGAGGTATTGCCAAAAGACAGTTTATCAGTAACTGAGATAACCGGCAGGCTATTAGAGGAAGCCAGGAGAAGGTTTGAACGTGACCAGCTGAGGGAAGATAAGAATAAGGAAGAGAAATTATCTTCAAAGCTTGAGAGAAACCAGCTGTGTAAAGTAAAGCACCCGGAAGAAGAGAAGTTATCTTCAACGGCATACACAATTAAAAAGTGTTTTAATTGTGGAGGCAGAGGACATTTGGCAAGATTCTGCAGAAAAGGAAAAAGCCAGAATGTAAAGAAGCCAAAGAAATCCTTTGAACTGGCCATGTTTAGCAATTGTGATATGAAGAATAATAAGTGCATACTGGAAAGAGATAACAAAAAGGTAACTGCAGCTTTAAATGGAGCATTATATGTCTTGCATGACAGTAAGAAAGGGGAGGCACAGACTGTATTTAATAATATCAAGCCTCATGATGAATGTATCCATTTATTGCATAGACGTTTGGGGCATGTGAATTTTAAAATGCTAAAACGTACAGTGGAGTTATCTGAAGGAATAAGGTTAAAACCCTGTGATAAGTATTTGCGTTGTAATGTCTGTTGTGAAGATAAGAGTAAAATAATGCCTGCAAATAGGCTAAATGGTTTCAAAACTAAAGAACCTTTAGAAGTAGTATTTGCAGACATTATAGGTCCAAAGAAACCCAGTATGGGGGGTGCTCGATATATACTGAGCATTATGGACCATTACTCTAGATATGGGTTTTGCTACCTAATGAAAAGCAAAACTGAAACATATCAACATTTCTTCAACTGGTTAAAGTTTGCTGAAAGAAAAACCAAACGGCAAATTATAACCCTGGTGACAGATAATGGCACGGAATTTGTTAATAGCAAATTCCAGAATAGGTTAAAGGCAGCTGGAATAGCTCATAAGACATCTGCACCATACAGACCACAGCACAATGCATTTGTTGAAAGAAGAGGCCAAACACTACAGGCAATGGTCAGAACAATGTTAACTGATTCTGGATTACCTGATTCTTTGTGGGGGGAGGCTGCAATGTGTGCTAATCAATTATTGAACAACGTGGTTAACTCAACCACTGGTGAAATACCATTCACCATGTGGCATGGCAGGAAGCCTGATTTGAGTTACCTGCACACATTTGGTGCACCAGCATGGGTGCATATCCCTACACAACTCAGGCGTAAAGGGCAACATAGAGCTAAACAATTATTATTCGTTGGTTACCAAGCTAACCATAGGGCATATAGATTTTGGGAGAAAGGCACATCTAAGGTGTTATGTAGTGCCAATGCCCAATTTCTAGAGCACGTAGGATGGGATAAGTTAGAGCAGGATACCAATAACGAGGTGGTTATTGAATCACATAGAAAACCCATTAAGTATCCCTGTAACTTTAAGAAAGAAGTAAAGCAAGAAGTACAGGAAGAAATAGAGCCCCTAGAGGAAGAAATAGCTGAAGATGAGGAACAGGTAGTAACTCAACCAAGCCCTGTAATTCCCAGAAGGACTACACGTATTTCTAGACCGCCTGATAGATACCAGGCTAACACAGTGTGCCAGGAAAATAGAATCCCAAGTACTGTGGATGAGATAAGAAGATATCCTTCTAAAGAGAAAGAAAATTGGTATGCAGCAATCAATAAGGAATTGAAGTCTTTGAAGGATATGCAAGTGTATGAAAACGTGAGATTACCTAGTAATGAAAAACCCATTGGCTGCAGATGGATTTTTAAAATAAAAACAGATAAGGATGGAAACACAATCCATAAGGCAAGGTTAGTAGCCCAAGGCTTTAGACAAAGTGCAAAAGACTATGATGAAGTATTTGCACCTAGTCTGAAAGCAGCAACTTTAAGGGCAGCATTAGTGTGGGCAGCAAGCAAGCAATATATAGTTAACCATTTAGATGTGGAAACTGCTTACTTGCATGCTCCACTAAGACATACTGTGTATATGAAAAGGCCTAATGGATTTAAAGGAGACAATAATAATGATTGTTGGTTATTAAAGAAGAGCCTTTATGGTCTTAAACAATCGGGCTATGAATGGAACCAGTATATTGTGAAGGAACTGACCAATATAGGGTTTAAAGCTGGTTTAGCCGACCCATGTCTATTTAAGAGAGAAAAGAATGGGAAAATATCATTATTGTTGTTGTTTACTGATGATATTGCTCTGATAACTAAGACTAATGATGAAGCAAATGAAATAATATCATCATTAGCCAAGAAAATCAAAATCAAGCAATTAGGTGAGATAAAGAGATATCTAGGTTTGAATATACTGAGAACACAGAAAGGGTTTAAGATATCTCAGGAAGATAAGATATCGAAATTGCTAATAGATTATAAAATGGAACTTTGTAAGCCTGCAAAGACTCCAATGAGTCAGGATATTTGCAAAATGGATACTCAAAGTCCCAAATGTGATAAAGCATTATATCAATCTTTGATTGGTAGCTTATCATATATTAGCAATTGGTCAAGGCCAGATATTGCTTTTAGTATTAATCAGCTGGCTCGACACAATAATGATCCACTTCAATGTCACTGGATAGCATTGAAAAGAATCCTAAGATATCTTAAAGGAACATTACACCATGCACTGTATTTAGAACCAGAAGGTGATCTCATATTGAGTGCTTATGCAGATGCTAGTTTTGCATCAGAAAGAGACACAAGAAAGTCGACTTCAGGAACAGCCATAATGCTGGGTAAGATGTTAATAGGCTGGAAGTCAATAAGGCAACAGCATATAAGTTTGTCTACTATGGAGGCAGAATTCTCCTGTTTATCTTTATTGTGTACTGAGTTGATTATGTACAAACAAATGTTGAAGGATATGGGTATAACTGTAAATTACCCTATAGTTGTACATGAAGATAATCAGGCAGCAATTCAAATGGCCACTAATATTGCAGTTAAAACGAGAAGTAAACATACAGATTTGAGGTATCTTAATGTAAGACAGTCTGTACAGAGTAAATTGATACAGCTGGAGTACTGCATGTCGGAGGACAATGTAGCTGATCATTTTACTAAAGCCCAAGGTGCTATTAAGCATCTAGAGAGTTGTGATAAATATGGGTTTAGAATGTAAAGGTTATATATTTATATCACCCAAAAGGGGAGAATGTTGGGTATATGGATACACCAACCAGGTTTGGGTTGAATAAATATGTAAACCTAGGATTAAGTGTCTATGTAGCTTTAAGCACAACAAACTGCAATGTCATTGTGGGTGCGGTTGCAGGCAGCTATATAGGTAGGAAGGCAAACGTAATAGACCCCGGCTTCTGGATGCACCTGGTTCTGTTCCTGGTCTGCTGCCTGCTGGAACGTCTGTCTGCTTGCTTCTGGGTGGCTACAGTGCCAGATACCATTTCAACTGAACTCAAGGACTGTTTGCCTAGTGAGCTGAGGATTCAGCGTTGTCTTTGAGATAAAGGTATCGGGAGGAAAAGATTTACAAGCAGATAAGGACATTGTATTTACTGTTAATGGACTTGATAACTGGATGGATATACTGGATAATGATATATGGACTGAATGACACTTCTTAATCTCTGTGTGCAATAAATAACTATTTTATAACTACAAACAGTGTTTTTGTCTCCAGTGTGTGTATACTCTTGGGCCCACTCTCTCTCTCATTTGCCTGCCTGGCTTGACTGCTGCTGCACACTCTGCTAGGGGGTTTATCCCCAAACACTAACAAGTGTGCTCTACCTTCTCTAACATACACCAGTGAAACATCGACACTAATCTCACAATCGATACAAAAACAAAAGCATACGATACCATCAAGAGAGTAAAAGAATTGAAATGGAAATAGGCTGGTCACATAGCAAGGCAGGTGGACCAAGGCAGTCATAGAATGACTACATGACTACATGATAAAAAGTGTCCATGAAAGAGAACTAAAACAAGATGGATCAACGACATCAAGTATTCTGTGCCCAATTGGCAAAAGCAAGGTCAGGACTATATTGGTTGGAAACATGCGGAAGAGCCCTTCATCCTGCAGTGGATAGACACTGGCTAAAATGATGATGAAGATGATGACGATGAAGCAGAGAAACAGAAAGACCAAGGGAAGGCCAAAAAAAAAGTAGTGACGGTAGATAGGAGCACCTTCTGACTTCCTGCTGGCTTCCCCATTGAGTTTTGGGAGTCAGGGATCCCAGATTTGGATGTATTCTATAAGTTAGCTCATTTAAGGTACCTTGGTTCAAAATTTGTCGCTTCACATTCCATTTCACCCAGTTAAAGGTTATGGCATTGAAACTTCTAGTACCATACAGATTCTATATTTTTGGAATTACACTATAACTTCAGAAATTTTCATTTCTGCCAGGGTAGGTATGTTCAGTGAAGCAGACATGGGTTAGATAAAACTTACACTGTTTTCATAATCTGCATTAGAGGAGAGTTAGGTGTGTAGTTAAAATTGTTATTATCTTAAGGGATTATATGTATTTAATATATTATGTGAATGTACTTCCCGTTCAAAAGAGGTAAGGGGGAGGCCTGAGAAATTTCAAATTGTTCTGTAAGTGACTAAAAGCTTATCAAACTGATAGCATATATTATCTCTGCTTGGGTGTGCTTTTCTTTGCAAAAAGGGAGTTCATGACTAAGGCAAATCTAATCAAACTGACCTTTGAAACATGTTTTCTTGACATGTCCTTTACTTCTGAATAAAAGCATTAACGTTGCTGGAATCTTTGCTACAGAATCTTCAATATTTTTGTTAAGGGATTTGTGTTTTTGTTTAAAATAGCAGCTTATTTTTTTGGGGGGAAGCTGTATTTTGGAACCTGTGTTGTAAAAGGGAAGAAGTGCTAAAACCTATAGTCATGCCATTTGAAACAAAGCGAGCTGATTGCATTACAGAAATTTTCTTATTTTCTTTTAGTTGCCAGAAAGCCAAGCATTGAATGTGAGAATACTTTTTCATAGTGTTAACTTAGATGAAGGTTATAAGTGAGATGAATTTCTATATCTCCTTGAATGACCTATAAGGTTTTACCCTAAAAGGCAGGAGACTACTTGGGTCAGAGCATGGAAGATGAGAAGGTTTGGGAGAGAAAAAGTTTATTACTATTAGCTGCATGCTAATAATAAAATACTAATATCATTATAGTAGTACTAATAACAACTACAGGTAGTCAAGGAGTCTCTGTGGCACAGTGGTTAGAGTGCAGTACTACAAGCTACTTCTGCAGCCAGCTGCCTACAATTTGGCAGTTCAAATCCCACCGGCTCAAAGTTGGCTCAGCCTTCTATCCTTCTGAGGTGGGTAAAATGAGGACCCAAATTGTTGGAAGCAATATGCTGACTCCGTAACACTTAGAGAGGGCTGGAAAGCACTATAAAGTGGTACATAAGTCTAGGTGCTATTGCTAGTCCTTAACTTATGACCACAATTGAGCCCAACATTTCTGTTGCTAAGCGAGACAGTTGTTAAGTGAATTTTGCCCTATTTTAAGTGAATTGACTTTTCTTATCAAAATACCACAAAAGGCGATCACATGGCCCAGGGACACTGCAACTAGCATAAATATGAATCAGTTGCCCAAAATCCTAATTCTGTTCATGTGACCATGGGGGATGCTGCATGGTCATACTTGTGAAAAATGATCCTGTCACTTTTTTCAGTGATGTTGTAACTTTGAACAGTCACTAAGTGAACTGTTTTAAGTCAAGGACTACTTGTACTTGTATAAAAGATTTGAGTACTGGAGAGCCTTGTATTAAAAGTCAGTGTTTATCTGTGCAAGTACTATTAGGAATACATGCCATTGAATTTTCAGTCAAGTTTCTATATTTCATAGATGTATGCCACTAATTTTAAGTCAATTTTAAAGTGGTTAAAAGTATCATTTAGAAGGGGCCTATGTTCATTATAATGTAAGCTGATTGAATCATTAATTGAAATGCTTTTGTTGGTGTTATTGTAAGTCATTTAAAAGCCATGGTGGAGTATAAAATATTTGCCCCACTTTAAATATCCATTTTCAAATGAAAAATTACTGTGATGTGGGATATTATTTTTATTTTCAGTATATAATGTCTGTATGAGTAGGAAAGCAAAGTACCATTGATTTGGCTTTCAAACTAACCCATTTATATTTAAAGCTGGCTGATTACTTCCAATGTCATTTTAAGCAGAAAAGAAGTAAAAGTCACTCATATTTCTTTCTTTTTTCCTCCTCCTGAATATGCTGTAATTTTTAAAGGGAAATCTCTGACTTCCATTTTGGAATATGATTTTCTGAGGAAATTGTATATCTTTTAACAGAAACAAGTTAAATAATATTTGCTTCCTCTTGCCTTTCAACAGAATAAGTTGGTTGATTGATTATGTGCCATCAAGTTGTTATTGACTCTTAGTGACCATAGTAACTAAGTGACTAGGTTTTCTCAAGTAGGATAAAAATTGATATTAAAATAGCTTGATTGTAAGTATGAAATACCTGGTTGCAATACTGGCTTACGAAAACCAACACCGGACCCAAAATAACACATGACACCACCACCATTCTCCCTCACCAGACTCAAACCCAAACCCATCCCATAGATGAAAGACAACCACGGCTGCATCACACCCCGACCCCCATACCAAGCAAACGGACACACGCCATGAACACATATCCAGGCCTCAAACTCGGAGCCAAACCAAAACCCGGAACGTCGAATCATAGCTACCCACTCAGGATATCACATCACAGAACTCAGGAGGTTACACCACAAAACCTCAGGATGTTGCAACATAGCCAACGACCCAGGAGATTACAGCACAAGACCCAGGATGTCACAACAATAGAACTCAGAAGGTCATCACACAGCCCATGACCCAGATCATTATGACCCAGGAGATTACAGCACAAGACCCAGGATGTCAAAACAATAGAACTCAGAAGGTCATCACACAGCCCATTACCCAGGTCATTTCAACACAAGAGGCTGATAGACACACAGCCAATACTTCAGCCACACATGTTCTTACAAAAAAGCCAGCCAATCTGCAAACATCAACTCCATCAACCAATCAAATGACAACACAGCCAATTCCAAGACCAATAAACACAGACCAAGACTCCCAACCAATCAGGATGAAGAAAAAACCATTCTGGCACAGCAGTAGGCTAGCCCCAAATTTAAAACTGAAACGGCTGTGAAAGTCTGACTCACAGAGGAACACAATACAGAAGCCTGATGATGGCAGATGAGATTCTGCTAAAACATGAAATGTTGCTACAACTTTAAAAGCACAACTATAATGACGTGGGAAAATACCCGAACAAAGCTGAATACAAAATGGGGATAAGATTAAATATAAAATATAAACCAAACAAATAGTAATAAGTAGAGCAATCAGCTTTAGAAATGGCAATGAAATTGTCAAGTGGTAAATAGTGTTTACTTTTTAGAATTGAGTATCAATAGTAAAGGAAACAACAGTCAAGAAATATGCAGCAAGCTAGCATTTGATTGGACAGAAATTAAGGCCTTAGAAAAGATTATTCAAGTGACATGATCTGTTTATATCTAAGAAAATGAAAATCATTCAGGCAGTGATTTTTTCTGTGAAATTATCAAAAGTGAAAATTTCACTTGAAGAAGCTGGATAGAGTATTGATCCTTTTCCATTTTAGTTTGGGAGAAGCCTTCTAAGAACACCACGGATCAAAGAAATAAGTGTATCAGTGAACAAATCAATTAAGAATTCAGTATATCATATTTTGGAAACATCATGTGACACCTTCATTCTCCAATAAGCTGTTCTGAGCATCCAGCAGTAGGGAGGTGCTTAGACTTAAATTGGACAGGGTGGGCTTGATTGATAGGATGCTCCTCCTCCTCTACGTACTCCTCCTTAGCATCCCTAGTATTTTAGCTCAGCCTTCGTGAGGTAGGCAGCTTGGTTGCTTCCTTGGCTGGACTAGGACAATTTAAACAGGTTTGAATTACTCTAATTGACAATTCTAAATTATTAGTCTATTCCAATTCAAAATTGTTTGGCATTTCTAAATCATAAGTCTAATAGAATTCAAAGGTA